>NC_138594.1:7896530-8511660 GCF_964289735.1 Phaethon aethereus
CTTTTGAGGTTTCCCTTTACTTCAGTAAGCATTTCTGGTGCTCAGCCCACCTTAGTCAGGCCTTAAATGTCAGATTTTTTTGATCACATTTAAAAAGGTGACTCATTGTGAATGCTTTATTGTATGTTGGGCTGGGAAGGACAGATAATGGAGTTTTGATAACAAAATATCAGAAAGTAGAAGAGATCTCATTATTGCAAGAGTTGGAAAGTTAACAGATTTATTGAAGTTCTGACAATTGTGACAGTCATCCTTGCCTGTAAATGTCAGTGCCTTATAAACTTCCATAGCTTCCTTCTTGTTTCTCAGACTCTTGTCAATCATTGCAATTATCCCTTAAATCAGAAGTCACAACACAAACTTTCTTTACTTCTCTGCTGCATCCTCTTTAAGCTTTTAACACATGATGGAAGCTGTGATTTGTTTTTCAGAAATATTTGACAACCACTTGCTGTTCAATAGGATGTTAGTGACAGCACTGGCTTCAAACCCAGTGCAGTGGTTTAAATTCCTAGTCACAGTAGGTTAACACTTTGCCTAGCTTTGTTGCTGTTACTGCAAGTGGATTTTAATAAAATACTGCAAACTGGACAATACACAATCTTACATAACTGACCCAAAAATGAAGATGTAAAAGGGGAAAAATATGCATGAAAGGTAGCGGTTATATGATGAAAGTTAAAAAAGGTGTGTGGGGGAAGTTAATATAAAGATGAGAAAGTTGCCTTTTGGCAAAAGGTTGTAAGTCAGGGTCATTACAGAATTACAGACATGTATGGTATCTCTGTGCATCTGTTTTGTGAAGAAATCTATTCTGCATCATATTCTGATTGCATTTTTCTAATACTTACGCAAAACGCCTAACCAGAACTCTGTTTTAATTAGCTGCTTCTGCAGTGGCATGTTCCAAAATAAATCCTTTCGCAGCTTGAGATCCTAAGGACAAAACATACTGGGGCTTCCCCAGCAGCTTACAGCTGTGAAGAGAGATAGGGCTCTTTAAGTTCTTCATTGCAATGGGTTCCCACTGAACAGATTACTAATTTGGTTTCTTTTTTCTTTTTTTTTTTTTCCCTTGGTTTTAAACTGTCTTCTGTATCTGTGGTGAGTAGTGCATCTAGAAATCTAAAATGAATGAGTTAAAATAGTTTAGTTTCTAAATCCCTGATGCTGCACAGTTGAAGTCAATGGGGACTTAGCTATTTACTTCAATGAATGTAAGATCAAACCCTAAAGGAGGCTATTCTATTGCTGCTGAAACAATTCAGTATGTCATATCTATCTTTCAAAAGTACATATGTATCTAGACTAGCAGACGCTAAGCTGTGTTGTTTATGGCTTCTCTATTGTTTAATATAATTTATGATGTGTTTGCCCCAACAGCTCTCAGATCAATTCTTTTCAGTTCTTTGTTTATGATTTCTGAGCTTGAAAACAGAAATAAACCTTCAGGACAATAATTAAGAAGTCATTAAGTTACTGTTTCATTTTAATATTTGTTTAGAATATGAAAGGTTTTATGCCTTTCATAAATCAGTTTCCCAGGAAATGAGTCCTTTAGTACTTATTCTGGCAAAATCCAACTGGCGAGAATTTCTTGAATTGGCACTGCATCCTTCTGTTCAGAGTTTTATCTATATTTATATCCAAAAAGGCAATGTTAATCAGTCTTGTTATATATTACTTGAATAAAGCCTTAATGGACAAATCCTGTCCATTGCTTAAGTCTCTCATGAACTTAGTTGTGTGGAGCTCCTTAGATCAATTTCTTCCTTGGCCCTCATGTAATGTTTGTTTCAGTCTGGCTGCATGAAGTAAATAGTGGTGTGGCTTTTTGGTATGTGTGGTTTGTGGTGTTCTTAATTTCAGATTTTGTAGTTTATAATCTTCCAAATTTAAGTGTATGTAATAAGGACTAATTTCATGTAACAATCTCGAAGTGGTTAATCATTTGATTAGATGTACAACTTGAATAAGGAAAGATGATTTTTTTTTTTTCACCAAGAACATGAATTATAAAATGCTTTATGCAAAGAAATGAAATGTATCTTCCTAAAAATAGGTAGCCCGAATAGCTGCTACATTTCTGTTTTGTTGGCTTTCCCATTTTATAAGAATGGAATCATTTTTTAGGCAATGTTCTGGAAGAAAGTCTTTCTTCATTAGAAGGAAAATCTATGGCAATATCCCTGCTTCCTCATTACTCGGGTATTCAACCTCTTGTTCTGGATGGCATGGACGCTTTCCACTGCTTCTTAATATATGGCAGTCTTTTATTCATTGTTTTGAATTTTCCCTCTATCTTTTTGGTTTTAAGCACAATTTATCTCAAAATACGTGGTATAGAAATGTGTGGTTTTCTTGACACAGCTATACACTGAGTAATCCAAATTTTGGGGAATGAAGTCAGCAAATCACTGAGGAAGGTATAAGCAAGTAGGTAAACAATCAGAGAATGGGTTGAGGAAGTTTGAGAGACGAACATCCTACTTCACCAACTGTGAAGTCATACCCTTTACTGAAGCCCATAGCAGAGACTTCCTGGTTGTCTGTGAGCTGTGATCCTGAGGAACTGTTCTCCTGTGAAACTGGAGTGTGAGGAGAAATAATCAGAAATTAATCCCTGAAGACAACTTCAAGAACCCCTTGTGTTCTTAGGATTCCTTGATAACATCATTTGGTCGTACCTTAACATGTAAATATAGGGTATCTGTGCATACATTTATAGACTATGTATACTTAGCTATTTATGAGAGAATAATTATGTGAATTATTGTATCTATTGGAATTGCTCGCTGGCAGCTCACCGTCACCCTGGATGTGTTAGATAGGCACACCAGACACTCTAGTGTGTCTTTAGGTAAAAGTGGAAGTAGGGTTTGGAGCAGGTACTGTGTGTTCCCTGTCTCTCCATGTGTCGTGGTTTAGCCCCAGCTGCCAACTAAGCCCTACGCAGCCGCTCGCTCACTCCCCCACGGTGGGATGGGGGAGAGAATTGGAAGAGTAAAAGTGAGGAAACTCATGGTTTGAGATAAAGACAGTGTAATAAGTAAAGCAAAAGCCGCACACGCAAGCAAAGCAAAACATGTAATTCATTCACTACTCCCCATGGGCAGGCAGGTGTTCAGCCATCTCCAGGGAAGCAGGGCTCCATCACACATAATGGTTTCTTGGGAAGACAGACGCCATAACTCCGAACGTCCCTCCGCCCCTTCCTTCTTCTTTGTCCCAGCTTGATATACTGAGCATGACGTTATATGGTATGGAATATCTCTTCGGTCAGCCTGGGCCAGCTGTCCCAGCTGTGTCCCCTCCCAACTTCCCGTGCACCCCCAGCCTTCTTGCTAGCAGGCCAGTATGAGAAGCTGGACTGTCCTTGACTACTTAGCAACAACTCAAAACATCAGTACTTTATCAACATTTTCTCATCCCAAATCCAAAACATAGCCTCACAGTAGCTCTGTGAAGAAAATTAACTCTACCCTGGCTGAAACAAGGACACCATGCTGCAGAAGTCACAGTACTGGGCTGCATTGTAGAGCTACTTAGGTGTATGCCAGAGCTACATATAGAAGGAAGGGCATTTTTTGATAGGTAATGCTATACTGTGAATATCCCATTCCCAACATGTTCCACTCTGTTCCCCAGACACTCATCCTGAGCAGTTCAGAGCAATGACACTGAGTGGGTCCCATGCTGCTAGCAATACATTTATTTGTTCTTTGGTATAAGGCTGCTCAATCTTGAAGCAGGTGAATCCAGATGCCAATTACCTAAATTAGCTCTGCAGTGAAAAATATGCCCCAACAACAAGCCGAGCTCCTCATGCATGATTAGGTAGTTGAGTCTGTTCCATTCCTGTAAATGTAGAAGGGGACCATATTTAAGTTAGCTGAGAGAAAGTGAGATATAAGGTGGTATATTTGTCATTTAAAAAAACTTCTTTCTCTTTCTACAGACCCTAAAGATAAATGTTTTGTTTTGATAAGGCTTTTGTTCAGTATCGCTGGTCACAGTTTCCAAAGATGACAAAGAAAAGGTGCCCTGGCCCTAGGAGTTTGTGTGCTGGATAAATATTTATAAAAATGCAGATCACTAAAATATTAAGTATATTCTGTGTCATGTTGTCGTCATGTCATCATACAACAAACAATACAGGTTAATAGTGAATTGTTATTTTGCCAACATCTTGTGCTTTTAAAATCTGCATCTTATTTGTCTTTCTCACTGTAATCAGCAGCCAGCTTCATTGTTCTGTCATTCGCTGTAAAATAAAATCGATGAAGACCGCTTTTCACATCCAGTCAGTGGCAACTAGATCTTTTGCTGATGATTTTGTAGTCAAAATCACTCTTACAATACAAGTTTATTTTGTACAAATCAAGAAAGTATTGGGTGAAGACTTTTACTTACTAATGACAAAATTTCTATATTCTGTGTAAAGGTCCGAACTGTACTGTTATTACATATAGTATGTGATAGACATCACAGCAGCATTGATACATCATGGTCGGGATGTCGCCATGGTGAAACATGGTATGATTGCAATACACTGGGGGTGATAAGGCTGTAATTAATGCCACCTGAATACTGATACAATGTCACAATAAATCTGCCAAAAAGTAGGTTCCTCCAAAAGGGTGTCTGCCTCACTCTTCATGCCAAGCTTCACTAATCATCTTTACGGGTTCCCCAGTGTATCGTTTCCTTGCACACCGTAATTTCCTGCATTAAAGTAGTACATCTGAGGGCTGCTATAGTCTAGGCTGCGCTGGCATTTTCATTACAGAGCCCATTTCTCACAGGCTTGTAACTCTTCTGTAAGAAGGAAAGTGCCGTAGGCAGACACCTGGCCATTGATGTCTTCAGTCTGTTCTCAGCTCAGTCATGCAAACAGAGCCTTTGACCATCTGTGTACCAGTGAGTTTGCGTTATCCTTAAAGGATTGGCCCCTGTGTGTGTGTGATGGGGGGTTTCTGTGACTTTCAGAAATAGATAACTTTAGCCATAATGCCTTTCGCTTAGGTACATGCCTGTTCATATTTTCTGGCTGCGGGGAGAAATAACATGAAGTGAATCAAAGCCACCTACCAGTTACAGGAAAGTCATATTTTCACAGTATAGCCTCACATGTCCTCACAGGTTCTTCTGTTCTTACATGGGCAAATGTATACTTGATTATATTGTATGATATATTCACTTACTTGAATAGTAAGTGCCATCCTAAGAAGTCACCAATCATCTTTGCTTGGTCAACTCTTGACACAAATGACAGCAGTGTGTGAAACCAACTTCCTTAATTTTGTGTTATAGGATATGAGTGGGGATTTTTGTGTTTTGCTTGAAATACTAAAACATTGGAGTAGTAATATCCTTGACTGTTGAAAGCTCTAGGTTTGCTTTATCAAAGTCTGCTTGCACTGCCTTGCTGTTCTGCTAGTCTGTCTACAAGCCTGAGTAGGTCTGTGATGTCTGTGTTCTTGATGAACCATCTGGAAACCGTGAAACTTTGAGAACCTGGAAGCGTTGGAAGAATTCATTGTAATCGATCATTCTGATAAGCTTTATGCCACTGTGCAACGGATTAATAATCCTTTGAATCAATTGTTACTATGTAATTCTGGATTATTTACACCTAAAATAACAAAATGATGTTTTATGAGGCTCCGGTGATTCTTAGGAAGTGGCATCACCTAGCTCACACTGGCTGACTCACCAGAAACATATGTCTTACACCAAATGGGCTAAGGAGACATGGGTATTCTCAAATGCTACCAAAATAAAGGCTTACATATGTCTTCCATGGCTTCCCCCATCCACAGGAGTGGATAGAATTTTTAATTCTAGTCTGTGTACAGATCAACGAACTGAAGTCAAATTTCCTATTTAGAGGGTATCAAGCAATCCCGTTCAGTCAGTCTCTTCTAAGCCAATACAAAACATTTTTTTTTCTCTGCCTGCGTTATTTTTTTTTTCTTCTGCAAGTTAAACAAAATGTTAAGTCCTTTGAGAGGATGATTAAACAGACCGTTTTAGTAAATGATTCTGACCTTGTCATTTAGTTTAAAAACAGGCTGTACATCTAGACCATATTCTTGTTCCATTTCACTGAGGATGTTCTCAATTTGCAGGCTGTGCATATGTTTGTTTTAAGATTTCTCAGGCAAATTGAAAGCTGTATGTAAATGGCTGCCTGTGGAGGAAAAAGATTTAAAAAGAAAAAAAGGCAGGGAGGCAATGCCATAGATGCATATAGGAACAGCAGTGGCTTTTTTCTGTCTTCCTGGTGCTTGCAAATAGTATGTTAAATGGTTCTGTAGTAAAATTACATATATACACGCACCCTTCCTTCTATATATATATGTATATACACACGTGCGAGCTTCTGTGCTGAATTTAGAGCAAGACCCAGCTTCCTGAAAGTTGATTTTTTCAATATTGAATGTAACTGTCAAAGATTGTTTTTGTCATTTTGACACCCCCCCCCCCCCAAAAATGACCATAAGACAAAGCCCCCATGCACCACCACCTAATAACACCCTCCACTAAAAAAGCAGATGTATGTTTATATCTTCCCCTGCAAATACTTTTTAAAAAAACTTTATTTTTTTTTAGTTCCCAAATTTGTGTTGTTTCTGTAGAGGTAAGGAAGAAGAAACATGCTCACCATATACTTTCTGCAAACTGTTTGTACTCTGAATGTGGAGCTGTTTTTCTTTATAAACAGCTGCAATGTAACTTTAAATTTACTAACTGTGTTTTGGCTGTATGCCTTGAAGTAAAAGGAAACACTTCCAAAATATGTGGTTTCTATAACTGCACAAACAGGTTGTTTTTATAGTCCGTTTCCAATGTGATCTACTATCCAATACATCATCTGTCAATGTGGCAGTGACAGCATTTAACGAAGAACATCAAAGGGGTAAAATTTTAGGCTTTCCAGCCTTTCCCAGGGTTACTTCTTCTTTTATTTTTTTCTTACTGTAAAATAATAGATCACTTGGTGCTGAAGGATTTGCCTGTTTCTATGTACTATAGTCTTTCTTGTTATCATGGTGTTGACCTCAGCACTTCTTATTTATTTTCTTCAGACTTGGCAAACTCCTATATGTGCTATTCAATAGCTGTCAAATACAATAGGATCTGATTGATGAAGGAAGAACCGCCTATGAGATCCTAGTCCTAAAGAGTGTCTTCAGTGATTTAAAGGGTACTTAAAAATAGGAACAAGTCTTAAATATGTGTTCTGGGGCCTTAAGCGATTGATAAGAACAAGCAGTTGTGGTTGGTAAAGGAGTAACATTATAAAGCTTTGTCATTTATGATTTTTCTTCCAGTCCATATCTGCCCTCATCTCTGCATCCCAAAATTTGGATTTCAGGGTAGAATAGACTGCCAGCCTAACCAAAAGCATGTGATATAACTGCTCGGTGGTTGTTTTTTTCTGTATTTTCTACTGCTGTTGTATGAAAAGAATTGGTTCTGTCTGTAAACCCACTGGAAGTGGAAGGGGAATAGTTTAGTTTCTCTACAGCCATTGCAATACTAAAAAAACTAAATAATAACCTGTATAAAAATTAATAAATTCCTTTGACTCTGTAATGCTTCTGATACCTAAAACATTTGAAATTATGCGGTGGTTACCATGTGTAGACAAGGTTGTGAGGAAGGCTTTAAAATCAGTACTGTATCTTCATCAAGATTTTTCTTTTTCTGAAACTCATATATTCAAAACACGCTTTTTGAGATCATGTTGTTAACGCAGTCTTTATTAGACTGGCAGTCTATTTTACCTTAAAACCTACCTGTACTATACATTAATATTGTATGTACAGCAAGTGTAAAGATAACTTTCTGTTGGTCTATGCATATTATAGGCTAAGCAGAAGTCTGGGTGAATTACCCTGTTCAGAACAGTTAGCAGAGCCTGCAAGTAGCTAAAGTGTGATTTGACAAATATTTTTAACTTATACCTGTTTTCAGTTAATCGGTGCAGAGCCAAAAGTCTTGAGAGGTACCGCTAACAGGCTCGTCTTTCAAAGATGTGTACGATGCTGTCTTTATCTCCTGTTATTGGGAAGACTGTCAGTGATGATTAAAACTTAAACTTCTTAAGAAGCTTTTTTGTTAAGGAGCTTAAAGCAGATGCTTTCTGACTCTTCAGCAGTGTGGAAGAATAGTAGTATTGCTACCCCTTGCAAGTAAAATGACAAATATCTTAGAAGTTAGTTTCTTTTGCGTGTTGTTGTACTTGTCATCTGCCCTGTCTACTTTTTTATTTACAATTGTAAAATTCACTAGAATGTTAGAGAGGAAGAGTCCTCATCTGAATGACCAAATGTCCATTTTAATTCCCCTCTTTTCTGGAAAGTATTAGTTGCAATTAAGGATGCTCCAAACAATTCTGAATTAAGTCATCTGGCTAGAACTTTGGAGCCAATTACCAACAGTATTCATTATTTTTCAAGCTTCCTTTTTGCAATTTCTGAAGAAGTAATTAAATCTGTCTTTGGGGCAGAGGGCGGGGGGACACAGGCAGAGATTTCTTCAATGAGTAAACATATTATGAATTTTGGAAATTTTATGAATAGAGAAAGGTTAATATTGTAACATCTGTGGCTATTTTCCATGTTGCTCACTGACCAGAAATTCTCCTAAAATCAGTGAGAATTTTTTCCTGAGCCTAGAAATGTAAAGTGTCTTTCTGTATCCAGTAACGTTTTGTTCTACAGCTAAATTATAATTTAAGTCCCTATTATAATTAGTGTAATTTGATTTTAAGAATGTTGAACCATTAGAAATGCTCTAACAGCTTAGAAGATTACGTAGTGTGTAAGCCAGCTGGCAAGAACTAAAAATGGCATTTCTGCTGTGATGGTCTTCAAAACAGCCAAGTCCCTGTCTTGTATTTGGATGGTTTCTTAGGATTCTAATTCCTTCACAATAAAGTGCACAAGCCATTATAAATGAAACAGTTTTACATTGTGAAATGTTTTTATTTTTCCATCTTGACATTTTGTATACTTGAGATGAAGAAAACTTTTAACAAGTGGGCTGCATTCCCCTTGTATTTCTCTTTTTTCTGAAGATACCTTTATATTTACTACACTGAGTTGTTTGGTGTGCTGTTATCTATTAAGGGTGGTTTGTTTTTTTTTTTTCTGTTGGATAGACCTGGCAGAGTCAGCATGAATGAGACTCACTTGAATTTGTGAATGAAAGGAAATCTTGTACCACAAAAAAGCTCGGTAGTCATATTCAGCTCGGCAGAGGCACTTGGCTCACTGGTTCAGATTGTTTAGGTTTTATTCATAGCCCTGGTTCCTTATTCATAGAAGCAATTCCTCTGAAGTCAGTAAAGTCAGTAACATTACTAATGTGAGTATTTCCTTGTTCTGTGAAGAGAGAAATTCTTGGTTTATTCCACTGCAAGAATAAAACCTTTGCTTGCTTATTTGAATATGTGAGAGGGCTGGCATTGCTGCTGCTGTGTATTTATTTTATCCACTTGAATTCCTCTGTAAATTATATGTGTGAGTCTGGTTATTTGTCAGTTGTAATCCAGGCAGGTCATGATCTGCTTTTGTCTTATGGTCATGCACAATCAATAATAAAGCAAGCAACTCCTGACAATTATTAAACGAATTTTGGCATCTTTCTGTTGGTAAATTGCTAGTGAACAGATGGCAAAATTTTAAGATTTAGTCAAACAGCGAAGTTTTTCCTATTCTGCCACCTGAAACAATCAGATCTGAAGCCAGTTGAGTGAGTCTAAATTTATTGCCAATGTGTGGCAAAATAATTTATGCTCTTCAGTCTTCTAGATGACTTGAATGCATAAATAATACCAACTTTTCAGCAAGGGAAGATTTTTATGAGAGGGTTCTCTATCAGTTAACTTTGTGGCTGTATGCTGGTTAGTTCAATCTGTATTTCATGAACGTCGATTCCGATGCTTTTCAGTTATAATCTGATCTAAGTCCCACTGAATTAAAATAAATTATCTTTAATGAAGAACTAATTTATTTAAGTTCATTAGTGTGTACACCATTTTGTGATAACACGTGTTGAGACTCTGAGGCACACTTCTCTGGCTGAGTGTGATGGATAGCAAGAGAAGGAAAAAGCACCCTGTGCCCTAGAAAACTTGTCATGAGGTGACATGTTTGTTTTTTTTTAAATAAAAACAAATTATTGAAGTGAAATATATATTAAAGTAATTAAGAAACACTTTATGAGCAGGATTAAATTAACAAAGATCTTAATGTAAAAGTATATAAATATTTTACCCTAGTTCTTCTGTAAATCGTTGCATATTGACCCTCTTCTTTTTCAGCCTGTTTCTAGGGCATCATTTCATACATTCGCTTCTTCATACACAATCAAAAGGATGCTCATGGATACCAATGATGCAGGTGGAGATTGTCTGCTATGTGATATTTTGATGAGAATTTTGAATGGGAAGAGAACCAGTTCAGACTGAGAAGCAAGCAAAGCATTGGTAGAGGTGGCATGTTGCATAACAGCATTGCAAAATGTCATGGATAGATGGACAGCAGGTCCTGAGTTCTACCTGAGCTCTTTCACTCACAGCTTTGCCCAAGACCATACTCAGCAAAATAATTTTAATTGCTAAGGAACTTTGTGTGGGTTTTGGTGGGTGGTTTTGTTTGTTTGTGTGTTTGTTTTTGTTTTCTTTTTTTCTTTAATTAGTGAAGAAAGTAGAATACTTCTGAGGAAATATGCTGTTGTATAGTTAAGGGAGAAACTGAATTTAAAAAACAAACAGCTTATTGTACATTGTGTACATTTTTGCATTTAGATGCAATTTTATCAAAGGTCATTGTCTCCATTGCTGTTTTATCACTGAGTATGGAGCCATCTATAGGATAATCACAAACTATGTGTAGTCACTGAGGCAAAAGTAATACATATATGACAGGTGGATTTATATGAGACTAGACTTGGAACTAGAGGCTGCATTGGTAAACTAAGACATTGTTTCAGTGAGGAAGGGAAAACCAACAGGGAGATGTCAAGTGGGGAATTACACAAAGCAACTAATGACGTATGTGTTTATTCTCTTTTGTACTTGTGTGGACTTTGAAGAATCTCAGCCTTTTAAAATTCTAAGATACATCTTTGACTGCATGATAAATTTGTGATTATCTAATTCAATTTATATGGTAAAAGGGTAATTTCTTTATCCTCTGCATTACAATTCTTGTCCGTGATTTGGTAATTCCCTGTGGAGGACAGGTTCTTTTATAGGGTGATTCTAATCTAATGTAAAATCTAAAAGAACTATGAAGCTTCTAAAATAATGTTTGAATGCTAGCAATAAACATATGGATTATTTTAAAGTAAACTGTAAACAAATTGTTTTCTACAAGAACATAATGTAATAAACATAGCACTAATGATCTTGATAAATTGTAATTTATCACGCCTTGATCGCTGTATTTCACATGACCTGTACTGCGCACAGAAAGGTTGTGAGGGAGTGGATTAGCTGATTGCATGCTCTTCAACACCCAGAAACAGTCCTGGGATCTGATTTTTTTCCAAGGTAGACTGTGAAATAAGGACAGGAGATTGGGAGGCTGAGGAAACGGAGACGTGACCTGGCCTTGTGGATCATCCAAGGGTAGGGAATCTGTGTCTGGGAAGAGAAAGCATCAATAAGGAGGAGTAAGTGAGGATGAACCTGAGGGCCATGTTGAAAAGATGAAATGCTTGGGAAGAAGGTTGTGGAAGCATTCTTGCAGAATTGAAGCCGAGTGTTTTGGGGAGCTTGAGATGGGTTGGGTTTTTTTCTTTTTTTTTTTTTTTTTTAATTAACTATTTTTTGGGCAATTCAGAGCCCTGTGTCCAAGTCTTGCTTAGGGTGCTACTCTGTCTCATAGGTCATGAGTACAGTCAGAAGCCAGTGTGCTTCCAGATTGGTGTTTAAAGCCTCTAGTGACCTCAGCAGTACTGCTTCTCTGTCTAGCAACGCTCATTTTCCTTATGAGCGCATACACATTTTTAGCTACAAGCTCCAACTTTCCTCCTCCCCTGCCTCTCTTCAGTTAAGCCACTTGCAGATTGTATAAGATTTACCTACTGGTTCTATACTGTAGGATGAATGTACCTTCAGTGCTGCTGCTGCTAACACAGAAGCAGCAGACAAAATTTCTGCCATGAAAATATATGTGTGTGTCCTTGGGGGGGCAGGCGGGAGGAGAAAATGATAGGGAATAAAGTGATAAAATTAATCTATTTTTCTATGAACTCTAGAGGTGATATGCATCACAGTGAACTACGTATACCTGATCTATCTTGTGTGCAGGGAGTTTTATAAAGTTCTGATTATGATATAATTACATAAAATAAATGAAATCACAGAGGAAAAAAAAGGACAAAATAATGATTCAATTCTTGACACAAATTCAGTGTCCACGTTGAAAACTGCAGCCATCTTCTGAAACTTCCCATCTAGCTGTTAAATGCTATAAAGGCTTTCGAAGACACCACTAATCTTACTGCTTTGATTTTAACATATGGTGGAAGAGAGCCATTCTAGCATCTAATATTTTAGACAAGATCATGCTTTCAAGTGTTTAGAAGCTCTTCTAAAAGAGTGGTAGGGTAGGAAGGCAACTGGTGTCTAATGTAGATCTTTCTGCACCTATAACTAATGCCTAACTGCTGAGTTAAATCCAAGTTATTACTAATAATTTTTCCTGTCCTGCTGTAACTCCTCATGACTTTCTATTCTTCAGCTGTGCATCCAGTATATGCATAGCTATCTATCTCTTAAAACAGGCTGAATATACTGGCAAAGTAAGCTTGCTAGCCTGCAACCTAAACATGTTCAGCACATACTTCTCTCTGGTCATTACATTACTATTTTTCTTTTTATTTATTTTTACCTTACACCTCCTCCGCTCTCCCCCAGTATGTTCCAGATGTAGTCTAGTTTGCCAGTGGCCTTCGGTTAGCAGGGAAAGGGGTCAGGGAACAACCATGTAATATTTTAAATATGTTGTCACTTCAGTTTGTTTTGGCACTGATACCAGGGTGCCAAGAAGCACTAACATGCCCCTGCAATGGCACTTGAAGCATCTTCAGCATTTGCAGAAGGAAATGTAATGATGCTCCAAAAAACATAATAGATTAGGACTTAATAGAAATTTTCTTGCCTTTTCCTAGAATTTGTTGATCTAAAAGATTCCGTCATTGGGGATTCATTACAGGTCTTAAGCATCTTAAATTTTATTTAGGTCATATTGCTCAGCCTTCCTTATTTTGTCTCTTTATGTCAATGCAGATTCTGCTGTTATTTCAGTCTGAACACCTGAGGAAGAACTAAATGCTTAGCAGCAGTCCAAAATGAGTACTCTGCTCCATTTAATCACATCACACAGCCATCATAATTGAACAAACAAGTGTATGTACTATTTCTGTCAAATTACTTAAGCTGTAGTTTCACTAATGCTGTAAGGTACTTTAGGTGGCACTTCTGTTGTTTGCTTCTGTGGTCATTTTGCCCCATCCTTTGTGCCAATAGGGGCATTTACTTTGGGAGCCAGCTTGAAACTAAATACATATTTTTGATGGACATATCTTAATTTGGTTTCCTGATTGAACTCACATGTCTCACAAATGCCTCTTCAGATACAAGGGTCTGAGGCAAGGCTGAACAGTTTAGGGGGGAGGTAACTGGAAAAATGCTGTGATCAAAGTTAAAAGCTGCTTTTAACTTCAGTGCTGGCTTATGTGGTTTAAGGTGTTTCCAAAATCATTGGCTGAAACTGGAGGAACTGAAATGGCCCAGGTCTGCCCTGTAGCTACAGAGATACTTGCATACAGGAGCAGAGTGAAAAAAGATTTGTGTGATAAAAAGGGCGAAGAAAAAGAAAAGCCAAAGGTGCTGTATCATAGAGCTATAAAGAGCTCTGAAAGGATACCTTGATGACTGACTCTGGAGCATGATCTGTTCCTCCTTCCTCAAAGCTTTTTTGCTGTGGTAAGAAAACTTAAGTTTCTTGAACTACCAAATCAATGCTTGCATATATTGACTTGAAATCTAATCTGCATGTTCTTTGTAAAACAACACCTCTAAAAATTCTTACTGCATACAATAGAAAACTAGACTTTGAATTATTCCTAAACATTTAAATTCCCCTTTGGATCAATATATTTTTACTTCCCATGTTGTATAAACTACTTTATAAATGAATTGCCTTATTAAAGTATGCAGATTTATGTAAGTTTGTTTTGTTGTACCTGGTTTTGCTCATAAACAACACTAAGCACACTGATTTAGAAATGCTGCAGATAACTTATCAAGTATGGATGCAGATATTTGTTTTTGTGGGACGTGGTTGGATCATAGCAGTGCAGTAGTTCATTTGAATACATTGCTACAGCACTATCAAATTCATGCTGTGTTTGCGGGTTTTTCTTGCGGCTCATGTTTCTCTCTTTTTCTGTACGTGCCACATGTAACCTCTTGCTCTTTAGGATGAACTGAAAATGAGGCTGGAAATGTATAAGCATATGTTTCTTAAATGATCATTACAGACAATAGTTTGGCAATCAATTTTCTGTACCAATACAAATGTTTTGAAGCCAGATGGGTATCAAAAATTCCAGCAAACCATAATGCTTATTGGTTTGCAAGATTTATTTTCTAGAAAATGATCATGCTGCATATTTAAAAACAGAAAGGTGTTGTAGAAAATATCTACATTTATTTAGTTTGAGACATGCCACATGTTTCTGTGTGGAGAGTCTAATGTGGCACTATTGAGACAGATGTAGGTACAGTACGCCATCCACCTCAGTATGGTAATTTATGCAGACTTGTGTTGCACTGTTTGGTGTTCTCTGTTCATTTAAGGTACACCATGGGCTCTGGTATCACACACTGTATGAAGGCTGGTTTTGTACTGCCAAAAGAAGCTTTATGTAGCTCTTAGGACACCTAAGTTTTCATTCTTCTGTTCTCTTGTGATTCTAGGTACAATAACATTTGTATAAATAACTATGCATGAGAAAGATTGTACAATAAGTTAGTACAAAAGGTACTTTATTAGCTTTTGGAACAGCTGAATGTCAGACTAATACATACTAAGCCATTATTGCCTTGCAGCAAACCAGTCAATTGTTATAGTTACTGCATGGGGCTTTCTGTTTAGTTAATAAAAAGTGTTGATATATTCCTGTATGTTTTGTAAATGCTAAAGCAATATCAAATCTACTCCTGGTAAAGGATATATCTTAAGGATGTTGCAAAGTGGTGAGATTTAATTCACCAATATTTTGGTATTTGAGAACCCTGTATGACACATTCTGAGTGTCAAGTGAAACAGGATTACAATGCGGAAATGTGGCGGGGTTCAAAATTAAAATTTATTGTGGTGGTGTCTAGGTGTGTCTGTGAAATTTAAGAGCTGTTTCCTTTTTGTTTGAGGACCAGAAGCTTTCCATTCTTGTTAAGTAGCTGTTTCTTACTGTGAAGGATTCCCTTCTGAAGTAGCTAATTAAGTCATGTTGCACAGTATGAATCACAGTGTCTCTCCTACAATTACTTCTTTTGAATACTAGATACATGTATTTTTCCACTTAGGATGTCTTGGGTTTGATCTCACTGGCCAGTATGAGTTCTATGTAATCACTGTGATGTGAAGTGATGCCCCATGTTAAATTTCAATTTCTGAGAACACTTGCTCAGCGACTCGTTTGTTCTTTACATTTAAATATGGTCAAATACTGTGATGCTAGGGACAGAGTGATAACACATGCATCGGGCATGTTAATTCAAGGGCGTAGCTTGATGTTTTCAATAAAAGAGGTGTTTTTTTTAATCCCTTGCCATACTGAACTTATGTATGGTTACTATTGGCTCTTACAAAATACAGAATTGTTAAAGCTGTCACCAAGTAATATTCAGGTTTGACTGTAGTAAAAAAAAAATTGTACTTATTGATTAAGCAGTAGGCTTCGCTTACACAGATCTGAAAACAACAGCCACCTTCTGTCTCTTCTAGGTCGCTACTCATCCAAATGCTGTGTGGAAATGCTGGTTTTTTTTCCTAGAGTTTTAAGTCTTTGAAAAAACTGCTGTGTATTTTCCTCCTTACATTCTCCTTTAACTGATAAACATTTACATTTTAGTTATAACAAAATGAAGTTTTTATCTTCAATGGAAACTTTGAGGGAGTGACCTCCTCTATTCAAAAAAATGAGGACTGCAAGTTCTTGGTATAGCATAGGCTCCAAGCCCTTAAGAAAAAAAAGGGGGGACGGGGAGGGGAGAGAAAAAAAAAAAAGATGATGTTTCTGTGCTCGTGGAAGAAATCTGATGTTTTGTGCTGGGGAGAGTAAAGGTGGTCATCTCTAATCTGAGAGAGAGAGCGCGTGTGTGCGAAGGAAGCTCTGAGTAGTGCTGTGTTTGCAGCAGGATGTTTGATGTTTTAATGTCATCCAGGTGCATGTGTGATGTGTGTGATGGGACATAAAGTAGCTGCTGGGGGGGATGGCTTGGTATCTCCAGCTTTACTGTGGGTTTCCTGGCTAATACAAATAAAGTGATAAACCATGTTGAGCAAGTGATTTATAGCAGGTTGGAGTCCAGCAGGGTGATTATATCTAGCACTTGAGGGAAGCAGAAAGTATGGAAATAAATGTGTTGGAAATATAATTAAATGTTTTGTGCTGCTGCTGATAGATGTATGATTATAAACACCACCAACATCACGTACCTACAGGGAGGGAACAACGAACAAGGCTACATTTGTCAACTTACTTCTTGCTCTATAGGAATTCCCCAGCTTTTCTCTTACCTCACAATCCTGCTGTTTTTCTTTTTAATTGAAAGGGAATAATAAAAGGTTTTCTCTACCACAAATACAATGTCAATTCATTCAAACCTGTATGCTCTTTTCATAAAAGAGTAGACAACAAATGAAAACACCAACCTGAAACCAAGCTCTCAGCTGTGGTGAAGATGTTACTTGATGTCTGTTATTTGCTTTGGGATTATTTGCCATGACTTTAACCTGAGCAGTGAATTTGGATACTAAGCTTCAAAAGCTATCCTTGCTGAATGCAAATCAGTGATACTGCACTTTCGAATACTGAATTAGATGGCAAGCTGAACAGACACTTGAGAATAACATGTACCTGGAAGTCCAGTCACTCATCTCACAAATACTTGAATAGTCTTATTCCAAGGTCTTTTCTATGCTATGAATAAATTTTTTTTGTAATTTAGTGGTTCAAGCAGAGTCAGCTGCAGTTGATACTCTAAGTGAAGACAAGATTTAGGCTTTTGCGAATGTCTGTCTCTGTCTTGTTCTTCACTGTCCATTGTCTAGGCTCATAGTTCAGCAGCCACCGAATTCTCCTATTTGCTGATTTTTTCTGTTCTTGTTCTGAGTTTCCAGATGCACTGGAATGAATGATACTCATCTGGAATTCTGACAAATGAAAATGCAGATTCAGCCTTTGCATAACCTAAGCCCATCCATACCCAGGATCCATCAGATATTTTTTTTTTTAAGTCTTTTTTGGGTGACAGTGGAAGAACATAAACACCAGGGTTTGGGAGTAGCCTTTTGATTCATCAGAGTTGGGATCTTGGTAAACTAGTGTGGTGAGTGGACCCTGTCTGGATGCTGGACCACAACTGCTCTATCACTTCCCTCCTCAGCTGGGCCGGGGAGAGAAAGTATAACAAAAGGCTCGTGGGTCGAGGTAAGGGCAGGCAGAGATCACTCACCAACTACCATCATGGACAAAACTGACTCGACTTGAGAAAAATACTAATTTAACTTATTACCAATCCAATCAGAGTAGGATAATGAGGAAAAAAAAGCTAAATCTTAAAACACCTTCCACCCACCGCTCCCTTCTTCCCAGGCTTAACTTTACTCCCGAGTTCACTACCTCCTCCCCCCGAGTGGTGCAGGGGCACGGGGAATAGGGGCTGTGGTCAGTTTATCACACATTGTTTCTGCTGCTCCTTCCTCCTCAGGGGGAGGACTCCTCACACCCTGCTCCAGCGTGAGGTCCCTCCCACGGGCTGCAGTTCTTCGTGAACTGCTCCAGCCTGGGTCCCTTCCATGGTGCTGTCCTTGAGGAACAGGCTGCTCCAGCATGAGTCCCCCACGGGGTCACAAGTCCTGCCAGGAAACCTGCTCGAGCCTGGGCTCCTGTCTCCATGGGGCCACGGGTCCTGCCAGGAACCTGCCCAGGTGCGGGCTTCCCATGGGGTCACGGCCTCCTTCAGGCATCCCCGTGCTCTGGCGTGGGATCCTCCTTGGGTGCAGGTGGAGATCTGCTCTGGCGTGGGGCCCTCCCCGGGTGCAAGTGGAGATCTGCTCCAGTGTGGATCTCCATGGGCTGCAGAGCCACAGCCGGCCTCACCATGGGTTTCCCCAGGGGCTGCTGCGGAACCTCTGCTCCGGTGCCTGGAGCCCCTCCTGCCTCTCCTTCTGCACTGACCCTGGTGTCTGCAGAGCTGTTTCTCTCACACATTCTCACTCCTTTCTCCAGCTGCAGTTGCACAGTTGGTTTTTTTCCCCCCTTCCTAACTCTGTTACCCCCGCGGTGCTGCCACCATCACTGATGGGCTCGGCCGTGGCCAGCGGCGGGTCTGTCTCTGAGCCGGCTGGCGCTGGCTCTGTCGGACATGGAGGAAGCTACTGGCAGCTTCTCACAGAAGCCATCCCTGCAGCCCCCCGCTACCAAACCCTTGCCATGCCAACCCAATACAACTAGCCATAGCCACCGTGCCACCGGTATTTCACATAACTGGATGAATCTTCTGTGAATCTGACTTTGCTGTTGTCTTTGAAATAGAGATCTGTGGTTATTCACTGTAAATAAATTTGACCAAAATGTAGGTTTTATGCTTTTTTCCATTTAGTTGAATGAGTTCTTAAGTAAAATTGGGATCTGATCAATGCTTGTGAAGATCTGGAAAGAAGTGTTATTTTTACTGTTTGTAATTGCTGAAGCTGCTACTACTTTGGGGAAAGCTGGAAAACTCAAGTATTGTTAAATCCAAAATGAAACAAAAATGCCCTGCACATACTCTCGATATTTGAATGGCAATTTATGCTTCCCACTGGCACGGCACCTTGAGTTCTGCATGAACAATGATCAATTCTATTTTTAGATTATGGTTAATTACCCTAAAGTTAAGGAGATGTGCATCAGTAGATTCTATATATTAAGTGTGTTAATGCCATATAAATGAAGGATTTAAACTGGAGATTGAAAAGTGAACCGGTCATGATATCCTATGCTTAAATTCTTCAGTTTTAAGACAGAGCAGGAAGATTTGTGTTTCTCTAGCATGGACATCTATTCTGAAAGGTGTTTGCCATGTTGTTCTGTTTTGAAAGACAGGATAGGTGGGATCAATGAGGTGTTTTAGCTAGCAGTAGATTGGTCGTGATATTTATGGTTCACCTGCTGACTTACCTCTCAGGACACATCACTATTTTACTTCTGAAAGAGTGATTCTACAAGGGTGCAAAGACACCCTGAAGTCTTCTCTTCAAAGGGAAGATGATGAAAGAGAAGAACAAGATCCTTGCAAACTGTGTTTTACTTTCTCCAGTAATCATTTGTAGCAATACTTAGCACTTTCAAAATATGCTTTTAAGGTGTCAGTTTTGCTACAACAGCTTTTGAGTCACTTTGCAGCTGTATTTACTGAATTCTTCAGCAACCAAGGAATCTTGGCTTCAGTATTAGTTCTGTTATTGAGTATTATCCTGTATACTTACTGGTATCTCAAGCATAACTTCAGTATATCATACAGTCAGATAGACTTATTGTACTAATAAAAAATACATTGACGTTATGGCATGCTTCAGATCCTTTAGTCACAAGAGACATTGCATTCAGAATGTGAAAATTAATATCTGGTTCTGTCCTGGTTTCAGCCAGGATAGAGCTGGTTTTCTTCACAGAAGCCAGTGTGAGACTGTGTTTTGGATTTGGGATGAGAAACTGTTGATAATGTGCCGATGTTTTGGGTTGCTGCTGAGCAGTCAAGGACAGTCCAGCTTCTCGTGCTGGCCTGCTAGCAAGGAGGCTGGGGGTGCACGGGAAGCTGGGAGGGGACACAGCCGGGACAGCTGACCCAGACTGGCCAAAGAGATATTCCCTACCATCCGACGTCATGCCCAGTACATAAACTGGAGTTGGCCGGGGGGCAGAAATCGCTGCTCGGGGACGGGCTGTCAATCGCCGGGTGGTGAGCAATTGCTGTATTGGGCATCACTTGTTCTTGTACATTCCTTTGTTGGTATTATCATTGTTGTTCCCTTCTTTCTTTCTGTCCTATTAAACCGTGTTTATCTCAACCCACGAGGTTTTTCCTAATTCTCTCCCCCACCCTACTGTGGGAGGGGGAGTGAGTGAGCGGCTGCGTGGTGCTTAGTTGCCGGCTGGGGCTAAACCACGACAGGTTCTCATACCTTATTTATAAGCAATGTTGTTCAGATATTAATACTTAGTCATTAATTTTTGCTAATATAAACACCATTAGAATCGATTTGGTAGGACATTACATTCCCATTACCTTTCCTATAATAAAAATATTTCTACAGTTTGTAAAATACCCCATAGGTTAAATGGCTAAATGTGCCATCTGTACTTAGCTGATCTTCTTGCTGAGTAGAAATGTAGAATCTGAAATGTTAGGCTTTCTTCCTTACTTACTGAAATACAAAAACTAGCTGGATTAAATGACTAATTTCTAGCATTCATTAAAATAAGTCTATGGCAGGAACTGTGTAGCTGCTGAATTAAGGCAACACAATTAGCTGCTGCCTAATGTATGAGAACTTAACCCTTGTTTAGAAAAGCTAGTGAAAAAAACATGTGTCCCACAGTATGTTTTTGTGTTTAAAATCATCATCTATAGTGATTCCCCATTCCCCCCATTTAGTCCCTAAGTGTTTCTTTTGTGTTGTATTTGTTCCTATAATGAAAGAATGACTGTAGTTCAGGAATATGAAATTAATTGATACACTCTGTTTCTCAGAAAAATTTAAAAACAAACAAAACTGAGTAAAATTTTACCTTACAAATTGAGGAATGCTATTCTTGATCCTCCAGATTTTTTGCTGGGGAATCAAGGTTTTATCCCATAGGTCTCAAACCTTAACACTGAAAAGGTTATAGGCATCAAATCTGTGGGGGAAATTAAGGGCATGAACTATTCTGAAAGGGAATATGTACAGAATCACAAGGAGAAAAAGGAGATAAGTGCAGAAAGCAAAAAAGATTGAAGGTCAGACTGATCATGCTTTCAGAGTATGTAAAGAATAAGTTATTAGTCGCAGAGATTTGAACTTTTCTGGAGACATAAGACTTACAAGCCTTAATTGAAACATCAGTTCTTTCCTCTACACTGAAAGCATGGAAATCTTTCTCATAGATATGCATAATATCATCAAGAAAGGAGAGATTTAGACATCAACAACTGTAACTTTAAAGGAACATTTTAATTTACTTGTTAAAGACACATTTGGGTTAGCTTAGACTACAGGGATTTTTAATCAAAAATAAGAGATTCAGGCAGATGTTGATCCTAGCAAACAGCCCAGCCTGGACCCTTTTCCCTTCCATAATGGGATGAATTGCTGCTATTTTATCTTAATGCAATCCAGAACGTGCTCCCATGTATGTCACAGCTTCACAGGTGGCATGAGATGAAGGTCTTTAGGATTTTTTTTTTTGTGGCTTGAGGAAACAATTTTTGGTTTTAAACAATGTGTTCAACATCTTTTGATAAAGAGGAGTGCTTGCTATATTTTGGGGAAGCTCTAGCCACTTTAGCTCTTACTACGTCCTGTTTAGCTTAAGCTGTCTAGGTTATTAATAGTAATACAGTCAACCTGAAGTCCTTTTGCAGGTAATGTTAGCATAAAACACATTTTTCGAGCTGAAAAATAAGGCCTTTGGAGGTGTTCCAGAGATGATTGGGCTGCAACAGTGTGTGAACAGAATCATTCCCATTGAATTTAATGTATTTAGTCTAAAGGAACTCGCAAGAACGTGTCCACTGTCATTTCTCCTAAAAGGAAAAAACCACAAACCATTGTCACTGTGGGGTAATGATGGATTGGAAGTTTCTTCATAAATATCAACGGCTGTTTACTACAAACACAGCCATCTGTGGTAGAATCTGGCTTGCATATGTGTACAAGCCTGCACTGGCTGGTTGTTAAATGGTCAGAAACGATCCACAGTAACTCTACAGATTTTCCTTTTAACGGAGAACAATGATGACTGTTGAAGTCACCAAGAAGTGTTCACTAGAGCTGGCACTTTTTCATGTGGTCACTGAAAATAAAAATCAAATTTCAAGAAGCGTTTCTTTCAGTAGGTTTATTCTCATGGTGAGAAAAGCCTATTCCATGGAAACTGCTTAATATCTGAACAAAATCTACCCCACCCCTCTGTAAATAAATGAAAGGAAAATGTGAAGATTTGATTACATGTAAAGGCTCCTCCCAAGTGATATTTTTAATATTGCTAAATAATCAACTTGATTAGACATTAAGAGTATTAACAAATTATGAGTGTTTTGTGGCTGTCGTGACCAGTTCTGTTTCAACTAAAAAGCTATTTTGTTATTGAATTATTGCTGTTCTTGAGGACTAGCCTGCTTCCTTAACTGATCATCTTATACTAGCACCTCCTTCTGCTACCTGAGTGCCTTGTTGACATACATGTTTCATCTCTGGTAAATCTGATATTTAGACTTTGGTTATATGTTGTAGTGATTCTGTTTGTTGACTGTTGAAAGGAAGGAGGAACGCATATTTCTTTCTCTAGAAATTCATGCATAGTATTTTTCATTATGGTGATATTTATGATGGGGAGCAGTAAACTGAGTGCTAAGATACGGTATTTATAATACATGATTATAATTTTGCTACAGCATGTAACTGCATAGAAAGTTAGATAATAAAATCATCCATTGAGTTCTCATCTTCCTAAGCCCTGGACCAAAAGCTGGATATTAGTTGAATGCCAATGAGCTATATAAAAATTCAGCTTAATTGGAAAGGAACAGCTAATTGTACTCTAACAGAAATAAATTTAAATGCATTGTCTCCATTGAATTTATTTGCACCTTAAAGGATAAATTATCATTCTCATAAGTTGAGAAGCTTTGAATTAACTGAGGGAGAGAAAACAAATGCACAAAAGGCAACTTCTTGACAGCCTTGTCAATACACATTTGGAACTGACAACATGAGAAATTATGGTATCAACCTAAAAAATGAAAATCCTCAGGGCTCTGAAAACATGAGATGAAGATGATAGCATTTGTATGCCAGAGTTGTGATATATGAATCCCCCTAACCATTATAGAATAATTGGTGACTGCCACATGTATGGCACTTTTTGTGTATCTATAAAAATACATATAAATAAAAGTTATAATGCTTAAGCAATAGGGCAGAGAAGAATTAGTATCTCTTTATTAACACTGGTTCCTTAGCAAATGAGCACAGAGGTGGATACAAAAATATCTCTCAGATTTAAGAGAAAGCGGTAGTCAATTTTAACTTGCATAACACTGTAAAGCACAAGGTAGTAATTTAATGAGATCTTTATAAACTTGTTCATCTTGTACTTTTACAATGGTATGCAAAATTGTGGAATGAAACTTACTTTAGTTTGGTAGAATTAAGAAACAAATTTTAATAAACAAGGAGAAGAAAATTTGTTATTAAAGAAATGAATAAATGTAACTCTGCTTACAGTGCCCCGCTGAACTTCAGATATGCTGGCTCAAGGCATTTTAAGGGAGGACACAACACTGATGTGAGACTGCTGTTTGTTTTAAAAATGGACTATTGTTGGATTCATGTATTATAGTATCAGCATACTGTGTGTGTTTTTACAGGAATGTTCTGTTTCACTAAGTCCCTAACTCTTCACACAGATTCTGCAAAGTCTGTAGGTGCCTGGGGTTGGCCATCCAGGAAAGTTTCTTGAAATAATTTTTGGCTGACTCAATGAAGGTGTAGAAAAAAGGTTCTTCTCGAGTGTGGGTGATGCAACTTCAACTCAGACTGTGTTTCCTTCTGATCTCTATTTGGTTTTGGTTTCTGCCTTTAGGACTTGAACTTCTGCTCATTTCCTTTGCATGACAAAGTCTCAGAGAACTGAAGAGATCCTGCTTCGTGTCCAGGCAATACAGAGTTGAGGATACAATGCTAATTCGTCAGGTTTCACTCCCTGCAGGTAACATTGTTTCTTTCAACAGTCTTGGAATTGGGATTCATGAGGCACTGTGGTCAAATCAGGGTCGCTGCTATACCCTTTTGGTGGGAGTTGGAGAGTGCTTTATGAAGGGTAATGACTAGGTTACGATGTCTTTGCTTTTTGGCCTCTTGTAAGAGAAAGACCAGGCCCAGGATTTGACTGTCTTACAGGGATGAAACCACAGATATCCCATGAAAATCTGAGGGAAGAAAGTGACATCAGGTTTGAGGCATTTTTGTTTGTAACTCAATCACAGTGAACGCTGGGTAATCCTAGCTCGTCTCTCATTTTATATTTTCTTCCCAGACTCAGCAAGCTCCTTCATGAATCTGTCCATCCATGATACTTTATAAATGAATATTATCAATGTGCTGGCTTGGCTCTAATTTCACGTGTCAAATAAATGAACTTGAATTAAGGTCTTGCCTGAGTCATCCCCCTTGCATTTGATATTAGGAGGAAAGATGAGTGCAGTGCTTCTGTGTCCTTGTCTAGGTCTATGAATGTATTGGGTATGTGAGGGGAGGGATGGGGCAGTGTGGTGCCCCAGGTATCAGCTGATAAGGTTCCAGTGATACAGGATTTGTCAGTATGTCAGTGCCAGTGATAAGGTCCTGGGTTATTTTTCATTCGTTAAAAGCAACAGCAGTGTATGTGATGAGATGCATTAATTTTAGCTTGTTGTTTCTCGTGCATTTGTAGGCACACGGTGTATTTGTGCATGGTGTCTGGGGTCTTAGTGCCAATTTTTCCCGTTATATCCAGATGGGTTGCGAGTGTTCTTTCATAGCCTCTACATTTTGCGTTTCTGTATCACCTTCCTTCTTAAGCAGCACAAAGTGGTTTACCAATTAGCGAGGATTTTTCCCAGTGGAACAAAATGTTGGTATTTCTGGGGTGCTGAAATGCATCTGGGAGAAAGGAGTACTTCATCTGCTGCTATAAGAAGGGGAAGCAAACTGCTAGGACATAAATTTCAGCCTTGAACTGCAATAGTTATTGTGCAGCTGCTGACAGAAAATAAAAACAAAAGTACTTATGGCAGTTCATGAAAGAAGGTCTTCTCAGTCTTACCAAGGTAAAGGATGCGATAAATAACAAAATAAATAAAAATAATGCTTAGGGATTTGGGGGGTGTTACAATATACAGTAGGATAGCTCAGTTTTAGAATTACATCATGCACATGCTGTAGAGCATTAATTAAGCAATTGTTCACAGTGAGGCATTTTAATGAGTATGGTACTTCCTACTTTTCGTTCTTCAGTAAGTATTGTTCTGTAATCTGTGTGTTATCACACTTACATATTGCGTGGTCTCTGTAAAGTCACCATCAAAAAATCTATCATTGCTGAACTTGGGCCTTCAGATACATGCAAAAAATTTGGCAACATTTGTCTCATGGAAACAGTTCTTCAGCACAGTGAAAGATGATCTGAAGAAGACATCTCTTTGTTTCACAAAATATAGAACATTCCTGTGTACCTGTTTTTGTATTCCAGTTCTCCTCAGGAAAGTGTTCCCCACCTCTAAAAACTGCGAAGATATGAATATGTCTTAAAAGTATTTTGCTAATTAAGCTGAATCATAACACTTATACTGGTCTTCTCATTAAGTACTGAATTTGAGTAATTTTTCTATTTGCTGTCACATATTGTTAGTTCTGTCCTTCCCTTATTTTAACAGTAATAAACAGTATCCTGAAAGGACAGTATTCAATGTCCATAGTAGCATTTGATACCATCTTACTTGAGTTATTCTGAACAATGTGATGCAAGAATAGTTACTACTGTTTTTGTTTGATATTTGTTTCATTTTACTAACATCTTTTTTTTTTTTTTTAAATCCTTAACCTTACATTTTTGCTTTTTAAGTAACATTTTCCTTTTCTCATAATATTTTGTTTATCTTGCTGTTTGTGGATTTTATTAAAGTCTGTTCTGAGCTTTGATGAAATAGACTTTGGTATGCTTTGATTTCTTTTTCTTTTTTTTCTTACACTATCTGATCTTGCTCAGCAAGCTTTTCAGTATGCTTATCTTTATGCTCACTATGAGGAGTGAGAAGATGCAGAGAAAAATATACAAGGAGTGAAATGGACTGGAAATGGAAAACAACTATTTAAAGGTGCAGCCTGGGCACAGAATTTGGTGTTCAGGTGGAATTACTTTTTTGAGTAGCCCAGTACTAGCCACAGAAGTCTACCTTGGTTACCTCATCCCGAAAGGGTGGTACGTCATTTTCAAGGCATCTGGAAAATTAACGTAATTATCTAAATGCTAAATATTTTTATCTAAACATTGCTGGCTGTAGTTTGATAGCTTGATTCTTGCTGGTCAGGCAGATCTAACAATTTCTTATGGCACTGGGTGGGGATTAGGTTTCTTTCTCTGTATCCCTGGAGGTATTGTTAAAAAAAGAAGTG
Organism: Phaethon aethereus; assembly: GCF_964289735.1. Classification (NCBI taxonomy): domain Eukaryota; kingdom Metazoa; phylum Chordata; class Aves; order Phaethontiformes; family Phaethontidae; genus Phaethon; species Phaethon aethereus. The sequence goes on from NC_138594.1 coordinate 7,923,248, forward strand.
ATGGGAAATATTGCACTGTTTTTGGCTGTGTTCGTGCTGTGAAGCTATCCAAAACTTTATAAGGGCTTCCATTGCTGCAGTATCTGAATTGTTTATGTGGTTGTTCTTGTATCAACCCCTCCCTATTGTGCTAAGGTTTTATAGCATTTTTTTAGGTGTGAACAGAGACATGAGGGGGCAGTGATTTGTCACAGATCACAAGGGCAGCCTCTGGTGGAACAAACATCCCACAAGCCCCAGGCTGTGGAAAAGTCCCAGAAAGCTGATTATTTCTTCTCTTGAATGACCATATTTCCTATTGCAGTGCTGTCAGCTTCTCATTCTGCTCAGTTCACTTTATAAGTAACACTACAAATGCAGGATATTTTAAAAGATGGCTTCTCTTGTTGAGCTCTATTCCCATGAATAATACTGATGGTTATTGAGACAAGTCAGCCCTTTCAGTTCATTTTTTTGCATAGTATATACCCTGGGTTCTTTTTTTTTCCCCCTGGATTTTTCTTTCATCAATATTTCTTTTTCTAGAATATTAATTGTATTTGATCTTTCCATAGCTTGTAGGTTACTTTAAAGTTAAGAGGAAAATTATGAATATCTTCATGAGTGAATGTCTTGAATTAATGTTTTCCTCACTATTAAAAGGGTAACAGAGGTTTATGTTGGTGTTTTTATCTGTGTGTTAATATAGCTCCAGCATTTATTTTGTCTGCCAGTGTTTCTAAATATCAGTTAGAAAATATATTCAAAGTGAATTTGATTTCCAGTGACTGTGCATAATAAATGGACATATGCTAAACATAATTACATATTTTAATGCATTAAAATGCAAGAATGATTGGGGGTATTTAAGCAAAGCTTGGTGAAGAACTATGGTAACTATCTACGCTAATTGCTCCAGATTTAATTGTACCATTAAAGGCATGGGTGTTTATATTGTAACAATATAATCTGTTTTAGGAACAACTTGCAAAAAGATGGCAAGTAATTGTAAGCTTTCCATAATCAGTATTATTTCTATATGTATTTGTGTAGCAGCACAGTGACATCCCTATTCTTGTGGCAAGTGGAGAAGTTCAATAAGATGTCATTTATATCTGTGAAGGACTTATTTTCCAGAGACATGACATGTTTGGCATAGAGTTGGTCAGATTTTTAGATCTTCACATAAGCAAAATACCCTTGGAGCTTTTGTTAAAATCGTATAGGGGAAGATGTTCACAACCCTATCCTGCAAACAAGTACTGCCAAATAATCCTTGTGTGAATTTAGTGCTTTCAAAAGGTAAAATATAAAGGAAAGGGTTTCTTTTGTATCCTGAATTAGCCATGAGAAGGGCATAAACAATAACCCTAGAAACAGACTCTTGTAAATTTTTTTTGTCCTTTTTCGCATGTATTGAACTGGAAAGACTGATGTTCAGAAATGATACAATGCAGGCAGCTGCCCGGTCAGTGTGAGCTTTGTACCTCTGGGTTATGAGGCTATCACAATGCAAAGAGGAATTTGAGCTTCAGGCTATGTAGGATACGGAGAACTTCAATGTTAGATTTCTGAATAGAGACATTTTAAAACCGATCCAGCCAATGGCTAGTTAAAGTATTTCAAAATACCCTTTTCTATGTATATGATACATTTAATGTGCAAATAGACTTAGGAAGAAGATGTTGCCACCACTGCTTTCTTTTTTTTTTTTTTTTTTTTTTAAATAAGCTTCCATAGCTTTCTTAAATTTGGGAAAAAAAGCAACCAGACAACAAAAACAAACAAAAAGCCAATTTGACATAATTCTGAATTTCAGTAGTATGTCACTAAGCCATAAAATAAGCAGAAGGGGCTTTGTTTCTGTGTTCTTTCTTCTTTTAAAAACCTATTCAAGGTCATGGTTTGAATAGAAAAGTAATTGGATTTGAGACACCATATGTTGTGGGATGCTTATGACATCCCTAATGAATGTTACAGGGTACTACTTCTTCCAAAAAATGTTGACATTAGCATTGAAATGACTGTTGACATGAAAACTTTCATTAAGAGAAACATCTTGAATTCAATCTTTTCTGATTTTTTTCTTTCTTCCCCACATCGTAAGATGCCCACTCCTGAAATGCAGAAGGATTGCTTACCTTGCTAAGCTCCAGCCTGTCGCAATCACTCACCAAACTTTACTTCCCTTTCACAATATCTTCTGATTCACAGTGACAAATCCTAGACTATAAAAGAAACTAGATTCCATTGCCACGTGTCTCTTGCTAGTCATTTCACAATATTTATGGAGCTGCTTGCAGACAACATTATTCCAGTGCTCGGTTTTGTAAATCAAATAAGGGTAAATTCTATTAAAAGAAAAAATATCTTTAAGGCTGTAAAGTTTGGAGAAGTTTCTTTGTTTTGTGTTTGTCTCTTTCAGTGTTTTTGGTTTTGGAAAGCATGAAGGTGATATCAAATATGTCACCTTCTTCCTGTAAAGTCTAACATTGAAGAATCCTTTAGGTAAGGAATGTTAATATAATTTTCATAGGACATATTGATATTAACTTGTGAAAATGTATTTGAAAACTATAAATAAATAACAAATATGAGGGAAAAGAACTTGATACTATTATTCGGAGATATTACAATTAAAGAAGAAATAAAACATGAAGAAAATTCACAGTAGCCCCGCAAACAAATATAATAAAAAAAGCAAGCTGTTGTAGTCTAAACAATCTACCCTCATTCCTGCCTTTAAGATAGTTCGTTCTTTTCTCATCCATTTTATGTGGGTAGCAAGATCACAGTACTTTCCAAATCACAGTGTATCATCAAGTAGATGTAAATAGAGCACGAACAGTTTTGTTATTACGGCATACAGTTTCTCTAAACTTGAACTAGGCCCCAGATTTCCCATGTCTTTTGCTTACATGGTTGTGTGCGCTGCTTGTCCATGAAAATAGTATCTCAGAATAGGTAGTCTGTACTTTTGCAGAAACACTTCTGCGTTGGAAATCAAAATTGGTGTGCGATACAAACACAATGGCAGTGGTATGGAAGGCCAAGTTAATTTGCTTGTTCCTAATATCTACTTTGCTTGTCGCTAATACCTATTTTAGGTGTGGGCAGTAGGCCAGGCTAGTAGTAACTGGCTTATATATTTTGTTCTCTGATCTAACTGATATTGAAATTTTTGTGTTGAAAACTAGCATGGGTGTATCAAGGTATGGAGGCAGGGAAGCAAAAGGAATGCCATGTATTCCTAGTGTTGTGCCCTGATAATAGCAGCTGGTGTGATCTCTGTTTTGCTTGATTTATAGTGTAGCAACGTGGTGAATCACAACAGCATATCCATACGTCAGCTTTTTGATATGTTTCCGTGGGCCATGCTGTCAGGCTGCTGGAGACTTGCTTGCTTTCAGGCTTGCAGCCTCAGGCACTGCTCCGTGCAGATGAACCTCCTGTGAAACGTAACTCACAAGGAAACATAACAATCCTGAGCGGCCGTCACAAGGGTGGGCTGGTAGCTTGCCATGTAATGATATGAACCCTTGCTCAGAGACTTGAGCTTGCATTTTGCCCTTAGCATGAAGGTAGCCACTGTTTGCATGTGCAGTCCAGACAGCGGTGTAACTGCTTTGTGAGTCAACCTGTTTTATCTAGTTTAGAATTTTTATTTTTAAAAGATAGGGCTAAGTCTTTAAACAGAGGATGAGAAAACAGAGCTCTAAGTGATTGGTGGGGAAATACATCCCTGCCCTGGGAATAATTATCTTGCTGTGCATGGCAAGTACATGGGAATAGAAGTATCTGAAAGACACACTGAGACACTAAAGGGTTGTCTGAGCTGCCAGAGCAAGAATGACATAGGGGCAGGAAGGAGGCAGATGGGCTCTGAGCTGTGAAAGCAGAGTTGAATGGTCAGTCTTCAGTAGAAATAACCTGTTTATTAGAAGACTGGGTGGATTTCATCTGCTTTACTTTTTTTTTGCTTTTCTTGGCTTTTCTTCCCACCAAATGGCAGAGCTGCATTAACCTTTTAATTCAGATCATTTGGAGTCCCTACAGAAATCTTACCTAGGGTGAAAAATATGTCCTCTGGCATTGCCCACGCCTACAGGAAAGTAGGTCCCCTGTGAAGACATTCTCTCTATTTGTAAGGCACACAACATGTAAGGAGGTGAGGGAAGAGTAAATTCCCCAAACTTGAAGGCTGGAATTATTCTGTACCTGCTTCATGATTTGTATTCTGAATTATGCTGGTATTCATCAGACTTTTAAGAGCCAAAGTCCTCTTGGTCTGTAACTTGGGATAGATGATTTAAGATCTCAAAAGGGGATGTTTGCTTTAGTTCACATGATTTAAGGAGAGGCCACAGAGAACAATTCATCTCACCGCTGCTTAGGGTATGGCAGAGTTTCAGTGATTTAGTTCTTAAGCGTTTCAGCTGGCCATCTGTGTTGGAGGAATGTGGACAGCATTTGGGTGAAATGTTTGTTGATGGAGCTCAATTTCTGTAAATTTTTCTGCAGCTCATAGGACACAGATATAAATAAATGCTTAATGAATGAGGCTTCCAATATGGCAAAACTTTGGCGTGAATGTCCAAAAATGTCACTATTATTTGTATTGCTGTCAAATATTAAATTAGGCCTGAAAGAAGGCAGAAAGCTGAAATCAGCTTGCTGCTGTATTATCATATCATTAAGGGAAAAATTCAGGACAGAGAGAAAGGAACAATCTTTTCCCCTTGTGATTCTTCAGATTTCTAATTTCTGCTGTTATGCTTTTGACTTTCTATGTTGTCTTAACATACCTTCATAAGATTTTTATCACATATTTGAATATTAATGTGGTGTTTCCTCATCATGTTGACATATTCCCACCTCTTTACCATGTGTAGTTTACAGTCACTTACTCATCTTGCAAGTGAAATATGGCAGTTATTCAAGAGTTTTTTTGGATCATAAATCTGAAGTGCTAAAAGAGGAGTTAGCTTTCCCTATCAACTGGACAACTGCTTAAAAAAAAAATTAAAATTGAAAAATAACTTGCATAGATGTGTACATTAACGGCACCCCTTGTTCTTTTACTTTTGGTCTTTTCATCAACTTGCTGATGATGAATTTACTAGTGTTCTTGGTAGAATTTCATGCTTGTTCCTTTCCATTATTTACACTTTTTTTTTGAGAAAAAAACCAACATTTTTTTCTACAGTTTTTCCTGTGCTGTCTCTTTCCAGGGACTCCATCACTGCACAACCAGATGTCACAAATTTCCTGTGATTTTTTTGACAGTCAGTTAATCTTTTCATTCAGTTCCTGGCTCCTCTCTGTCCTATCCTTTTCCTCCTTTCTCTACTATCTCATAGTTTATCATACCAACAGATTTTAGTGTAAAGGATTTTGTTTTAAACTTAAACTGTGGGACTGCAGCCAAAGGACCCTTAGCCAAAGCAGGGTGCTTAAACAAACCTTTGACTCAAAACTTGCATACCGAGCTGAATTTCTAAGGTGATCTTTACATCTTTTTTATTTTCCCTTGAGAAACACCACTAAGGTGGAAGAAAAATATCAGAAATAAGCCTTGAACCATTCAAAAAATGAGTGTTCTGAGTTGTGGCACTTCAGAGAAGTTTGGAGATGAGGCACTGCCAGCAACCCATTCTATATGCCCTTGTAAGACATAACTCGGATGAACTTGAGTCAGGGTGCAACAATCATAGTTACAGTGGCTCATAATCAAATCCTCTTCATGATTTCTGTTTTAGTTGTCTTCTCTTTTCCTCAGCTAATCCTTCCATTACTGAAACGTAAGAGTGAGGGCTGCTTTGCCCTTCAGACATTAGCTTTGCATAGATTAAGTGCCAAGTAGCCTTAGCTCATAGACTCATAGAATGGTTTGGGCTGGAAGGGACCTTTGGAGGCCATCTAGTCCAACCCCCCTGCCATAAGCAGGGACACCTTCAACTGGATCAGGTTGCTCAGAGCCCCGTCCAACCTGACCTGGGATGTTTCCAGGGATGGGATCTACCACCTCTCTGGGCAAGCTGGGCCAGTGCTTCACCAGCCTCACTGTCAAAAATTTCTTCCTTCGATCTAGGTGAAATCTCCCCTCTTTCCATTTAAAACTGTTACCCCTTGTCCTACCGCTGCAGGCCCTGCTAAAAGGTCGGTCCCCAGCTTTCTCATAAGCCCCCTTTAAGCCCTGGCAGGCTGCAATAAGGTCTCCCCGGAGCCTTCTCTTCTCCAGCCTGAACCACCCCAGCTCTCTCGGCCTGTCCTCACAGCAGAGCTGTGCCACCCCTCTGAGCACGTTTGTGGCCTCCTCCGGCCCCGCTCCAACAGGCCCATGTCTTTCCTGTGCTGAGATACCCTGCATGTGCCACTGCAGATGTAGACAAAACGGGACATGCAGAGACCCTTGCAGATAGAGACAGCGTTGCTGATGCAGGTACCGTTTCAGAGGAAGGTATGTTTGCAGAGGCCATTGCAGATGCAGATGAAATTCAGGATGGAAATGCAGATGGAGATACGTCTGCAGATGAAGACAGCTAAAGCAGAGGTGTGCGGCAGGACAGTAAGCAAAGGGAAGCATGAGGTATTTCTGGCAGACAGTGATTTCTTTGCAGAGCCCTAGAGATAGGTTCACAAAATCACCCGATATGGCACTGAGAAGGCACATCCAGAATGGAGTCACGGAATCAGGAAGGACATTCTGAATGTGACTCAGCATTGTTTTCACTTGATCAAGCAAAGACACTACACTTGTGTATTTGAACATATGCCCTGGATGCAAATATCTGAATGTCTTAGAAAATGAGATCTCTCTGCTAGGTGTTGGCTGTCTCCTTGTACTTAGAATAGCCACCTGAGGCTGAAGTTCATAGCCTCAACCTTTGTTCTGGGGCAACTATAATATTTTGCAGCTGTAACTTTGTTCCACTTGGATTTACTTTTGATTCTAGCTCTTTCTTCCCTAAGAGGGCAGGAGCATCTGCTTAACTTGATAAACTGTGTAGAATTTTTTTTTTTTCTTTCTATTTTTCTAATACTTTTTCTAAGGATTTTTTTTCCTCTATTTAAATACTAAATAGAGGATATTTAAATACTAAATATTTTCCCACCCCTAGAAGATCTATTATGCTGTTTTTCATTTTCTGTTCTGAGTGTGTTTGACACATCTTTAGTTATTAGAATAGAAGCCTGACACTGTAGGAAACAGAAAATGTTTGCCTGCATTACTCTTCACGTTATAAATGGTTCTTGTTCTTTACCATGCAAACAGGATCCTTGAATAATTTTACATTATGCTGTGAGAACCGTGGTAAACCATTTGCTAGTAAATCAGCATTTCTTACAGGAAACTCTCTATGCTTTGTCAGCCATTACATCTAGGGAATAAAATCTAATAAAAAAAATAATCAAAACATGGAGCAGTTATAGCTGATCTCTGAAATATTTATAGTGTTTTGAGTATAGGAACCAAACACCTGGGATTTTTTGGGCAGTGTCCAGTACGAAAGTTTTGGGATGTACAGCAGAACATGCAAAACATCTGCCTTTTTGCCGCATTTCTGGTATTTGCAATGAAATATACTGGCCAGTTACAGTTTTCCCTTGGCTTTTGGGGAAGGTTCAGCTCCTGAAAGCAGCGGCTGAAGAAAGTTTCAGCTTTATTTTCAGATTGTGATGGGATTTCAAGATGGTTAACCCTGAGTACTTTGAAAAAAGAAAACAAAAAATTAAACACCTTTCCTCTTAATATTAATGACCATGAGGAATACATTAAATGTTGGAGGGGTTTTATTTGCTTTCTGGTCTTGGCCTTTTGGGTGCAGTCATATCCTACTTTCCAGCTTGTCTTCGCCAATTAATAGGTGTAGCAGCTCTTTTTATATTAAATTTTGTAATGGCAGCTGAAATATGTTGATTCCAGGAACAGTTAATGTTGAGGGATTTGCCAACTCTTGTATTTTTATGGCAGTATTGCAATTCTGTGGGGTAAGCCTTTATTACATTCCTCAGAGCTGCTTATAATTTTGAAAGGGAAAGGCTAGTGCTGGTGTAGCACTAGCAAGGTGTAAAACCCCCAGAAAACCAAAACGAGGAGAGTAAAGGCAGGGTCTGTGAGAAGCAGGAAGGATTCTGAAGTATTATCCGAAGGGTTTCCTTTGTTTTATAAGAAATGTTTTGAAAAGTCCTACAGATTGAAACATCACTGGATGTAAAGTACTTAAAATGATGTTAGCTGTTGACAGCCCACTTCCACCCGGCCCCCAGTGTCGCAGGTGCCTGACAAGCTAATGTCATATGAACAGCAGTTACTGTTGACATTTAAGGACAAGATGTAGAACAGTGTATGGATGCTCAAGAGCAAGCAGTGCTATTCATAAAAACATGTACTTGTGTCATTTTTACGTTCTTCTGATATTGCTGGCCAACTTACCTTTCAATTGAGTTGCTTGCCTGAGTTTGAGTTTCTGGATCAGTATAGGGGAGTATAGCCTTGCACACCTTCAAGTGTAATTGTTTCCAGCCTTGCTGGAGGCGACCAGTGCCTTCATCTCAGGTCTCAGTTTTTCAGCACTGTTTTCCACTCCACCTCTTCTTTCAGAGTATATATTTTATAGGAAAGTGAGAGGTTTTAAATGGTGGGAAAGGAGTTTGGTTTATAATAAAATACCCAAGGTTCTGGGCAGATCCTTGAGATGTTTGCTTGCTGGTTCAGCTTTCAAGGCTGGAACAGAATGGTGGAAGGACAGAAATGCATGGTATCTGTAGGTACAATTATGCTGAATGTCTCTGCTTTTTGCTTTCACCCCCCAGATTCCTATTTAGTTCTTATTTTCTGTATAGAAATAATTTTTAGTTATGATTAAAGGAAAAAGCTCAGCTTGTAAGATTTGGCTAAGTATTACACCTTTTTAAATACTACTTGAAATAGAGGGTTTTACAGTACTGTAAATTTGAATTGTCTCATGCTTTTTATCACCAAATGAGCTTGATGAGTTTGGTACCTGGTTTGATATCACATTCTTAACTGTGATAGCAGAATATCAAAACTGAGCATTTCCTCCAAGTATCAGGTTCTTAATATCTGTTATCATCATGGCATGGCAACCTAGTCCTGCCTGTGGTGTTGATTGTTCATTGAGGACTGCTGCCAGGTTTATATTCCCTGCCAGGTAGCTCATGCCTGTACTGAGCCTTATCACAAGCAAAGAATCTCACTCATAGTCTGAATGGGTCAGGCAGGGGTGGTATCAAGGCCACAAATACGGCTCTTACTACAAAGTGCTGAGTACTGAGCTCCATGAGCATTGTGGACAGAAAGCACTCAAGTTGGAGGGATTACTATGTGCACGTGTTGCCATGCTGCGGAGACTCTGAACGCTGGAAGATTGTCTCTGTGACAGCTGTTTGATACTGAAACTTTATCACAAAGACTTGAAGCAAAAAGATGTGGCTTTCCTTGGATGCCCAGTGTCTCTTGACACAGAGAAATGTGCCTGATCTGAAAAATTTGATCTAGATGTCTAGGTTTGAGCACTGCTGAAATGTGAGGAATGTGCAAGACATTTAATTCTAAGTTTTGGTTTGGTCTATTTCTACTGCACCCTATTAAAGCAAAAACCTAGACAAATCACAGCAAGATGGAGTTCATTCATTCACAAAATGGAGTTGGAAACGTTGACAAATATATTTGCAGTGTCCCAGTATGGTTGCTCCATTTCTCTATTTGCAGGGCTTCTATATTGCAGCCTCATCTAATCCAAAGCACAGCATGACTCCTTCCTAGGACTAGTCCCTTCTATCATATTTTTCCCTCCTCTTAAATCCCTTCAATCAGCTTTCAGTAAAATAGAAAATATGTTTTATTACTTATTAAATGTTTTATAATGGAGGCCTGGCTTATCTTCCCTACCTTCTGTCACTGACAAACTTGGATCAACAACTGACAGATATTTGTCCAAAAATATAGATTGAAGCGTATAACAATCCTAGGAGAAGCTTCAAAATATCCAAATCACCCAAACAAGTAGAGGAAAAAATCCCAACACCACAAGTTTAAAAGTTATAGATCACTATAGCAACTCAAAAATATGAAATGTGTGACTTGTGTATTTATTTTTATTAGCTAGGTAAATCTGTGGTGATAATTTTGCTTTTTCAGTTGCAGAATTTGACAATATTAATCTACAGTGTAATAGTCACGGTGTGATATTTCTGTGGTTGTGTTGTGGATTTTTCAGATCACTGCACAGTGTTAAACTGGTATATGGAAGTAATTTGCAGTGCTCAAAATGAAATAACTTAAGGATCAAGTACTATATATGTGCTAATAGGATCCTGGGCCAGGGTCATCAGCCCAGAACCCTGCTACAATTACAGCATTTCTGTGTCACGGCCCATCTAGGCCAACCTCCGCTCTTTCACTAGTCATTTCTCGGCACCTTTCACTGAGCAATTGAATTGTTGACAACTTCAGGTTCCTTACAGGTTTCCATCTACATCCATGTACCTACTTTGAAAGTCCCCTGAATGCCAGCCCGTGCATGTTTTCCCTTTCCTGATAACTTTCCCTTTCATGTCACGGATGAAGTCATGCAAGTTGCGATCTTTCCAAACTGCTGTCTGCAACATAGACTGAAGAGTTTCCTGTCTGCTACGTGCACTGTTCTCATCAGCAAAAGATGAAATAATGTGACTGTCATGTTAATGTTAGTTGGCCTACAACATCTATAACTTCTTTACAGTAGTTCTGTTCCCTCACACTTCGTGTAGTGCCTATTTTTCTATTTGGTATAAACAATTCATTGGTTAGGTATGGTACTTTCTAGCTTCATCTTATTTTCTGTGAAATTCAACATTATGGGTTCTAAAGTGAGTGTTAGGAATGGAATAGCATGAGGTCTGCCCCTTCTCCAGTGGAAAAAAAAATTCCTTTAATGTGCAAGAAGGTCAAACATGCACTATGTGAACTTGTTAAACACATTTATTGAGTTCTTGACAGTAACCAAACACAGTGAATGACCATTATAAACAAGAAAAAAGGCATTCTCTTTTACTTGGCCAGCTCCTGCTTTATCTGTAAAGAAAAGATATCCCTTTCCACCACCAGTTTACAGGATTGAGTGAGTTTGTCCCAGTAATGGATTCAACAGGGAAAATGGAAATTTTAAACTGAGAAATGTTTCAACTGCTTTCTGCTTCTGAGCCCAGCTCCTATTAATTAATGATGGACCATAAAGTGGAGTTAAAGTTATACTAGCTTTAAGTGCATTCCCAATGGCCATTAACTCCCTTAAATTGGCTGTGAACAAATAGATGAAGAAAAAAAAAAAGAAAAACACAAATAATGCAGCCACAAGTAGTAGAGGCTTATTTCAGAAAGGAAAAGTAAAACAAAGCAAGTTTACTAAATTAATTTGTTAAACACATTTATTGAGTTGTTTATAGTAACCAACACAACGTATGACCTGTTGTAAAACAAGAAACAGAAAATGGATCAATTCTGATTTTGGCAAATCCGACTACAGATATGTGACAGAGGGAAATATTTCCATTTCCTTTATATTCTGCAGTGATATATTTACAATACTTATCTCTCAAAGTCTGTCCCTTTTTTAATTAAATAAACAGAAAGATCATAACCTAGAAGTAAGCTTCCTCTACAGTCGTCTTGTTCTGTCTTGTCAGTATCCATTAATGATAGTGAAATAATGAGAGCTTTCCAAGGATTACTTGGCACACAGAACACAAATCCACTTTGATGCTGTACCGAGCCGCCTTTTTCTTTTCTTTTTTTTTTTTTAATTTGAGGGAGGGAGGGAAAAGAGGAAGAATTTCGTATGTACAAAGGCTGAAAAGTCTTTCTTTGTGAAGCTAAATTAGTTCCCGAAAACTGTATCAAAATTGTAATGACATTTACTGTAATACTGTCTTTTTACTTTTTTTTTTAATTACCACTGATCATATGAATGATTTTTTAGTTGCGTTTCCAACATGGCAGCTCTTTTCCAACAGCACGTTTGCACATGCTGTCACGAACCCAAAGAGAGTGAGGTTAGGTGCATTCTAGATTATGTCAATTCACAGTAGTAGCATTCCACTGAGGTTATGGGTTCTGCCTGCTCTGTCTTACTTACTTGAGGAGCCATTCATTTACTGAAAGGAAAGAGAAACAAAACAAAAACAATTATGCTTTAATAAACTTCAAATATGAAACTGGCTGGATTTAACTCTGTATAAGGCATTTAAAATGTCTTGAAAAAGCCAGGAGGTTCAGTTTCCTCCTTTTTGGAAAAGAATTAAGTCTGAATGACTTTTTTTGAAATATTGCAACTCAGTCATCAGCCTTGTTGCTGAAAATGTGTTTTCTTTTCCACCCTTCAGTAGTACTGCTTCATAACCATAGTATTATTGGTAAGAAGGCACTTTTACACCATTATTGCACGTAATACAACTGTGTGTGCATAGGCTAAAAGATGCATAAGACACGTTACAGCTCAGTTGTGAGCCACCAGCTCTGGCAATGTAAGACTCTACCAGCTGGTGACTGGGTTGGTTCATTTGTTTAATATCCATTGCGTAATACAACACTTTCCAGTTTGGGTGTTTGTTATGGTGGTGCACCTCCATTCTTTTGTTTGAGATCTGCTGTCATCAAGACTAGCTCATCCCCCTTTTTCTTTCAAGGTGGGTAAAACAGAGCAGAATGTACTTTTTAAGGTGAGAAGACTTTAAAATGAGGCTAGAAAACTGATGACCTGTCTTATCCACTTTAAAAAAAAAAATTAGATGTCCCAAACTGTTTATGGTCATGCTTTTTCTGCATGTTTCTGGGCAAGTTTCCTCATCCATTTCAAATATGTAATGTTTGACTCATACTATTAGTCCCCCAGATCTGGAGTTTCATCTGTTTTTATTTGTATGCTTTGTTATGCACTTGGGTTTCTCAAAGAAAAGAGTTCAGTGTAGGCATAGAAAGGATTATTTTGGAGGTAGAACGTACCTCTATACTGTAGTTTCTGTGCTCTATTGTTTGGACAATCTTTTCCCTGTAAACTAAAGTTGATATTAGTTCGGATACATCGATTGTTGAGAGGCTGGACTGGTCTGAAATTGTCGCTCATGCTCAGAAATATCTGTGATGGCTGATTCTGGCTTAGCAGTCGTAAAGAATGCATCTATACAAAATACAAAACAAGGATTTTTAGTACTGGTCTTTCATGTAAGTAAAAAACATACAACACTATTAAATAGACTACTTAATAAATGAAAGTTAAACAGAATTTCAGTGATTTTTAGCCAGAGGTGGGTTGAAAAACTAACTTGAGGTAAAACCATTCTTTCTGTGGTCCTCTGTTTTGGAGCACCATTTTAAACGAAAGTAGCTAGTTTTGGTGGAGTAAATGAAAGTGGTATGAGATGTCCTTTGCTGATCAGGAAACAAATGGAATCCACAGTACTGGATGGCAGCAGCTGGTACAGAGAAAATGAACTTGTTGAATAATGAGAGCTAATTTCCTAAGGTTTGTAGCTGTGAGCGTAGCTTCCAGTTGAGAAGACACAGTTTTGGATGATGGTACTCAAGAACAAGGTATGGTCAGTTAGAATGGGCAGGATAACTGACAGATTCACGCTGCTGAATTAAAGAAATTAACGATGTTAAAAAGTGAAATCCTTTCTCCATTGACAGGTCTGTCTTGATACTGTGTGCTGTGTCTATAGTGTTCTTCTGGTAGACTCTGGCCTTCTTTTGAGATGGTTTTACAGATCAGACAGGGAATTACTGACTCATCCAGGATTTTCAGTGTGCCCAGCAGCGGTTGGATGCAAACTACAAGCAGACAGCAATGGTTCTTATGATGACTATGCAACTGTGCAAAAAGCATGTTAATTGGTTCAAGTCAACCAAAACGTTTCAAATTTTGTATGGAAAACTGGAGGGGCAAAAAAAAAAAGCTGCAATTTGTAAATCAGAAACTCTCAAAATATTTTGGTTTAAAAATACAAAAAGAAAATATTTTCCACATCAGTGTGTACGATTTAAGAGGTTTGGTTGTGGCATCTAATGCTTAAATGGGGAAATCCAGTAGCTGAGTTTTACATACTTAAAATCTTTAATAGCTTCCAGGGAAAACTTGTGCATTACTTTTTGAGTCTGAGCACACAATGTAATTAGTAAGTATTCCATGAAATCAATTTGCAGCACTAATAGTGGAGGATGTAACTAACCAGTAAAGCATGACAAGGAGTAAGTATCATGAGATTATAACCTGTAGGTACTAGCATAGTCTCCAAAAATATTCTAATCCTTTTTTTGTACATTAATGTTGTAACTAAAAATGTTGCTTGTAGGAAAATCTTCAGGTGTCCTGCTTGAAAAGTTCAGAATGAACAGCATGTCTGCCTGCCCTCAGCTGTGTCCTTCTCACAAATTACCCATTTAGAAAAGAAACCAAGTGTTTTCTCTGTATCTAGGAAAAATTGGACAGAAGGACTATCACAAAGATAAAACATCTCTCACTTTTTTTAAAGTCATCTTATTTAGAATGTTAATATGATTTTTAAATCCCAAAGTAATATTTAGGGTTGTTTTATAATTCCTCATTTAATTTCTCAGGCCAGATTGCTCTGCTGCATGCTTGGGACAGGCAGATGGTGGTTCAAGTATTCCTTTGGGATTCTAGTACGCAAGAGAATAGTTTTTAGTTCAGCTCACAGCTCTGTAGGCAACTCACTGATGGAAGCTCTGGAGAAGAATGTAATTGGTGTTAAATTTGCTGTTTTCTCATGTTAGGCCTTGGATTGTAAGCGAGTCATACAGAAATGTAGTCTTTATGGCTTTTTCACTGATGTGTTTAGTCAACAGCATAATTTTGATTATGAAATGAATAGCATTTTCTTTTATGTAATTTATCCTGCTTCTTTCTAATAGGGGCTTCCATTTTTCAATCTGATTTTTCTGAAGACATTTGTATTGTCTGTCCTGTCATCTTATTCTATACCAGAAAGCACTAGCTGATTTTTTTCAAGGAGGACCCATATATTGGATCTCTGTCACATTAATGTGCTATTGATGTGTGTTTAAATGGCCACGTGTCACTGACAATTTGTCTGTTTCTTTCTGACCTAAGACTGGCCTATGTTATACTTAACTGAGGTTAAGTATATTAATTATTTTTGTACTACACCGCTACATTTTTTCTAGAATCACCATATTTCTATTCATAGTGTTATAATTTAGTTTGGAAAAGACCACTGGAAACCATTTGGTTCAAGCCCCCACTGAAAGTAGAATCACAGAATTGTTTAGGTTGGAAAATACTTTTAAGATCATGAAGTCCAACTGTTAACCTAGCACTGCTAACTCCACCACTAAACCACGTCCCTAAGCACCACATCTACACATCTTTTAAATACCTACAGGGATAGTGACTTGAGCACTTCCCTGGGCAGCCTGTTCGAATGCTTGACAACTCTTTCTGTGAAGAAATTTTTCCTAATATCCAATCTAAACCTCCCCTGGTGCGACTTGGGGCTAGTTTCTCTCATCCTATCACTTGTTACTTGGGAGAAGAGACCTACGCCCACCTCACTACAACCTCCTTTCAGGTAGTTGCAGAGAGCAATAAGGTCTCCCAGAGCCTTTTTTTCTCCAGGCTAAACCACCCCAGTTCCCTTAGCTGCTCCTCAGAAGATGCATGCTGTAGACCCTTCACCAGCTTTGTTTGCCTTTTAGACATGCTCCAGCACCTCAGTGTCCTTCTTGTAATGAGGGGCCCAAAACAACACAGTATTCAAGGTGTGGCCTCACCAGTGCTGAGTACAGGGGGACGATCACTGCCCTAGACTTGCTGGCCACACTATTTCTGATATAAGCCAGGATGTTACTAGCCTTTTTGGTTATCTGGCCACGTTGCTGGCTCATAGTCAGCTGGCTGTCAACCAACACCTCCCAGGTCCTTTTCTGCTGGGCAGATTTCCAGCCACTCTTCCTCAAGCCTGTAGCATTGTACGGGGTTGTTGTGACCCAAGTGCAGGACCTGGCACTGAGCCTTGTTGAACCTCATGCAGTTAGCCTCAGTCCATGGATCCAGTAGGGCCCACCTCAAAGTACGTATCTGTGGTATAGGTACTTAAGGAGCTCTAAATAGTTAACATTTTTATTTTGGCAAAATAGTCTTCAATGCTTCTGCAAACTATAAATTGCAGGCAGAGATCCTTACAGCAAAAGGTTGAATCTGATTTTGTATGTAAAGCTACAAATATATATGTTTAAAATATTCTTTTGTACCTATTCTAGATCAAGTAATTTTTAATTATTTTTACCTGCATCCTTGTTATGTAGACAGGTTTGTTCATTATTATCCAGCTTGCTGTTTCATAGCAGGGTGGAATTGTCATTGACCCATCATATGTAATGAAACTAGAGGTCTCTGGATAAAGTTCCTCAATATTAAGCCCCTGTAGTAAGTATGCATCATCTGGAAAATAAAGGAGGAAAACAATTGAGATAAAACAACAGCTTCACAAAAAAATATCCCACCCTTTTTTACATACAAACCTTATTTGAGAACATCATCATCGGTTTTACGGAAATATGAAGTGTAATGAATGTATATTTCTGAATGCTCTGGCAGTTTGGACAAGAACAAGTAACATGAATTCACTAATTATGCTTAGGTTGAGTTCTACTCTTAGATACCCATGCACACCTTCTGTGAGTTTAGCACAAGCATTCACAGCGAAACTCTGAATCTCGTTTAAGAACTGGAGTTAAGAGCTTCTTGAAGTTGCAGTTACTGATTTAGATGCAGCAGTCTTCAGAGAATGTCGACTTACCATATTTTGGAGTGATTAACAATTTTTGCTCAACAAACCCTTGGGAAGGCCAAGGGTGTTAAAACTTAATTTCCCTTTTACCACAGGAGGAAGTTAAGGTTAATGCATGATAATAAAGCTGCTCAACGAAGCCTGTTGGCCTTTCATGTGCACAGTGGGGTGGATGCAGTGCAAGCTCACTCAGAATGCTAAAACTGTGGTGGAAAAGTATGCTGGAGAGCAGTTTTCTAGGGTCCCTGCTTTTATTGTAAGTCTCTCTGGGAATTAATGAGGTATCGCTCTGCAGCAGAATTCACTCTCTGGACATGTACCAAAATATAATGAGATATGGTTATATCTTTTATAAAATTCATCAAAGTTCCTCAGCCTTTTCTATACTATGTGCATTATTTCCCTTGTGTAATGCTGGCCCTACAATATTTTTGGCAGTGCTGTCAAAACCGGAGCTCAGATTTTCCTGCCAATTCTTAGGCTACAGGAGTTCCCTAATAGGGGGAATACTCAGGGATATACACACTTCTGATATGCTACTGCTATCACCTATCTTGGAGAAAGCTGGGCTGGTTACGAACTGTAACATTGTGAAATCTCTTTGCATGCTTTCCCTTGCATGTAGTGTGTTCAATGTGGTTCATTTGCAGAGTGAGTACTAAAATGTGGGCAAAGCAAGCTGCATATTTAGGTGTGTTTCCCCTTTCAATACACAACAGGAACTGGCATTGATTTTAATGGAAGGTAAGGAAGATAGTACAAAGACGACAGTGCTCAGATGAAAGAAAAATGTTCAAAGTGCATCTTTTAAGTCAATGTCAATAATTCAGGCATTTCTGTTGGGATCTCTGTTTTTCACGTACCATTCACTGTAAGTTTAAACAGTTTTGGGTTTGGTGGGTTGTTGTTGTTGTTCTTTTTGTGGGTTTAAAATTTAAAGACAAAATGTTCCTTAGCCATTGGGAAAAGATTATAAATGGAACCAAGGAAAGAAATATGAACGATCAAGGAAGTGTATAAGAACTAAAAAAAGAGAAGAGTAATTTAACTTGAATTTAACATATTATAGCTGAAGGACAAAGCTTAGATGAGCAAAACACTTGTCTCATACTATCTAATGGATAAGAAGGAGACTCTGCAGGCTACTCTTTTGGGTAACAGAAAATAAAAGAACACAGGCAAAGCGAATGTGACCTTTTTTTTATATTGACATAGTGCAGACAGTATGCTACAGGCTTCTGGGGTAGCAATATTAGTGGCTACAGCATCAGTTAAAAGTGTCAAGGTGAGAGTGTAATATTTACACCAGATTGACCAGTGCCTTACAGGTATTTCATATTTAAAATGTGTTTGTTATTTTATAAAATGAAAGGACAGGCCCAGGTTATAAGTTTGTCAGAAATACAGCCTTCTGCCATGTTCTTGCACTTTGGTATTGCCATACTGTACAGCTGGATCTTCAAGTAGAGGGGAAAGTACTATTAGCGTCTTGTAGTGGCTGACTGTCACCTTTTTTAACATGGTCAGCCTTCACTGTCCTATGGCCTGGGATGCAGAGTCTTTTGAAGCCAGAAGTTTCCAGAGAAAAGTGTAAAATCATTGCTACAGTATTGAAGTCAAGATGCTGTTAAATTTTAACAGCTAGAGATGACTGAATACACCTGTGTCCTATTCATTAAAAACATTGTTTGCAGTGCAGCAGTAATTTTGCTAGAATTACATGAGAGGAGAATGAATGCATTTTTTCAAGCCAGTGCCTGTTTTCAATGAGTCGTTGCACATTTCTTCCCTTTCCCATGTGAACATCCTGTTCATTATTTATGAACCATGGAGAGTGGTGTGTTAGCTCCAACAGGCATGGAGTCAGTCAGAATAGATAGTTTCAAACTCTAAGGACCAAATGTGCTTTGTCACGTAAATATTGACTTTGGCTGGGCTAAAATGATTTAAAATCATTAAAGGTAGAATTTGCCCTGAAATGTTTGCTATGAGATGGAAAGCTACCTAAAGATTTATACAGATGAAGAATATTGATTATATATATTAAAAAAAATATATGTTATGTATAAAAAATGTTTTTTGTGTGCCACATTCTAGCTGACTAACGTGTATTCAGAACAGTGCACACATTATTAACACTAGTGCTACTTATCAAACGGAAGGTACAGAAACAGATTTACTGCTGGCATTAGTGCAGGTAATCGTGGGGTTTTTGGAGTTGCCTCACACTGCTTTAATGGAGAATGTAATTCATTATTTTTATATGGCCTTGCAGCTTTTGTGTGTGGATTTACAGTGTTGAGTTATTCTCGGAACACAATAACACTCCGGGCGTGGAATATGGCATGCTAACAGTATGGGAGCAGCGTGGGGCACGGTCCCGCTGCTCATTCAGGCAAGCCTGATATATGTCAGTGCTCTCAAAACCAGCAGAGGTGCTCTCCTTAGCCTTACTGATCAACTGCTAGGTTACCTTGTTTGCATACTGAGGACCTACAAAATGTGTGGCCATCTCCCCCACCAGCACCCAGCAGTGGAGTGGTTTGCCTGGTTCATTGCCTCTGCCTTCACTTAGAATACATTTAGGAGAGACAGCGAATTATGTTAGGTGTCAAAATCCATCGGCTGTGATTAATGGGAAACTGAAGGGAAATATCACTTCGGGAGAATGGGAAGATAGAGGTGAATGAAATAATGAAATAAAAGATTTTGGCTAAGTAAAAGCAGCATTTATTCATGTCTGTATATGGGTTGTATTCCCCTGGGAAGTCAGGTGACTCCGTGAGAATGGCCTGAGAGGACAACAGAAATACTGGTTGTCAACATTTTTCCCATGCTCTGCTGTTTCCCTTTCCTCACATTTTGATAAAGGTTTCCTATTCTGGAACTGAAGCAGAACTTGTGGGTTTGCACTAATACTAGACTGCAACTCTTTAGTGTCTTGTCCCTTATTATATTTATTGCAAGTAGGTAGTTCAAAATAGTCAAAATCACCATGTGTGATCTCTTGCCAGTAATAAACTCCCTTTAATAAACCCATTCAGCCTTTACTAGATTCTCAGCATCATTCCTATCTACAGCCCACATTCTGTTTATCTTGATCTGCTTGTGCCTTAGGGTGATTTCTGAACTCTTCTATACAAATTAGATTTTTATTAAATTTCATATTCATTTACATAAAGGCCTTGACTCTGACAATTTTCTTAGCAAATGATGGAAATTCTCTTCTTTTATCCCTAGTTTTGTAATAGGCGTGTGGGGTCTGATTTTGCAGCAAATTCTATGTATGTTCTCTTTAAAACAATAGTATCTATAGGGAATATATTATTTACCGAATGAAGGAAGGTTCATTTGAGTTTGAAGTTCACATCATGATAATCCAAAGAGGGAAAGTACAGCTCTAACTAGATTAGATTTACAGGGTAAGGAAAGTAGAGGTCCTTAGCTTTTTAAGCCTGAAACAGAGTTTCTCCATTTACCAGCCTTCACAAGTCACTTAGACCCAGGCTGACAGAGACTCATTTTGAATACCTGAGGTCAGTCCCTTGGGGCCTGGTTTGAGACTGCTGAGCTTCTGCTGCTTGTGACAGGAACTGCAAGAGTTCAGTCCTTCAGAGAATGCGCTGAAACATGAACCTTGAGAGATTAATAGTCTCTTATTTCCAGTGATCTGAATCTTAAGCTTTTTTTCAGGATAATCACTTAAAATTAAAATACATTATTTACTTGTACACTATCTATAAAATAGCTAAAGATTGAATTTGGGGAAATTCAGAATTTTACAGTGCTTCTGCCTAGCTGAACATGTGCTAGTATTTTGGTGGAGAATGACAAGCCCGAATTTTCATGTGGAATTTTGGGAATCTAAACTGTTACTTCTTTCCAATGTTAAGCAAGCACTGAATGAAAGCTAATGTAGCATAACTGTTTTGAAAGAAAGCTAGCTTATGCCCTCAAATGTCATACTTAAAGAAGAATATTAAAGGAGTTTTTCTTTAGAGATATTCACATAGCTGTTTAGAGATATTCACTTCTGACTAAAGCCTGTTTGAAAGAATACTTGTTTCAACTAGTTCACAGCAGATTCTTTGGGCTGTGATAACAGAATAAAATAAGCATTTAAAATTCCTTGGGGTCCACTTTACTTCACTGTACCCATTAATATCTAAGAGTAGAAATTCCCCCTTTAATGCATTTTGCCCATGGAAATGTCATGCAGCAGCAGAGATAGCTCTTAATTTTGTTGCTGTTCTTTTAAAAAAGTGCTTTAGTTATGTTTCTAACTGTCCTGACTCTGAACCTGCACTCCACTTGTCATTCGCTCCACGCTTCTATTGAGCACACTGGGACTGGTCATTTTGTCAGCAGACTGCCGAATATTGACTTCAGGAGTGGACCCCTAAAGCACAAGCTAAAAAGCTCCAGCTGCTAAAGGCAGAACAGAAATCCTCGCAATGTAAGAGGTAAAATTAGTTTTCAGCAATGATGCTATAATCCATCACGCAAGACAACTGCAAAATTACTTTCAATAACACTTTCACGTTCCCAATTTACACTAAAGAATTCCTAGTCAATACTTGTTACTACAGTAAGTAGCCCAGTGCCCTGCAGAATATTATGTGCACTGTATCTCCCAAGGATTTAATTTTAACAGATAAACTTGCTAGTGGTAACAATAGTTTAAAACAGTTCCGTTAATAATTGATTTTGCAGCCTGTGTTATGTGCTCATCTTCATGTGAAATTTCATTTAGTAAACCCAAATTACGTGTGATTGGAATTGCATTTTTCTTCTAAAGAGGCAAAACAACCAATGAAAGGTTGGAGGATGCTGTCAACTCTAGAGAGGAGGAGTACCTATATGTAAGCACAGTGTACATATGAAATATTTTGTATTGGGAAGGTATGCTTGCCTGCTGGTGTGGGCGATGGTTGCATGCTCACTCATGCAACAAGAGAAAGATGCTGCCGGTGCCTTCCCACCCTGCAGAGCTGTATATCCCTAATCATGGCCTCTCCTCTGCTCCAAGCCACCACGAATTGTCCAGTCTTTGCTCTGCTGGCCAGCCATTGTAGCCAAGGGGTACAAAAAAGGCTGTGACACTCATGTAAATGCATGAGATACAGTTGCTGTGATGGGAAAAATGAGGCAGGAGTCGTCTTCTCTTATTCAGGGTGTGAGACCTGGCAGGTCTGTGTGTCTGTATGTGGGGGAAAGCAGCTTCCTTAGTGGTTCAGTCAGAGATCTTCTGGCCAGACAGAAGCCATGAATATATAATTTGGGAGTAAAAGAGCCTGAAAAAGCACATACAGCCACAACGATAACTTCCCGTCTCCAGGCTGCTGCAGTAGCACTGGTAGGCAGAAAGCTCTTACAGAACAATATTGCTGTGTTTTTGCAAGGAATCAAGACAGGCAGTTTAAAAACTGGGATAATTTCCCACTTCTTCCATGCAGAGAAGACAACATTTCACACTGATAGAACAATCTCGAAAAAATGTTCTGAGGGGGAACCCTCTGTCACATTCCTTTCTATAGGTATCATGGAGAACAGAGGTTTATCGTAATAGAGGCCTCTTCTTTGGACTAAAGATGTACCAAGATTTGTTAACTGTAAGGTAAAATTAGAGAAACATCAGTGGGAAGAAAGGTGTGTGTTATAGGAGAGGACAAGGAACTATCTACTTCAGAATGGGGTTGGATTTGCTCTGTTGTTCAAATTCTATGTTGTATGGCAAGACAAAATCTTTCTAGTGCTCTCTTGTTCAGGAATTGGTGGGTAAAATTCTGTGCTTTCACTTTATGTCTCAAATCTACACTTTTTCTTTTTACAATCCTGACACTGAAGGGAGGGGGAAAAGATGGAGTCCAGGGGAAGAAATCAGACTGTGTACTTCAGGAATGCGTACAGAAATCTTTCCAAACCTTTCCATCATAAACCTGAAGTTCAGTGACTTTCGTTGAAGTTAAATGGACATTTAAGATCTCTGGAGTTTCAGATGCAAAGTTTTTCAAGTAACAGTATGTTGCTGTGGAGTATATAGTACAATATATTTAATTTAGAGAGATGTAAACTGAGGCAAACCCTAGTAGAATTGTAAACCAAATCCTGGAGTCCTGACAACCAGTCTCATTCCTGTTATCATGAACAGCTCTCTCCCAGCTTTCATAAACAAAAGCAAAATCAATGAAGTTTATGAAAAATGTTAAGTCATTGTTTGCAGAATAATAAACAAAGGCTGAGTTTTACAATTCTTTCTTTATTTTTTCCAGTCTGCTGTGTACTTTCAGAAAAAGTTAAATTCTGATATAGTTTAACTTATTTTATTAACTTAATGGCTGCTTAGAATTCAAGTGAACATTTGACAAAGGGAATAAGGTTTTCAGGAGAAGAGCTTTAATTCATTCCATTGAGATATATGTATTTTTCATCACTTTTTCTAAACTAGCCTAATTTTCACTGACATTTAAGCTCCAATTTTCCACAAGTTCAATATACTAACATGGAATTATTGAGCATTATCAGTTAAAGGCTTTCCAAATGTGAATACAGAAAATGTACATGCTATTTTAATGACCTCTTTATATAGCCATTAAATGCAACAATAGTTGAATAGAAATGCCATAACTTTTCTGTACAAAGAGAAAGCATTAATGAATACTAAATCCACAGTTAATGATGCAGCATCTTGACATAACTTGATTTGATATAATCCAGGCTGCTCCGCATGTTACTTTTATTGCTAGCAGTAGGCAGTTTCTCCCAAGTAGTCTGTGTGAATACAGTATATGTATGTGTTAAGTATAATTTCATTAATTTATTACTTGTTCAAACATAAAATAGCCTTTGAAGTTCAAAATTCATTTGATAAACTGATGACCTTTCTAGATTTTTCACGTTCCCAAGTTTATCATGTGGAGTTGCTGGCAATGCAAACTTGGTAATTTTTGCCCATAATGAAGTGCCTCTTGTTTCAGTGGATCACTAAATATGTTATTTGATACTAAAAGCATGCAGCTGTTAGACATAGTAAACTAAAAGAAACTTACTTTTATACGTTATTCTCGTTATGGTGTCTCTGTTAAGCATACGATTTAGAAACGGATTTGATGATTCAGATACCTACAGAAGAGAAAATACGCAATGTCAAAAATCTTTTCACAGACACTTCCTTTCTGGAAATGTAGCTGTTTTGTGTGTACACACACATGCACACACACACTCACTCCCTCCCTCCCGCCACCCCTCCAAACAGTTTCTGTCTTTTTTTCACTGTTGTGGGAAGAGGAAATAGTTACTTGCATATTTTTCTAACAAAAGTTATTAGAAAGTTGGTATCTAAAAAGAAATCTAAAAAAATGGGGATGGGAGAACAAGATTAATAGAAATTAATGTCTGAATACAAGTGCAAAACCAGTTTCTTTTCCTCTAACAGCTTTTATTTTGTTTGCAGGTGGTTAATGTAACCAGGCAGGATTTCCATATAGTATTCTATTATTTTTCTATTTATTGAGAAATATACTTTCCTTGCAGCAGACTATTTAGATTGCAAATAAAATCTGCCTTCCCTTTGTTTTACAGACAGGTATGAAATGCCTAAATTTCACCCATATGGTCTCCCAAGTATGTATACATACACATAAAATGTTCAGTCTACATTAATATGAGCATACCTGAAGAGGATTTAGAGGAAAAATGACAGAGGGCTTAGAAGCATTGCTGTTGTGTTGTGGTTTTTTGGGGGGATGTAGAGTGTATGTACTTTACAAACAATATAATTGTTGATTATTCAAGTCAGACCGCTGGGTCATTTTCGATGAAAAAAGGTAACCTAAATATCTTTCTTAAATGTTATACTTATATGAAAGGGCAATATTCTCATCTAATTATTCACTATGCTCTGTGAAATGCATATTTTAATTCTGAGGTTAATGCTTTGTCAGGAACTTTACCTTATGAAATGGGATTAGAGAGTACTAGAGGGAATTAATAGATACCCAATACGTAAGTTCTGATGATGAAATCTGTTTATTTCAGCATGAAGCACTTATTCAGAAACACATGCTTTTTTAGACCGATGAAACAGAGATACATCATGGCAGAAATTAACAACACTTTTGGAAGAAGTGCATTCTTCATAGAAAGTGAGAGAAAAGGTGTCTCCAGTGTAATTAGGGAGGTTTGAGTAAACTATTAAGTCTTGAGTTCAATGCTAGATCCCTGTAATTTATAGATGGTAACTATGCATCTTGAATGCAACAGGATGGAGACTAAAATATGACAAAATATTCACATGTCTTTCTAGCTCTGTGAAATGGAAGATATAAAGTGTTATACTTTTAATGTTGTTTCAGTTTTGATAGTTTAAGATGTTTTAAGTAACACTGTGGGTAAACCTTAATTTGCTGACTTTGAAACATTAGCATGTGTCCAAAGAGCAAACATGCCCTCTTTTCCAGGGTCTCCACCTACTAGGACAGATTTACTTTTAATTGAGTGAATAACATTTCATGAAGAAATACCAAATCTGCAAAATCAGTAACTTTTGTCATAGCCATTAAAGTGTTACGAGTGATGTTTGTGATATAAGGATTTCCTGCCCCCCCATCCCTTTTCATTTTTCTTACATTACATTGTAAATACTTTGGGGTAGAGATTGTGTGTTCAGTTCCTAGGATAACACTGTCTCTGGATTCCAGATCAGAGCCTCTAGGTTGCTATAGTATAATGAGGAGTCTAATTCCTAGATTTGCAGCTCATGGGAAAAGAAGTCTATTATCTGTATATCAGGTATTGATAGTGCTGAATACTTACTTTCATAAATATGGAAACTACCACCAACCCATTAGGACTCTTTGCAGCTTCTGTGACATTTGTGTACAGCTCATGGTTATAGTGGATTAGTTGAACCTAGAAAACAGAGATAGGAAAGATTACAATTAAATGGTAGAAAATCATACCGTACAGTGTTTGCAAATACTCTCTATACACCAATTGGTTTGGATTAGGATCCCATCTATGTTTAGGATACCTTGTAACAGTGCAATTTTTCAGAGGTTTGCAACACACATGATTTTAATAATTTCAGTCACCATCTGGCTCCAACTGGCACAGCACCAGCATGTTTTCTTCTAAATTGCCAGTAAGTGAATTTACCCACATCAAGTTATGAATTGCACTGTAGGGGCTGACATTTCCCTGTTGCAGCCGCACTTGCTATGGGCATCAAGTAATCTGTACTTTTCACCCTCAAGCCAAACACAGAGGAGTTGGGTTGAAATATTTGAAGAAACATATGGGATAGGGGTTTGGAACTGTTTAAACCAGCACTCGCAGAATTCAAAATACTAATACCCATTGGCCCCAGACTTTACAAACTCGGTTACAAAAGCTCCTACAGTTAGACTTACTTACTGTATTATTGTTAACCAGGTTCTCCTTAGCTCCTACAGCTTTCCTTCTGCTTTTTAGTTTTATGATTTGCTGGAACTTTTAAATTATGAAGGCACAGTTCATCTCTCTCCCTGCATATGTGTAAATATCTTACCTTAGGATAATGGTATTGGACACAGTTACCATTTATATTGCAATTTGTAGCCTCACTTTTTTGCAAGAGATCAACATCTTCAATGAACTTGTGAGGCAGTTAAGTAGTTCTAAGAATTTGAAAGGCTGGTTAGCCCTATTTAGCCTAAAGATATATTTCTTAATTTTCAGATGTCAATTAGAGAAGTAAGGTCATTGCTCTGGTATTTTCAGAATTGCAGCAGCCTGATGTTTGTATTTAAAAATCAGGTGTCATCCCATGTGCTGGCATAAATCTAAAGGCTGTTCACTTAAATTTCTGCATTTACACACTATGAACAAGATCAGTATTGATCTAATTTGATTATACTTGATCTATGTTTGGTGGTCTTTTTAACTGTGCAAATGGCCAAAGACGAATGCTGTCAGTGAAGAAATTTCA
This sequence comes from Phaethon aethereus, assembly GCF_964289735.1. Classification (NCBI taxonomy): domain Eukaryota; kingdom Metazoa; phylum Chordata; class Aves; order Phaethontiformes; family Phaethontidae; genus Phaethon; species Phaethon aethereus. The sequence goes on from NC_138594.1 coordinate 7,950,027, forward strand.
TCATGGTGTGCTTTCCATGTTTATAGTAAAGAAAAAAGTAACCCCACCCCCCCAAAAAATGAAATGGGCTTTAGTGCCTGCATTGATGATTTTGTCTTTTGGATGAATGCAGTGTCTGGTGCTTCAGTAGTGAAATACAACTGCAAGGATTTCTCTGCAAGAATGACGTCCCTATATGATCTGCAGTGCACAATCAAGTTGCAAAGACAAAGCCTTGCTTCACCATCCAAATATGTATGTTCACAAACACGTGTACTAGTAGTGATCTGAATTATAACAGCGTCCCAATTTATGTGTAACTTACACCATTATTAGCCCAGTCTATGATAAGTGGAGAAATAAATGATGTGTCCAAACTCTGTGAGTGTTTGGACAGTGTTATTTCCTACACTCTGCCCTGACTGCAAAATATATTCTTCTTCAAAGTAAATTACTCTGAATCAGATCTTACAAGGTTTCCTAACATAAAAATCCTCCAAGTGTTGTCCTCCCGCCACCCCCAAATCCCTTAGCGATGCTGTTTTAGTGCTTGGACATTGGTGTTAAAAGGGGTAGTGGAAATTCCGAAAGGAAAGAGAATATTTGCAGTAGTAAGATTAGAAGATCTTTGGCACGTAGCTTTACTATCTATAGCTAATGGTTCACAGACAAAAAAAATATGGTAAGGATCAATATTACTGCTGTATTGTGTTAATTTCAGTTACTTTTGTCCTGTCTGGATTGGGAACTATTGGTTGACCTTTTTACAATTCACACAGTAGGCATTTTTTAAGGCAAGTAAACAAACTGAAATGGAATGAAAAAGTAAAAATGTCAAAGAAGCCAATTAAGTCATCTACTAAATTCTGACAGCTAGGGAGCAGGATGAATGCAGTATGTTTTCTAAAGGTCTTGTAAAGAATTAATGAGCGCATTTACTCTACAGCACATAGAGGTTACAGGCTCATTAGTCATCACTTTGTGGTACTACTGAATTTTGATAACCATCATGGTTCTGGGGACTGTGCACTCACTGATAATTTTAGTCTTAGTAACGTATTTTTCTTTCTATGTACAACTATTCGTTCTGGCACTTGCTAACTTGTGAATTATCAAGGAAATAAGTGATGAAATCTGCTTTAGACTAGAATTCCTTCTGTACAATGTCCCAGAATAACAATGAATTAATGAACTTATTTTATCTAACAAACCAAAATATCTAGTGCAGGAACAGGTAAAAGTAGAGGACCAAATTGTCCTTCCACCCATGGAAGCCGCGAGTCAGTGCTAGACTCTCATTTTTATTGATGGAACTTATGGAAATAAAATTAAGTTATTTCCTTTGCTGATCTATAAATGACCTCTCCACCCGATGTTGCACTGTCTTTACAGTAAAAGAACAGTCTGAGAACTTTGGCATTCTTTACCAGCACTTTCAACCTATTTTCATTTCAAGTTTCCCATTCCTGCAGGTTTGTATGCCTCTGCCCCATTCTGCCTCTGCTTGTCACACCTCAGTTTGGTAATGAACTGTTTTGGAGAGTGTGCTTGAGAAACCTTACTTCATTATAGTTTGAAAAGATCCCCTTGCCCTGCTATGAATTATTGTTTCTCAAAGATTCCAGTGCTGAATGAAGACAGACTTTTTTTTCCTCTGAAACCTGGCACTTTCTCTGTGTTTGAGTTGTATTCTTCTTCCCTGCACCCAAATTAATTTTAAAGCTGTTTCCATGGCACCATGGTTAAATTCCTTAGTTTTTTCTTTTTTTTAAAAAGGATTGACCATGTAAGGAGACATGATTTTCAAAGTTTCTCATATAGAACAGACTAATTTAGAAAGGTACAAATGAATAAAGATGTCTTAGATATAGAATATTATATGCAGGATAAAGAATATAATTCCTTATTAAATTTCTTCTTTTGAGAATAACTTCTTTAAAGTTGCCTGAAATACCCCTAATCTTACAGTCTGTATTAAATATTACTAGATTTTTCCATGAAAGGTGAAGCAATACATAACTAAAATTGCTCATAGGTGAAAATATCACTTTTTCAAATGATGACATTATATTAAAAACAAAGCACAGCAAGAGCAAACTTGCAATGCTGAAAGTACCCTTTGATTCTAGTTTGAGTCTCAGGGCTCAAACACAATACAGAATCTTGTTATAAGCTATTGATTTTCTTTGGAAGATTCCCCCTTTAAGATTAATTTGCTACAGAACAACTGATAGCTCTTTGTTTTCCTCGAGCTATAGAAGTTCTATTTTTCAGGAGACGAGAATTAAGATTAATTACTCTCTTAGCTGATGAAAATCCAGAATGCGCCTTTGTTCCATCACCCAAGAATGTGCATTGGACCAGGAGCAGACAGACAGTTTTTAGACACCTGAGGTTGGTGGTGTTGGGAATGTCAGCAGGAGCTGATGACAGTACGTTAGGGATAATCTATGGAGCACACGCTCCTCAGCCTGGTAGTCTGTGTCTTTGGGGCAAAATCATATAGGTAGGCTGATATTATGGCTCATGTTCTGACCACTGTGGGCAATACATCTAATTCCCTTTCCTGACACATGTGCATGTGTGTTTATACAGGAAATAACTTGTTCTTTGTCTGTACTTTGACACAGTTCAGCCCTGCACTTACAGCACTCATATTGTTTGTAGTGGGTTTTTTTCCACAATGCATTTTACTTTTTTCTTTCTTGATTCTTCACCCAGGTAAAATGTGCATCTTTGGGTAGAGCTAGTAGAAGGATATTTTCTGTGTGGCATTTGACCAAGGCTCTTTGGCTAAGCAAAAGGAGGCGGTTTGCTGTGTTGATGTTTGTGGGTGCCAAAAATTCCAGGGACTCTTATCTGCAATCTTTTAGCAATTTTTTAATTTAGACAAAGACCTGTGAATTACAGAGCTCTGATGTAGTGTGTGTTCACTGAGAGATGTTCTGGTGCAGTGAGACATGGAGAAATATGAAACTGAGGGAATTTAAGGTTATCACAGTACTTTACACACAAATGTCTCCATGGTCTTCTTGGGAGTAATGGAATACCCTTTATTCTCACTTGGAAGTGTTATAATCGAGTACATAAACATCTTGATTTGTAAATGACAAGGGGTCCATACCGTGAAGTGAATGGCAGCAGGGAACAACTGATCTGTAACTATAATATTTGTATTATGCTGTGCTACCTGAGAAACTGTTGGGATACCTGATTGAGAGCAAGCACAAAGCATGCTTCCAGCACAGCAGGGAACAAAAGCGAATGAAATTGCTCAAGAAGATGAGTTAAATGTTTGTTTTGATTCAGAGTCCTTGTAAAAAGTGGCTAAGATCTCATTAAGGAAAAAAATTATACATCTTTGTTTAACCAAAGTTTAATAAACAGTAGAAGAAATGTAATTTCTGCATGGCAGGTGTCCAGTGAGGAAAATAATTTTAATGAGTTAAAACCTATTAATAAAAACACTTGATATTCCAGTGTTAAACTACAGTTGCTCTTACAGGTCTTGTAAAACGTTTTGAAAAGAGCAGTAATGTCATATCACCTAAGAGTTTTTTATGGTATTAATCTAGTGGATCTGAACTGGTATGAGATTTGAGGACCTCACTTTGTGAAAGAAATTAGGTCTTTTTAAATGTCCCACGGTTCTAGGATGTGTAATTTATGTGGCTGACAAAAATAATTCTAGATTTGTTTTAAATTATATTAAATGTACCTCCTGCTTCATGGAATGCTATAGCACCATCTGTGATCCACTATCTTGGTGGATACTCCTGGGCTGCTCAAGGCAAAAGTCATTACAATGCAGGTAGGGTAAGAACTTTAACTCTCTGGTCCAGCTCTCAGTCCCTTTTTTGCTTTCAGTGAGCCTATTCAAAGTAACAGCTGGAGAACTGGGCTGTTAGTGGGCTCAGAAGAATGCTGTTTGAGATGATAGAAATTATGATTCACGGTAATTGTTTTTGAAAAACAAAAACATCTTTCTCTCATGCACATGGTACTCGAACATGAAACGTTAGGATGCCAAGGTGATATTACCCACATGCTTATTAATTAATCCATAGATCTACCTGTCTGTTAATTTTTATGTATAAGCCCACAGCAGTGAGGTATTGTTGGTAAATTGGTAAAATAAATTTTACAAGACCATCTATACTTCCAGCAGTTTACTTCACATTTTAGCCAGCTACTGTGGTTTTAAGATTAAAATCGGTTAAAAAGATTAACTTAGTTTAACATAACAAAGGAGAAATGCAGAAAACACTTGTTAGAAATAATTTTGTATCTCTGACTCTCTCTGTTCTCCCTATTAAAACCAAGGTTCTTTAAGCTGTTGCTGACCAATGTGGTTTGTGGTGGTTTCTTTGGGGTTTTTTTTACTGCTTTTGACAGTTATTTCATGATTTAAAAGAAATACCTATAAAATACTGGTTTAATAGAAAGGCTTGCCATCCACATTTATAGCAATATGCCAGCAATTGTATCCTAGTTAAATAAAAAAAGATTATAATTATTTTTTACTTAAAAGAATAAGACTAAGAATGCGAGGAAGGAACTCTCTTTTCTCCTGCTTCTGAGCAGATAACTGTATAAAAGCACGTGCAGAGAAATGCAATAATGCATCATGCAGTAAAGTGGAAATGCAGCCAAGGGTTAACGATACTTGGCTGCAAAATCTACTGCACTAGAAATAATTATATGCTGGGAATTAATATTTAAACTACAAATAGTGTCTAACACTTCATTAGACCAGTTGGTAACAAGAACTAACTTGCAATACCTCTGTTCATCAAACGATATTCAACAGTGAGCTTTATCCAGGGTTCTCTGGCAAGTAGTTAACACTGTGTGTTATTTGCAGCATGTATTATGACTCTTAAAAAAAAAAAAAAAAAAAAAGAGAGAGAAAATTAGCATGGCCTGCTTTAGGTTTAAAGTAGTTATCTCTAGGTGTAGCCATACAAATGAAAGGTGAGTGAGAGTTTTAAGCTTTCTGGGGCATCTGTTCTAAGACACTCTGACTGGGTGTTTAATAGTACTTTGAAAAGAGATTAGTGAGAATCAGATCTGAAGCAGGACAGCCGTTTTGGCTGCTGATCTGGCATCTTAGACTGATGAGGCTATTAACAGAACAAAACATGCTTATTCCTTGTTTATATGCAACCGTTGCAGCTAGAAAATATGAAAAATATTACCTGAACGAAGTGTAGAAAATATTGAAGTATTTATCTTTAATATTTTTATATGTTCTTATTAATTTTGTCTTACTTTAATTCATTTGGAAGTAGGAAAAAAGCCTATTTTAGACAATATTTAAAGCCTGATGTTTCTTTAAGCATGCATAGGACTAGAGTAAAACGTACAAATTACTAGCTGAAGAGGTCAGATTGGCTGTGCATGTCTCAGAATTTGCTATTAGGACTTTTCACCTCTGTGCTACCACCAAAAAATTAAGTAAATAATAGGCTGAAGAAATAAATGCGAAAGGTGATGGATTCCTGCCATCCAAATGCTTCCGGAACTGTTGCAAGTGTCACAATCACTTGTACTCTCTTCCAGATAGTAGGAAACACGATGAAGGAAAAATCCAAATTGAGCCCCAGGGGTACATAGATGTGTCTGTGCTGCTGGTTGCTGTGTGACTTCAGGAGAATTTTTGACAGGGCAGTCATTGCTGAAGCCTTCCACTGCTGATTACTCTAAACATGGGGTATTTTTGGCTGACCTGCCAGTCAACCACTCTTGTCATTCATTGTTAGCAGATGAGCAAGAGCTGGGTAAACATAAATAAATGACACTGTTCTGCAAATCACTCTGTGTGACGATCAAAATGAAGTCTTAGACTCTAATGTTGATTATATCTTGGCTGATGCAAAATTTCATTGCAAACTGTAATTTGGCACTGACTCAATCCATCATCAACAAAAGTTACATCTTAAGAGAGAGAATAGAGGTAATGTAGGAAAAAAGGCTATTAGATGAGCCTATCATCATTTCTGGATTCATGCAGGATTTTCTGACTAAACAGTACATTTAAATTGTTTTCGCATTTTAAATACAAGAGATGCTCAGACACCATGATGATGAATTCAGTATAAACGCTCCATTTGGGAGATTCAGTTACATAACGGTGCTCTGAATTTCTGGGAGAATTCTGTATTTCTTTAGCAATCAGACCAGAAAGCAGCAGAAAATGGTTCCTGCAAGTTAGAAGTGTGGTGAAGTAGCGATTGATGCTATTTCTGTTGTTCACTGTGTTACCCTGAGACATTAAGTCAAAAAGACATACGTGCTAGGTCACTGAACGGTGTGAGAGAGATGCGTTAGCAGTTCAAGCCTTCTCTAACAACATGTGATGCTACTACAGCTCTCAGTCTACCTTGCCAAAGTACCATCTGTAGCTACATTTCTGTTCAAAGGTGGGCATGATGGGCAAGAGCAGAGAGAGAAATAGCACAGACTGATGAATAAAAGAATAAGAAAAAAAAAAGTTAATAGAATTTGGACTAGTTGTTGATCTAGGCCTTATCCCCTTTGTTCTCTTTTTATAATCTGGTAGGGAAAAAATGATGAAGCTTAATATACCTAATGTTAACTAACAAGCAAAGAGAAAAGCTTAGTGTTAGGATTATAAACCAGAAGCAGAAATAAGGCAATTACCAGTTTTACCTCCTCTCTTGCTTATAGAAATACGTTGTTAAATTAAGATTATAATTTTTCCATTGCAAAACCAAAGCATGGCATTTTATATTCTTAAAATGACAATAGGATTGTGTATATCAGGAAAGCATATAATAACATGGAGGATGCATTTTAAGAAGCTATTGGTGTGGTCCATCTGAGGTTCGTAGAAGTCCTTGTCCAGCCCATTTGGGCAGCAGCTCCTGCCTGCCTACTGAATGCTCTCTTTTGTTGCCTGATCTCAGCCTAGCATGCGCATGCAGTCTGTCCTTGCTGCTCCTGCCACGGTGCATGGCTTGGTGACCTCGCCTTCCCCACTCCCTGCTGGCAGGTGTAGGATGGGAGAAGAACTTGGCACAGGCTGTGTGGAAATTGGCTGCTCTTGCGGTGAGGAGGGGAGGAAGGGGAGATGGTCTGCATGCCCTTTGGGAAGGGAAAACGGCGCATAAACGTGGAGGATGGACATATGCACTTGGTGAGCTGAGACTTTCTGTTTCAAACCAATGGAATTGCAAAATATTAGTAGTACATCCGTTGAAAGTTAAATGTGAAAAAACACACAGGTTCTCATGGGATCTCTCTGAATGATTTATCGACACATGCTTTTCTGTCAAGAGCCTCCTTCCTCAGCGATTGGGTTGCTCACCTATGACTTAAGAAAGTTATGTTCAACTCCTCCTCCGCCCTTAAGCAAATCTTATTACCGTTTCTGCCTTGCTTGCCATCTCTGATATGGGAATAGCTACACTTCTCCAGTAACAATGGTGTGAGATGCTCAGATGTAACATTAATGGTGTTGGGGAAAGCATCTAGATAATGAATGGCATGGTACGAAGTTCAATGTGTGTTATTGATCCATGACAATTTGTGACACATCACCCATAAAAGGTGCAAAAAGAAGCTCAGAATACAAATAGTTTTGGCAGGAGACTGTGGAACAGTTGTATTTCCATCACCTTAACGAGTGAAAACAGGGAAACATTTAAAGCCTGATAAAAGAGGAAAAGAATTTGAAATGGATGTAATTGCTAGTGATTGTAGCACTCAGTCTTTGAATGTAAGTTGAGGGCTCAAACACAAAATAGTTTGAAGAAGTACAGATTGACTCAAAATAGCCAAAAACATTTCTGGAATGAATATTTTATTGAATTATTGAAGGTCCTTTAGGATATTAATGCTGTGGTGATGAGATATATTAGACAGTCAAACTTTCAGAAATCATTTGAAGAAATTTCACACCAGGATTTCCTGTTTAAGGTGCAGAGTCAGAGATTGAGAGGAAAGACAACACAGATCTACCCTGCAGGCAGAAAATAAAGGGTTTTTTTTATTTGTTTAAGAATACCCTGGAAGCTTCTTTGAAAGCTAAGGGAAGTACAAGTGCCTTTTGTTTATGTAAATTGCATGAGACAGTTTCACATTTGTAGTTTAAAAGGTAAGTTTCAAGTTGGGAAATAATGAGCACAGACAAAACAGGAGGACACAAATTATCTAAGAGTAGGAGATAGTACAGCTTAAGGCAGACAGCTACGAAATTACCTTGTTTCTAAATGAATTGAGTGGCATTGTACTCAGTAGGAAAGATAACTGAAACTTAAAAGTCATAACTAAGCCAGTTATCTTTTCTAAAGTAAGCTCTATCTGCAGGTTGGGTGAAAAAAGCAGCATATTGGCAAACACTACTCAACAAATGCAGTATAGCATAAATTAAAAGGACATGAAATAATACACAGCAGCATTTGTTTGTCATAAGAACACATTCTTCTGGGTACCTTGTAAAGGGCACTGAAAATTGCCACATGGTAAGAGCAGTTCAGTACAGTCACACAACTGCAGATTAGCACCATTTACAAACAAACAGAGGACGAAGATGATCACAGGAGCCTTTCCAGTAGCCTTAACTACACCATGGTTGGTTAAAGCTCAAGGATCTAACAATGGTTTTCTTTGTTAGAGCTATTTTCTGCAATTTCCTGTTTTGTATCATCCCTCAAAGATGTTTCCCCGCACAACAAATAAATGTCTCAGCTTCATATAAACAAGAGAAGAACTCCTCTTCTTCATATTTAAATTGTGAAAAGTTTCAGAAACTTTTAAATTATATATTTCAGCATGGTTGCAACCTTTCCTTGCATTGTAATTGTTGCCCAGAATAGCTAAACGCCAATGACCTCTGCTTCACAGTTTGCCTTGTCTGTACAACACAAATACTTAGGAACAAGAAACCATCTGAAAATCCCATCTAAACATTAGGAAATAAAGATGAGAGTTACCTTCGTGAATGCGCCCCAAAATTACAGTTATTCACAAGTTTTTAAAGTTAGTAAGTGAAGATCAGTGGAAAAGAATGAAAACCAATTGCAACTTCAGCAGAAATATGGTACCTGCCATGGCTCTGTGGGCTGTTTGAGCAGTGAGATGTGAATATTAAACAGACAAAAGGGTGAAGAAAATCAGTTATGCAGACAGCCTCATTGTAAAAAAGTGAATAGCACTTCAGTTAGGCATTAAACAGAGGGTGAAGCCTCAGTGCATCATCTCTAACCTTAAAGCAGATCTGCCTAATGGGATATGAGGTTTGTGGAATGGAGGTTCCTGAGCACAGAGTGGGGGGGATCTGTCTGTGAGGGTTCATGATCTAATCTGGCTTGTGATGAATCTGGAATCTTTCAACTGGTAATTCAGCTCTTCACTGGAAAGGGTGGTGAGTGTAGCAACAGCAGTTCAGATCGGCAACACGTGTTTTACAGGTCTGTCTTTAAAGCATAAGTGAGTCCAGAAGGGCCTGGCTTTCAGAATGTTTCTGACTGCCATGCAAATGCCACACACTATTTATTTCTTGCTGCTTCCAGTTCACACTAGAAGAGCTATAGACCCCCGTAATACTAACTGAATGGGGGTCTCCGGTGTCGCTTCCATGGGGGATTAACGTCCGAATGAAGTGAGGGGCTGTGAAAGGTACAGCTGCAGCGCTGCAACGGCCGGCTTTCAACTTGCCTCGTCGCAGCACTGTTTCCTTCAGTGGCGTTACTGACCATAAATGAGGAGGGGAGGCAGAGAGCAGTAGACAGTGCCTGGCCCTCTCCCATCCCCGACAGCCGCCAAAACATCCTTGTTGTTTCAGAGTGAGTCGCGGGCCCTGCATTCCCCATGTAGTTAGGGAATTAGTTAGTTAGCGTGGTCACGGTGTGATGGTAATGCTGGCCTGTGGCAGATACTGTGGTTAGCTTTGAATTCACGCCAATCTCATAAAATCGTGAAAATATTTATGAATGTTGGTGCACAGTGACTGGAATGGTACTGCTCTTTGTTAGATGTGCAAGAAAAGATCCTTTAATACAAGCAGTGTCTCCTGTGGGTTTTGTCTTGTTTTTCCCCCATGAAATTACTAGTCACAAATTTGACCAGCTGTGGTTTCTTCGGTCAGTCCTAATGTTGTGCCTGCCATCTCTTCCTTTATTTAATTTCTTTGCTATGTACATTATCCTGTGGCATCGCTCTTGCACAGCGAAACAGAACCTTTCTCTTAGTGCACAGATGAAATGGAGCTGAAAATTATAGCAGATAAAAATCCAGCTCTTTGAACTGTAATGTTAAGAACTCTTTGACCAAAGTAGATGCCTAATTGAATACTACTTTATTACTTTGTCAAGCTTACATTGTTAAGCATGTATTTGATTTCATTATACTGCAGTCAACAATTTGTTGTTGTGGTAAGATATGCTGGTTTGTAATGTCTATAGGCAAAGTTGCATTATACTTTAAATGCAGCTAGTGCTGTCTTTAGGTTTTGAGTTATGGAGCAACAGTGTAATTATCCTATTACCTTGCTAAAACATCTAATTATTTGTCAATGATGCGAAAACCTGAGAACTTAAATGTGAGAAATCATTATATGAATGTAGCTATTATTTTTTTTCATTGACACTTTAACAATACCAATTCCTAGGCTGTTGTGAGGAAAGGATCCCATATAAAATTATGGCAATGGGGACTGCATATCACTAAAATGATATCTAATAAAAGAATGATTTCTGATATTAATAAGTGTAGTATATATGCAAAGTATGTGTTTATAATTAATTTAAATATCAATGGTTATGTTTTACTGCACAACAGATTATGTGCTACTAGCCTTTGCAAAGCGCATTATTGCAAGTTTAAAGGGAGACACGTAGATAGAAAAAAGGTAATGGAAAAAAGTAGTTCTTCCTACTTTTTAAAAAAATGTCATTGAACTGTGACCCCAGTTTAAAGTCAGAATTCTGTCTCCAGTGTTCCCTGATCTCCTCAAGAAAAGTTGTACCTGAATTCTATTAAAAATTTCTGGTTTCTCAGCAAACAGCATGAAGAGTTTTTCCTGGGAGAAAGGTTTTAATAATTAAAATTAGTCAATACTGAAGCACAGGAGATTATTTGATCTTGTTCAGAAACTGACACTTTCCAGAAGGGAAAAAAAATGCAATCTCTCTAATAAATCACTTTGTGGAGAACTGGGAGTCAAGTAGAAGAAATGTGCTGCAGAAGAAAAGAGGGCAACTCACCAGGGAAATAGGTTTGCTCAAAATAATTGTGAGTTTGAACATCAAGGTTGAGATGCTTTAGGACATTTCCAGAAAAAAAATCTGTAAGACTCTAAGGATGAGATGTAAAAATGCATTTTTTAGTACTTCAGGGCATTACATCCCTCAAACAGATTATATAAAGTTGCTGTTGGCTCTTGTGCTCCAGTCCAAATTTCAATTTGTCTACTTTCTCCCCTGTAATTGCAACTAAACTCAGCTGTTTTATCAAGTCAGTTTATATTTCTGCGCAGAACTGAGGATGCCCACCTTCATTTAACAGACTTAAATTTTGCTCCAATAGCCCCTGTCAACTTTGGTTACTGCCAGCAGATGAAGAGATGAAATCAAAAACATGCTAGTGGAGGAATGCGCCCAGCACGGACTGAATTTGTTTTCAGCTATGCTCTTTTTCAGACTTTCCTATAAAGGTGCCTGTGCCACCTAAGTGCATGATGTTTTCCTTGCCCATATTCAGACCCATACAGTCCCCTGCTTTTATGAACACCAAACCCCTCCCCTGCCCTTTTCTGTCCTGTTTCTTCACGTCACTTAAAATCTGTCATTCTTCTAATGTTAGCACTGCTATCCAGTTGTGCCATTCCTCACTGCGCATTTCCTAGAGAGGCAAATATGCCCTCGTTTCCTTTCTCAGTGGTGTTTGGAGGTTAGTGAATATATGTCTGAAACCAGACCACTGCTTTTTCAAGGGGCCATCACAGTGGGAAAGGGCAGCACTGCTGCTCTGCTGTCTCCATCATTCTGAGGATGTCACAGGTTGCTCTTTGCAAGTGTTTCTGAAAGCATGGAAAAATAAGTTCAGATGCTCAGTGGGGTTACAGTATGACACCTTTTCTTTGTACTGCCAAACTGTGTCTTTGCGTTCTGTTTTTTAGCTTTGATGTTGCATAATTAGAACCACTAGATTTCAGGAATGCGAAAGATCCCAAATGTTGCATTAACTTAACTGTGTTTTAAAAATATTATTCCATAGCTTTTTGTCACACAAGCAGGGCAACATCAATGTATAACCTAAATGTACAGAGTGATGCTGCAATTCAGCAGAACTGATATTGTGGCTGAAAAAACCCCTCAGCCTTCTGAATTCTTTTGACTTGTTTGATTCACCCTGTTTGATCTCTCTTGTGGCAGATTGGATGAGAAATTGGAGAGGCAAAAAAAAAAAAAAAAGTATATGGGCAAGCAAACTAATGGATGCACAACCAGGTTTTCTGTTGCCATTTCACAACTTTGGAGCACTAAACTTTTACATTGTGTAATATTTTAGCAAAGTTTATTCTGTGTTATCTGAAGCACTACAAAGTGTATATGCCGTTTGTATAAAAAAAGACGACACAAGAACTGCCTTTAACATAGCTGGGAGAACAGACACAGGCTGAATCTGCTCATACTCTGAGTAGTGACATGAAAGTACTGTTTGTACTTCTCATTAATGATTTTATGTCTGTACTACCTTTGCTAGAGCTTCTAAGTGTTTAGCAAGGAACAATAGAACAGAACTTATTTTTTAGCATCTTTCATTCTTCTGCTGTACTTCACCAGTGAAGTATTCAATACTGAGTAGTAGAAGAACACCTTGGAGTTGGGGCCTGGCATCTGGTATCCATCACAAACCCTCCTGATATCAACAGGAATTTCATTGGTGGAAGAGGGACAAGTTATTATGCAGGTCTAGAAGATCACCAGTAGCTTCCTCACAGCTCTGTGCAGTTTTATTCACTCATCATACACTGTTCTCAGCCAACTGAAGTCTGGTGAATAAACAATTTCATAATGGATAAAAATAGCCCTACTTTGACAATGTAATTCCTACCTCTTAAAAAGACCCAGATAAAACACTATGGTGCCTTTGGCTGAGGTTCAATTACAAGTCACTGTTGAGAGTAGATGAGACAATGTTATGTGAGTGATGCTATTAAATTGCTCAATTGCCAATGACTTCTGCAGTATCTGCTTGTATTTTCCAGGAATTCTGTTTCAACAAAATGCCTTTGATGACCATACAGCCCCATCTATATTACAAAAACAAGCTCTAATCTCAGCTTGTTTAGAGCAAACAAAAGTAAGGATGAGGATGCTGCTGCCATGACAAACTCATCTGCTGCCAATGAGCCAAACATATCAAAGACAGGGGCAACCAGCAGCTGGGGTTCTGTCAGCTCCTCAGACACTGGTGTCCTTCTGGTTCCTCCACTGTTAATAACAAATGGGGAGAAGGGTAAAACTACTAGAGCAATAAAAGCAAGAAAGACATTAGCTGTTCCACAGTGCAATCTACCTAAAGCAGGAGCTGCTCATGTTGCTTCAGAATTGGAGGAGGAGGAAAATTTTCCGTGAATCAAAACACTTAAGCAACAAAGGAAGATATTTTCACTTAGACAACTATTAATAGTGGATCATTCATTCAAAACAGCTCAGCATTCCATTGCTGCTGTTTTTATTTCATATGTAAGAGATATATATAGTTTGTAGCTCTAGAAAAGTTGGACCAAAAACTTTAAAGCTGATGCATTGCAGCAGGTCACAGACTTCAGATTACAATGGCAATGCTGTTCTTTCCCAAGTTGTTGGCAATAGTTTTACTGTCTGCAGCTGGAGGTGTTCACACAGCCATACATGGCTTTTTTATTTTTACATGTTGTAAATCATATTTCCAATATGAATTAAAATTACAAGGGAAACTTGTCGTTGTTTTGCTGTTGTTACCATAGTGCAGTTTGTTTTGTAGAAACTGGTAAGGCTCCACTTTCCACACAGATGAATGGTATAAGTAATGTATACAAATGAAATGTGTGCATGTTAAGGCTGAATTGCTTTATTTGCTTCATTAACAGCAATTTGATGAACAGTTATTCAGTTACAGATCTACTGATTAGAATCAATCAACATCCCAAAGTTTGAAGATTGTCAAAATAATTAAATGGTTTAATAAATCTGAGACTATACATCCAAAGAAAAATGACTACATATTTAGAGACTTTTTTTTTTAAAGATCTTTACTATATCAGCATTCCATGAACTTTGAGGATACATCTTGTAAATTATTTTCACTGCTTCATTGACTTTTAATATTGTCAATGCTCACAGCCCTACTGCAATTTGGAAGAAAGTATTTTGAGATTTACTTAGCTTGCCATATTTATTATACTACAGTTTTCTCTATTTGGCATTGTTTTTATCTGCCTCTCTTGCTATACTTACATTACAATTTGGGAACTTTAAAAAAGTAGCTGGTAAGAGACAGGTTCAGGTATAGATGATAAAAGATTTTCTGGGTGGCAGAATATTGTGCTATTTAAGGGCATCCACCTACCACTATGAATGAATTTTGAGAAATCAGGTGGCCAAAATTTCTGGGACTTTGAAAACCCCATGAAATCTCATGTCCTGGTCTTCACCTCGTCATGATCTGTTGTCATGACTGCAGTTGACTCAGCCTTTCTGTCTCAGTCTACCTATTTGTAAAATGGGCAAAATAATTACACTGCAAAGTAATTGATAGTTAATGGGGAACATGTTAATGACCATAAAGCATTTGACAAAAAGCGTTACAAGGGCTATCATTAGTGTCTGTTGTGAGCAGCTACCAGCAGTTCTGAATATCCAAGGGGACCACGATGTGACCGCTTCCAAAGAGTGGACGTGTCTGAATTAGGTTTTTGGTTCAGGCCCAACTATAAACAAAACAACGAACTAAAAGGAGACAGATGGTCTCTTCTAGCTCTTTATTGCACTTTTATTTTCCTACTCACAAACATTAAAGGGCAGATTTTCAGCTGATACTCTAGAATTCCTCATTTAAAATTTTATTTTAAACAATGTAGGACTTTAGATTTAATAATGGTCATTCACTTTGAGTTATAAGCTGCCACTTTCAGAGCACAAATGAGGAACACCGTTTAGCAGTACACAGGTAAAATTGATCTACTTCAAGCTGCCCAAAGATTGTTTGATTACCACAACCAAAATATTGATGAATTTACAAGATCATTTGAAAGACAGATGGCATCACAAAACTGATGTGTCCTTCAGTTCTAGTGCAGAAGTCTCTGTCTTTTTAAAAATTCTGTTTTCACCTAATCACTTGGTAATTTCTATAGTATTAGCAGTTTCTAGATACATTATTATTTGGTAATACCTCATGTACATCAAATAAGAAAAAATGAATGTGAAGTTCATATACAGGATCACAGTGGAACCAAACCATTTTAAATTTAGATGGATTTAAAGTATTTAAATCCCTGGGATTGTATCCTGCTTTCTTTGTATTGTGACTTACTGTATCGTGCTCACGACAGTAACAACTGCATTGTAAACACATATCCTACCTTACTTTACTTTTGTTAGCATGTCCATGTTTTCACTTATTTCAGTGGGGCTGTTACTGTATGTGAATATCTGTGGGGATAGACCCCAAACGTGCTGCCTGAAAGCTCAGAATTCTAACAAAAGATTTCCAACTTTCTTTGAAGGATTCACCTCCAGTACTGAGTGTATCTGAAAAGTAGGTATGTATTTTCGAATAGGCCACAGGAAAAAGGCTTTTGGAACTTCAGATACTGATTTTTTTTTTTTTACTCTTTTTTTTTTTATGCTGTCATTTTTCCTTTCATCATTTTCCTGGATTTCTGAAAGAAAATCCTATGAGACTGAAACAGACAGACGTTCATTAGAATCTGGAAGAATGAGTGTGATTTTTTTTTTTTTCCCCCTAATTAACTGCCCCAGGGAATAGCTCTACCAGTTAGGAGGAAGAACAGTTCCTCTATTGTGCCTTTTGTGACTTAGGAACAGTAGATAGGGAGGCTCTAAGCTACAAATCAAACAGTGAAAATCCTCTTAACTGAACACACCCTTGGGCTTCACACAGAATAAGGCCTTACACTAATCATAAGCAGAACTAGTTGGTAATTTTTTTTGCTGAAACAGGATTTTGCTGGAAGATGCTTACATGTCAAAACCAAAGTATCTCATGGAGGGAACTTCATTTCAAAGAAATTTTGCTGAAACATAAGCAGAGGCTATTGGAAATCTCCCTGATTTCCTGCCAGTTTGTCTTGTGATTTAGCCAAGAGCCTCGAGGCCAGATGACTTGTCACTCTAGTTTACCTTAGAGTAATTTGTTAGTTCTCCTGTGATGTCCCTCCCCTCAGCAGGGCTGTAAGTGTGTATAAAGTTTTGTTTGTGGGCACAGGCAGATTGTCAAAGGGACAATCTGGGTACTTAGAGCATGGGAGCTTTAAGACTCCTATAGAGAGCTCTTGCCTTAAACCACATCTCCTAGGGTTAGGATGTAATTTGCAGGCTTGAATGTGCATGGAAATATTCATGACTGATGCATCTTTTATGTCAGTAATCATGCCTAAAGCAGGAGTGGTCAGGGATGGATTGTCCTGTTTAAAACCACAGCATTCTCCTGAGCTCATCCATTAGCCACCTCACTGGAAATGTCTCACTGTGACTACTGCTCTGAAGGTAAAAATAGAACAAAATGTGCCAAAATCTAGCTTAACTGGAGGTAATCTTGATGTAGTAATTTGTGTTTCAGGTAAAACTGGCTCCACAGGTCAATACCACAGTACTCCTTAGGAACAATCCACAAACCCCAAAGCCACAAAGTAATTTCATAATACGCAGAATTGGGACCGGAGCTCTGGCTGCCTCTTTGATTATTAGTTTCTGTCTTTAAAGTATAGGCATGTCCTGCTAAAGGAATGTGTGGTAAAGAGGGCTTTATGTTTCACCCATGATGGATTGTTCTGAAAATACTTTATTTTTAATTGTGCTGGTAGCATATTTTTATTGGTAGCATATTTTTATGATATTTTATTGACCCTTCCCTGTTTTTTATGGGAAGACAGCAAGTAATGAACACCAACCTGTCTTCTCTCAAAGCACTTGACAGTAGTACATGTAGTACTAAGAAGTCTTTTACCCTTTTCTGAATCAGAATTCCTTATTTCATGCAGGTATGCTAATTCATCATTTATGCATATTACCATAAGCTTTTGTTCTCTCAAAAAATTAAAAAAAGGATAAAGGTTTGTTTCTTGCTTCTTCTGGAGAATCTTAGCAGAACCACAATTTGAAAGCCATGCTCTTCTACTGCTTTATTTAGTGAAATTTAGTGCACTGAAACATATTGCATCGATAGTTTGGTAGATTGGAACAGGAGGAAGAAACTGCTGTCTACCCAACCTCACTGGGGTATTGCAAACTGACATGGTATGGAGGAAAAAAGCAGCAGGTAATGAGAATTGGGTGGCTGAGCTCCTGCAGTCATGGATGTTGTAAGATTAAGTCCTGTATAAGCACAAAAAATGATTGGCCTCTCAGGACCGTACACGCATGTTGTGCTTTGGACATAGACTTCAAAGTATCAGGCTGGGTTGGAGACAACTGTATAGGATTGATAGCTCAGTCCTTGATCACTTCGTGCTTATTGTCAGAGGAAATGGGAACGAAATTGCTAAAGGTGAAAAGAACAAAAATTCCAATAACAAAATATGCCAAATGGATACTGTTCAGACTGCATAGGCCTTGGAAAAACAAAAAATATCTATTTTTTATTCATAGGAATTATGCATTTGAGAGAATGTGACAGCTGTTTCTGACCAGTCCTATACTGAAGCTTAAACAGATTAACACCGTGTTACCAACAGCTTCTGTTATTAGCAGAATTTCCAGGGACTAGACCGCAGTAGCATGTTCATATTTTGATAAAAAAGAGAAAATAAAAATTGAGATGATGGGAAGAGATGGACATTAATGGACTTGCTAAAATACAGAACTCTCTTTGCCTTTGATAGAACTTGCAGAGTAGTAACATGTATGTAGTGCTTTGCTAATGTACCTATGGCAAATCATCAGTTAGAAAATGTTTTCATGGCAGTTAGATTAAAAAAACCAACCAAACTACTGAAAAGTAACAAAATAGAAGGAATTAATTTTTACTGAGTTTTAATTCAGCAAATCTTGTCAGGTGTATGCAGTAATGTCCAGTTAGTTTGTACAGCGATAAGAGTACAGGCAGATAAAGGTGAGATATTAAAAGATAAATGGAAAGAAAATGGACTTCGAAGAAATGTCGTTTAACCTTGTCAATTCTAATTCTCCACAGTGTTAACACAGATGCTATTGTGCCTACTATCACTCACATGGTATTTTCAAGGCAGGTAGGCCTGAGAAACTGATCTAATTGTAATAAATTTAGAAAGACATGCTTATGAAATGATAACAAAATCTTAAGTTTGCTTTCCTTTATGGTTTGTAAAATATCCTAATACATTATCTACCAAAATTTTGTCTAAAGAAAACAAGATTTAGAAGTATTTCCTTCTCAGTCGTTATTGAACATATCCATTACCTAGAAGACTAAAATAAGATACCTCAAATTTAAAGTATTTTGACTCTCTGGGAGGCTGTGTATGCCTGTGTGCTTTTAATTAAGAAAAGGGAGAAGGTCAAGTCAGTATGCTAAATGAAATCTGTAACTCTGCAACCTCACAGCGTTCCCTGAAAATGTAATAAAAGCAGCTAGAATTGACATGATTTAGTTGGCTTTTTACTAAGACACTAAAATGCCTCATAAGAAACTATTAAATGCAAGGTGAGGAACAAAGACCTAACAAAGGAATACCTTGAGCCACAGAAATAAACTGAACATTAGAGAGCTAATGGTAAGGGTTCACAGCTGCCACTGTGTATTAGAAAACAGTAATTATTATCAGAGAGGAGGGAAACTTCTGGGCTGGACCTTCTCCTGGGCTAATTCAGTCCTAGGAGAATGTGGTCCCTGCCACCATTCAGGTCCCAAGTCACAGTGACCAGAGCATCCATGTAGGATGTGGAAGACCTTTCATGCCATCTTGGCTGCCTCCTTTGCCCGACTTGGACATGGGTATGGGACAGGAACTCCTGCCTCTGACAAGAGGGCCTTACCAAAAAGTTTAGACTGTTCAAAATCAGGGTCACATTCACTGTCTGAAGTTCTTCCATTTGTACAGAGTAACTTAAAAATTGCTGAAGATGCCAGCTTCTACTCTCTGGGCTATAAAGGGCCACACTTTATCTCAGAACGAGTGGCTTTTACTCCACTTAGGCATTAAACTCATTATTGCAATCAAGATGTGTGGCTATGTGAGTGCTCAGCACCAAACATGCAAGTGCCTGAGGAATTTCACTGTGTTTGATGATGATGGTTCAGTATCTTGAAAGTGTTCTCATCTGTTATTAACTTTGGATTTTCCTGCTTATGATCCGATTGCCAGCATTCATCCTCCAGTGCACAGGCAGTATCAGTTAAGAGAGACGGGACTAAAAGGGTATTATGTTTTTTTACAGTCTGACGTCCATGTTTAGTATATAAATAACAAATCGTACAGTTTTACCTCAGACAAAAGTCCACTGCCTTCATGAGAGTTTTGTCCAGGTTAATGTTTATAGTAATTGCTTACTGTGTTTTTTATTGTTTTAGTAAATTGCAACAATCGTAAAAAATCACATATGCTGGCTTTTTATTTTCTTTTGTGGTTACCTATAATAGCTGCAAGAGCTTTTGTGTAAGAAGTTAGTCTGATTCCTCCCTTCTCTGGAATGTTACATTAAATATATTTGGGGAAAAAGCTAGAATTTACAAGAAGTGTAGTGGAAAAATCATTACCAAGTAACATAAAACCCATTTCAAAATGGGTGTAGTTTTTTGGCTGCAGAGGTAAATTACTCTTTAATTAAAGAAGAATCATCCTGTAGCAAGTAAAGTCACCCCAAGCAAATTATAATAATGTGGAATGAGGCAAAATGAATACTTCATAAGTGACACTGGAGGTTTAGAGCGCTGAATGTTTTAATGTCCCAGCGGTTTAAAAGAGCAAATCCTACAGCTGCTACTCTAAGCAGAAAAATCCCACCTTATTGCTTTGTGATGCTGGATTTTTAAAATTGAAGCACCAAAGGGATTTAGATTATAGTCTGTGACAGACTGTGCTCTCAGTACATTGACACTCTCTTCCACTTCTCTCCCCACTGCCCCCCAAAAGAGAACAGTTGGTAACTGAAAAGTAAACATGTGCAAAAATATATTTATTAGTGAAGGGATCTCTTTCACTCAGTAGCTAAGAAATTCAATATTTATTATTCCATGCAGCAGATATTTTGCTGTGTCACCTGCTACATTAATATAAGATGACATTGTCATAGACCCTGCAATTTGTTTGGACAGGCCCTACAATTCTGCTAACGGATGGATAGTCCCTAAGATTCAGAAAAGTAGTTTCCAAAGAAGGAAAGTTTTCTGGCACGAAACACCCACATATGTGTAGATAATGAAAAAGAAGAAGAAAAAAGTCTTAAATATCTGCCTGTACAGTTTCTTAAATTTCAGTATCTAGCAGACAGTATCTATGGAGCTTGTATCACAAAATCTCCAGAAGGCAATATACAGAAGAAAAAAATACTGGGCCCCAGAAATGGAGCTCCTTGTATCAAGCACCTAGAATTTCTTATGCAGAATCCAGAAAGAATAACGTGCTTCAGTAAAACTTTGAGAAATTGAGGGAATTTAGATGCTTTCAGACTTAGGTGATAGATAAGGAAACGTTTGCAGAAACATTTCTGATTCTTGCTATAACTAGCTTGAGCATAGAAGTCTTATTGCACGTCAGTGGAAATAACAGAGAAGTTCAATGCCATGTAGCAGCTTGTATCCTAACTTCAACAGTCTTTGATTCATTGCTTTAAGAATAACTCCCTTAAACATTATATGCAAAATTTTCACATACTTAAATATTAAACAATGTTTTCTAGAAATCAACTATGTCTGCAGAAATCAAGTGATCTCTGTGTTTGTTGTCTGAAATGTTAACGTATTCAACAGTTCCATAAAGGTTTAATGTAATTTGTTTCAGGCAATTTTACCAGATCTAAATAATCAAGATGGTGACATACTAAAACACTTCTGAAAACGTCCTTCATTTATTTGATGTGACAGTCAACTGTAATTTTCACCTGCAATGACTACACAAATACCTCAGTAGTCTAATAAATGAAAAAGTGCAAGCCTAAAACAAAGATCAAAATCCTGATCAGATACCTGAAATCTAGTCTCAAATTTTAGAAGTGGCTAAACGTTTGTTCTAAAGTATCATTCAAACTCCAGATGGTATCTAATGACTGTTTGGGATTATAAAATTAAATGACTGTTCCTTTCAGTTATATTGTTAGTCTTTCTGCTAAAAGAACTAAGTACTTAATTCTCCCCTCTATCTCTTTCTTAGTTTATATTCTGTGAAGAGCCATAATTGTCTCTAGGTCCAATCCTGATTACCTGTTGGTGCAATAACTAAACTTCCATGGTTTATTCACCAAGAGAAACATCATATTACAATTTGCTTCAAATAAAACTATTACACTTTTCTGGTTTTATCTGTGCTATCATAAAAAGCACTCTTAGACCAACAGTATGAACTGTAAATTCTTCCCCTTGCAAAAAAAAAAAAAAACCCCACCTCATCTGTATTTCAACTGCTAATCAAGGTTTGGAAAGGTGAAAAAATAACATGAATGGTATTTATGACGTGAGAAGCTGATTATACATGAAGTAAAATTCTTCATTGCTGATATAAAGTTTGGACATTATATAACTTGATTTGTGTAATTAAGGTTTTTCCTAAGGGAAGGATAAAACAGGCTATTTCTAGAATCTAATTTTCCTTTAAAAATGGCAGTATGACTACAACAGTACTAAATGTAAGACGGTGACTGCAAGAGTGTACTGGCACTGCCTAGTAATGCAGCTATTCATGCAAAAATGAGTTTTACTTGCTGTGTATTTTTTCTATTTATATTCATGATCAATAGTTGGTACACCTTCACTTGATTCTATAACTCCTCCTGGCCATTGAGTTTTGGGATTTGTTATGTAACAAGCATATATTACCCACGACTTGAAGATGACTGTCTAGCCAAAAAAATACAGGAAGGAACATAAGTTAAAAGTCAACTATTCCACTTCAAAAGTGTTAAAGATGAAACTCCTTTTGAAGGTCACTAAGGATTAAGATGCATATTTAGCACATAGCCAGTGTAGGAAGCCTACTGCATTTTGATATAGAATATACCACAAAAATTTCTGTTCCATATTCCTGGAAAGTTGGCTTTCTCATGGTATTCAACAGAGTAGTTCAAAAGGAGAAGCTTCCTCGATAAACAATGCCAATGGCATTTTAAATATTGCCCATTTGCTGCTTACAAAGTATTGGGATGTCAAAACATTATTCTGACTGGGACTTCAAAATTGTTATACTGCCATGTAGCCACGGATGTTTAGACAGTTCAGTTCCTGCCTGGCTTTCCACCCATTTTCAGCTTTTGGTTGCAAGGAATCACTGTCATCTCCTATCCCCACAGTTCTGTCCGTAATTCATGTAAGTGTATATAACGTTGAAAATATCCCACCAAAAAAAGAAAAATTACAAAAATCTAATGGAATTTGAAATGGAATTGGGTACAGCAATTAGCTTGCATTTTCATCTGCAGACCTGTATCTTATTCATTAAGAAAGTAACAGTTGAATGTGTCTAAGTCAGATGCTTTGAATTGTTTAAGAAAGATAAGTACACAAGGGCCAGAACAAAATAATATGAGAAATCTGGGAAATAAAACCTAGCATTCAGATTTTCAGTATTAGATTTGGGGAAATTATCTGCAGTATCTCATGAAACCTGCAGATATTTTATGCCTTCTAGCTTGTCACTTTATATATTCCTATGTAGCCACTGGGGGCTAAGTTTACTTGTTCAATTACTATCTGCCCCAAACTTTTTGGGTATACTAAGTGCATTAGGCTTAGCACCTTAATGACTCTTTAGTCAACAAAACTTTCCCTTAGCATCTTGATTTATCATCTCATTTTCCTTTGTGAAGCATTTTGGGAACATTTAAAAATGTTTTTGATAAGTTTCATTTTATAAAATAACGTAGGCTTCCATTATACCTCCCTGCAAGCTTTGCTGTCTAGATAATCTCGGCAGTGTTCTTCCTTGGGCCATACTTCTTTTTTTTTTCCTTATGGACCATGCTTTTGAACCAGAAGGGCTCTGCTGTCCAGAGGGAGAGGCAGCCATTTCATCTCCATGTAGTCTTAGAGGGGAGACAGACCAGGCAGCCTGCTACTAAAACACCTCTCTGTTAGAGTGTAATGTCCTTATAAAGTCAATAGAGGGTGGAAAGGAATTTCCGTGGAATGATTCAGAGCTCTTAAATTAGCAGACCACGGTCAGGTGTGAATATCTCTCAATTTGTGCTAATATATTGTTCAATCCTATTTTCTTTTATATTAACCAGCACTAAAACCCCATTTACCTTAAAATATAATATTGATTTTGGTTTAGAAAAACACAATAAGCATGCGTTGATGAATAAGTGTCTTTTGGACTTTAGCTCTGCTTTTTATGGATATGAATATTTTATAAAATTTTGGGTGAAACAACCTGTAATCTTTAGGGTGGATAGAGGTGCATTCTTGCAACTAATGCACATGTTCATCTCCCACTGATTTTGAATTACTCATGTGAATAGTCTCCTTATACTGTAGTGATGACAATACCACCACCTCTTCCTGATTTATATTCTGTTCCTATAGTAATTTAATTCATTATCCTATTGACTTTCTCCTCTGAAGCTGAACATTAATCTGAAGGTTATAGAGATTTTACTAAACCACCTTTCCATTAGACATGTGTTCCCTCATCTGGTACTTTCCTCAGAGGCTTATTTTTCAACATTAATAAGCACCAGAGTACAGTAAACTTATCTTCTGACTGAAATACTTAAAAATGACCTGCATCGTTTCCAATAAAGTCTCCAAAACGTAAATACAGATGGCCTGTGGCAACCGACAGGTCTGAATTTCAAGCTTCCTTTTGCAAGCTGTGGGCAGGAGTGCCGGCGTTGCGAGGCGTAGCAGGGGCAGGCTTACAGCTAGCTCTGCTTCAGCGTCGTAACCACCTGTAGGAACGCGGTTACGAAGAAGCAGGACGTTCCTGTCCTCTCTGCTCAGGAACTTTGCTAGCTGATGTAATGCTCCTTTCCTGAAGAAGAGGAAGGGTTATGTGCTAGCACAATTTGATGAAGAGCCATGCGAGACTCACAAATCCTCACATGAGTGAGGCTTCCTAGTAGAGAATGAAATGAAAAAACAGATCTGGGAGAGGAATCTAAATATTGGGTGAGTGTGGGGAGCTGTGGAGAAAACAGGCTTTTGTGCAGAACTGACCCATAGGTTAGAAAAGGAGGCAGAGTCCTGAGCCAAATGTCACATGGGAGGCACAACTGCACATTCACCTTCGAGGTGATGAAATTTTTGGGAAAAAGATAGGAACCTTATGAAAAAAAAGGAGATGTAAATGGCTTGTAACAAGCAATACAATAGAGAGTTGGCCTGTACTTAACATTTCTTCCAACATACTAATTTGCCATGACTTGTTCTGTTTTGCCAACATAACTGAAATCATAGTACGTATACAATACTTTATTCCAGTAGAGGTTTTCTGGTTGGTTTTGTGGGTTTTTTGTTTTGTTTTTTTTTTTTTTTAATTTTTTAAAAGATTTTTTTGTGTGGCCTTTTTTTTTTATATATATATATATGTAAACAATACCAACATCAGGATTTTTGAGGCGACTATTTGGAACCACACAGGCAAGTCAAAGGTGTATAGGTGGTCTCACTGACAGAGCCACTGTTTCTGATTTAACAATTCGGACTACTCTAATTCTGCAGCAGGCTGGATTAAATTATTCCAGCTGGCCGGATGCCTCTCATAGGCTGTCTATCTGACAGTCTTGCTTCTAAAAATATCAGAAGTTGGATTTGCAACACTGATCTCTCTGATAAGTAATCTTTTACTATCATCAGAAGTTTCCTACTCACATAGAATATGCAGTTAAAGAAATTACAGTAGTAGGTGAAGGCTGGTATTTCAGAATTTCCAGCCTCCCTCTTTGATTCCCATTTTCTTGTATCTTACTCAGTTTTCTTAGTGGCTTTTAGGAACAGCAACTCTCTGTTCCAAACTGTGTGTATAGCTTGCAATATGTATTCGTTTATCTAAATAGTATTCTGGCTTTCATATTACTTCTTATGTAGCGGATGAAATCATTGTGTGTTCACAATCTCTGTCAATGGGTTTTTGAAGGGTGACTTGGTGGGCAGAGAAGAAGAAATCTATTTTTTCCATGTGTTGTGGACTATGGTCTCTTGTTTGGAAGTCTCTAGCTATTGATTTTGTGAAAAGTGCATAACCCCAAATAATTAAGATCCCTGACTTTCTGCCTTTACATTGATGAGGCTACTACAATGCACAGCCATAAAGTGGTTGCAGGTTTCCTGCAGCACATTTTTTACTTTTTCTGCTTAGGAAATAGAACTGGTATGGGTTTTTATGACTTCGCCACATGGTAAAGTTAAAGGGCCCCGTTTTCACTATGAACCTTTTGGAGATTTTTACATTTTATTTTAACAAGGTAGACAGTGCCTGAATAACAGCACTCCGGTAAATTCTCCTGTAGTTTGTACTGCTGCTGTCTGAAAGGAAGATGGTCTTTCTCATTAAATGATATGGACTCTGAAGCATTAAAAACTGTTTTGCATAGAGACACAAATGATTTGTGCCTTAGTTGAGGACTTCGGTAGAGCCAAGATTTTCTTTTAATCATTATAATACAGTAGGATGCTTATGCAAAGAGTAGGGAATTAAACACACTCAAGTATGTATTAGAGGGACAAGTAAATGCTTGATTTATTTATTCAGGCATTACAAAGCCTGCCTTTCTTTCTACATTAGCAGTGCCAAACATATTGATGATA
Source organism: Phaethon aethereus (assembly GCF_964289735.1). NCBI lineage: Eukaryota > Metazoa > Chordata > Aves > Phaethontiformes > Phaethontidae > Phaethon > Phaethon aethereus. The sequence goes on from NC_138594.1 coordinate 7,976,136, forward strand.
ATCTGATACGGTTTTAAAGCCCTTACACTCAAACTATTTAAGCATTAGTTTGGTTATTCTGCCTGCTAAAGTGATAATTAGGGGCTAAAAGGTAACCAGATTATTGTAGAGATCTCTCTTGACAGCCTTTAACACCTAGTTAAATGTTAAAGCCTGGAAATTACAGTATCATTTGGACCACAGCATATTTTGAAGCAATTTGCTATTTCTAGATTGTTTTTCATGCGATGGTACCACTCCAGTGCTCTCTAGCTTGCTCCGAGTGCCTGCCCACTTGCAGAACATCTTAACTAGGCAAAAAAAAAGTTCTTAAGAACAAAAATCCTGCTTCCTATGGATGTTAGATGGGACTTCCAAATGTGTAAAGAACACTGCAGCTGATGCAAGATATATTGGGGCTGCTTAAAAACTGCTGCCCTGTCTGCACTTTGAGCCAATCTAATAGTTTTCCAGTAGTGTGAGGGACAGGTACTGCTCTCTCCCCTGACCGTTCCCCAGGTTCCTCTTCTCAGTGATGTGCTGACTTTAACGTGGATTGGAGACCTCAGTGAAAATGAGGGGACAGATATGGATGGAAGAAGTAAGAATGAGCTGATTGTGATCTACTGGAGTGGATCACACTTCTTGGGTGACTTCATCTCTGGGAATTGTTTCCACAGCAAAACAGAGGTTTCAGTAAAATCCATAGTGGTTTTGTCCAACACAAATAAGAACAGCAGTAAGAAGGCAGTGTCATGGGAGTTAGCTTGTAATTAGCAGTCAAACAGCGTAATCCTGCAATTATTTTTCTCTGGTTGCTTACATATGCTAAAGCCTAAGCCAGCAAATATTCATTGCTCTTCTTACCTGCACTAGCTAAATTAAACTAATGCACTTATGCAGTTGTTTTCCTTTATCCCATCTCCTCTGACAGCATTATCCAATGCAGAAGTAATAGTAACTATCAGCAACAGTCTTGAAAGCATACGTTATGTTATAAAGGCGTGTACTCTACCATAAAGGCAGCTAGCTTGTCTACAGTTTTCTTACTGTAGCTACTGGGAGCTGTAGACATTACATCTTCCAGTGGTGAGAGCTTATCGAAAATCACTTATTTATACAGACAGCACTTGTATGGGTGGATGTATATTCTAAGAACACCGTCAGCTGCTGTCCTTCACTGAAAATTTGTACCCATACTATTCAGCATGATTGATTTGAATCTGTGCTCATACTTTGGAAACAGTATGTGTTCTATAAATAAGACTTAACTGTGGAGATGCAGGTTCAAATTAGTAATTAATACTTGACCTTATTGGAACTTGCCTGTCCAGCTGCCCAAAATGTCAGTCTGAAACTTTGAAAAACACATCCTCGAAGGCCAGAATTCATCTCTCCATCTGAAATGGAGGTGTCTAGTCTAAGCTACTTGACCTGTTGTTTGTCTCTGCCCTGTTGTCAAGGGAGATGCATCTCCACAGAATGATTTGTCCTGTCCGAAGAGATACGTCTTGAGCTATCAGGAATGATCATCCTCTGAAGATGCTAATCTCATTCCACTCGCTGCAGGAGGAAGTCAGATAACTAGATGAATACTGTGGACCCAGCTGTGCATGACTGTCTGACAGGGGTTTCCATTTAGCTATGTTTTCTACTTTTATTAAGAAAAAATTGAGGTCTTTGTTAGAAAATACCAAATGTTAATAGTACTTCAAAACTCCTACTTTCAAAACCAGAAGAGACTAGTTAAGTATTAACATTAAGTATTGCAAAAAAATGCTCTGCATTTTTACCTTTTGTTATGGTCTGATGAATTCTTAAGAACTCTCTTAAAAATACATGAAATTATGCTGATACATCATATCAAGTGTAGTGGTGTGTTTCAACCAGATTTTTGCTTTCTTGTTCAGTCAACCTGCTTTCGTTTGAATATTGCTCTTCTGTAAATCTGATCAGCAAAGCAAAGGCCTTATTTACTACAGCATATTTAACTTTCAGCTCTTAAAGGACTAATACATTATACATTCACTTATCATAGAATTTTATGAAGGCAACCAGAAGTCAGTTGTGTAAGACATTAATAATTTCATGAAAAAGCTGCCACTGGATATATTATACATCTATGTAGCTTATAAAACAAAGCAAATTATTACCATCAATTATAATACCATCATTTGACAACTCTGCAATTAATTTCCTACTCTTAAATAACTGCTGCTGCACAGTGCCAAAGAAAATGCCATTCATTAGCTGACTCATCACCAGAGTCTGTGATAGATAGTACAGATAGTAATTTGATTATTCATCTCCATGAAAATAAGTGCTTTATTTTGAAAAACTATTCGTTTTTGTCTTCTGAAAGAATGGTAAGAGGATACCTTGAGTATCTTTAAAAATAATCCCTACAGTAATATACAGCATTATTTTATTTGTTAGGAGTTGTGGAGTAGAGTTGCATGCTAGATAGTTCGTAGGCATGGCACAAGCTAATGAACGATTGGGTGCTACAAAACCCGTGCACTTCTTCTATGTAAAAATACTCCTACATAAGAAGAATGGAAAGATTTTGCTTTGTCTACCAGCAGGTCTGCAAACTTTACTATACGTCTTTAAAAAGTATTCCATATACAAGACTAAAATATTTATCCAGCAAGAGTAATGGGTTATCCTGCAATAGCTGTCAGGATTATTAAATTATGGTCTTTTCTGGGACACTTACAGACACATATTTAAAATACAAAGCAAGTACCAATTCTGCCAGGGTTTACTCGTGGAGTTAACTTTATTTCTTGAGCGGACCAATAGGCTTCTGTGGAATCATTGCTTAAAAGCAAGTATCTCCTTATTTTTACATGAATCAAAGGCAGAATGATACTCAATGTGAAGTGTTACACACCAGTGAGTAGCAAAAATAGCACTTTTATTAGAACTTGAAGCACTTTCAGTATTGCTTTGTGGTTAATCTTGTATTTGCATTTACTAGGGATATAAAGGACCCAACAAAAGATACTATATAGGGTGTCTATATGCATGCAATAAATAAAACAGTTTCATTTTTAGATACGAGTCACACAATTTGCAGTGCATGAGCAAAAAAAGAAAAAAAGTAATGCCCTGATTTTTCAGAATGGATAAAGGGAAAGAATTTTTATGAGTACAAATTAGTTTGCAAATACCTTCAGGCAGAAATGGAAAGTGTGTAATTCATGCTGGTTCATTTGTAACTCCAAATATGTTGACATACCTCCCCAGAGAAAGCCTGTCCATTGAGTAGGTGCTCTGATCCCTGGCTGTCTTCGCTTCCAAAGTGTAACCGGATTTCCTCTAAGCGGTGACTATATGTCATCGGTCCTCCAGAGATGTTGACCAAATGCTCTTTGTCTAATCGTAGAGATACATGTCTCCCTGTATTATACATCGTCCCACTGACCTAAACAAGATGGGGAGGGGGGAAAAAGCATTTTTTCAAAATAATTTGTAAATCCTAGGAACTAGTTATATGTACTTCAAGATTTTGCTCTTTACACACCTTCGTTTAAATGTAGCAATACATCTTATTGTTGTGGATGAAATACACAACCTGAGGTTGTACTTCAACTTGTGCTTTGAATCTTATCCCGTATATTCAAATATTTTGCTAGATCCATACGTACATATTTTAGCCAGGGGCACATGGTTAACACAGTGAATAGGGTTATTATACTTCTAAATAAAAAGGCTTTTAGAACATTTTTTGTGCAAGGTCTGAATGATGGCTTCATTACAAAATTTCTGCACTGAAAATGTGAACATTTCAGCTGTCATAAATTATTTAAGTACATGTGAACAAATCTGAAATTTAACTCATTTTTTCCTTCTTTTAATATTTATAACAAAGCTATCCAAAAGTAAAGGTGTTGCAAAAAGCAGAGAAAAAATTATTCATAAATAGGGAGCTCTACTCCTACTAGAGCTGCAAGTAAAAACTTCCATTGTCCTCCTCTGCAAGTCTCTTTGTTTTGTTATGGATATTTAATGTTTACAATTGCCAGATATTTTAGCCATAGCAGTACAGAATTAATTACAATTTGATCATATATTTCTAGTTCCTAGTACACCTCAAATAGCTGTAATGCTCTTGAAGATTCATCTTTATTTTTAAAAAGACTGAAGGTTGTGCTTCATTTGCAAACTGATTTACAGCTGCTGTAACAAAAAAAATGATTGTGGAAATTTTTCATATGGAATAATTCTGTCATAATTTCCACTGTCATAGGAAAAGTTCCTATAGCAAGAGGTTCCTTAATTTATGCCGTTAGAAAGTGAAATATGCCAGTTTGAGTTAAAGTAGAATTGTGATTTATTTTAAAAACATTCTGCATGGATACAAATGGTACACTTGAATAACATTCATTTACTTTAAGAAGAGGATGTGTAGCAATAATATGCTTTGTTGCACTTCAATTTAAAATTAAAGACATGACTATTATGTATTATATTCTATACTGCATCAGTACTATAGTAATGAACATTGCTGCAGTGTCACTTTATCTGTAATACTAATTACTGAGTCTAAATGACCTGTTTTGCACAGTATGTTGTAAAAAGTTACACTGAACAGACTGTGCAATAGAACTAAATGAATGAGATTAAATAGCTTTTGATTGTCATGTTTTTTAAACTTTGATACAGATGTTTTATTTTTTGTGTTTATTCCAATTCAAAATAAGCAGCAATACATTTTTTATGAAAAGTAATAAACACAAATATTCCTATTCATTGCAAATAAAACACAATTATCTTATTTATAAATGCTCCTTAGTTTTTCTGCTTGACTTTGCATGCATAATAATTAAATACCAAGTTTAGTTTAATAGGTGGAAGAAGGTCAGTTTATTGAATTCGGTTTCAGCACACTGCATATGAATGACATAAAATTGCTAATCGTAAGTAACAAATATAGTTTAAAAACAAATAGAGGAAAATGGTTTAAAGCCTCTTATTCACATTTGGAAACTCACGCTTCACTGAACACGCAGTTAAATTTAGCAACTATGCAAAATATTCAGAATCCATTTTCTTACGTAAATTGGTACAAATCTCAAATTAGGTTACCATTATTTTCTCTCTCACGGTAAAAGTGACCCAAATAACCCCTAATATGAATCAAATAGCTCTCTGTAGAGCAGAGAGGGGAAATGATAAGAGGCAAATTCACGAACAGGAGTAACATTTGTCTTTCTCGTTTCCAGCCTCATAAAAATGCAGTGCCTGTAATGAGATTGTATTGACTGTTTTAAAACAGAATTTCCCTACATAACTGCAGATAAAGAATACCAGTAATGCAATGAAGTATCTGACATGCCTCATTTCTGACCTGCAGCAAGGGAGGAACGCTTGAAATGAGGCTATAAAGATCTATGGCATGGGCACACAGGCTTGTCACCAGGAAGGACAAAATCCAAGATCTTCAATATAAAAACCGCAAGATCTTGCCCTTTTATTGTCCTTATGTTTAAGTGAAGCACTAGTTTTCTTGTTGTGAGTGTGTGCCCAAGGGAGGAGTAGGCGCATATACCCATCTAGATTCAGGACCAAATTGCACCCGAGATGCCTGCACCCATTTCTTTTCTTGAGAGTGTCAACATATACCACCATTACTAGTGACTTTTAATGGGCATTTCTTTCACGGGCATTTGCTTATTACAAGAAGAACAGCAGTGTCTTATATTTGTCATCTCCTCAGATTATAGCTGAATGAAAGATTGAAATATTTAGGAACATTTTTCTTAATTTCTGGAGACTTTCCGACTTGCCAAGATTGTATATTAGGCTGTGCTTGATTATGGGAAGTATCACTGTAACGTGATGTGAAATTCCTTATTATGGTTCAGGGTATTGTCTCTTACATACAAAACCACTAACTTATTACCTTTAAAAGTGTACATTTCAAGTATAGCCATTTGCAGTTGTAGGACATAGCATCACATAAGTGTGGTCACCTTCTGTCTGCAAGCTCGAAGTCCACAAATGTGTTATACTCAGTAGGAAACTGTCATGCCAAAACCAATGCAAGAAAAAAGTTGTCTTTTATTGTTTTCATCAGAAAACAACGCATTGTCTTTTCACTATGCACAGTTTTAGCTCCTACTGGAGAAAAAGAAGGTTCTGATCTTTTTCGCTGTGTGAATCTACTGATAAAAAGAAGGATTTTCCATATTTTATGGTACTAAGCCTTTGAAATGATGGTGCCCTCTCATTTTAGAACATCAAACTGAGTTGGTTTTGTGGAAACCAAAGTTGCATGTGGCCTTATAAAAGGCTGCAGGCACAGAAGTTAAGGAGGAGGTATTTTCTGTATTTTGTACATTCTCCTACAGTATGAAGACGGGGCGCCTTATGGGAAAGATGTTGACTCTGCCTGGTACAGTCAACAATATCTGCTACTCCAGAAAGCATAGTATTTATTTTTTGTACTATTCTGTGGAATGGATAAAAAGTTATAGGGTACTTTAAAAGGATAATATAAAAGATTTGTTAAGATCTATATAACTATTTCCTTAATGTGTCAGATTAATCTTTGGTGCTAAGTCTTCCATAGTAATGGCCTTTGTGTTGCTTCTTGCTCAGCTATTAAGTAACCCTTTTGTTCTGTGTTTCTGTTTGACTTGAAAGTTACACAAAGATGAAAACATAGTAAACAAGCTTGGGGAAAAAAAAGAGCACTAAATCTTGCCCTCCTGTTTTTCAGACGGATCAATATTCACATTTGCCTTATGTGCTAGAAATGAGACTATAGTAGAGAAAATATATATTAAAACATCAGTAAAAGCCTGTCTGAGAAAACAGTGAAGTCCAATGTTGTCAAAGTTAATGAACAGACCACATTCTTAGTTGACCCCATTTCCCTCACACGTTAAGAAGCATTTCCAAACAGCTAATTTTACTTGTGGCAAAATCCCCAAGTAGAGCAGAGCATGTTGATGGGCTTCAACCTTAATTGTGGAATAGTTCAACTTTGGTAGACTTTAATTAAATTATTAACATATTCCTGATGTAGTTATTTTCTATTTAATCTCATTCATTTTAATTCTTGCTTCACAGAGCTTTGTGCACATAATTCCCCAGCAGCATTATTCTCTCTCTTTATCTTGATGCAAGACAGCCACACAGGCACAAGCTACTAATATATTCTATACTATGTTTGCAAGTAAGATCTGAATACTCATGTGGTATGTGTGTATAACCTGCTGGTCCTGTGATCACAAAAAAGTCCCAATTCTGCTCTTTGAAAGGTGGAACACAAAGTCGATAAAAATGCATACCTACAAACACAAACTCTCTGATGCATGTTTATCTTGAAATTCTACAGACCTTTATGACCAGTAGGAAAAAAACCCAAATCAACAAACAACTAAACGAAAAAAAAAAAAAAATCTCAATTTTTTTTCTAGTGATGTTCTTTAATCCTGCATTTATGGAAGTATTTTTGTTCTGTCCTAGTTAACTGCATGTCTTGTTCACTTTTCTTTCTTTCCACAACTCGTCCTGAACGAAATGTTTTTCAGAACTTCCTTTCTGGACTATATGTTACAATCTGTGTTAAAATAGCCTTCAAAACTCAGAGCAGAAGCGATGGAAAAAGAAGCCTGTTTCAGGGTGAAGCCGTGCTAGAAAAGCAGGGAATGCAAGAGGAAAGGAGGAAGAGCTGAGATGGATTCTTTGCCTTTCAATCCCGTGCTACATTAGCAGTTCACTGTCACTGTTCTTCAAGGGGTAGCGCAGGCTCTCTGCTTCCCAGGGACCTTTACAAAATAGCGAAAGAGTGCATTTTGGATTTATTCAGGTAAGAGTGGTCTGAAGATTAGTTCCAAGAACATTTTTAAACTAGTATCAGTACCTGCCAGTGGAGCAGCACTGAATGTAAGGAAGCAAGAAAATCAATTGTGTATGGCTGCCTGCTGTGGTGTCCTTGGATCTTATCTGCAATATTAGACGTTCCTTTCTTTAGGATGAAAATAGATCCAGTCCAAAGAAGGCCGAGTACTGTGTAGGGAAGCAAATCACCAAGGATTGAAGACTGTTTTGAAGGTGTTGTAGTGCCCCAGTTTTATATCCTGCAATAATCAAGTTTCTATTATCTGCCACCTGGCTTCCATATTTTCTTCTTGTTAGCCCTATATTCCAGTGGAACAGGAAAGCAGCTCTGCAGGCTCAGGGAGTGGTGGGCTTTCCTGCCCCGTTAGCAGCACCTGAACTACTAATGCCACATACTTTGTCATTAGCTTTGCTTTCTGCTCTTTGGTATCCATGTAGTGACAGTAGTGGGTGGTCTAGTGAGTGCAGCACGGATCCTAAGGAACCTGTAACGTGCCGTTGGTTTTCTCACTCAACTCCTCTCCCCAGCGGGTTCATGGAGACACAAGTGTTCCATGGAAACATTAACGCTAATTTTAAACTGTTCCTAGCATCTGGCATCTATGGGTTTGGAAGTGCTTAAAAAAAAGCAAAAATGAAATTGCAATTGTCTTTTGTCTCACCGGCCTAAGTCAACTTTAATGCCAGGTTGCTTTATTTTCTTCTTGCCACTTAGGATCATCTTACGCAAAATTTCACTCTGTACCTCAGGTTATCTGAACTTGAGTTTCTAAGTGCAGTGATAAACAGAACCACGTTTTTCCGAGTCCCTCAAGCAAGTTCCTTTCTTTTAATGTTTTTTGATTGTTGTTCATAGTATCTTGACCAGACTGTATTCTGTGATATAAAATACTGTCCTCTTTGGTTTAAATTGATCGTACTGTGGTAAGCACCTTATATCTCCCTTGTGCAAAGCAGAGACTGCTTCAGTGTTTAAAATCAGAGTTTACATAGACTTCAGGGCAAGTCCGTGATTCGAAATCCGACTTTAGGGACAGTGACGAAGCATCACACCAAACTAGAATCTCAAGTGTAACCTACTAAGGCACACCGCTTAGTTCTCTGCAGCAGAATTACTTCCCTTATTTTAAAACAATGGCTATACAAGAACATTTATTTTCTTAATATTGTGCTTATGGCATCCTGTTAGTTTTAGAAGTAGTTTCATGCTGCTGTCTTGATTTTCTAGCTGTTCTTATAAGGCACCCAAACTGGGAAATAAAATGATTTTACAGAGTTATTCTTCTGAGTTATTTAATAGTTGTTTAAAAAGGACATTCTTGTTTTCAAAGTCTTAAAGAGTTGATTGATATAATCAAATAAGAGACAATGGTTCTTTACATTTTTCCAAACTTCTGAGAGCTCTATCCTTGTCCTGCAGTATTCTCTCTGTGTGTACATATATAAACATACATAAGAATTTTGTAACTGTTTTTAAACAATTATTTTCTACAGAGTATTCAGTTTAAGTGCATTTGATGAATATTTGCACATTTGAATAGTTATTTTTCGTAATACTTTTTCCTCGCCTTCATCTTTATCCTTAGTCATTGCATGCAACAGTATGTAAAGAAATTGTGGAAATGCTGCTAGTGTAACATTTTCAAAATCATGTTTGCAATAAGAACCACGCTTCTGGACCTTCTAAATCATGATATTCTATAGTTTTGCCTATAAGCGTCGCAGGGCCTTAGACATAGATACGTATTCTAAATATTTCATGCTTTATTTTTGAAGGTAATTTTAAGGCAAATTCCAGCTATGTTTCCTGCAAGCTTTCCTTGGTGCCAGCAGAGAGCACTATTGACCCATCCCTATAGCTTTCACCTATATACCACGGGGACTTCCACAGCCAGGGAGAAAATTAAAACTAATCTTTTTTTGCATGACACGACTGTAATCCGTGGCTTTAGTTTCAGAAGTGGTGGTTTCAGCTGGGGGACAGAATTGTGGTATCTGTTGCATCAGTCCAGCAGGTTTCTAAGTCTACAAGCAAGCGTTTGGAGGATGCAGGCTCAGCAGGTTGCTTGAAGGCCATCAGATAAGCAAAATATCCAGAGTGCATTTTCTGGCAAGAATCCAATAGATCTTACGTTGTGTTTATTAAAAAAAAAAAAATTGGAAGGGGGGAATTAAAGATGAGGAAATACCAGAGTTTTGATACAGTGACGCTTACTGGGAGGGAGCTGCAATATAATCGCTGAGCTTTGAAGAACAACAGGCATCACCACCATCTATATTTGATTAAAAAAGGCCCGTGTGAAAAATGTAAAATGTAAGAGAGAAGTGTAAAGATTACGATAATCTTTTCATGTTCTTAGTTGAAAAGTTTTATAAAGAAAATGATGTTAATGAGTCCAATTAACCCATTTACACATTACATTAGGCAGGTATCAGCATATGGCATGACACACTTTTTTTTTTTGCTTTTAAAAGCACCATTTTCAGTAAGAATCTTTCCCATTGACTGCTCTGCAGTTTTGCCTATTTACTTCCCTTAAGTGACTGATCTGTAAAAAACTTGAAGCAAACCTCATAAATTAAATATTCAGGCTTACTGGCTAATGAGCACAATATGTCAATTTTCAGCGATCAAAATAATGTGCTTCAATAATGTATACACCATTCTGTTACAAAAATACAATTTTAATAGAGGACCTGCAGGGCCATGGTTAGTCTGAGATAATTATATGCCACAGGATGTGAAGGAATGAAACTGCTCCTAGGACATTGGTAATACCCCACAGAGTCTATATGCCACATGCTGCCTTTTAGGGATAATAAAGTGCTTTATTGTATTTCCACTACTCCATTAATGCAATGATTTTTGCTTGTTAGTAACTATGAAGCCTAAAGCAGATGCAGCCAAGTTTATGGTGTCTAGCATTAATAATTGTTTTGTGTGTTGACACTAGCTTTACATTGAAACTGTGCTCTCCTTAGTCTAAAATATTCCAACTCCATTTAAACCATATGTAGTAGGTGAATTTTACCCCAGAGCTTTCACTGGATTTTTAAAATTACAATAAAATTATTTGAATAGGCAAGCAGAAAAACTGGCTTTTGCAACTGGGCAGGGAGTCTGCTTCCACCGATGCTGGCTGAAGGCCTGAGGGACCAGTAAGGATTTTAAGTGGGGGATATATCTTGATGCTGAGAGCTTCCTGCATGGAGGGATCCATCACATGCTGTTTGGGGTGAAAAAAGAAATAATGAAGAATGTTTTGCTCTAGGAAAGCAGACTGGATCTCAATGTTCACCATCTTCTGCAGCGTAGTATTTTGAAACCTGCCGCCTGAATATTTGCAGGCAAACTGAAGCCATGGAAGACGAATGTATGAAAAGAAGTTACATTTCAATGTGACCTTAAGAGACTTCTTTACATGCAGCTAGAACCACGCAGCATGCGGTTATCTAGCAGAGAAGGCAAGAATAATCACAGGTCTCTTCAGCCAGGTAAAATGGTGTAGGGATTATATCAAGTTCCAAGTTCTTTGTTACTGTATGTAGAATGGGGCACAGTCTCCATGCTGAGATCACTGTCAGGTTTTCTTAAATAAATATTATTAGTGCTTCAAGAGCAGACACGGATGTGTGTCTGCTGTCGTAGATTCTGGAGTGACTTTGGATTATTAGCAGAGAAATCAAGTTTGTTTTGAAGTGTTGCATGCCTGCGCCATGCTCTAGTGTTTAAAAAGGATGTTTTGGGGCTTTCTAAGTTAGGCTTTATGCTGTATGATTACAGAACTAGATTCAGCAATTCACAATCCTGTGTTTCTATAGTCACCTTTTTACCACTGATGACAAGACTCATCCTGTGCTGTGACACAGTTACAAGCATTATATGAAAGAGGGAAAAATTAGATTTACGCGTTCCTTTTAGTTCATTAACCTTAGTTTAGAATTAGGTGAAGTCAATAAGTAATTGAGAGAATAACTGGGGCTTGGAGAATTCATTACCCTAATTTAGTTGAGCAATCTGTAACAAGATTTGAGTTTGAAGAATTTGCATTAAAAACTGTGTTAAGGATCATTTTTGTCTCTGATAAAAGGATGTCAAAAGAGCTGCCTTTTTAAAATCTGAAGGCTTACATAAATTTTCAAAAGGTTGTAAATGGCACAGAAGCCTACAAACTTGTGAGAAATCCGGATAAATGAAAAATTACTCTTTCCATTTTTTATGTGGGTTTAAAATGTAAAACTGAGTATGTTAAAAACCTGTGGTTCTAATTGAAGTCCTTTCTTGGTGAGTGATTTTGAGATGCACTGCCCTTTGGTAGCTGCCTGGATTTCAGAGCTCTTCTTTGAGAGAGCTCTTTGGTTGAAATGCCAGAGGTTGTCCAATGGAATCTAGATCAGATGGAAATTTATAGTATGTATATTGAAATTAGTGTGTTTTACTTTCCTTAGGTTTTCCATATAGCAAGACAGACTTTAGACATTAGATGCTTAATAACTCATTTGATCAACTGCATATTAATAAATGTATTCAGACTTTCTAATATCTTTATTTTGCTTGTACATTTTTTCAGTACTTTTGTTCCTAACGCAGCTTTTAAAGGAAATTTCCCTGCTGAACAGATGAGATATAGCTAGCTGATTGATTTAAATTCTTTTCTAAATGGTTGGTGTATCTTCTACTTTACTATTTGTATACAGCGTTAACAAAAAGGCTGTGCTAAATTATTCTGGAAAGTATCTTTCAAGGTAAGTCGTCAAAGAACGCTGTAGTGTTTGTGTAGATTATTAGTACACTCACCACTTTATTTACCTGCATCTATACACCTCTATATGTACATATGCGCATCTTTCTATATATGTATTTATCTCTCTACATATATACGTAAACAGAAAGAAAAACCTTTTCTTTTTTACTGACTTCGGTGAATAGAAAGAGGAAGGAAAATGTCAGTCCTCTCACAGAGAGGCCCAGATTAATAAGTTGGCAAAACCTTCTTGCTGTTGTGCGTCGAGAGCATTAGACTGCTGTCTGAATGACTGAGAAGCGTACAGATTTCTGAGCAGGGTAAAGGATGTGCACTCAAAGTTCATCTGTTTTACACCGCAATCAAAACACACCATTATTAAGCTTAGTGATACAACTTCACAAAAGCCAGAAAACTCCATTTGTTGTAGTTCTTTATTTCTCTAATTCTTTTGCTGCCAAGAATTTCTAAATTTCTATGCCTGTTAAATTTTCATAAACCCTCTAAAATAATGAAGTGACCACTGCTGCTTCTTGAAATCCTCTGACCACTCTAGCCATGAAGTTCCAGGAACGTGCAATGTACTGAACCCTGTTTAAGGGAAACTGCAGTGTCTGAGTCATGGTGTAGCCAAAGCAGCATAGTAATGCTTTACTGAAACTATAAGTCAGTGGAAATTAAAAGAAGAATCTATAAAACTCGGCTTTTTAGCCATGAAAGGGACAAAAGTTTTATCAGCTTTTTTAGCAGAATTGTAACAATTTTTTGAAAGCAGTGCATTTCACAATATCAAGCTGTTTCCCAAATCACTGCTAAGGAAAAAAATGCATAGTTATTGCAAAATAATTTTCTGAGCCCTGTATCTCTGGAGGTAAACTAGTGTTTAGATAACTTGAAATTTGACCTCAATAAAATTCATTATGTGTCAAGGCAAATCCTTTGTGGCGTGCAAAAATCATGAGCTATTCTGCCTAGTAGCATATTTCACTGTGGTTTTTTTTTTTTTTTTTGAGCAGTAGAAGAGCTGTTTAGTCCTGGCCTGCTTTTCTAGTTCTTTAAAGAAGGTGAATAAATTAGCCTTTCCAGTTACAAATATTACTGTTCCTGTTTAACAGAGGACTGTTTTACTTTTCTCATTTTATCTGCCTTAAAAGCATTTGTGTACCTTTTTATGTTGAGAAAACAGTGGAACTGCAGTAGAGGTAGAAATAAAAGAAAAACAAACAAATCCTATCCTGATCCTATCTTTGCTTTTCCTGATATTTCATGCCATTCCAAAACTCTTCATTTTTTTCCCCTGAAAATGCACTTAAAACCCACAAACCCACATTTTTTTGAAATAGGGAACCCTATTTCAAGAATTATCAATTCTAGCTTAACTAGAAGAATCTTCTCTGTGTTCCAGTATGCCTCTAATTCAAATGTGTCTGAGAGTCAATGTGCAAGTTGGGTAGAAGACTGGGGAATCTGGGCTACAGCATGAACTTGAGCTCCAGGCTGAAGGACAGTGCAGAGGCAGACCTCGCCTCCTCTGATGTTTCCGGGCTCAGTGTTATGTGTGTGCATCATCATTCCAGGGGACGTACGCACAAAACCCTTTCAATCAGAAAGCTTCCCAAGATTCCACTTATGAGCCGTCTTCTGCTAAAACTTGGTCAAGAGATTTTGTGTTTATTCTCTTGGGGTTGTTTGGTTTGGTTGGTTGTTTTTTTTCCCCCATTCCACATAACCTGCTGTGTTTATAGATTGCATGGCTATGGGGGAAGAAGCCGTTTCTTTCTTCGGTATTCTGATCTTTTCTACAGCTTCATGTATACAGGAGTTGTGTAAATTAGTATTTTTACAAGTAATCAAAATGACACAAAGCTCTGAATACCAAGGTGAAATTTTTTCCTCTTACATCATTCCCAAGCATGTTTTATTCCATGCAGAGTGAAAGACACTTTTCCGCTAGCTCAAATCATAAAGAAATGGTGAGAAACTGTTCTGAAAAAGGCTATTAGAAACCCAATTTTTGTATCATGCCAATTTTCCATCAGTTCCCCTCTGTTTTTCTTGGTCATTGTGCTTACCAAAATACAGATTTATCTGGCTTTGCAGAAGAGTCCATAAGGAAAACAGAAAGGGTTTATGGGATAAAGCTAGCTAGGAATCAGCATATGACTAAATGCTTTTCCTATAGGGATATAATTTAGACTAGATAGGATTTCAGCTTTCCAGACATAAAATACAATTTCATTTTTAATAAGTGTTTTATTATATATACTCTGAAGAGCTTGAAGAATGTTTAATCTGTTGAAACAATAATGTTGACAAGTTCATCTTTATTATCTTCCCAGGAAGATTCTTTTAAAATAGTAGTTCCTATTTAGTTATGGATCAGCTTTCACATTTATTAGCAATTGCTTTTCCTCCTATTTTTTATACCTTTTTCCTTCTGTGTAGCATGCAAACCGGAGGCCAAATGCTCCCAAATGCCTGTGAAGAGGCATCTTTCCCAACTCTGGGTGTTTGCACACACACTTGTGTGTTCATATTCTTATTTGTGATGAATTATAGCTGAGAAGTTGAAAGGTACTGAACACCTTATTTACAGTCTAAAGACAGCCTTGCTCTCTTTATCCTAGATGAAGATGAGTTTTAGAGTTAGTTCTCACACTCAGATTTGTTGTTCTTGTGTGCAGTAAACTACTTTAAATGTGATTATGTTCTTACTGACCAGATAGGACTTATGCAGAAGATGAAATGGACCTTTCAAAAATTAACTCTTGCAGATCAGAATAAGTATTTCTTACAAGACATTAATGAAAATTTCAGCACACTTGGTATTTTTAACAATTTTAAAAGCACAGATTCTGAATAATGGGCCTGCCCCTGAGATACTGAAATTTGTGAGCAGTACCAGTTTTTAATATGTAATTGGTGACTGATATAGTCTACACTATAGCTAGGAAATGCTTCCAGGCCTTCACTTACAGGAAAAATATGCACTCACTGATGTAATTGAAAGATTTGTAAGCCTATTGTGGCTTATGTCTTATTATTTTCATACCAGCTATTTCTAAAGTCTAGATGATGCCTAATAAACAAGCCCTTTACTCACCTTTAAAATGACAAACTTGTTGATAAATTGATTTTTTTCCAACAAGATATTGCTATATTGATTTTAGTACTTCATTTTTAATAAGCAGAGAATGTTCAGAATTGCTTCCTATGACAGTCTTGAAAGTAGGGCATCAACTGCCTTGGCAAATGGCTGAATTTATACAGGAAGTTTTTGCTGGAAGTCTAATGCATTATCCTTCCATTGTTGACATTCATTTGCAGTAAGGACACTAGGCCAAATCAGCTGCATATAAAAAAGAGACAGGCATAGCTACCCAAAAGTTTTGGTAGTAGATTTCCTCTTTTCAGAGGTGATTTCAGTCACCAAACGGAGTTATGCATCGAGCCTTAATGACAGCCTCCATCCCTAGGTATGGCCATGTCACTGACTGAAGGGCTGAAGCTGTTTAGCGGGAGCTTTTATTAGCATGAGCAGTGAATGTGCAAGAGTTTCTAGAAGTAACATAAGACAGCAAGGGTGGAGGAAGGCCTTGCTTTATTTCACAAGTCGGAGATGACCCACCGTGCTAAAGGAAGAAGGATGCTATTTTTAATTGCAAAGAGTTTCCAACAACCTTTCCAACAACAATGATTTCTTCACATACAGAAGAATAACTTAAGTACCTTCATCATTTGACAGGCAGACACATTCTTACCTCTGGTCTAGAACATTTTGCTAGAGAGATAAGGTGCGTGCAATACTTAAAGATAACATTATGGCTAATCACATACTGAGAGGGGAAAGGTGATGGAAACCTGGTCGCTAGTTCAACATGTAACATTTAAAAAGTTGTCTGTAATTGCAAAAATGTTTTTCATCACTGTTGGAATTTATTTTATTTTTATTTGAACGTATGAAAGCTTTGCACATGTTAAAGAATATCATGGTGTCTTCAAACGCCATCTGCTCAGTCTACCTGCTGAAAAAGGCTTACATACCTGAATGACTTGAGATTACTCTTTGGTTAAATGGGCAGAAGGTGTATATGATGATAGCATATCTGTTACTAAAGCAAGCAAATAAAATGGAAACAATACAAAATTCTTGCACACATTAGAATATAACAAAACACATGTGGGACAAACATCCTACAAAGTTCCAGTTTGAAATAGAAAAATGTTTTTGATATTCTAACTTCCGCCTCAAGACTGAGCATAGCTCGTGTATTGAAACTGTGTTTTTGTAGATATACAAATCCATTCTGGGACTAAAAGCATATGCATAATTATCCAAATACATAGGTGCCTATTTGCATGTCTTGTCAGGGATATGTATTCAGGGTGTAATGCCAGATCTTTTACAAAAGCATTCTTTTTTTTCCTAGCACAAAAAAAGACTTGCAACATAAACTTATAGTGGATAAAGCATAGCAAAACCATCAAGGGATTACTGAACAAAATGTGATATATACAAGCTGACAATTGACAACATAGTAATAGGTATTGAGTGGAAACCTGAATAAAAATGTTATGGCCAAATCACCTTTAAGGGATTTCAGGTTTCCGGTTCAAATACTGTTGCTTGTTGTCTTTTTCATTTATATTAAAATAAAACCAAACACGCTTAAATCCCTGCCTTTCATTGATTCTATGTCCTGTAACACAAAAGCAAAACAAAATCAAACCAACAGCTTCTAAGATAAAAATTAAACACTCTAGGCCAAACAGCATTCCTCAAACTGGCCCTGATGCCATCACACTGAAATGAGGAGGCACAAAGTGACAAATGTCAGTAACTAAATGCCCCCTGGGCATGGGACGGCCAGCTACCTTCACTAGCTGGCAGCAGCTGAATCCCTTAAAGGCAGTGAGGTCCATTGTAGGGACCTGCAGACACATGAAAACTGATGAGCCAAAAGTGATCCGCACATGCTGAAAGTCTGAGAAATACTGATCTAGGTCAAGTTTTTCTACATCTAGGCACCTTAGCAGACATGACTTCATTCTCAGAAGTGCTGAGTAAACAGAATTCTGTAAGTCATAACATTTCAATGGAGAGGGCTGCTTTTAATAATCCTAGGAAACCCTAAATATGTCCCTTAGGCTACTAGGAAAATGTTAACCCTAATGTTTTCATCTGTAATTGTGTAAAATGATTTTTTTTTCCCTTCACCTTTCAGTGATATGGTTAGTTTGGTCTCTTTTACTGTCCTACCTGTATGGGTAGTCAGCACAGTTATAAGTCTGCTTTTCCTATAGTACCTGTTCCTATGTACCTCAGCAACAAATTAAATAAATGTGGGAAGGTCCCTAGGGTCTTCTGGGTAAAACCATAGTCCGTGTCTCTATTCTTTGTGATGTTCGCAGAAGAACAACTGCTTTCTGCAATTTGCTGTCTGAAAGATACCTAAATCCTGACAAAAGGATGGAGCACAGGAATGTGTGTGTTCTGTCGGACTAAAAATGCTCAGTAAATGTTCAGCCTTTCATTTCCATAGTGCAGTGCTTCATCCAAGCTAGTGAACACATTTCCCTCCTGATCAAGACTGTGGGACAGATTATAAATTCTTATCTGAATGTAGATCCGGTAGTGCTGTAAGAGCATATGACACAGGAACCACTCAAAACACACGCTGTCAGCACTGACCTACCTTCGTTTCCGAGTTTGAAAGGATGAACATACCGTTCTGTATCTCTACTGTAGTTACAGCCTGATATTCTCCTACTGGAATCAGCAGAAGCAAGATCAGGTGATAGTTGTCTACATTGCTGTAAATTTGACTAACTCCTTATTAAAAAACCTCCCTATCTTTATGGAAAATTCTAGAAGTTTCTCTAGAAAGCACTGAAAAAAGCTCATTATGATCCTTCTATAGTATCCTGAAACTATTTTGCTGCAGAATTTTATAGGG
The DNA here is from genome assembly GCF_964289735.1 of Phaethon aethereus. Taxonomy (NCBI): domain Eukaryota; kingdom Metazoa; phylum Chordata; class Aves; order Phaethontiformes; family Phaethontidae; genus Phaethon; species Phaethon aethereus. The sequence goes on from NC_138594.1 coordinate 7,994,674, forward strand.
ACAGAATTCTCTAACATACATGTTCCTAATGTCCCAAATCAGGAGACTTCAGATTCTGCTACAGGGTGGAGGAGGGTGTTAAAAAGTTCAGTAGCAAAGATTGATACTTGTCTTGTTAAGACTATAGGGCTTCACCATTCAGCATGCACTGCTGGCTATCTTTCTTGCTTCTATATTTGTTATGTTAGTGGAAGAGGCCTATCCGTTTATTTTCTGTATTCACATCATAAATCAAGACAACACTATACTAGTGTCTTCCTTAATTAGTAAGGAAAATCCCCCACTTTTTGATTATAATTGGATAACCACCAATTATAATTGGAAGGGATAACCTACCCTTGCCATAAGGTATTCAGAAGTCCTCCTGCCCCCCGCCCCAGCACTGCTATGATCAAAGTCTAATCCTGGGATAAATGCACAAATAATACAGCACCAGCTATGGCAAAGAGATTGAACAAACCCTTATGAAGCACAGAACAAAGCATGGATTAAAATCTAGACCAGCTTCACATATTTTTAATGAATATTTTGCTGAATATAGCAGCCCAGATAGAATAATCCTGCACTGTTCCAGTATGAGGCTGCAGTAATAGCTAACCTACCAACATGCTGTTTCTAGCAAATCAAGAGACCCAAGACTTAATCTACATCATCTAGAAAGCATGTGTGCAGAAACTGTGTAATGCCAGATCTTACTATGAAAAAGAAGATTAAGGCTGAAAAAGGATTAGAAATTAATTAAGGAGCTTCTTCATGTTTCCTGATATCCTTCTGATCTGTGACTGGCCTATCCTTCAGCGTCTCTGCTACTGATGCCGTTGTTAGTGATCGTTCAAACCACACACACTACAAAGGATTATCATTATGCTTTATGAAGAGCCGTAGCTCAGTGGCATGGGGTTTACTTCCCAGTTCCACACTTTCAGATCTATTGTAGGGATCAGCTGCAGACTGGAAGCTCAGCTTTCGGGGCTCACACTACTATGAGCAAGCAGTCCTTCAGTGGCGGGCAGACGTGGGATGTCACACCACTGCAGGACTACAACAGGGAGTTGATAAAGCACCTTTCAGAGGTAGCAGTAGAGCTCTGAAATAGAATCGTAAAATCTTTGGGTTGGAAGGGACCTTTTAAGGTCATCTAGTCCAACCCCCCGTAGCCCCAGCGAAGGGAAAGGGAAGTGGTCGGAACTGACTAATGAAACAGTGGGCAGACATGAGCTCCTCTCTGATCAATCTCTTCCATGATCCAAAGTTAAACAAAAATTAATCCTGAGCTCAGTTTCAGCAGCTGTCATGCTCGAGCATGACAGCTATGGGATGGTTTAGCAGCCTACAGTATAGATATGCCATACAACAACAAGAAGTTAGACACTAACGTGAAAAACATGATCTCTTAAGAAGTTTCATTTAAGCTTTGCAGTGTGCTCACCGAAAATTTTAAACCATATGTAGCTTACACTTACAGGTTAAAAGTATGCAGCAGAGAAGAATTAATTCTGATTGATATTAGTTAATTCTAGTAAATATTAATAATTTTTAATTCATTATGGTATTTACTATGCAGACAGTTTCTCATTTATGACATGGGGTGTTTCCATGGAACTTGACTGCACTCTAAAATTCAACCTTCACCCCAGTGAGGTAGAATGATTATTCTCTTGTTTGGAATTCACAGCTTAACTTGTGCACAAATGGAATTAATACTGCATGACTGTATGAGATGATATCCCATAATCAGGGACCTCAAACTTGTTTCAGTGAAAATCAAATGTATTTTAGCACCTTCGTGAATATACAGCTATGAGCAAGTCCTGAAGTAGAGAGGGTATCATATGCACTGACAGCATTTATGAAAGCGGTGATAAAAGAGCAGTAAACAGTTTTTTGAGAAAGATTAGACAGTTTGGTTTCAAATGAAAACTCTAGAAATGAGCAGGGAAAAGCTGACTTGTCAAGCAGAAGGATTTTTATTGTTTGTGTGTATTCTAGCACAAACAAACAACGCCCCTCTGAAGTCCCCCTAAACTCATGATATTGGTAAATTAGACAAAAAAGAAGCCCTGAATATTAAATAGTTGCTTCTAAAAATGTTAATGGTGCCTAGTGTCTGAAAATTACTATTGATTATAATTATGAGCTGCAACATGATTCACCATGAATTGAGACAGAATCAAAGCATTCATTTCTTCTTACAAAATTTTAATACATGAGTAATTCCATACAGCTGTCATGCTCAGCTCTATGGTATATAGTACATTCCCTTTTCAGGACAAATTTGCTGGAGGAGCCTACCCTCTCTTGCATACATCTCAGGAGCTGCTTAAAATTCTGTTTTCAGCTGCAGGTTACCACGTTTCCATATTGCTATGGGCTGGTTTAGCAGAGCTGAAAATTTCTTCTATTCTAACTTCTCTGTCGCAGTGTTTGGGAGATAAAGCAGGACGCTGCTTCTTTGCATCCGCGCTGACACATTCCTCAGATCCCGCAAGCCTTCATTCTCGCTTCCCCCTGCTCAGCTCACTGTCACTAACACGTGCAGGCCACTGTCTCCAGCTCTGAACCACAACACTGAAGCCTTCAGGCTGGGCTTGCGTGACGTATCGGTACCAGACTTGGCTTCCGTCTCAACGGCAGCATTTCAGCGATGCAGCGTTAGATCAATGGCGAGCATGTCCACGCTGCCTGACGTTCTCAGACAGAACCGGGAGCTGCTGCTGACAGAGGCAGCCCCAGAGCCAGAAGCAATATGAGCCCTGGCAGCTAATTGGCCCGAGCGAGCTAATACTAGGAAGTCGTTTAAAAACTGTCTTTGCTGAAACCTGTGCAGCCATGGATTCATACTGTCTCTGACATGCAAGAGGTCTGTTTTCAAACTGCTGTCAAATTATGTTATCTTTGCTGAGAGGCTCAATATATAAGGTATTTGCAATCTGTGCAATATGCTGGATTGATAACTAGCGAATTTACTCGTTACTGTTTTAAAGCAAAATCCTATTTACAGCAAAACCTGTCATTTCACAGAATGCATATACTTCTAAAAAGAAAAACTTTTGCTTACTACTAAAAATATATGGGAAGGGATAGCTTCAGGGAATATTTAACCTGCAAAATACAGGAAAGGATTCAAATCTGGTATCAGTACCAGATTTAAATTCCTATGAACTTTTTCATTATGGAAAATACAGCTAGCATCTGTCTTCCGACATTAAATTAGTAATTATTGTGTGGCATGTGTGTGCAAATATTTGTCATTAGCTTTATGACTCTCTGTTTTTCACCACTATAGCTATTCAGCTCCTCTAAGTCTTCTAACAATTACGTAAAGATTCCATTTGGGAACCCTAAATTGTACCTTTTGTGCATATGGGGCACACCCAACCTCCTCTTCTCACATATACATATAGATGACTGCGTCGAAGTATCTTATATTTCACGCGGTAAACCAGTTTCTAAGAATTTCTAAGAATATAAACATCAGGTGAAATATAACACAGCTGAAAAGGGCCTCATTAAAATGTATTTATCAAAACTTTTGCCAACTGGAATGGACTCAAGGAAGCTTCTTGCCATTTATTTATATGGAGCCTGGTGTTCTTTTTATCTATGTCAATGGGAAACTGAGTGATTCTTCTCTCATGTTGGATTTACTGTAATACAAATCCACCAGCTTCAGTATAGCTACTTCTGATTTACACTGTTGTGAGAGGAGTATCAGATCTAGAGTTTACAGCAGAGAATTTGTAGATGACTATTGAAAAGATAAAGTATTCAACATGCACAGGGAAGGATGCCTTGCGAAGACAAGTAGTCATTCTTTACATGTAGCTCACCTGGTTTTCTGCTTTGAATACTCAGTTGATCATTTACAGCAGAGCACATATAAATCAGGCTTATGAGATATTAAATCAGGTTAAGGGTAAATGTTTGACTTGCCCTAACTAACATGGCTGAAAAATGGTGCATGTATTTACTTGTACAAGTCAAGTGGCTGCTCGCCCCATATGCGCACACAAGATATAAATTTAAGCAAATGAATTTGCCTGAAAACTATGGAGGTCATCTGGCAATTTGGTCCATGTACTTAGAGTTGTATTTGAAATCAAATACTGCACTGTGTCCAAATATTTTGTTTTTCTTTAAGATTCAAAATTCCCTGGTGATTTCTTTTAGATGAAATGACAAGCTACCTCCTGGCACTACAGGAGATCTGAGGATTATTGGCAAATACGGAGTTTTGCAGATCAATGCAACGTTTAAGAATTCACAAGAAGCTAATTAACATGCAGGTTATCCTGTAAAAAATACATCCAGGTTTTGGACTTAAAACCATAGCAAGATCAGCTGGAATCAGGCTATTTCTACTGGGGAGAGAGGCACCACCCTACCCCAATTTGAAATTTTTGGCTCTAAGCAGAGCTCAAGATCCTACCTGGTTTTGACAGAAAGAGCTCTTCAGTTAGATTGAAATGACATCATGTCATCTCAGTAACAAAAGGCAGCACACCACAACTAACAGTGACTCTTCTCGTGCCATCCTATTTGTGGGTAACATGAATATCAGCAAAAGTGTGGATAAAGCGCTCTTTGTGGGACATCACCAAATGCACAATGTAGCGTCCTGCATGTACCCCTTTCTGAGTGTCGAGGAGGATGAAAGGCCTTGATTTGTTGCCTGGTTGATGAGGCGTAACAGGAATTATGTTCAAATGCTAGATCTTTATGTTTAGAATTTCAGAAAGTACTATACACATGAATAAATTTATATGCAAGTTAAGAAGTAACACAGCTATTGTTCATAGCTTAAGATGTGTAATTTTACATAACCATATGTATGAACAGCACTATATGGTTGTTTGCTTCACGTTGGGAGAAATCTGTAACGATGGCAGGGTGCACCAGGTGGGGTAAGGTATTCACGGGAAACAACCCAGTCAGGCATTGTTTAATCAAAACTCTTGGCACAGCAATCTTATTCACAGTTTGAGTTCCCGTTGCCTAATACTTCTCAGCCTTCTGTGCCCTGCCAAATTTAGAGCTCTTAAAAACACTTTCCCCTCTCTGTTTTGTTTCTTGTGGGCTCCCACCGTTTTTGTATTCCTAATATATAACGTACAAATATATGTGTGTGCATGTATGTATATATACCTGAAAGACTCAGCTACTTTTAGATCAATTTAATTAAATTGCTTCAAGTCTATGTAATAGTTTACAAGGATTTATTTTTAATTGATAGGGAAACTAAATAGAAGGCAGGTAGATCATGGCTAAGAGGGGCTGTATCTATACAACAAAACAAATTTACTGTTAAATAAACTGTTACAAATTGCAGTATGGACAGGACACTGGGATTTGGAGTTCTGCAAGCATCAGCGGGAGCTGGGGAAGTTTCAAGCCAGGTCTTTTTCACTCAAATGATGACAACAGAGGCACATATAATTTATTTTATTTATCAAGGGAGATTTTAAGAGGCCTGATCACTCAGAAAATGCAGGCCCTTGTCCTCAGCTATACTGAATAAAATGAGCCCTTACTCAGCTCCTGGAGCGTCGTAGTATAGATGGCTGAAGATTTCCCCCAAATGGCCACAAACCTTTCAAAAGCTGGCAGCTAACAACACACTGCTCTCTAAGGCAGAACGTTTGTGTTTGGATTCCCACATGGTCCTTTCCTACCCATTCTCTTATTCAGGGTATATTTTGAACTGCTAGGGACTTAAATGCAGGCAATATTCACAAGACAGCTCTCTCTTCATCAATAGAGATAGTGCTACTGGGCTATCTTTTCAAATCCTAGGAGACATCGTAACAGCATCTCCTTCTTGCCTTGTTCCAGGCAGCTGAACAGAGGAATACTAAAAAAACCAGCTGAAGAACCAGAATTCTCCTAGCAGAGAATGGCATTAGTCATCCAGTGTAGCACAGTATGCATTCTCAGAGATCTTCAGGATACCACCTCTGTTCCTAAACACTTACAGGTTGTCAGTAACCAGAATATGTAATAAGCTGTTGGATCTTCAAGCATATTAATAAGTTAAGGTGACATTCCATATTTGAAAGACTCTCCTCCTGCTAATGTGTGGGAAGAATTCACTAATGAGCAGTTGCAATTCCATGATTATAACAAGGTTCATGTGGCTAAAAACGTAACTAAACGCATACTTAAAACATCCAAGTAGGACTGCATGTAATAGCAGTGCCGTGGGGCAGAATTAAATGATTTTAAGGAAACACACTGCTTTTTCACACAGTGCAGAGCTGAAGCCTGTAAGATCAGCCTGTGCACCACCACGTAGCTTTTGGGGCACACGTCCGCTGGAGCCTCAGCTGCTGAAGTCCAGCACCCAGCCCCCTGCAGGGAAAAGAGCCGTTTCTGGAGGGATGCGTCCCTGCCTGCCCACCTCCAGTCTCTGTGGAGCATCCTGCCACCGGGTGCTGGGCTGACAGTGACAGACAGGACTGCCAATCACTGCAGTTATTTGGACTACTTTCTTCCACGATTGTAAAATGGTATGGGAGAAGAAAAGACATTTGGTAGATTATTTAAAATCAAAATGAAGCTGATGCCTTTTATGATAAGAGAACTTGTATAGAATAGTCAGGTACATCTGACTATTTATAAAGGTATCATTTTTTTGCTTATGCACTCACTAGGCAACAAATTAAAATAATCTAGAAAATACTCTGGAAGTGTATAGGCAACAGATGAGAACTGAAAACATTTATTATACAACTAACTGCATTAGAGTAATTGAATTTCCGTAAATCAGGGGGAAGAATTAAATTAATGGAGCAATAGTTTGACAAGTTTGGCTTCAGTTAGTAGACATAAGCAAAATCATTACTTCAGCATATTGTTAATTATGTTTAAATCAAGAATAAATTGAATGATAGCTGTTAATTAGGCTTCTGTGCACAAGAAAATAAAACAAGTGATAACATTACAGCAGGCTACAAATATCTAAGTGTGTTTGCACACTATCGGTACATGAGCGAGACGTGGGTGAGGGAAGAAGAAGTGCACATGGGTGTGCATGCATGGAGACTGGGAAGGAGGCACCTCGCCTGCTTTGTTTCAGGTTGGAGTTGTTTTATTGTTTAATATAGATGAATGAACAGAGGCTCCAATTCGTGTCAGTTCACTCTGGGCCTCTGATTTACCCATTTTTCGATGAGGCATGCCAGTGAGGACACAGAGAAGATTCACGATCTTTACGAAGTGCAGTCCTCATACATACTGTTCTAGCCAGATCAAGGATCTTGATTCCACAGAAGATGACGGCCCAGTAACTGGGAGGAGGGGTGGGTCATGAGAGGGTGGAATCTGCTAAATATGTTGGCTCCTTAAAATGTTGCAACCTGCAGACGGTAGTAAAAGACCATGTAGGTGTTCAGATGGCATTAAAGTTCTTGATAAAGGAAAAATATTTGGGTCTGAAGAAATACAGAACAACTCATACAAGGTATCTTTGTCTCCCTGGATGATTTTCTAACCTCTTATGTCACCCCCGAATGCACTTGTGTCCATGTACATGCATTCATCAACAGTCTAGGAAATGAAAGATGAATTTAACATTAACTGATTGATTCTCTGAACCAAGTTGAATCATACGGCTATTTATGTATATAGACTTCTTAATTCAGCAGTTTAGCTAAAAGGACGGAGCCGTACGTGTGAGCTGGGCATTCATGTGTTGCTGAACACAACATCAGCATAATCAGGTAGACACCAGTTGACCTGAAAATCTGCGTGTCAGCATCACTGTACTCACAGCAATGAGAACAGGACAGCTCTGTAGCTAACGTCATCTGTGAAAAAGGTCGTAAAAATTTTACATTTGAATTGTTAAAATTTCAGTCTGGGCTGACTTGTAGTCTATGTAATTTTAATAAAACTAAGGAAATTTTATAACTTTCTTTTGGGCAGGAGCAGGGAATAAATCAGAAGGTTATACTCTTTTGTGCCTTCCTATGTCTTTTTACCAAATCCTGCTCACTGGAATTTCACTCACTGTAAGGGATCATAGTCTTTTCATTGCTAGTTACAAAAATGCCTTCTGAGGCTTCCTGAACAACATTTTCCCGGTAAGTTATACTTGAGAAAGTTGGGGTACAATTTGACTGCACCAAATAAAATATGCTTAAATACAAAAATGGGCTGGTATTAGCCTTGGCAATGTACACATGGTAAAAACCATCTCCTTTAACAGAGAGCGAGTTCACAGTGAACCTCCCTGCTTGTGCAAGGTAATGCAGAAATGCAAGCTAAAACTCCTGGGTAACTTTTTATAACTGCACCTTGACTGCCAGCTCCTTCCTATCTGTAGACTTTTCATGACACATAACTTAGAATGGGAGACAGGACTAGCAGCATAATTTGCAAAGCAGCAATATTTAGTTACTGTATGCCAGTGCTTGAATTTATTTCCAAAGTCACAGGTTCCTGAGTCTCTCTGGTATCAGAGCTGTCACACTTGAACAGCACATAAAAATTGGACCAAGGGGAAAAAATTAAAGATACAGTAAGTATTGGGTCTGCATTGAAGAATGATTTATTTTTCAAACCTGCAAACAATTTAAGAAAAATGGAATCTAAAGCACTTATTTATACTAGTATTTCAAGCAGATATTTAACCAATTCTGCAGAATATTTTGTGCATTATACTATTAAACAAAGGGAAGCAAAAGCCTCAGGTCATCAAACACATCAATTGAAATGACCCAGACTTTTGTGCCATAAGAAATGACTACACAGAGGATCTTTTCTTTTATGTGGACAGACAAAATGGGTAAATGGGCTACTCATAAACAGTTTGGTCTTCTAAAAGAAAGCTCAGAAACTTCAGTTCTCACTAGTAAGTGGGACATGAAAATTATTAAAGTTTCTAAAAACTAGGACATGAATGTAGGGTAGAAGAGATCTTACTCTATACAATAATAAAAATATTAATCACACACAAACTAGTGCCAAAGAGCAGTAACTGTAGGAAAACAAAATGTTGAAAGCCATCACGCATTATAGTGCATGAATGCACTTTTTTACATTCTTCTGACAAAAAGTATTTCTAATGCCTGCAATTTTGTTCTTACTATTTTTGTTGCTTCCCATTACATTATAAGGGTAGAAGAAAATTAAAGGTTATCATTAAATTGCACAAGTTACAATTTGAAGAAAATGTCAGTCAGTATTAAAGTAGTTTAAAAACCGAATAGATGTGGATAACTAAATTATATGGAAACAGTGTATCTGTGGAGAAAAGTGAGTTTCCTCCTCCCTAGTGTCATTATGTGCACGCTCTGTGTTATTTGTGACTTCTTTTCTCACAGTCTCATTTCTGACCTTTCTTTGTCAAGTGCTCGTTGAAGGTAGGTTTGCATTTATCTGCCTGCTGGGCTCCCATCTGCTTCTGAACATGCTCGGACCTAGACATCCTTCTAGTCACGAACCTGGCAGACATGGGCAGTTTTTGCATGTGCTTTGTTATTTATTGCAACTGCTGGCAGCCTGTAACTCTTTAGTAAGTCAGGAAAAGAGAGCAGACTTGAGATGTACCGCTCATAGTCTTTCACGTGATAGAGTTCAGATGCTGGAACTGTAACTTTGCTTTATGTTCACTTCTCTGTTCAGCTGACAGCATAACAGGTTCCAGTTAATGTTCACGTCTTTTCCAGTATGTGGACATTACCTGTACTCTGATCAGTTTTGAGAGATATCCAACAAGGGCTGTATTTTCAGAAGTGTTTTGAGTGCAGGAACTCAATCTGAGAACAACAGAAGCTACTGGGCGTTCAGGAAGAGTGAGGGTTCCCACATCTGTTAACTGGGAACTGAGCTACTTTGAAAATCTGATCAAAACCCAAATGCATCCAAAATATCTGTTGTTATCTGTTAACGTATGACTGCTAAAGATGATAAACAGTCAAAAATTCACAGGGCTCACCTACACATTAGCTTAAGGAAAAATATGACACATTAAACACTGATTCTGTTCATTTTTTGGCCACTCCTAAAGTATTCAAAACTCCCAAGAAACACACTGAAATAATGAGTATGGCTTAAGAAATATATGGAGTGATTCTTTTTTTTTTTTTTTGCTGTTTTCATTACATATTTTCCTTTTTTCTCGCATATCCATAGGGAATAAGCACTTCTTTTAAAACAACGAAGGCTTCATTTTGTGTATATCCACTTGTTAGATCAAACTGCAGGACTTGCAGCATTTACATGGATCTGGGAAGCCTGTTATTAGCACGCACTGAAAATCAGCCTCGTACACTGAGGCAGGGAAAATTCCAATTTGCACTCCAGATATTACTAGGAAAGTGTATCCATAAAATAGGATATAACTTTAAAATAAAAATCTGATAAAGGGTATGACTAATAACCCCTAGTATTCAAAGCACAACTTTGATAACTGTAATCAGTAAAGTGAGGCAAACCCATTTAAACCCAAGAATAACTCTTTTTTTCCAGTAAAGAACCAAGCTCAGCAAACCTATATTAACTACACATGAGAAAAAAAAGTAATATAAAGATTGAAGGAAAAAGTAGTAATAAACTATAACATATATTTAAAGTCAAACATGAGGAAGCAAAATTTTGCTTTGAAAGCATTCAGCGTGAACGTCTTTTAAAAAAATAAGAAGGAAAGTAAAATCTTGATTAAATAGTGTTAATTAATGATAATGGGTAGCTCTCTTCAGGAGGAAAACAACCCATAGCTTAAACAATGAAGTTCAATCAGTAGTTACTATCCAAGGTTTATAAATATCATGCTGTTTTGGAAATGCAGATTCATGGATTCTGATCCGTGTTACCCTAAGGTAAACACACAGTAACTGCAGCAAAATTATGTGGACTCAACCATCACTGAAAGTAGAATTTGGCTGTAATCTATTAGTGGTAATTCCCACTGCGTTGATTATGCTATTTCAAGCTCAATCAATGATGTGCTAAGAGGAAAGCCCCTATAAAAATGTCAGTGCAAACAAAAGGAAAAATTAGGACGATTCTCCCAACGCTGATGGAGTTCCTGATGCTCCAGATGCTCTTCTGCTAAGCAGCTGAAGACTCTTCTCTGCTACCTAGCACGGGATTTCTGAAGAGCAAACGTTTTGTTACGAAATTCACTGAATTGCGCAAGGTCGCAGGTATTTGGAAGGCACTTCCAAGGGTGGTCTCTCGCCCTGGAAAGTCACAGTTTTCCACCCATTTGTTTCAAATCACACAACACCTAAGTATAATAATAGTATTTGGAGGAATGTTTCCAATAGACGTACTAGCTGCATGTCACTTCTTTGTGCTGCTGCACGCTGCCTACTGGAAGAGCTTACCTCAAGCTGAAAAGGGAAGGGGTTGAAATAACAGGCGGCTGAAAGTGAGGGTACATCTGTACCGCAAACTACAGCATTGTGCTCAGACATCACTGAAGATGGCTAGTGAAAACTGTCCAGCCACAGCAGCAAGGAGCTCTGTGTGAGGGTTATTTTTTGATTTTGTTTCAGTTTATCTTTTATCCATCAGATAAAGTTAAAACCCAAGGCAAGGCGCCAACCTAAGCAACCCAGATAAAAAGTCAGCAAGATAGATGGCTAAAAAGGAGAAATCTAAATACTTAAAAAATTATTCTGCTCTCTTCCTCAGAATACCTCTGAAAGTTCTCTCTAGCTATAAAATACCTTTTCCTAACTGCAAGACCTTGGGTCAGAAGATGCACTGTCCCAAATGTCAGAAGTTTTGGATTGCTGGAGGGAGGAGCTTACTGTGAGAAGTGTGTTTTCGGATGTCTTTGAAATCCCCCGCATATCCCTACGCGTTCTCATCCGCGCTGCTGCCCACACACGCAGAGTGATGTAGGAATTTTTTTATTTCTGCTATCATGTTAAGTGGTTCCCCAGATGTGAACTAAATCTCCGTAAGTAGAGATGAGGAGAAGATTTGCTTCAAAAGCACGCTCCTGAGCTGAACTGAAACTCTGAAGTAGGTGCTCGTTTTAAAACCTTCAGATGATTTTTACAGGACTGGGCTGTGAAAACAGATATATATTTTTGCTGAAAGTATTGATCTGCTGCTTATAGCTATTAGAAAGCCTGGCCAGTGCTAGCATGGCAGCTACAGGTGATTATGCAGTTACCAATGGGTTATTAAATCTCCTCCAAATCAATGCCTCATCTCCCGGAAATGGATTTAAAAAGCTGGGGAGGAACAGAAACACCCAAGGGAATTACAAACCATCCTATATTTTTTAAAAATCTAATTAACTGTAAAGTAATTTCACTCCACTGAGACTGTAATAGTAGAGACGTAAGAGAAAGAGCAGTAATTTGCTTTCCTGCCTATTGATTTCTGGAAGGTAACTGGAAGAAGCAGGTATTTTTAGTCCATCTTAAAAAATAGTTTGTAAGTAAAGCTTTTTCAGTGCTCAGGGAGAAAATCTAAACATTGAAATGTCTTGTTTTACTTCATGATCTACTCACGCTTCGGAGTTTCATCAGTAAGTAGGAGTACATAGTTAATAGCTGTAAAAATGGTCTGGTCTGTGCTTTGAAGTTTTCTTTCTGATCCATCAGGAATATTGACTTTACATCCCACCCACCTTCCCAATATTATCTTGATGGAAGGTAGCTCTGCAGCTCTACTCGCTCACCTCCAGAGGTGTTCAGGAGTGCGTTTCGCTGCTCATCGCGCCGTCTTTTCTTTTCAGTTAAACTGTCACTATTTTGCAAGGAACATTGGAAACATCTGCCAGCGTTAGTACCGGTGGGAAGGCCTTTCCACCCGGACCAGCCGCCTGTCTGTTTGACAAGGATGTTACAGCACCCACACAGCAGCCGGTTAGAGAGGAAATTCCAGGAGCACTGAGGCACATCTTGCGCTGGCCACCAGCGCTGCTGCTGAGGGCTGACACATCCGTTCTTGCAGAGAATGGCTGCCAAGGGGTAGCAGGCTGTACTGAATTTTACATGAACCTGTTGATACAGCATGTAACGTTACAATCTTGGCGCTCCTCAGAGACTTAAATCAGCAACACATCACCTCATAATTTACTGCAACAATAATAATTTGTCTAATATTAACTAAATTATGCTCTTATTTATGCCCTGTTGGTTTTCTTTTCAGAACATTTCGTATAGATACATCAGGAATGTTGTTGCTGTACCTGATTCTGGTCTCAGTAATAGAACAGCAACATTGATTTAAACAGTGGTGTTCTGACTTTCTCCAGGTCTACGGATTTGTGTAAAGGCAGAAAGTTCAAAGAATGGAATCCTAGTCTCAAAACAAGTACAAAATCCCAATTGATTTCTGGGAAATTCTGGGATTTTAAAGCTAGAAATAAGATGTGATGATAAAGTATAACACAAAATAGGGCTTACTTTTGGCCAGTGCATCTTTTTCAAGACTTGAACCAGAAACCTGTGGTAGTTTAGGCTTCTTTGTGAAGACAATGAAAGAATGGGATGAGGTGCTGAACTACTTACAAGTTAGAGATGGCTTGACTGGACTGGCAGGTCAGTTTTCACACAGAGCCTCTAATGTTGTGAGGAATGTGGTGTTTCTGAAATACCATGTAATGCTGCTTCTAAACAGATATTTCATTGAAAATATATCTTGCAGAAATTAGGAAAGTTATTTCTGATCTTATCTGAATCGGGATTACAAACACAATTAAACAAGAAGATTTCACCAAATTTTAACTGTCTTTTGGTTTGATGACATCTAGTAACATATCAGGTGAGCATTTCCTCTTTAAATAAAATGAGCTTTCCAACTCAGTGTCGCAGTATCCTTGGTCATGCTGTAGCCATAATTCCAAAAGAAAAATTCTGGTTTGGTATTTTAAAAGTCACCTTCTCTGTTACATTAATCTGCCAAAGTCCAACTCCTGCAGTTAGACTCACTCCCACAATTTATCACACACATGCACACACAAACACACACACAGTCTCTCTCTCTCTCACACACGCTACTTCAGCTGGCTTATTTCTGGCAAGTAATAGGTTTTCCTTCCGACTTAAATCTGTGGTTTAATTTTAGCTCACTCTCTTTTAAAACCAGAAGCCTACAGTCTCCCTAACCCTAATTTTTGTTCCATCTGCATCTAAACTGTAGGGTAGATATCAGTGTTATGATAAAGTGAAGCACTTAAGGAAAAATTCATATCGAAAGTCTTGTTTCTCAGAAGTAAAAGCTAATACGCAGTTTTGGGAAAAACATTACAGTTGCAATCCTGTGCACATAATGTGACTATTTATCATTGTTGGGCACTTTTGACTGGATGATGCAAGATTTACTTCGTAGTTTCAAGACATTTACAAGAAGATAAAGAAGAAAACGTCTGGTAAAAGATGATCCCATACGTTATAAATAATGACTTCTGTGGTGTCACCATAAAATATTGTATAGTAATGAACCAAGGTGAATAATTCTATTTGAATTTCCTATTGGCTTGAAAAATTAGATTATTTTTTAGGAGCTAAGCGAACAATAAATTTCAGTTCCAAATGAGCAGCACCGCAGATAGTGTCCAACCCTTATGCAAATATCCACGAGTAAGGGAAATAATGGCCAACCAAAGTGAGCGTTGCTATGCTCTGCTCATATATAGTACGTAAAAGCGACATGACCATGTAAGTCACTGCCAGGTTATGCTTTACCAGTTTAATAGTTTTTAAAGGCTTTAAAAATTATTTTCAAATACCCCTAAAGTGGTCTGTCAGTTCTGTCAGAATTATAATTACTATTCCAATGACAACTAAAGTATTTGAGCACTGCAATCAACCGGTTTGCTCATGCGTTCTAAACTTGTGCTTTATTTTTCCATAGAGGGTTATTTTCCTCAGAAAGTGGTTGCTGCCCTAAGTTGTTCAATAAATTTCAAGATTTGTTACTGCATTCAGTAGCAAATACATTCTTGTAAAATACAGTGTAGGTCCAACTAAGTAAACGTAAAGGCTGAAACTCTTCTTTTTTTATTGTCAGCAAGAATGACATGGTATATGGAAAGCTCAGAGGTTAATACACTAACAAAAGTAAAGTCAAGCCCAGTGATTTGTTCTGATACGTTGTCTACCAGGTCTGTGTAACTCTATCCAGAAATAAATACCCTCTTTGTTGGAATAATGAGTATTCATATCAGTGTTCCCCTTGTGAGTTATGTACGGACATGAACCTGCACATGAATGACAAACTAGGAACCTAAAGAAGGAAAATTCCTGTTTATTTAAATAGCCTTCACATTTGTAGGATTAAAATCCAAATATGGGAAAGTAGCCTATTTACAATAGAATGACAGTCTACAAAATTAAAATAAATCTTTCTTAAAGCAATATATGTTAATTGTTCAGGAAACTCTTTATTTCAGCCTGCTGCATTCTAGAATTAGGAGTTTCAGTCTTTAGTACTGGAGAAAACCTAATATTCACTAAGGCAGCCTAAATTATACATAAACTTGGTTCCCTGTCATGCACCATCCACCCCCTCAGTGTACACAAAAATTTCCAGTGCTCAGGGTTGCAGGCTTAGTTCCCACGGGGTATTAAAAATCAGTTATGAGTTAAGAAGATAAAATGCTTTCTATTAGCAAATAGTTTTTTCAGTGACTAAATACTGGGATACACGGACTAAATCAATACATGAAAACCGATTTGGGAAGATCAGTTCTTCTGATGCCTCCAAATATCTTATGTTTGGGTTACTACTCAGATCTAATGTGCATCACCAGCCTGTATTTTAGACATAAAACATATGCTAAACTTTGGTGAAAAGGTGTCATTTGCTACTGAATGATATGTTTCAAATGGACATGTAAAATGAGGCTGCTTTGGGTTTTCTGGGATGGGAAATCCTCACAATTCTGCTTCACGTATGTTGAGCTTTAATCTTTCTTTCAACTGTAGGAGTGATTAGAGCCTGTGTATATCCTCCAGGTAAAGTATCATACCTCTAGTTTCAGCACTTGATTTCATTGATTACACCTAGCTGTACTGATGGTACCAAAACAATTGTATTGTATTTTTCAAAATGCAGAACATGTTTCTAAAACGTGTTGATATAAATATGTGTCTTGTGCTATAGGATTCACACCAAAATTCCTTTGTCTGTGATGTTACTGTTCATCAGTGCTACTTTGATGGATTCAATTTAGGGTCATGACAGAAACCCCCTTAATACCACTGAGCAAGTGACACAACAGATGATTACGGCTAAACCACCAACTCCGGTAGTTTACGTTAGTGGTACAAAAGCAGGTCTTGGTCATGAAGTCTACACGCCAGTTCTACTTTGACGTGTAAAAGGGGCTTTTTCATCAGGGGAAAAGAGGTATTCAATGCCAAATTATTTCCAAGGGTCCTTAGGAATACGTTTTCTCCCTGTGGCTTTGGAACATCTCTGCTGTAATCTGGCTGGAGCTGCAGCTGGTCCCAGGGCCTAGGGAGCCAGCTGCAAGACTGCATCTGCTGCTGGGGGGGGACAACAGGCTCCTTTGCCTCTCTTCTCACTGGCACAGAAAACAGGATTTTATTCTTAATATTTAGCTGTCTTCTATGTAGCTGCAAAGTATACCTACCTGCCTCTTCATGCTTGAGGTCTGCCTATCTTTGCCTCGCAGGCTGGCTGGAGGAGGGATAAAGACAATCAGGATTTCACTTGTGCAACCAAGACTCTCATCTCAGTGCTTGTAAATACTGAGCAGCGGCTGAGCTGAGCGCAAACCAGGAGGTAAATACCACACGCACAGTAGCCTCCTGCAGCACTGGAGCTGTGTAATGACCTGCACGTAAAGCTGCACACTAAGTTCTCAAATCCTAATGTTGCATCAGTAACTCCGCCAGTAAGTAGTATTTGGGTTAATAAGAATATGAGGTAACTGACCACTGACTTCTCTGAGCTCGGGATGCAAACCCCTTCCATAGGGCCTGCCGATGGCTCAGCATACAACTTCAAAAATTCTCCCATTATTGAAGCCTTCGTTACTAATGTCTTATTGAGACTTGTAAAATTGTATCAAAGTTTAGTTTTTCTGCTAAAAAAGAAGGCTTGTTTCCTTGGCACTAGGCAAGAAAAGTTTCCAAGTTTCCTTTGAAAATTATAAGTAGAAGTGGTTTGCTTGAGATAAATTCTCTAGATCTTGGCTCAGCTACAGAAATAATTCCATGAGAAACAGCCTCCTCCCCCCCAAATCTAACAACACTTGACAGTAGGAAAACAATTCAGTAGGAACAGAAGCTTTGCCACTGCCAGGAATGAAATCCTGGCTTCACTGAAGAAAAAGAGATGTCTGCCCTCGATTTCAGTGAAGCCAAATTTTCTTTCCAGATCATTTGAATTCATGTCTCACAGCTGGTTGCCCAGGTCTAGAAGCACCATGGAATGGTTTTTGGCAGTCGGATGCTACTAGAATACCCAGTGTCTGCCTGCTGCTTTGGCCAGTGCATTTCATCAAGTCAGAGCGGTATCACGCAGAATCGGGCTGCAGTCTGCCAACGCAGAGAAATCTCCTGTTCAGAAGAGGACTTTTTCAGGTCTACGTGCGTTACCGATCTGTAGTCATGGCTGTTTCTGTCTGGAGTCCCAGGACGGTGGCAGCTCATTCTGTTGATAAACATAGCATCTGTGATGCACAGCTTCTCTTAACGAACTGCCAGTTTCCCTTATTTAAATAGTAGTAAAGGTAAACACAATTGTTCACAACTCTTATTATTTACTGACCCTAGACATAAAGGAAAGCATGTCTCCTGTGAACATGGTAGGAGATTATAGTAGGCTTTATGTTGAATATTTCTATAATCAGTAAATGATTTTTTGGTTTTTTTTTTTCAGGAAGAGAAGTGGTTAGTGTTAATCCAATGAAGTCAGCGAGTCTTCTGTTGCTTTTTGCTCTCTATGGTTTTAGGGCTCTTAATCAGTTTTTAACTGAGTTTTTCAGAGGAGCCTGAGGGGAAGTTAGACATTGTTGAACATGAGGAGGGAGTTGGCACCCAATTTTTTAAAAAAATCTATCTAAAACATATGAATTTTTGTGACTCAGAAGTCTTGAGAAATAGAGGTATCTCTTTTATCCTAAAAATAGAATTTTATGCTATCCTAGAAGCATCGAATTATCTAGGACAGACCCGACAACTTCAGGAGATGTTCTACAAATCATAAAGAATATTTCCAACATCATTGTTTCTCCTGCAGTATTTTTTCCTTTGGACTTCCTTACATCCAAGTCACAAACCTTTTTTTCATAAGGATGTTGAGGTGCTGGAGCGTGTCCAGAGAAGGGCAACGAAGCTGGTGAGGGGTCTGGAGCACATGTCTTATGAGGAGCGGCTGAGGGAACTGGGGTTGTTTAGTCTGGAGAAGAGGAGGCTGAGGGGAGACCTTATCGCTCTCTACAGCTACCTGAAAGGGGGTTGTGGTGATGAGGGTGTTGGTCTCTTCTCCCAAGTAACTAGTGATAGGACAAGAGGAAATGGCCTCAAGTTGCGCCAGGGGAGGTTTAGATTGGATATTAGGAAAAATTTCTTCACTGAGAGGGTGGTCAGGCATTGGAACAGGCTGCCCAGGGAGGTGGTGGAGTCGCCATCCCTGGAAGTGTTCAAAAAATGTGTGGATGTGGTGCTTCAGGACATGGTTTAGGGGACATGGTGGTTCTGGATTAATGGTTGGACTTGATGATCTTAAAGGTCCTTTCCAACCTAGTGATTCTGTGATTCTGTGATATGAAAAAAGAGCCCACTCTGACCTCTGTGCAGTGAATAACACTAGACCTTTCCAATCACTTACAGATGTTCGGTAGTTTTCTTCCCCTTGTCATCTTTGCTTGGCATTGAAAACACTGTGCTATTGTTCTGTAACAAAAAGTACACGCAGGATATTCAAGTGTAAAGGGGTACTATTTGCCAGAATGTTTACCTTGTGATTTCCCTATATAGAATACTATGAGGAATAAAAATAGTTTCAATAGTCTGTAGCCCCAAACCTTAGAAGAGATTTAAGGAAATGTAGGTGGGTGATCAAGTTACTAATGCAAGAGTCTGCAATGACTGTGTGTTTTGAATTTGTATGGATTTTTTGTTGCTACGTCTCAAGTTCAGAAGCTGTTTCACATTGCAAGGTGTTCTCTTTTAATTAAGATAGGACAGGTTTTGCATTTTTTGGAAAACTCTCAGAAAACAGCATTTGGAAAGATCTCTTGACTTCTCATGTTAGGAAGCTTATAAAAAGTGTTTTTTTCTTTATATTCCATTTTGTTTGATAACTTACTGTGGATGATCTTGCCAAATCACATATTTTCTGCTCCATAGTTTGCAACAGAAATAGCCATCTATTGCAGAAAGAATTTGACATTTAATGTAGTCAGATTCAGTGCTTCCCTGGTCCTTCCACTTCTCATTTGCTCTTTTGCCTAGAATTTCTCTTTAGACCAGTTTAGACCTGAATTAATAAGCATAAAGAAAAGAAAACGGAAAAGCACCTTGTCCAAATCTGAAGTTACTGTTTAGAGCCTGGCTTTGGCTGCCAAAAACATGAGGTGCTGCTGAAGAGTCCTTGAAACTCATGAGGATTTCTGCAACTGTTACTGAGTTTAGATGGTTTAGACAGACACTAGAATGATATGTGGCTGCAGAGCTACAGAGTACTGTGCCATGAGAATTGTTTCTGTTCATTTAGCCATCATTGACTCATGATTTGGACATTCAAGGGAGCAAGCTACTCAGCTGCTATTGAATTTCAATTAGAAAATGGCACCCAGCTCCACTAGGGACTTTTGACCTAACTCAGCCTAAATTTTTAGGACCAAAGCCAATGAATGGTCAAGTACGTATCAGCTGCTCTGGCAGCTTTAAGCACCTCTCTGAATCCTCGAGTACATTTTAATGTACTCTTTAAAATGGACCTGGAATCAGCTGCCTTTATTTACTGAGCTCCCTGAAGGAATTTGTGAATGAACAGCATTAAGAAGCTGCTGATGCCTTGTGGGAAATGTCTGAAACACATTTTGTTTGGAATTGATTCTTTATGTGCCCTGTAGCATATTTTCTCTGTCTCTTTTCTTTTGCACTGGAATCCTTATGAGAAAAGTTGTTGTCTTTTTTGGGGCAAGATTTCCATTACTGTCTCATCTCTGACTGAATTTCCATGTTTAAGTATATGCTGTTTGAAGCAGCAATTAATGCAAACTCTATTCCCCAGAAAGAAGAGGTTGGGATTTTTTCTCAGGGAGGATGAACGGAAAATAAGGGAGTGGCTTGCATTGGCTCCAAAGTTCTGTTAGTGTGCCTGATGAGGGTGCAAGAGAGACGTAAGAGAATGAGGAGAAACCTATTCCCTTCTTTGTAGATCCCAGCTACGAATTTTCTAAACAGGTCTTTTGGTACTACTTAGGATGACCTGGGAGGGTTTGAAAGTAAGGCTGTATACTGCAGTATTGAAGTATGCCAATAAAAGTGGCATCATTTAATTTAGTTTAGTTTTTTACAACACAGATAGCATAGCATGATAAGTGCACTAGACATTTTGGGATTCTACCATCTCGCATTTCACTGCTGTCTTCTCAGTTTGTCAGCAAAACAGTATTTTAACAAGAATAAGCCAAGAATATTGAGCGGGATCCAGGGCCCTAACTGAATTTTTCCTCTTTCATATGACTACAAATGCTACAGATATGGCCAGACAAGCTGTGTCTTCAATTACGCACAAGCAAGCGTATTTTCCTTAGATTATATTTTGAACTACTGACAGAAAATATTAGTCCTCCTCAGCGTAAGGTGGCAGAGGAATCAAGTGCGCACAGCCCACAGCAGTGTTTTTGCATCGTTGTACCAGAGAAGAGGTTGGGGCACTGGTGTGAGAGTCCCACGCCTGGTCAGCTCTCCAGAAGGGCTGTTGAGGAAAACTAAATCATTGAAGTTGTAATAAAGTCGATACAGAATCAGTTAGATACACTTAAAACTGGACTAAACCCTTACGACTTAAAATTGCATTTCAGAGGTGAAACACTTTATAATGAGTATAGAGTGACAGAGGACTATGATTTTTTTAAGTTTTTGGTTTTGTTTTTAAAGGTAACAATGACCACTGAATAAAATAATAGCAATTGCATTACAAAGACATATGCATCTGTTTCTGAAAATGAAATTTTAAAGCTGAAGGAAAATCTTCCCTTGCACAAAATACACAAAAGAATAATGATAATTTTTTAATGATGGAAATCGTATTTTAGGATTAAATTCCAGTTTTAGATACAGCTAGATAATGCCAGTGATTTGGAACTGTGTGTAATTAAAAGGAAGAGGATCTTCTTTGCCTTCACTGATAGTTATTAGAGCAAATCCCAGGTGGCAGCAAGAGTAACAGCATTTGGCTCTTTGTAACTGGGAAGTCTAATCAAGAACTGCTTTATCCTGTGTTTACTACAGAGTTTCATAAAGCTGAACTGAAATCTCTTGCAGCTTTATGTTTGTTCAAAAATACCATGATATTTAAAGGTGTGTTACTAGGACTAAGCTGCTCTTGTTGCCTAATACTGTACAATAGCTCCCATTGGAGCTACTATTGAAGTAAGATCATTTTCTAAAATAAATGAAGAAAAAATGCATAAAAAACATTAAAGCATATGAAGCTAAACAGTTTCTATTGTTGGAGTATTACCTGTATAGGTGATTGCCCAGGCAGTTAAAGATTTATGCCTTCATTTGGAAGTTGCTCAGTACCTTAAGTGTTACTTTGTGCTTAATAATGAATGCCTAAAGCCACTGGGGGACCTATTTGCACAGCTACTGCAGTGATTTTTACCCCATCCTGGTTTTATATGGAACTTCAGTGTTGGAAGCACATGCTGTTCAGACAGACTGAAGTGTAGCAGTGCCAAGTTCAGAAAATTCTTATTTTCCAAAAGCTACATATAATCCTTTTTTAACCAGTGATTTCAGTTTTCACTGAGCACTTAAGCTGAAAATATTTACTGTTTTCAACCATTACATTGCAAAAGCGTAAACGACAGTTTTGAATCATTCACTTGCAATTAATTCAAGCTTTTAATTTCAGTTTTTTAAAAGGTGAATACGTTCCAGTGACCATAAATATTAATTTTATTTATACATATATGTCAGAGCCTTTCCAGAACATGGCAAGTGCAAGGACCTCATCACCTATAATCAACACTCAAGAATACAAACAAGCACTCCATGGGTACCGAGAACGTACTGATAATTTAATAACTTAAATTAATTTTTTCATTAATAGAAATGAAACAAAAATACGGATGTAAAATTAGTGTAACATTAAAAACGACTGTAAAAAGGGCAGAGGAAATGTCATCTTTGGTTTAAGTGCACAAAGGGAGGGAAGAGTGGAAGCAGGGTGAGCCGAGTCGCAGGTGCCGCCACCTGAGGACTGCCCTGTGCTGCCTGTGGCCACCCCTGTACCACTACTGGCTGTAAAGAGCGGTTGTATGTGGTTTGTATAATTGGGTCTCCTTTCTGCTTTTCAGATGTTTAGATATTTTTTAGCTTCCTTCAATACATGCAGTACTTTTTGTACTAAATACTAAATCCTAGCCCGTGTAACTGGGCTGCTCTGCACTCCTCTCTGCTTGATCCAGCCGTTGTTGAGCTACCTCGGGAGCAATTCCTTGCTCTACCCTTGATATACGTGCCAAACAACTGGGAAACCTCCAGTCAGGACGAGATCCTCAAATGGCCTGTGCTGTGGCTGGTACGCTCAAACTTTGTCCGCTTTCACCACTATGGGTTAGCTGAAGCTTCTCTGAGCCGAGAAGCTCCATCCGTTTCCTACGTGACTGCTACCTACGCAGCCGAGGACCAAAAGTGCTGCCGAGTTCAGTGGTTTGCTGAACATACTTTGTAATTCTGGACAAGCAGCCCAGATCTGGTGCAAATCCACTGTCATGTCACTTTTGAGTCCTGAATTACCTTCAGTCAGAAACACTAAGGCAAGAAACCACTAGCAAGAAACCATTTTTGAAATAAGTGTCTTGGAGAACATCTTCAAAGAAAATTTGACAATTTTTTTACTGATTATTTACGATAAATGCTTAGTGACTGTTATCTTTGAAGGAAACTCACTCTAACAGTTACTGTGGCACAATGTAAAATAATATTACAGTTTGCTGACATTAATTTATCTTGATTATTCTAATGATTTTATATTTTTATTGGTGCACTGGATTGCAAAAGATGCAGTATAATTTAATTTTTACCATCATATGTGAAGAAATCACTGGAGGCATTAAAATGATGAAAGAAGAGTTATGCTAATACCACAAAAAAGGATGCAAAAATGATTTATGTTACTTTCTTCTCCTATTTGCAGTTCATTAAGTCACTGTCTTCTTGTAATGACCAAGTGAAAATTAAAGTACTTCAGAGAAGAACTTTAGGTTTAGGCATCGTTAGAGGAAGAGAAATGGGTTCTTTGATGAACTTGACTGCAGAAATCTATAGAGCACAACTTAATCAGACTGCACATTGATCTTTGATGCTAGAAGGCAGACCTAAGATTGAAGAAATCTTTTTAATGCATATTTTGCCTTTAAAAAGTAGCGTATGATGCATGAGAATGATTTATATTTAATATACTTCAACTTTATAAGGTATAATGGTACACTGCACTTTCTTTTTTACACACTGCAAACTGAAATCTAGAAAAAATAGGTATCTATAAGGTTATATATTTCCTTATACATTCTATATTACATAGGATCTATGACTCTGGGATGTCATATTGTTTCTTAACTAATGAACTTCCAATTCACTCAAAATGCGTAATTTACATTCCTTTGAAACATGAACCATGAGTTACAGTTAGTAGATAACTGTAGGTGGTAAAAATATCTTCAACCTATTTTCTGCCCCTTTCCCAAGAAGATTTTTTAAAAATTTAATTAGATAGTAGATTGAATTCAACTCAGATATTTGTAATGCCTCTGATTTTGTAAGGTTGAAATCCACAGAATTTGGTCCTCGGGAAAGAATAATATGGGGTTGCATGCAACACTGCACTGGAGTATAGTAGTGATTCTGCTCCAACAGCTCCTATTAGTGTTCAGGAGAGAAATACCTATCTTCTAAATTCCCAAAGGAATACGGAAGGTTAGAAGGTGAATCGAAAAGGTTTAAAGGTTTTTTGCCTCATTGAAATAACAAAGATTAATACCCTTTTTCTTTTTAAAATGATCATAAATCTTTTTGTGATAATAGGTCACAACATATGCCCCTTACTTAACACATGGTAGTAACTCATAGGTTTATATAAGCTTTCTTACAGAAGGATCCCATAGTATTGTTAATATCTAATGAAGTGGTGTTCTAGGGTCATATTTCACATCTTCCACTTGTTTGTTCCACTTTCAAAAATAAGATGTGCTAAACCAGCAATAACAGACTTTAACACGTTTAAACTTCTTTTGGAGTTCAGAGGCCACTTGGAAAAATTTGTCAACACTCCAGTTTAGTGTTTGGTGGTTGGTTGATTTTTTTGTGTCTGTGTAGATATGGAAGTTGGAGCCAAATGCATTGCTCCTATACATCACTGTAAAACAGCTGTACCAGGACAGGGTGGACTTTTCTGAGCCTCTGGCAATTTGTTCCAATTACGTGTCATGCTCAAGAATCTTCCTTGAGTTGTCATCTCAGAGGAGAAACCCTCCAGTACTTCAAGTAATTTCTAAAGGATATTTTTCCTTTTTCTCCCATGAAACTGTGATTGCTGGCTGGATAAACACATAGGAAATTAAATAACCACTTCTAAAATTACCAACTCCTTTTTCACTTTCAACTTCTCCAGTTCCCTCTATTTTATTTGCTGCTGAATATGCCTATTTGACAGAGGAATCCCTTCTCAGCGTAAATCAATACTGTCTCAGCAACAAAGCTGTTAGGTATTAACTATAGGATGATGGAGATAATTTTTAATCAGGTTAATGTCCTTTAATTACTATAAATTAGATTTTATTTCTCTAAGCAAGCAAATGGTATTATTTGGGCTATTTAAAACACAAACTCTTTAAACAGTCTAAATCATTTAGAAAACAGATACATATTTTCAACAAAAGTACATCATCGTTCTTAATGTGCCAGTAACTTCATGCATTAAGTAGCATTTTTCTCAGAAACAAGTCTTACAAACCCCATGAAATTGAATTTAATGCTTATCGATCCAAGCCTCCTAAAGTCGTAAAGAAACAAAGATCAACCATGAACAAATAGCAAAAGTGACCTACTCATATGAAAAATTCAGTTCTTAAAACAGTAAATACTGCTTGGGATTAAGTACTGTAAGCAGCACACTACCATCAAGTCCTGCAGTTAGATTCCCTTGGCTGGATCTTTCCACCGGCACAACCTCTTTAATTTTATCTGAGTTCAGAAAACGTACTCCGCAGGACAGATTTTTGTGCCAATGAAGCCACGTTTAATGAGCAAAGTAGTTTTATGTAGAATCACCTCAACAGCTGCAATTTCAGACAACGTGAAAACACTTTGCAAATGGCTTTACTGATCTGCCAGTGTCACATTTTACTCAGAAATATCCTACACTTAGTCTTTTTTCTCCAAATTAGATGTGGAAAATATTTTTTCTCTCAAAATGGGTATCCAGAGCTTTCCCAAATATAAAAGTAACTAAACCTGCCCTTAATTTCAAACTAGGGGGCACATAATAGACACAAAACACAAGTCACATGTATGATGGGTTTGTGTGACAGTAGGTATAACAAACACCTTATCACAGTCTAATACAGAAATCAAATGGAAAGGTTTCATATCTAGATATTGCAAAATCTTGATCTGTGGCAAGCAAGATTTTGTTTTCTAGCTAAAGTAATGATAAACCTAGGATTCATGCGCTCTGTTTCATTTTGTACATGAAAACAACAGATAAGCCCTCTGAAGGTACAGAAAAAAGATGCCCCAGCATCTTTCCTAACTGTTCAAGACTGTTCCGGACTTGCAGATATTTGGCATTGTGCATTATTAACCAAAACTTTGGAATGCAAATAGGATGGGAGCAGAGAAAAACTGTGAAGCTCTCACATAATTCAAAAACAAATGCGTGTAAAATAGAAGTGCAGAGATGGATAAAAAGTGATTTATAAACTGAGAAATTACTCTTAATTTGCTTAATTTTTGCCTCGATTCTGATAATCAGTAGTGTAATCCTTGATTCCCATCTTCTTCCCTGCCTCCCCACTTGGCTTGTAAGAATAAATTAAAGATTATATGAAAACTCCTCCATTTACAGTAAGTCTGAAGATGTGAAAACTTTGGAAAACTCTTCCTACCAGCTGTGTAAGTCTCCTCAGATAAAGTGAATCTCCAAGGGGCAGAAATGGTCAGCAGAGACACCAAAGTATAGCAGTTCTCAGAGCTCTGCTATTGATTATATGGATGGTCTTTGCCTTTGGTGGATGTTGATTTTATTGGTACCATTGTTGACAGTTGCACTAGAGAAACTGAGTTAGCTGGCATCAGACAGTTACTGAGGTGAACGCAAGAAGCAAATATTCAGGAGGCCCCAAAAGAAAATCTGGCAAGGTGAACATACTTTTTTATTTCTACTTTGGCAATGATGCACAGAGGAGTATCTGGAGTATCTAATATCCAGGCAAGAGCATATGAAATCAGTAGATACATTTTAAGGGTGTATGTTGTCTGTCAAGTATGTTTAAATATTAAACCTTTCACTATCTTGGGAGAACTGTATCTCTGCCTACAAGCCCTGTCTGTGACCCTACGATTCTATTTCGCTGTTGCGAGTGACTGTGACAAAGCCTTCTCCTGTCCTTCCGCCTCCTGCCGTCACGGTCCGTTTGTAACATTTATGACTACTGTTTTGTTAACAGATTTTCTGAATATTATTCTTGATCAGCTGAATTTGAAAGAATGCAATATTTGTATTGCATAATAAAAGAGAGGATAATTTTTATAGGTTTTATATGTTAGGTAATCAGCTTCACAGATGATCGAAGATTAACTTTAAATGGATGCTGCTAAGAAAGATCTTCATTCTTAAATCAGCTTTTCTGCTTTAGACCTTCCTCTTTAATCCTCAGCTTCAAGTAATTTTATAAATAGATAAAATTGGAAAATCTTTTAAACTACGGAAGTTTAATATAATCAGATGAGCCTCAATGCTATCTTTTCTTTACTTGAGATAACTCTAAGAAAACGTAAATAGTTTGTTGTCTTATAAGCTGCACTGTACCTCATCAATGATATAAAAGTATTAATAAAGAAAACCTGGAGCATTTTAAAAAACAAAACTAAATCAACATAAGTCCTTTCTGCCAGTTACATAATATTTCAGAGCCGCTTCTATGTCAGGATTTAAATCCAGGCTGCACAGTAACACCAGCACCTACCAGCACACGTGTGCAGCTCGGGAGCCATTTCAGCTAAAATAAGACATCCCGGGCTGCACTGACGCTGCCCGGTACAGTATCGTTGTGTGTGTAACCACTCAGGCCCAAAGGCTGGACAGTGGTACAGCAAAGGCAACCAGTTGCAACAAATACCTGGTACACAGTCTCAGTGCTTCTGCAGTTACATAAATATATGCCAAATGAAGGCTACAAGATTTTTTTTCGGAGAAAACACCTTGTCCCATTTATTTTTTTCAGTTTATTCAGATGTTAGGGCCCAGAGTCATCTTGCCTTATTTTTCCTACTAATTATCTTGTTTTAAACTGATAGTCTTGTCTACCACTATACTTAGGGGAGAGCAAGGGGTGCCTACAGAGTAGTTTATGCACTTACCTTTGATGGCTATGTTAGAGTAGGATGAATTACTTCTGGAGATGCCCGTCTCTCTGCATTGATGTAGCCTAAGTGAAACTCGATGGTTACAGTTACAGGAGATGAATCCCACTTTAGGAATCAAATCATTAACTCAGTTACACTGGTATAAATCTAGAGTACTTTAAACTGCATTGCTCGATTTATGCTGTGTGACCTGAGCCCATCCAACCTTTAGTACGCTTCAATTTACTTGAAATATACAGCTAATAAGAAAGGTTTAAAACCAGTTTTGATATGAAAACATTTCCTGAGATCCTCGCTGATTTGTGCCGTTTCATATTCACAATAATGAATGATAAAAGCAATAATAGTAAAATGTTATCACCACTGCAAAAAAATTCCACATAAAATGAGAGAAACTGATTGTAAGAAGTGTTGTTCAATGAAAAAAACTAACCAGGATTTGGAAAATACTTTACACCAGTTTTAATTACTTTTAGCTTTGCTGACAGCAGGGTAAGTGAAAGGTAAACACTTTTCACAATAAAATGTGATCTTTAAAACTATGGTATTCTTGTATATTGAATTGGTAGACCTGATTTTACTGATATTTAAATTGGGTTTGCAGTAATATCAGTCTACTAGTTTCAATGCAGTTACTCCTGATTTGTAGGAGTGCAAGTGAGAATACAATCCTATGCTCTCCTTTGTTTTGACAGCATGCATATTTTTCCATGCTATTTGAATAATCAAATCCCCTTTGCTCCTTATGCATTGGTCACATCTCATGAAGTTGGTGAATACTTCACAACTCCAGTAAACAGTAGAAAAGGCATTTAGAAGAAAAACTACACATAATCACTAAAAAGACAGAGCATATAAAACTACCAGAGCTGCAGGGCAGCAGTAATATTCACAGACAAACTCTCCATTTGTATTCAGCAATAAAAATAAAACCAGATAGAAACTGTCACATCCTGTGCTATGTAGGCTAGACCTGCAAAAAACAGACTTGAAAGAAATGCATATAGATGGTAATAAACTGTTTTTGGAATGTCATGAATAAAACCAAAAATTGCTCTGAAAAATGCTATAGAGCCCACTTAAATATTTCAGGTTAAAACATTCAAGATGAATGGTGCAAGACCTATGTTGCTAGGAAGAACAAATAAAGTAGGGTTGAGAGAAATTTCTGATTGAAAAATGAATGCATTCTGTTCTGCATAACAGACACTGGCATGTACCAGCATGTTTATGAAGACGACTTCTCTTGCAGCAACCGCTGATGAGTATAGTGAGAGAACAACTAAATGTTTAACTGAGTATTTTTAACTTCCTGTAATAACAAAGTTAAGGACCATCGCTGACACGGGAAGCAAAGGAACAGGGGCTTGTTGTCAAGGCCAATAGAGACTCTCATATTCTCTTCGAGCGCTTTGGGTGCATCAGGAAAAAAGACCAGTTTGCCAGGCTTCTTTGGGCTGGTTCCTCATAGAACACTTTGTCCAGATCAGTTTTGAGACTCTCAGGTAAGAAGAGCATCTACTGTTTCACATGGGAGACTCCTTCACAGTCTTGTAGCTCCTACTGGTGGAAAGTTTTTCCTGATATTCAGCTTCAATTTTCTATTCATTTCTTTCCATAACTCTAGTTCTATGGTACTTACGGCTCAGCGGTGTCATCCAGGATCACATTCTTGGTCTTTCCCTTTACAATTTTACTGCCTTTTTATAATTAACAACCTGCAAAATTCTCTAAGGAGATACTCAAGTTGCCTATTGGAAAAGACAAGACATTTCAATGCCTTGGGATTGTTACCTGAGGCAAGATAACCTGTTATATATTACTCCTCTGAGTAAGGACATACAGATAGGCACAGGAGCTGCTATCCTGGGTAGCATGAATTTTTTGTTATAACACACATCTAGGGCTAAATTGGACTCTGGTTCCCCTTTTTAGAGCTATGGACGAATATTGTAGAAACCAAACCACCGAGCAGCAGTACTTGGAGATATTGCGATGGTTCAGAGCAGACAAGTAACATTTAATTTTACTTGAACCTGAATCAGCATTTGAA
Organism: Phaethon aethereus; assembly: GCF_964289735.1. Classification (NCBI taxonomy): domain Eukaryota; kingdom Metazoa; phylum Chordata; class Aves; order Phaethontiformes; family Phaethontidae; genus Phaethon; species Phaethon aethereus. The sequence goes on from NC_138594.1 coordinate 8,024,497, forward strand.
TCAAACTCATTTGCTCAGGAAGTTTTAACTTCCCCCTCATGGTTTTTAATGTGGGCATTTTTCTTTATCTTGTACCATCCATCTAGTGTCAACAGATGCCATCCACAGAAACAATAAAGGTGCCATGGCAGCTAGTTTAATTTATTGCTGGGGTTTGAATCTCATCCTGCAGAATATGTTGGACTATAAGGAAATACAAACAAAAGCAGAATAGTAGTAATTATTCATTCTGCTGGCAAGGTATGTAAATCAGGCATTAAAAATGAACAAAGAGCTGTAAAGATTCTTTTGCAAAACTAGTAAGTGTTCCTGAAGTTCTGCATTATCAGGACTAAATTTACACTAGCTGGTTTCTCTGGTGACTAAGCAAGTCTACGCCATGTCACATTTGTCTCACTGATCCTTTACACACCGCTCCCATTTTTATCCTTTCCTTAAACAACGAAGTATTCCTTAATAGAAACTTAGATTAATTTTTAATGCTAGTGTTTGTATTAGTAAATAAAAATGGAAATCTGGTCTTCTCTTTTCAGACCTAACATTTTTAGCCTAACACTAAACCTGCGGTACTCTAGCACTTTATTCATTAAAGTTTAATATGGTTCCAGTGCATGTTTCAAGCATTCTTGACTCAGCCATACTAAGAAACAAATAAGAAAACTACGTTAAAAAATGTCCCATAAAAATCCAGTTCTTGTTAAAAGCAAAGGAAAATGTCAGTGAAGATGAGCTATACTTTTTGCCTCTTAAAGCTAGACAGAGTTTGATTTTAACCCATTTAGACTTCGGCCTGTTTGATTCAGGCGATTTGGTTTGGAACCAATTTCTAACTCATTGTAGAAGCCTGAAAGAGAAAAATCTACAGATTCATCCAGACAAAATATTATCACTCTCCCTTCCAAACTCCTAACCTGTGTGCTTCATCAGCAGTTTATTTCTTACTGAATCTTCTCAACACTGCAGTTATTCTCCACTGTAAAGCTTTATTGCCAGGTTTGAGGATGTCAGCCAACCAAGCTGGAGCCCCAAGCAGGGCTCCCCTCCCAGCCCGCGCACAACTCCTACTGATGCGTCTTCTTCCCTTTCCCATTCCCCCCACAGAAAAACACTGGCATCAGGCATCAACGCTCTTCGGAGCAATAAACAGTATTATTGCTTTGATGCTTATATTTTACAACCCAGTGGAACAGGTGCAACCTGGGAACAATGCTGCTTTATTTTGGGAAGTTATAGTGCTTGCTGTTTTTCGGTTTTGTTATCTCAACTAATTTACTTCAAAGACGCAGGATGAAACAGAAGGAGCAGGCAGAGCTGAGAAATATTTGACTCTATTTTAATCCTTGTAGGAAGGCAGATTACCCCAGTTTAGGAATTTCTGAGACAGTGCCGAGATTAGTATCTCAAAAGGTCCTCCTATCAAAAAACCCAATCATTCATAAAGTTTCAAGTTCAAAAGAGACTAAGGACAGGCCCTGTGTTCATTACTTGTAAGAGGGAAATGGGAAAAGTTATGTGAAAACAGTTTTGGATGTTTTTTTCTCATGTATTTCCCTCTTTTAGCCTTGACTCTGAAAGAGACAATGCGACCCTTAGATTTTATTCCTTCCCAGGATATGTTCGGGTTGTTTCCAGGTGAGAATCTTCCCAAAATATCAAGCTGAAACTTCTAGGTGTTCTTCTGCTTTGTCTTAAGAGAAGTTACGGGAATCAAATTAGGACAAGATGAAGGACATATCTAAGGACCCTGACTGCACGAGTATTTGCGAAAACTGCCCAAATATTGCTGTATTTCTGTAAATCTCCATTATACAATCCTTGAACTTTTTTTTAAATTTTTGATGATGTGTTTATGGTCTCCACAAAGCAGCTGCTCACTATTTGTGTTTCTGTTGTGTCTGGGGACTGCTAACAGAGATTGGGCATCACCGCTATTGAGCCAGGTGCTATGAAATATGTAAAGCTATTTCCCAAAGAGACTGTGCTTCCATTATCCTTCTTTTTAGACAACTGTTAAAACCCTTCTTGTAGCTGTCTGCCATCTCGGCTCACTCTGGAAATGCATTTCTTAAACTGATGCTAAAGACTGCTTTAAGGAATGCTGGCAGGGTACAGATGAGCACAAAGAACAGTGGACAAAGGCCACAGAATTGAAAATTGTACTTTTACTTCTAGTAGTGTAAATCTGGGGTAATCTTAATGTCTTTACTGAATGCACTAATGTGTAATGATTCACCCCTATAGTGCTTTTGGTACTCAGCTCTGCTCATCTTTCCTTCTTGAAGGCATCAGCCCAGACTCTGGTATCAGCAATACTGCTAAGGAGATTATTGTGACTTTACAGCACTGCAAAACCTGAGATCATGATTAAGTTCAACTTTTTTGGATACTCTCTGAGTATATACAGAAGCTATACCTATGCAGATGCATGGGAGAGCATCCCAACAGAAATATATACTGAAAAATAACCTTGATAAGGACAGACTAGCTTTCTGAGGAAGCAGTGATAAAGAAAATACATATAAATGATGCTATGGAGAAAGCACATGGCTAAGTATATGTAGCATTTCAAACTAGTTATTAGAAATGCAGGCTTCCTTTGTAAATACCTGCTTGAATATTTGAAGAACTTATCACAGTCTGATACAAGTTTAGATAAAACTGGAAGGGTTAGAAGGGAATGAGAGTTCACACAGGCAACACACATCCAGCTCCATTGAGAAAAAATTATTTGCATAGCAGGACACTGGATGAATCAGACTGTTGACATTTTTATGTGCCGAATTCCAATTAATTCTGCTCTTCATGGAGGAAATACTTGTTTTCAAAACGGACAAAAATAAGAATATTCAGCTGATGCCTATCTGCCATGAGCATGGCAAAACCAAGGATGGTTTCATGCTCACCAGTACCCCTCCAGACCAAGGCAGCTGCCATTTCACCATTCTGAGTTTTTCCAGAGCTACCTGGGAAGTTTTATGGTGCCAAACTTACTTAATGGTGGGTTTTATTTTTCCCACTCAGCTCTGAAAATTTCCCAGCAATCTTGATTTTTCCCCTTTCTTTCTCTTTGCATTTGGTTTTTTTTTTCCTTCCTGTCATCATCACTTGTAATGTGGCAGCTGTGTAGTGTGTAAAGTCATGGTTTCACTCCTCTTGATTTTTGCATAGGGCTGTCAGGACAAATCTGCTCAAGAAGGCAGTGATTTGTCAGTGGTGTCTCAGTGGCATGCCCGTGGATTTTGAGTTATTACAGTGGTGGCTCCCTTTTCCCATCTAAACAGGAGAAACTGTATTGGCTTGGTTGGATTATAAGGAGCTGATCATGCAGGTAAAAAGGGATCCTTTCATCAGGATAGTTCTTAGAGTTGATTACGATGGGCTCAGCTGCTATGGGAAGATGTCTGAAGAAGTACTTGAGAAAACAGTGGTGGTAAGAAATGTATCTTGAATGTCCATCTACTCAGGGAAATGTGCTATTAGTGCTATGCTCTTTTTTATCGCGTTGCATTCTCAGATGTGAGACCTTGTAATTTCCTATGTGGACACAGGGACTGAGAGTTGGATGTAAGGTTTACAAGTGGGTTATACTCGCTAACTGATTTGCCAGTACCTGTGGTGCTCTGTTCTGGCAATAAGAAGTTATATTCCCCTTAGGTGGCTGAACATGATTACAGATCAGCAGTTGTCTTCCAGCTCTCAAAAGCAATGGAAATAAGGGTAAGGCTTTTGCTTGTAAACCGTTGATGCTAGGTCTGTAAGCTTCACTGAAAATGGATAAAATGAAGGAAAAAAAAGGACAATCATTCTGTAGATGGGTCTTCCCTTGAGCTTCTCTTAATGTTTCTTCACACAGCAGATAAAGATGCAGCTCCAATGAAGCCTGAATGATGGGTAAAGGGTGGATAACAGTCCCCTTTTCCCAAATCTACCTGTCTACTGCTGCTTTTCCATAATTTCTCCTCTATTTTTCGTAAGCCCTCCTTTATATTTTCCACTTTCAAGGCCAGAATTCTAAAAACTGAATTGCTGATGAGGGAACAGTTTGCCTTTTGCAGGCTTGTATTGTGTCTTTAACCTTGATCCAAGATGAAGACAGCAAACACAGCCCCCGCAGAGAACGTTTGAAGTGCATTTCACTGCACCTGGCACAGGGTCTATACTTTTAAGCGCAGAAGTGATTTTGGATTACATAATGACAACCTTCTGCAAAGGCTGCATGCAAGTGCAGGTGGAGCAGGATACATATATAAAAGTTGTATAAAAGACTACTCTGCTAGTCAAGCCTCGAGAGACAGTTGCAAGTGCTCAGAGTACAGTTCTCCACACAACCAGCAGGCCACTTCCATTTGGCACTCGTTCTTTTGTCAGTGTGTGTGGCCACTTAAAATACCTTTCTTTGTAGTTAACCGAAAACCCATTCTGTCTTTTCTGTTTGTCTGCATTTCCCTGTACTATATCTGTTCTCTAGATTTCTTTATAATCTTCTCATATGAAATATAAACTCTCCCTTGACATTCTCCTGTTTCTTTTATGGTTGCACTTTTTCTAGTCTGGAACATGTCTCTTCTTGAACAATGTACTTATTATCGACATAGCTTTCACCATATTTAATACAGAAAACCCCAAATCTGTCTTGTTATGAGACCACAGTAACAGCATGGCTATTTTTAAATGGGATAAAGTGGATATGTGGGAATGTACTTCAGATTCACCAATTTTAAACTGGAATATTAGGGAAAAGTATAAAAAGGACAGAGTGTGCTGTTCTAGAAATGCCTGTAGTTCCAAGAAGGCACGTCTGTAACTATCTCTCTGATTAGCTAATCAGTCAATCATCTACCAAAAAGAAGCTGAGCATAAAACAATCTAGTCAGTGGTAGGATGAACAGAGAAGTGGAACAGGTTCTTAAGGGAATACTCTAAAAACACAGATTTCTGGCATTCAAGACAGCTGTGAGAAAATAGGTTCAGTTTGTGAGTATTCAACAAAGCTGAAGTCTGTCAGCTCAGTAATATGACATGTTTAGCCCAAGCACTTATAAACATATCTGCACTGGGAATTTTTTAGCATTGTACTAATTCAATGAACAATGTAAACTTACAGTGTCAGAGTAAAACTGTAGCTATATATGCCTGGATTTACATCAGTAAATGTCTATACTTTCAGAGTAAAACTGTAGCTATATATGCCTGGATTTACATCAGTAAATGTCTATACTTTAGGGATTTCAAATAGGCTTAACTCACGTTATGAGTTTTTCTTTTTTTTTCCAATTAGTGATGTATGGCCTGTATTTTAAACAGTTCTTCCCTGAATTTGAGAGATGTGAAGTGGTTCCACCTCATTATGAGCCTGAAGTATGGTCAGCATACTTTTCATTTCTGAATGAAGTATTGGCCAGAAATATCCCACAGCATCTTTTGAAATATTTATACTCTCTTGAGAGTACAACTATTGATTTCTTAATCCTGTTAAAAAGAGAGTAAGGGCACAAAAGGCATGATATGTGAAAACATCTTGTTTCACAAGTCAGCAAAGATGCTTAGCTTGTGTCAAATTATCTGCGGATATATTGCAGGAAAATTTCAGTTCTACTGAAGGTCTGTAATACTGAGCAAAGCATTTGATTGAATTGTATTCATAGCTAACTCTAAGATGTTTCTGAGTCATGTCTTGATATTTCATTATTAATTTGAAAAATTAATTGAAATAAATGCAATAATCTGTATAAGGAAGAAAAAGGTTGTTTGGGTCATATGTACGTCCATTAATCTGCAAATCAAAATATGCCAGTTAATTGAGTTTATATTATTATCTATCCAGGTGAGTAGTTGTCCTAACACATATTGCCACTGATGCCGAGTGTGTGTGTGTGAACCATAAACAGAACAGAATAGAATATGTATATATTTTCCAGAAATTTCAAAAGCCTTAACCATCAAAAGCTGCTAGTTCCTTTTATTTCCTAGACACATAAGAAAATTACCATTTTCAGAAGTGCTTACATTTCAGCAACCTTGTTCTGAAATCATAGATGTTTAAAAAAGAGTATTTATCAGTCATTTTCCAAATACAGGGCCCAATCTCAGAAACTCTTCCTGCAAGAGCAGGAAGAAATGTTTGTGGGATGATTTATCACACATGCAAATTTGAAGCAATAAGCCTCTTCTCCATTGCCCAACTAATTATTTTTCATAGCATGAAACAAGTGCATTTTGACAGGTGTAAACATCCACCTCATCCAGGTGAGAGTGAAAGATGAGGCCCATCAGAGGAAAGCTACCTTACAGGTAATACCTAACAACCGTATTTGAAAGTAGTAAGTCTCTCTCCTGGTAGAGTAAGGAGTGACAAGATTTCCTTGCAAAACTTCCGACAGTCAGTTCTAATGCAGTAACGTAAGAAATAGTTTCTGCCATTTACCTTCTGCAGGATGCAAATTAACTCGAAATCCACTGCAGGTATTTAGACTGTGAAGTGAAGATAAAACAAAAGAGAAGAGCAGCCTTGACTCCTGCAGTGAAGCACAAACACTCCTCCAATTAAGCTATACACTCGGAATTTCTGTAACAATCCATAAACTGCTCCGGGCTTTAGAAAAATTTCTCCATATTCTCTCAAAACCTAGTTGGTATGCTTCATAGGCACCTTTCAGTCCCTAGCACTTAGAGGAAGGTATGAATATGCATGTACAAAAAATAAAACGATGACAGTATTTTCTATGAAGCACGACAATCCCATCCATCTTAAGCTCTTGCTGTGGGATGCTGGGTTGTGTGTATAAACCCCTTCTTACCTACTGCTCCATCTGTGGCGCAGGTTTTATCCCTCTGCTGACACGCCCCGGTGCGGAGACGTTTCTGCAGCGAGAACCCTACAGCCACGGCTCCTTTAGTTCACGTCCCCAGCTCCGATCCAGGCGTGCTGCCTGCGATGTCAGCCGTCGCACCAGCACCTGCCAACATTCTGATGTTGACAATTTTTCTGCTAAGATGGGGTCTGACATTTATCCGTCGAGGAAGCTTCACGGGAAAGCTGTAAAGCCCTCCACTGAGTTTTAAAATCTATCCACCTACACTGCAAGCAATTAGTACTTAATCATCATAATCTGCTTGTAAAATAGGCGAGTACTGTCATTTGCACTTCCCATAATCCAGCCTAAACCACTTCCAGTGCTTTTAGATGCCAACTAAGCAGCTCTGAAAAAGCTGCGCTGAGTCTGGGGGAGAGAATTCCCTCCTAGGTAAGCAGACAGGTCTCTCTTCACCTTGGTTGCTGGCTGCAAAACACTGAAATTTATGCTCTTAGGTCAGGGTAGGTACCGAATACAGACTCTGATGTCTGCTGTGCTTGTTCCCTCCATTTTCCAAACATCGTATAGGAAAATCTGGGTCAAACTAGATGTAAAACGCACTTTTCCAAATTACACACTACATAAACGAGTGAAACTCCACTTGCATCAAAAGGAGTTATGCTCACCTAAGCAACGCCATAATTTTGTTCTCCCATTCCCAGATATTCATCTCTTAAGCAGCATCTTTTTAGGGAAAAATACTGTTTTGGAAAGCTGACAAAATAATAAAAATGCATGGGGAACTCACAGTCAAAATGAAATGTATTTGAAAATATTCATTTCTCTCTAGTTCACAGTCAGGCAGCTTATTTACATAAAAAGTGTAAAATGAGCGATGGACAAATACAGGTTAAATAAAAAACAGAATAAAAAACAATTTAAACCATGCAGCATATCCCTAACCACTTCAAAATCATATAAAGTAGAACTGCATGATGAATCACCACAAAATTCCCATTTAAAAGAATGGATTTTTTCCCTATCTTCCCATGAAACTCTGACTTTATTTCTGTAAAAGTGCTTTAACGAACTCTATAAACTATTTGCTTGGCAGAAAACTACATAAAAATGAATCACCAACGATATAGAAAGGGGAAAAGAAAATCGTAACACATGCAAAATACCAAAATGAATTGACTTGCTGCTGCTCAAGTAGAATATAGACAAATGGGACGAGGGATGCTGGTACCACGCCACCTCTGATGGTATGGGGGCTCTGGGAAATGGTGTCACCAGTCTTAGAGGAGGACAGAGCCACTTTGGTGACACTGTAATACACTCCTGAGAGACATCACTTGAACAATGAGCTACTGGGGTATCGTTCATTACAATTAACACGGAACAGCAGGAACAGTCTCACCAAGGCAGCGCAGTGAATGGAAATAAACCACACAAAAAATGCCAAGCGCTACACGGACCAATATATGTTGTTTTTAAAGGCATTTATTCTAAGATGCAAGTTTCTGAGAAAGTGGAAAATATTCATGGGAAAAAGGCTTGCTTTTCACCGATGACCTTGCATGTCGCTGCTGGTTACCCCTGGCAACAGCCAAAGAACAGCTGGGTTTCAATAAAAGGAAAATGCAAGGGAGAGCAAGGACCAGTGTTGCCAGTGAGTTTAATTATCCACTTTCATGTTTGCATTAGTAATTGGTTTCTGGGGTGCTGGGTTTTTTTAATGTTTAATCCATATGGATGGTAATACCCCCGTGCTACTGCTGTTCCTTACGCATGGGCGAGTGTCTTTTTTAAGAACAAACACGGAACTCCGCGGCCACCGAGAGAGGCTTTGCCAACACCCACCTGCGGATGAGGCAGCCGTCTCCCTCCCGTTCCGCTGCCTCTGCGGGAGGCTGCCGACCACACCACGCCACCATTTGCCTTGTCTCAGATACCAGCGTCTGTCTATCGGCCGGCGCGCTTAAGGACAAAGCAAAACATCTTTTCGTTCAGGGAAGACGTGCCTGTATACCGGCAAACCAGGCAGGGACTGATACCTGGCTTGGTAGGCACAGCGGGTGTTTCAAGGTCACAGTAATTGCCTATTGTGCTTTCCTTTTTCGCCCTCAAGAAATAATCAAATTAATGATCCCATTTCCTGGCAAACCCAGAAACTCTATTAGTTTTACTGATTCATCCTAATACAGTGATCACTGCCAAGAATTTATTTCAGTGTTTGGTGTGCGGTGAAGCTAATGTAATTTGAAAATTATAACATTGTAAGATATGTAGTGACATAGGATTGATTAAAAACGCAATTTAAATGAATCACATGCTTGCTCCCCTGGAAAGATTAGTTATGGACAGTAGGAAAGAACAGAGGCGTGGGTTTGAAGCAACTGAGCTTCCCCATGTCGGCTTGTCACTGCTAATCCAGCCTGTCGCACGTACCCTCACGCCTTTAAGTCCCTGAGCATTGGGTGAAGCCATTTTACTTGGATACGAGCAGAGTAACATCTAAAGAAGGTGTTTAACCAATTTGTAATAAAATCTAACTCTTCCGACCACTAATGCTACATAGTTACAAGCCCACAAACTTCTTGGTGATCTGCAATCTCCAAATTAACCAGCTTTAAGGAAAGCTGGAATTGTTTGTCCTAAACAATGCAGTCATGTGATTAAAAGGGAAGAGGTGTAATATGCAGGAGTCAGGGAAGAGATGCCACTTTGGGTTTTTGTTTTATCTGAAAAGCCAGCCATCTCATCTGTTGCATTCATTCTCCTTTAGGAAACATTAATCTGCACAGATGGTGAAACCTAGTAATCTCTGCTACCAGCTGCAGAGTGGAATTTTTAATGAAATGGGAATTTGAAGGTTTTCACAGAAAGCACTAGAATCACTCCTATTATTTCCCGGGATGCCCAAATTACTTTGACTGTTATTTGACATCTACTGTACTGTAAATACAACAGCCGTGTAGTTTCAGACCTAGCCCAAATACACTCATTTCGGAATGGCCTTTGTTGTTTCTAAAAGCCAGATGCTGAAAACATTCCAGCCAAAGAGAAATAAGTCATTCACCCTCAGCACATCACTACAAAATGTTGAGAACTTGTAACCTGTTATTTGGAAACTTTATTTTACCTTTCTCTGAGATTTAAAATAGTTTTAGCATGTTTGTAAACTAAAGTGAGGCCAGAGATTAAACATAAAATAAGATTTGTAACGAAAGAAGACACATAGAAAACACACAGTCACCATCAGTTTTTCATCCTTGTGATGTAAAGATTTTGGCTGAAGAATGTACTCCAGCACTTAGATTTTTGGAGGGAAAGAAAAAAAAAAGCCTGATCTAGCAAGAGAATTATAAAGTAACAGTTTGGAGTAGCAATCCTAACCAATACTAACTACATCAACCTAGAACTAAGTATGTGAATTAACAGTTTGAAAGTCGTAACAACATAGAGAGATGGATTTTATCTTGAAATTACGATCAATCATGTGACTTCTTTATAAGCTATGAGACTTTTGAGAATAGCAGTAAATTTCTATTAAAGAATTCCTCTAGTACTTATTTTTGCAATATACTGGCATTACAGTGCAGTTAATCACGTTCATGGAAGTGGTCAGGATTTTATGCGTGCATGCAGGACAGGTGGTATTCTTTGCCTGAAAGCTTATGAATTTACCTTTCTGATGTGTAGTTCACTATAGCAATATTTAATATCGCTAAGACAGAGCTTAGCATTGTGCTGGAAATAGCACGCACAAAGTGTCTGTATAAGAGCAACCACAAACGCCAGATTATTCTTGCGTAAATTTAGTTTGAGAAAGTTCTGAACGAGCCATAATTCCAATAAGAGAAACATTCACAACTGTGAAAAGCAGTAGGAAGTTTACTGCCAGAAGGATCAAATCCGCTGATAACACCCAGGTAAGACAAAACTCTCTTCATTAGTGAGATGCAGAAGCATGGAGAAAAGAAAACAAAACAGATAAAGGGAAAGAAATCATCAAATATACCCAGAATTACTGTGCTATTTTTTCTAAAAATAATTTAAACACTTTTCTTTTTGAATAATTTATAACTAGGCTCCATTTCTGCATAGTTTATTAAGGGCTTCTAAAGGATCAGTGCATGTCTGAAGTGCAGTAGAGTTTGTTTCACACTGAGGAAGGATGATGCAGAACGTCTGCTTGTGGGAGCAGAGACCCAGGCTCTGCTTCTGCCTCACCATCACAGTTAGCTCCGATACTGCAGATCAACCATCGAGCTTTTGGGAAGAAAAACTTACTTTGTCTTTCTGTGTCACAAAATGGGCAAATTCAGACACGGGTGAGAGCCAATATTGCTGATTTGACTGCAGTGGGGATGAAACCATTTATGCCAGACCTGATTTTTTGCTAGCAGTCCAGACAGAAAACATCAAGCACCAAGAGGTGCTTTGGAAATTAGGCAAATTCAGGCCTGAACTCTGAAGTCTTTGCCGCGTTGGCATGAACAGTCATATTGTACAGCACTGTAAATGTGATGATATAAGTAAGTGAATAAGGCATTTATCCCCGGGGACTAGGGACTTCTGTTTTACCCACATTTGCCTGGTTAATCTGGTCAGAACCAAAAGGCCAGAAGTTCACAAAATAACCCAAGGGTAAAGTAAATAGTTTTGAAATGAATCGAGTAAATGATTTGTGTTATATGTGTGCAGCTTCCATGGCAAAGGTGCCATCAAAATGTTGGGTCAAATCAAATCAATCAGTTAAAGTGCTATAAAATATGAATGCAGAGGGAATAGATGAGATCTTGATGTGAATAATAAAATAGTCCATAAACTACCTGAAATAAATCAATCTTCCTTTCATGCAGCAAATACAAAATGCAGTATATTTCATATTAACTGTGGCTGAAGTGAAAATATATTCAGATGAAGATACAATATTAGAAGTCTATTTAATCTAGTGGAGGACAACGCTGCCTTAAGTGATCATTTACTTCACAGAAGTCTAGGGGTCAGAGTTTTAAAACTAATTCAGTCCTTAAGATGCAAATAGACACTTGAAGTGATTTTGAAAGACATAGACACATTCTGGCACTAACTTCTGTTGATGAAAATGGGGTTCAGAACATTTGTAAATCTTCATTAGGTATGTAACTATGTTAAAAATATGGTCCCAGAACTCTTACAAAGTTTCCTCTGAAAATCCTGTAATGGAAATGGCTTTATGTTTCAGGAAAAAAGTTTTAATGGAACAGTTTATTTCTCTTGAAATGTTCTTTACTGTGATATTTATCCCTATAGCAGAAATATATATCCCTAATAGCAGAAAGATAATAGAATTCATGTTTTTAATTAAAATGAGCAACAAACATTTTGATGGAAAGTGCAGTAGGGGGAAAAAGCCCTACCAAATCTATTTCATCCAAAAAAACTCTCACTAAAAGCATCTGGCTTTTCTGACTACTCATCAGAAAAGCATTCTTTTAGTTTATAATCCACTAGTCAAATTCATGCATGAAAAATATTACATCTTTGGCAAAAAAATGAGAAAATCCATTTACAAAACTAGTCTTGATTAACTCAAAACGATTTAAAAATTACAAAATATAAGCATCCTATTCTCTTTCCTTCAAACCCGTTCTCCATATTATTCTGAGTATACTTGAAAGTATACAATAAATATAAATAGCTACCTGAGTATGTTTACTTCATATTCATTATAGAGATTGACAAGACAACAGCAAATGGAGAACAGAGTTTGAGGATTAACCTTTGTGAGAAACAATCCAAATCAGCCTGAGAGCTTCTTTCCTAACCTGAAATGGGAACAAACAACTCGCATTCCTTTTAGAGGGAAATGAGATTTCTAAAAGAAAGTCAGTATGTTTGCTATCATTAGCCTTAATTCCCGTTCCGAATGCGACAGTTGAAATCCTCAGCACATCTTCAAACGACACCTGTCTTCCCAGAAACTCCGCACAAATACTGTCAGCTATATTTTTTCACATTCAGGGGCTGACATCTCTTTCTGCGCTTCATCTTTTCTGCCCTGCGCAGACACAACATGTGCGTGTTTTCCCGAAATGGTACAGCACAATCTGTGGATGAGCAGTTACCTCTGAACGTATTCCAGCGACTGCAGATGAAACACATTTTTCCTCTCTGTGTCTTTCCTTATGACACCAGTGTCTGCTCCGACTTTGCCTTCTCAAGGAGTCATCACAGTACAGTGTTTTCATCTGCATGCAGTCCTTACAAATTCCCCACGGGGCTGCCATGATGCAAATGCTCTTGCTGGCATCCTGAGGCTAAGGAATGCCACCTCGCCCTGTGGCATAATTTTAGTGATTTGGGATTTGGCCTACATAAACTTAACAGGGCACAATGGATAAAGATATTCAAGGATAGATTTGTGTTTCAGTAATACCGGTGCAAATCCAGAATTATACTAGATTTACATTTATCTGAGACAAGAATGTAATGTACACAGGGGTTTTTTTGCAACACTATTGGAATGTTTTTATATGCCTAAGTGAGTAAATACTAGTTTCCCTAATATTTTCTCTTGTAGAAATGATTAAAGAACAAGATGAAAGGAAAAAAACTCTGTCAGCTACTACTTGGAATTGCTAACCAGATTTTTTCCTGACTGTTGCTTTATCTGATGAATTCTGCTTTACAGCATATGGCTTCAATCTAAGCTACTTACCAAACTTCTATTATTCCTTTCATAATTTCCTTTCATAGAAGATTCTGCCTCAAGGTCCAATTTATAAATGAGAAAGACTATGCTGTAATTTTCAGCAATAAACAGTAAAAATGTTGTCTTTGTGAACCACTGCAAAATATTAAATAGTCTTTGCTTAGACTGTAAGTTTCCTTCCATTCATATTCATAGAAAATTACAGTCTTCCTGAGGGTTATTGATCTATGACTTATTTTTCTGTCATACAGTTTGTGCCAACAGTTAACTATAGTATCCCTTAAGTGTCTAACTTGCACAAATAGCCATGGTGATCCTAACTACTGTTATGTGTGCCAGTAAGTTGAGGCTGAAAAATTGCAAGTGCAGTTTTATTCACTACATTTGATAGGAAGCCCCACAGAAATCTGCAAGAGTTTATAAAATGGCTGTTGGAATAAAAAAAGAGAGACTCATCACATTTTAAAGAAAATACTCTTGATGAATATATGGTTTAGTAAATTATAATTGCTAAAAAGGCTGTTCAGTTTTTGATAACTCATCACTACAAAAGCAGTACTATTTGTGTAGCAGAGATTCCCCAGCATTAAAAATATTGTGACTTATAATACTCCTACTTCTAACCTCCTCCTCAAAGTGGTTAAATGTTTCAGCCTCAAGTATTCTTGTTAGGAAAACTTTGAAGTGCTGGGGAAAGTAGAGGTGAAGATACCATTGAAAAGAAAAAAAACAAACCAACCAAAAAACCAAATCATGAAACATAGACAAAGGGAGTAGTAGCAAGAGCAAAAAAAGGAGTTGGGACTAAAGGGGGCCTCTCGTGGGGTGGGGAGAGGAGGAAAGGACTATCTTCAAGAACCTCTACAGCGTTTGAAGAAAGACATTTTGCTGCTTTGATCCCAAGCAATTACACTGGAACTATCTCCTGTTATACCGCATGTGACATAATGAAAGCCACCCACGCTATTAAAAATGAGAAGGAAGGATCTGTTGGGTGAAATGAAGGCAGCACTACAGAACTTCCCAGTCCTTGCAAGACAAGGCAAAGAAAAGCTTTTATTTAATGTTGTGGCTTGTTGAGCACAGCTTCTTTTAGCGACATGTTGCCATGCTTACAATAAACGGCTTTTGGGGTTTTCAAATGCCTCAGCTTTGCTTCAGTGTATTTAATCACCTGCGAAAGCTGTTTATTGCCTTGTATACTTCCCCCATCATGAACATTATCTTTTAAGTATAAGGCTTTATGGTGAGTCTAAGCAGGCCAAATGATGCAAGGGTACAAGGCACTATCAAAGCTCTGTGCAAGCACGGATGAAATAAATCCATATGAGGACTCCAGCCCATGAAAGTAGAAAGATAAGCTACAGTAATGCAGTGCAATGATTTCACAGGCACTCTGTTTATCCTTTAAAATGCACCCTTGTTTGTTGAGCCACACTGGCAATCTTATATGCAACTATCAAAGAAAGATGTATGCATTCAAAGAAAATTATGAGGGATCATGATAGACAAAGCCAGGAAGGCTAATAAAGGGCATTTGTGTGTACTTTACTTCTGAAGGCTTCAGCTAAGGGCTTTAAAACAGCTGCAGACCTAATAAAAAAAGCAGAACACCGAGAAAGTATTTAAATGAGAAAATGTGATATTACACAGAGCGCTTCCTTTATCAATAGAGAAGGACTACATACACTTGTAAAGAACCTTTTCTAATAGGCTATCAAGACCAGGAACAATTAATCAAAGGTTTTTTAATATAAAAGCGTAGTTTTTCCTCCTGCAAAAGGCAGAGATGGAAAGATGCCTGAATACAGGTCAGATATCTTTAAAGGTTTTTTGCAGGTATTTTTTACTTTGATTAAGAATATAATACTATCATGGCATGCAGCAACTGCGTTTCTACTGAGTTTGGTAACAAAGATACAAAATGGTGGCCGGCATCACATCAAAGCAAGCAATGACAGTGACACACCTCTCTATTTCAAAAAAAGAATAGTCTCACCAGAATTCCTGACTTCTGTGTGGCCATTTTTTACAGAGAGATGGAAAAAACCCAGTGTATTAAAAAACGGTAAGATAAAGCTGACATACATTGTATAATGGAGGCAAAAGCATTGGGCCTTTAAGGTCCTGAAATATTTCCACACAGAAGGCATTTTACAGCTAATGATAAGAAATTTTCCAATTCTTACTCAGTAGAAATTATGAATTTACTACTCCCCTGTGTGGTTTGACAATTTTTTATTTTCCTTTTATTTAGAACCTTGGCTGTTAAGTGACTTCTCCATGCCAGGAAAATTGTAACTTCTATCTTATTTTTTAACAAGGATTTTGTTACATTTTGTTTATATCTCAATTTTTTTTCCCCCTAATTCATTAAATTACTGTATTCAACTCAGTAATTTTTTAACTTCCCGTGATTTCTCAAGCCCATACTCAATGACTTCTACTGTAGAAACAGAGATTCAGTAGTTAAAAGCTATAGTTTCACTATGTTATGCTCTTTTTTATGCATTAAGCTATTTTCTGTTTCAAATGTGTTTGGCAAAATCAGATTTTTTTTACTCCCTAGCAGTATTTATACTACTTGACATATCCACCAATTCCTCAGTCAAACCAAATATCACTTGCTGTCCCCTTCCAAATAGTCTCCCGGCTTGCCAAAAGCAACTGAATGCAATGAGATTCTGTGTTAAAGTAAATTAAGCAAAATTTGGTTAATGAAAAAAGATTAACATTTAGACCAACGAGGTGTGTTGGATCCTCAACTTCGAAAGGTCATGAAGAAACTCAAACCCACTCCAAAAGTTCTGAATTAAAACTTGCTTGCAAACCCCAACAGGCCTGAATAAAAATCCTAGTGCCTTCTGTAGAGTCAGTGGTGCTTCAGGAATTCAGGCAGAGAAAAAGCAAAGGGACGAAATCTTGCTATTTCAAGTAAAAATATCACCACAGATTCTTTGTAGAAAAATGATAAAACATTTCATAGGTAGGTAGGGCTCCTTGAGAAAACATAATTTGGATAATCGTGGCATAAAAGACCTAATCATTTCAATGTGTTACTGACTTTTAGGGATGCAGCATAAATATCAGTGTCTAATTCTGGTTCTTCACCTACATGAAGTGACTTGGATTTTAAAATTAAACACTTCTAGCTCAGCCAGTATGAGTCAAAGCCATAAGCCTTCTAATACACTTTTATGTTCTGCAAACTTGTGAAAATAATTAATCTTGGTTTTTTTAAGAAAAAATTATTTAAAGTATAGTCAGTGCAATTTCACTGCTTATAAGATGATCAGTTGAATTAGTAAGCTAGAAATGATGACAGTTGAAGGAAATAGTGTTGCAGATGCTAAATAACCGGTGTAGTTGCAAAGTCAGTAAGGGTTTCCATAAATTCCAATCTATTATGAAAAAAAAAATATTTCCAGTGAATGCTTTCCCCTTTCGTCTCATCAAAGTCACTGAAAATTTGTCTAGCTACCTTTAATTTACAGTGCATTTACTCTGAGGTGTCAGTCTGAACTGCTTTATATTCAAGAAATAAGGGGGAAAATCAATTTCATTAAACTGCAGGCATCTCAAAGCTACATTTTCCTTACCGAGAAAAGCAGGCATTTCCTCAGGCTATTCTTAGATGCCTGTGTTAAAGCAGAGGAATACTAGTTAATGTTTCTGGAGAAAAGTTAGGATTAAAGCAGCCAGAATCTGTTCAACAGACAGACTCAAAGCAATGTTGGTTGACAGAGCTTTCTGGAGGTTTCTACTCTGATCTCCTGCTTCAAGCGGCACTATTGTCAGCCCTGTGTAAACCAATCCATGGCTTAATCCAGCTAAGTCTCATGGATTTTGTGTTGGAAATGAAAAAGAGGGTGTACCTTGCACATAGTCCATGCTCACACATGGGTCACTGACTTCAGTTTAATAAAGAATAGTTCTTACCTTTTTCCTGTGCCTTTTGCACGCATTTGTGAAAGTATTGCATAGATACACACAACCACATGAAGGAAGATGCTAAATTTTTAGTTGTGGTTAATGAAATCCCAGAAGCAGCCATAAGTCCTCTGCCCAGTCAATGACTCATCTGTGTCCTGAAGCCACCAAAAAGCAGGACCAGTGGCAGTTCCATTTTACGAAAACTAACTGGGATTGTAACGTACCCACAAGACTCATACATTACAACTAAGTGACAACTTTCAGTCACAACTGACCTACTTCAGATGGAAAAGTTTTTTCCTGCACTTTTAAATCCATCAGCAATAAATGTTGAAAAGCTAACCAACAAATGCGTAGCTAATTTGTACTTGTTGGCTAGCTATACAGAACTTCCTCTGCTTTCTTAGAAGTGATACTGGTAATGTCATATTTGTTACTGTATCTTGCTAGTGAATGAATTAAATTTACCACTTAACTGAGCATGAAATTGTGTTTTCAATAATAATTCAATAAAAGCTGCATAAGCTGGGAACAATTACATATCTCATTGAAGAATCCGGTATCACCAAAGGTGTCCATTTTAGTCATTAAATAAAGTGTGATTGCCCATCTATAGTGCATCAAGACAGAAAGCTGATAGGCCAGTTAGCTTCAATGAGCCAACAGAGGATGCAGGTAGTAAAGCTTATTGATTGGGCTCAAAATACCATAAAAAGCTAATGAAATGTAACTTTCATTTTGCAAAAAATTGCAAAATATATCTCTTTAATGCTTTGTAGGCTCTAGTTACTGTGGCAGATTTTGAGATGAGAACTATCCTTCTTGTTCTGGAATTGCTGTTCCAGTTTCCTTCTTGTTTGCAGCCAGTTTCTGTCTGCTCTAATTGGGTGCTGGTCCTCGTGCTCTCTGTAGTAGTATCATTCTTTTTCATAACATTTAATGTGCAGAACTCCTCTTTCTTTCTGTCTTCTCATGCTATTAAAAATGATTGCAGTCAGACTAACAGTAATATTTATAAAGTTTGCTGTAATAATTTGACACACTCAATATTTCATCTAGCACAGCTGTTTTATTCTCCCATTACGTACACCAGATGCTGTAATATCGTTCCTAATTTATGCGCGGAGTGTTCAGTTAAAGGCTGATTCCACACCACGCAGCCCGGCTTACAGCTCAGCAGCACGGCTCGCTCTGTCCAGTAATCACCGCTGTGCTGCTCACAGGAAAATGGTAGTCCCAAACCTTCTAAGGATAACAGATGGGATCTGGCAGAGGCGGGAGGAAAAGTTAAAGTGCTGGCATGCGTTTCACTCCTCCCAGTAGTTTCTCTTTTTAAGAATCTCTTTAGTAGATAGTTCACTGCACATCTCTCTACTCATACGATTAGTTATGCAGGGCACAAAGGTGCACTAAAAAAGGACAAACATTACTAGACAAAGGACTTTAGATGTTGAAATGGGTATGTGGTTTTACAGCTAACAGGCTGTCAATAAAAGACAAGTCTAAGTGGAAGAGAGGATATGAGCAAAATCCGTTGGCCAAAACAAACTTAATCCTGTCAATGAGATAATCAGAGAGCCCAGAACTAGCTGAGGAAAGAGTCTGGATTGAGAATATGTCAATAATAACAGCATTATCAGAGATCTGGAAATGAAACAGGTTTTCACGCAACGAATGATGGAGATGCAAGTGAAATACTCCCTGGCTTGTGATTTCTGGGTTCTTATCTCCTGTCTTGTAGTGGTTTTCATTAGCACAGCTTTCAATGAACAAGAGTTTGTGGTGAAGAATACATTCACAACTGTGTTTCTGATTTTATTTTTTGCTTCGTTTGCAGGGGATGAGGGGTCATTGTTAGCAGTCCAGGCAGCAATACATACAACATGATAGTCATCGAGAACGAAGGATTGGTCCTTTCATGAGGATATTATGACTCCACTTGCAGAGGTGGGCATTCATCATGAAACTGGTCTAAGACTTCTTCCTGCTAAATAATTTCTCCTTTTCCCTTGCACTGTTTTGGGAGAGTAGGAACAGGAGGTGATAAAGCAGCTGGACACATATAAACATCTTGGTGATATTTGCAGTGATATTCTAAGGGGAACTGAGTAAACCTTCAACTTCAAACAGCATTTAAAGAACATGACATTTGGAAAAATTCAGTCCATTCAAATATCCTGAAGTGTTTAGGCAGAAGGTTGCCCCCAAACCATGGAGACAAATGCAGAGATGGCCACCATGGCTGTTTGAGCTCCATACCAGCTGTGCAGTGCCAACTCAGATACCCTGTTTTCATAATTTAAGCTGACACCTCTGCTTGGTCTTCTCTGAGCTAGCTTTGGTACTTTTGAGCAGATTCTCTTGTAGTGCACCTTTGGCCTGTGAGACTTACCACATAGCTGTAAGCGGGTTTTAGCTGTGACCTTGCTCAGTATAAGCAGAGTAGTCCTTATACGTGTCCTTGCATTGCAGTTTGCAGCGGTACTCAGAAGGCTTTGTGATGCTTAGCTCCCTAACTTGAATTTATCACAATAGTAAGAAAACAGCATACCATTTATGTTCAAATGATGTTGGATTTTCTAAACAAAGTTTTTCTAAAAGAATGAAAACTCTTTGGGTGAGACACTCCTTGGGTACATTCTTAAGATTTTTATTCAAGTGATGTTACATTCTTATTAGTTTATTAACTTTATTTTGCCTATGAAGTTCAGTACTTGGTGCTGTACTCCCTGAAGGATACTGAAAATGATGCACTTCTGATGGAGGAAATAGCAGCCAAACAGTGACATGCAGAACAGTGATATTAACAGCAGCAATCTACAGGAGATGCAATTTATTTCTTCAATGTACACCTACCCGCAAAATTCTCTGTTTGTTACACAAGTCCTTAGCTTTGATAACTCCTGCCTTCACAGACACACACTGCTTGCAATAAGATACCTGGGACAAAAGATACTGCAAATAATTCATTATAACAACAACAAACTAGTTGTTGACCTGTTTCCTACTTTCCCCACACTAACTCAGTATCTGCTGGCTAGTTTCATCCAACTTTGACAAAGAAGAAGATATCTCAGTGTTTTGTAAAAATTAGGTAGAAGAAAGGCCCAAGCCAATTTTGTACTGAGGAACAAGCAGGTAAAACTCAGGTATTATAGACTGCTGTCAACTGGGCGATCAGCAGGTGCTTTTGCAGGCTATCTGGCACAAAGGAACTTGGAAATAGGCACAGCATTTTCTGCCTTTGCCTTCTAATGGAGGGGATCTGTGGAGAAGTGATAATGGGGGACAGAGTCTATAAAGAAGCTAAAACGCGATTCTGTAGGAAACCAGGCTGCACTATTTCTTCTGTTTAACTTTGTGTTAACAGAAGATTTGTCACAAAGAGGCCTCCCAAAAGATCAAACAAGATACAAAAATCATATATGACCAATATCTAGCGACCTCAAGGACTGAGAATATTCGGGTGATGACAAATGGGTAAGTAGATGGCACAAAACTTTGCACAATAACAGAGGACCATTCCATCTGAAATTTGATTATAGATCCTGGCATACATCCCTGTGCTTCCAAACAATACTCCTCTGTAAATATGTATCTATAAAAGGAGTGTGGTCTATAAAAAGCCTGGATACAACACCCATCTGCTCATGGGTAGACTGTGGCTTACTGGCATTGAGAAGACTTCAAATAGACAAGATAAAGTGCCAAAGTTTTAAGCCCAAAGTTGAGATTGAGAGTCATGGATTTACTGTTGGGTGGCTAATGAGTCCGAGAATCTCTCCAATATCATGGCTTTCTGTCCATGACAAATCCATCTTGGTAGTGAGGTTCTGGGGTTTGGGTGCAGAGTTTCTCTCTCCAGGGTTCAAATCTGTCCTGGGGCAACATCAAACCAGGAGACCTGTTTAACAGTGTTTCTGTGCTTCTAACTGAGTAATACCTAGTGAATAGCCCCATATGTGTCAGACAGGGAGTTACATCCCCATCCATCTTCTAGCAAAACCATTGCAGCCTGTCATTTTTAGTGACACACTGGAAGAAAAGATCATGAATGTACATTTGCATCAAAAGTTTAAGTCACTCAAAAGTAGCTATTAATGTCCATCATATAAATAATATGCTTTACAAAATTAAAGACAAAAATATATTTATTTGGAAGGGCTGTGATGATATCAAAAGTACATTTGTGTGATTAAAAATTATTCACATTTTAATCATTTTTTTTTTTTCAGAAGGCTTCTTTGTACAGTACATTTGAACACTATTTTGGGTAGACGTCTTAAATAGCCCTAGATGAAACAGGACTAGATGAAATACTTAGTTAAGGCTAAATGCTTAGTTAAGGCAAAGTATCTTTAATGTAGTTTTTAAGTGCCAGCTCAGCACAGCTGTGCTGCCCTTGGCATAGCCCTGGAAGATGCTGTGATTTAAAGTTGTATCTGCGATACATTTCTTTGCACTGTTTGTGCAGCAGGGAATGGCGGACTGCAGAATGCAAGTATAGGGATTTAATACTATCAGTAGCAAATTATGATGTTGATATGCTGCCTACAGCTGCTGGCTGGGGCACAGAAGAAATGATATGGGAGCAAAAGGTATACCCATTCCTTTTTACTACACATCCAAGGAAAGTAAAGAAACAATTTGTCCTTATTAACCGTTGCCCCCTCTCCCCCTTCCTCCTCATCCCCGACATATACCTCAAACGTATCTACGTTAACAACATGCCATGTAAGTTAGTCTATTCTGTGCAACGTCCTCTTCTGCTGAATAGCTTCCCTGAGACAGGTGGCTAACATGTTAAAATAAGTAAGAGTGCAGTTTCTGAGCAGTATGTCACAGCTTAGAGATTAGCACTACTTATATTTATATTTTGTACATTTTCACCTTGATCCCAGAATGGGCTTTGAGACAGTCAGACCTTGTGAATTCATAACACTGAAATAAAGAGTCATCTTTCTTGAAAAAACAGAATTATCTTTTAATAGTCACTTCAGATGCTCTAACTGCCTTTGTGAAACAATCCCCTTGGGGTATATCAGCATTTATATGAACTTGCTTCATCTGGTTTTATGCGTGATGCAAGTTATGCAGATGTAAGTTCAAGACAACTTTACTGAAGCCATCCCTTTACCTATTCACAGCATTATTGAGAGCTACAGCTGATGCAATGGAGGCAAAACATAATTTCAAAAAATCAAGTTTATTGACTTTCCTTACAAATGATGCTGTTTCTTCAGACTGATGCTTTAATCAAAGCCTTACAGTGAGTTTTCCGATTCTGAAACATTTTGGCAAATAGACTGCAGAAGAAACCTTCTATGTTCATTCATCTTTATTTGACTGCTGAAATGATGAATTTCAGAATACAGCTTTAGAAAAAGGAGGTAAGCTAAGAGTCTCATACACATACACACAAAGGCATACATACAAACACACTTATTTTTCCTATGAGACAAATGTTCTAAATTGAGACAGGAGAGGTGAACTGCATCCTAGCGAAGACTCATGAAAATGGGACTGTTATGTATTTGGCATTTTCTACTGATGTATCAAGATTCTAAATTTTTTCCCCTATTCTTCTATGCAAGTTTACAAAAGGAAATGTTTATTTATTTTAATAATCTTCTTCCCATTTGCCAGTTAAAAGAGACTCCCCAACGATTTTTGGTCTCTTTTTTCAGTTTAAAAGCTAAAATTTCCATTGTCAGACCTACATTGATAGTTTGGGGCTGTTTCTTGTTCAGGGACACAAGCAATAACTTGATAAAAAAGCTAGAGGTAAAACTGTTGTTATAAGTGCTTTCAGTTGAAAGTTACAGAAAACAAACAGTAGTTACAGAATCAAACGCTTACCTAAGTGACGCAGAGGGTGACACACATCTACGCAATACTACTATGAGCTATGATTTTCTGTTACTTTCTGTATAGGAACAACATATTCCAAATAAAAAAAGGGTACATGCAAAAGGATTATTTTCTCTTTCCAATTTTCTTGCAAGGCCTGTAACCCCCTGTAATATACACTGTCCCTTATATTAAGAACAGTTTCTTACCCCCAATTTATGTACATTTTCCTCCTCTGCTCCAGAATCATCTACCGATGGTTTTCCTCAGCCTGTTGAGTGACATGCGGCTTAAATACCCCCACTGCTTTACCACCCAGATCCCAGTGTGATGAGAAGCTGCTGATCCACAGATTTGTTTTTGATTATTTGATACAGTTCATTGACCATTGCTTCAGTTTTCTCCCTTAAGCTCCTTTCTAGCATCTAATCCTAAAATACATAGTTTAATTCTCCTATCTATAAGCAAACTGTGCCTGCTTCAATCTTCAACAATCAGCGATTAACAGTACCAGGAGGAAAAACAATGAACTTGCACTTCTCTCTAACACCAAACTGCTACTCAAAATACTGAATGGCACATTTTACTACCACAGCAATTTGTATTTCACCCTAGTAGCAGTGTTTTTTATCCCTGTCTTTTCTAGCTTACAACAGAATTGACATGTGTCCATTATAAAGTACCTACTCCAGCTGCAAGACAGGCAGAAATCCCTGACAACTTTTTTTTTTTTTTTGATTTCTTGATTACATTCAGTGTAAAACAGTACAGGGACACGTGACTAAGAGAACTGTTATCCATTGTGCTGGAGACACAAAACCAAAAAAAAGTTTCACAAGCACCAGACTTGTAATTATTTGGTGCTTAAGGCTCTATCCAGAAAGCAAGTTTACTTAACCTTAACTTTCTTAACTTTTACATGAATTAACTGATAAATCAACATGGACCTTCGTTTATTTCCTGACTCTTTTCACTTATTTGGGGTTGCTGCAACCCAATGACAAATCTGTCTGTAGTTCATAGCTTTAACCATTTTGGATGAAAGTGAGAGTTATGTAAAAAAAGGAAGAGAACCTTTTTCCCAGGTTGCTCAATGGCCGCGTTCGGTTCCAGTTTGTCAGGAACCGGGTCTCCTACAGCTCACACTTCACAGCTACCACCAGCAGGCCCCAAGCAACCACTACGCCTGCTGTCTGCATTAACTACTGGGGAAGCTGGCTTAGTACCTCACTCCCACAAACAGCCAAAATGTACCACCTCCTGCCTAGCTGGGCAGCCCACACCTAGCATACATTGTAAAGTCTCCTCGCTCCATGTAAAAACTGGTTTCCTAATCTACACTTTTAGAGAATTCCAGAGCAATCTGTAAATCCTCTTCAGGAAAACTAGCTTGGATATAAATACATACCCGGTGGATGCAGGATCATAGGTTGATCGGCTAACAGTCTTGCCACCAACTTCAGTTGGTGAAGAACCAAAACCACAGTCAACATACTGTGAGAAGCACTATTTATTATGCAATATACTCACCTGCCAGCTAGGAAGCTGCAAAGCTCAAATGTTTGAACTCACATAGGAGAATAAAGTAATACTCAAATAAAAAAAAAACCTGAAGAAGAATTATTTTGAACTGTTGATAAAGAATTATTTACTTATCAGTTCAAAATAATTTCAAGCTGGGCTTATGCTGATTACAAAGAGAAAAAAGAAAATCTGTCTTGGATGCTGCGTAAATTATTCTTAAATGTTTAAGAAACTGCTGCAATGCTGTTTTTAAGCACAGGTAATGTTAGCTACTATAGCTGTGTAGCTATTTAATGTTCTGAACATGTCACCTTCTTAAAGGAGTGATAACTGAACGTAACAGGTACCTATCATTTGCTTTCTGAGAAGAAAAAGAAAAGAAGTCTCCAGTACACACAACCAGTGATCATAAAAACTGCTTTACAAATTGCAGCCTTTTGCCATTGAACTGAGAACACAAAAATGTACAATGTTGAGGCCAGGATTTACCAGGAGGAGAGGTATGTGGATTCTCATTAATTCTGGTTGGCATGGCGAGTTGTTTTGCCTCAGATGAACTGGTGGCAGCTGAACAGTAACCTTATTTATATATGCTAGCATCTTCACAGATGTCTTGACATTGATATGATTCAACTTCTGTGTACAAAATCACATGGAACATCCCCATCCATTACAGCAGGCTCTCAGTAAAAAATATTTCTTTGATATTGTGGCTAAAATACCCGCTTTCAAGAAATTATTTTACTCAGTTTCAATATGTCATACATTTATCATTTTATATTGTAACAAAAAAAAGCGAAGAATGAATCATCCTTCTGAGACCAGGAAATGTGTTTTAACAATGTTAAAATACAAAACTATATTCCATTTAAAGCATATGGTGTTCGGAGACTTGCACACCTTTATTGTGACAGCAGGATCAGCGTGAGAGGAAAAAAAAAATCTTCAGCCTTTTCAGATCAGTGGTTATAGCCTCAAGTACCGAATCAAGTACAAAGACAAGATATATGTTACTTTTACTTCTGCGAGGCTTGAAATAAATATCTAGATTTACAAATAGACTTAAGTACAGGATGAAATAAATCCAAGTAAGAGGCTATCAAAACAATGCACGATGTATATTAGAAGATGGAAAAAGAGCATTAGGAACAAAGTTGGTACTTTTGAAAATTCCTTTGAATATATCAAACCATTTAGTATTTGGAAGCCAGCTGCTGCTCCAATCTTTTTTTGAAGCTGAACTGGAAACAGGAAAGCAACGTACTGAAATAAACAATTGAGGAGGGAAAAAAGAAAG
Source organism: Phaethon aethereus (assembly GCF_964289735.1). NCBI lineage: Eukaryota > Metazoa > Chordata > Aves > Phaethontiformes > Phaethontidae > Phaethon > Phaethon aethereus. The sequence goes on from NC_138594.1 coordinate 8,050,598, forward strand.
GAATGGACAAGACCTTTGGCTAGTACCAGTTAGCCCAGCTTCAATAATATCACACACTCTTGAACCTTCCAATGGATCTGCTGCCCAGTGTCCGTTACAGCAGATCCCCTTGATGCTTCAAGTAACATCCCATTGGATGCATTTCCAGGGTTAGCACACCCACCTTTGCAAGGATACCATGGGTTCCTTTTAATTGCTACACAACTGCAGCTGAGATACAGTTTAACACCTAATTTGAAAGGTACTGCTGCCAAAATGAAAGTATATCCTGAACTCTAAAACATGGTACAATACAGCTTGTGGAGTAAGCCCGCTGAGTCACTTCTTGCCAAGTCTAGGATCTCCTAGGAAGTTTCCCATGGCAGACAAGTGAGCTTCTTTTATGACACTGGGCAAGATTAAATGTCCAGCAGAGTAGTTACACTGGAGCAAAAAAACCTGGATACTATGAAGCAGCTGTACAAATGCATTCTTGTGCCCGTTCCGCACTCCTTTACGATTTCAGTGTGCTCCACTATCACAGACAACCAGAAATTTAGAACACATGAAGATGCACATCTGAGTCCCCACATATTCCACACTGATTCAGTCTCACGAAAGGATCACTGAAGTGATAAGGAAACAGAAGTCCTAGTATAAAGACGGATCTAGGCCCTGAATATATGTTTCTCCCTATATATGGTCTACTAACAGCAAAGTTTGCAAGTACCTCTGAAATAATACTTAGCATTTTTTCCTGTTCTACAGTCAATGACGAGGACAAATAAACAAGTTACTTTAACTTGCTGGTTTCATTTTATGTTCACTTACTAAACACATCAGAGAATATGCAATACTGTAGAAGTATTAGAAATGTTAAACAATTATTTAAGCAGCAATACTATATTTCATTTTTTATTCATTAAAGTTTTTGATGTTTGCATCAGACTTTTGACTTTTGAAAGCCACTCTAAATCAAAACATCGTATTATTAAGCCCTCTTAAAATTCATCACAAATCAGTTTACAGATGACATTGATGTCTTATTGCTATCCATTCCTCCTGGGCCATTTCTAACAATTCATTTTTTATATTCCTGCAGTGCTGAAATATGGTTCACACCAGTGTCTGTCCTTTTAGTAATCACCAAAGCAAAGCTTGGCAGTTGTCATATATTGCACTCTTGAGAAAAATGCTAGTAATACTCTGAATTGATTGAACAGCATGGAATCAGAACTAGCTGGCAGAGAAACCATTTAACTGATTTCAATTCATAAATCTCTTTTCTCCTACCCTATTTTAGTTTAGAAACTGCTAAATATCGCCATTATCTCGTGATGCATAGAATGAACCAATTATTTATAAAGATATTAATTTAAATAATATGTGATTGCATTCATTAATGTCTCATATGAGAAGGCAGGCTTATGGATCTTACTGAGTAACTTTCATTTATGCATACTGAGCTAGAGAACGTATGTAACAGTCCTTGGCCAGCAGACAGTGATCTGTTTATTTCCCCAGAGGTCAACATCAGGTACAACAGCTTTCCTTGTCTTAAAAATAAGGTGATTTTGAACAGAACTTTACCCGCTTTAAACTACAATTTAAGTCCTTGAGCATGACCTAAAATGATTAGTAACACAGGCATCACTTATGTGACAAGGTTTAATTAGCTGGCAGGGATGCACTTACTGTCTAAAGCAAATGCTGTTACTTAACATGTTTTTAGGAGGGGAGGAAAAAAAAAAAAGAGTATGGCCAAGAACAGTCTTAAAGAATCTTGGAAATAGGGCTCTTGAAATTAAGTCCACAGAGAATGAGGAGATCAAAGGCAGATGGGCTACAGGTAAGTCAGGGACAAATTTTGGGGGACCAAAGGCAGAGCTCTTGGAGAAGAAAGACTGCCAGCACTGGTAAATGGAGGAAGAAATCCCAGCAGAGGACTAGCTCAGTGGGAAGTGAGGTGGTTTGTTCATCTACTATTATCATCCACCACAGTCCAGAAATCCCTGCTTTGGAGACTGAAACCCACAGTGCTTGCTGCCTAAATGTCACTAGACTACTACTAAGCTCATCAGCAAAGTTATTCTGTTGTCCTGTTGCTGATTGCCTTGATGCTTGTATGAATCCAAAGAAAAAAAGCAGAGACAGTAAAACTGTTTTTCTTTGTGACAGAGTGGAGAAGTGTGATTGGCATATTAAAAAGGGTTTGTGTTGTTTATTAAAAATGGCTGTTTATCTGAAATGGACTGCATGTTAAACTCACTAAAATGGATAGTCAAGAGACAAAGCTGGGCCTGAGAGAGAACTGAAACTTGGGGAGTTTCTTCAAAAGCAGCATTTCTTCTGGGGAATTTATCGGCATGTAAACTAATTAAATATCTTGTGCTGAGATTCTGGATCTTGAAATCCAATTATCTGTACCAATGATATTCAGCCTTCAGGATCTGAAAAGCCACTTTCTCAGGAAACAGAGAAGCACAAACATACAAAATACCACAGCACAATTCAGAATAACATCTGATGATGCTTGAATTGTAAATTGCATGACCCAACACCACACTGCAATCATTGGACAGCACATAAAGCAATGTATTATTGCTCACTGGAACTTTATTGAGTTTTCAAACTTGACTAAAACTGATTTCTACTTTAATAGCAAAAAAATTTGTTAAAAATCTGAAATTACTGTTCCAAGACTACCTGTACTGAATGTTTCCTTCCATCTAGCTCTCTCTTAAGGCTTGAGTCTCCTCCCAGCTCCCTTTTCAAAAGATGTGTATAGTTTTGACTCTGTGCGCAAACAGCTGTCTCTTGTTCACTATGCATGTAAGCTAGCTTATAACTTTGATTTGAAACTGTATCAAATTTGTTTTTATTTATTTATCATTTTTCTTAGGATCAGTTCCATACAATCCTTTCAGGTACAGCATAATCATAGTTAAGTCTTGTCTAAGAAATTTGCTGGCTGCTACATCAATTGGTTCATTGCCCTGAAAACTGAAGTGCTTCAGCCCATATGAAACACATCTCTATTTTTAACATATAAAAAACATTATCAAAAAAGTGAACACAAATATACTACCTGCCAAATCAAATCCTCACTGAAGCCTTAACTATGAGTGAAGAATTTTTTTTAAGACATTAAAATTGCCATCTTTTCCTCAAAGGAGAATTTTGATTCAGCCATTTTAGAAACCTCTCTAAAACAGACTAACCACAACTAGAAAAATCCTTCTCTTGTAACATGATAGAAGGCCATCACTGACAGTAGCAGGATAATATTTGTGAGTGTGGTAAGAACACCTCATTACTGATATAGCATCTCCCAGGTCATAGGTGCCTCTGATATTTTATTAATAATAAGACATTTGCTTCATCCTGAGCTGGTACAAATAACCAGCTGAACTCTTAGAATTGCTAAAGGCATTAAATGTTCTGAAACTCCTGGCTTCAACTCACTGACAACTTCCATATAATTTTGTTCTTGACTTTCTTATTATATCATACTCTAATTTATACATAATCTGAAATATGTCAGCTTTTACATAAATAGCAGAGTCAATAAAACTCTTTTTTTGTATCAAAATGAAAAGCCTCAATGCATTTCTGTTTAAAGAGCAAAATGTACATACTACCCTGAAATTTGGGCAATAGTTGGAAGCATTACTGTCCTTCAGTAAGTAACAATACCACCATTTTATCATTTCTGTGATGAAGCTTATGTCGATTCTGATGTATGTGCACATGTACCACCAGAACCTCAACGGGAAGTATAGAGCAAATTCCTAACATCTCATACTGTTTCCAGCAGAAATCTCGTTTGTCAAGACAACAGGAGAAGATGAATCATTTTGGAATAAGCTTTTGTTAGAGTCTCTGTTTGTTCTGATATTGTAAGTTCCAACGCCTTTTCATCTGCATTGTTTTGTATTACAGATTGAATAAAAGAGAACTGCCTGCATGGAATAAGCAACAAAATCTTTAAAATAACCTTGTAAGCACCCCCACATAAGAAAAGCAACACAAAAACATTATGAACTAATGACTATTTCCAAAAGTGCTAACAGATTCAAGATGTTTTATTTATAAATAATTTTAGAGTTGAAAAGTACCAACCCTTCAGTTGGATGAACAAAATTGATAACTTAGTTATTTGAGGATTGTCCTTCAGCTTCCATACTGTGAATACATTAATACATTCTTTAGTGAAAGAAAAATCATTAAGCATAATCATTAGGATCAGTTTGTTTTTTGAAATGCTTTCAAATGACTACCTCTGTCTGAATGGTAATTTAGGAACAAAGTAGATTTTGGAAATTTTTTTTTGTGCTGCACTCTAAAATTTGTCTGTACTCCTAATTTTTAGTGAGTATAATTATTTTGGTAAACATAAATGGAAAGAATGAGTTGGCACCTAACCTTGGCAATGCAGAAAACGCTTTTAAGAACTCCGTATGTAAAATGTCCCTAACTAAGCTATTAATATGAGCATGAGATTATAAAAAGTGAAACATGCTTGGGATCCAAATCTGCTTTCATTGTTTAGATTTGTTAAATTTCTGCATTTTTTCCACTGTATATACTGATATGTAACAGTTTCAATTCTGCTTCTGAGCACTGGGTCAGCAAGCACAAATGCACATGCTTGAGTGTTTTTCAAATTCATAGCCATAAATTTTTTTTCGTGAATTATTTTGACTTACATGCATGCATTAGCACAATGTTTCAATATCTGAAAATTGTAGAAACACCTAGTGAACTTCAGCTTTCTACTACAATAAAAAACCTGTCCAAATTTTAGCTCCTAACATAATTCAGATATAGTATAAATAAGGGAGGATATGATCACTCTTTAGCATCTATCAGCAGTATTTCTATATGTACACATACCTCAGACAACAATCTCCATCCATTTACAGAGCATCATTTTTTCAAGATTGTGTCCTGCCTCCACCTTCAATCTACATGGACTAGCCTAGACATCGAGGTTCCTGACCCACAGGTAGACACATTATCTAACCCCAAATGACTCTGCTTTTGTACTTCAGTTTATTAAGGTATACTTTATAAATCTGGGTAAACAAGATAAGGTTTCTATATACATAATTTGAAAAATATTATTGGTCAGAAACAGTAGTTAATAAACTAGTCAGCTGTGGCAGTCACTTTTCAACAAGAAATTATTATGCTGATTTTAGATGAGTAAGATAGTCTTTTGCTAACCTATAATTTCCATCTGACCCAGTATCCTTGGAGATTTACTTATGATCTATTAAAATGAATGTTGTCATTCTGTTTTCTAATTAATATATGTGAGGAGATGTCCAATAAAAAAAATCTTATAATGAGTGCCAATATGCTCCAGGTAACACTGAAACTAGATTATTTTTTGAACGCATTGGTCTGCCTGTCCCATGCTGAGATATGTATCTCATAGTTGCTTTTATTTCATAGCACAAAGAAGCTCATTCATCACTTCCTACCCCTTAACGTGATGGCACTGCAATGTTATCTTGATTTAGATGAGTAAATGAAGGTCTTGGCCATCTTAAACAACACTTTTAGCATACCACCTTTAGAACACCACTTGGATGAACACCAAATTTAATTATAAACGTGGAGTTTCTAAGTGAGATGGTATTCTTCCAGGCAGAAGAGTTTTAAGTAACAAGTTACTATGAAAATATAAATACATGCTAGAAGACACCTAAAAATGTATGGTTGCTATCTCTCCAGCAGTGATGAAATTGTGTGATTTGCAAAGCACTATGTTGTTATTCTGCCTCAGAGCTGACTGAGATAAAAATGTAAATGCTTTAGAAATATAAAATAGAGCAAATATTTGTAAGTTTACTAACTTGTTTTTATGCCAGAACATGATGGAACACATACCTTTCTTCCCCCTGTGTTTATGCGAAGTGGAGTTAAGAAGGGATCAAAAATCATATGGCTGGTTTCAATATTGACAGGTGACTGTCTTTTCCCGACAGAGCAAAGATTCCAAGCTGAATTCACCAAACCCCAAAAGGAGGGAACTGCAAAATACAAAAAAGTGCAAGTTTAAGAAAAACCTGAGAAGACTAGAGAAATACACGCAAGGCAGATAGCCAAATAATTAAGTTTGTCATATTGTCTGCACACACATGCTGAAACTAGCAAATTCATCCAGCACTTGAAATTTAAAACGGCATACACAAAGACCAAAACATATTGTTTCATGTATTTTTGTATAAGGAAAGAAGGTTATGGGTTTTTTTCTCTTTTGAAGGTACCTAGATATAATCCCAGGTTCAATTATAAATAGCTCTTTTGCTGTTAGTATTATAGAATATCTACTGAGCAATAGGAACATGACTCATTAGTCTTTATGCTAATTTTGCATACATTCAATGTGTCCTTGGACTGAAATCGTTCCATTCTACTCCTTTAAAATCCTTTATATTTAGAAGAATTCATCGAAAAACACAGAATTATTGTAAGAGAAACTCACACATCGTGATCCCAGAGAACAGGCCTGCTTTCTAGACACATTGTACTAATTTCTGTTCCATTCACCCAAACCTTTCTCTAGTCAATGTTTTGATCTAAGGAAAATCTTGTTGCAAAAGCCATATTCTGGTGGTGAAGAAGGATAGTTCCTTCCCTCTATGTGCAGTGGCTTGGAGCATGGAGGAACCCCTGATTTTTGACAAGCTGAGTTACTTTCTGTACCCCTAATTGGAAAAAAAAGCCATGTGACTATATAGTGCTTCTTATCAGGTAACTGCAGGCTGAAGGTCATATTGCATCTAATCTGCAATTTATACAGAAGATCAACCTGAACTTCTCTTTGGGTACTGAAAAAATTTCTGACTAGATGAGTAAAGATCAACTAACAAGATACACAAAGGACACATTCAAGTTTGTGAATGCACAATTTGTCCCTGTCTAAAGTGTATAAGGTAACTTTGACTTTATCAGAATTATTCTGTAGTTTTGTGCAGCAATGGAAATTTCACAGGTGCAACTGTTGATGCCTTTTTTGGCTTTATTTTGTCTTTTTACATGTTGTTGAAAATTTTCACAACCTTTGAGCCTCAAAGCATTCTTCTAATCTACAAACTGTGTGTGACAAAGTCTACCAAACTGGGGGAAGGAGCTTGTGGCTGAGCCCTTGGGCAGGAGCACAGGTGTTTTGCCCAGCGGGTGGAGCTGGAAACAACCCATCAGCTGCTTATAAAAAGCTTTTCGGTGGCTGCAGCTAGTTGTATGCAGGATTTTGTAGTGTGAATGCTTGTTTCTGTTTGCAGTTTTTGGATGCTAGTAGGAACCACATAGAATTTTGGCTGGATTTGAACCTTGCATTTAGTAGACTTAATCAATTGGGAGGATATTCCTTGGAGGGGAAACAGGTGGAAGATATCTTCTGAGTAGTGTAGCATTAGGAAAATGGCTGATCTTGGTGAGTTTTTTCCTTTCATGTTCTATAGAACAACTTGGTTCTTTTTACCCTCAAAGTTTGAGTGTACTTAGCTGTAAAACTTTGGTTAGGTTAATATACAGCTTCATGTAACTTTTCTGCAAAAGTAGATAAACTTCAGGGTTTTTCTTAAGCTATTGGTTACACAGTGAAACTTCAGTGTCAGTGTCTACACAGAAGTGATGGAAAGTGTTTTGCTGTTGTTGAGTATCTGCCTATTCCAATAGTTCATAAGCTACTGTCTACAGATGTTAATTTTATAAAAAACAAAACCTCAAGTTTTAGCTGAAGATTGTCCTTTCTTTGTGCTAGCCTGTCTGTGCATCTACAGGTGCTACACATGCAGGTGAACTCAAACAGCCCTGAAGGGATCCAAGTCCTACAGCCATAATTGACATGTTACCATTAGCAAAGCTCAAAGCTTCCATGCATACAGTTTTGAACTGAACATGTGTGACTAATACCTTAAATTCACAGGTAAAATATCCTTTCTTAACACCTGGCATGGATAATCAAATCAGCTTGTATTCAAAGCCCCAGATGGGTAACTACTCTTAATGTTTACCGCATGAAATCTATAAGGAGGGATGACTAATGCTCTATAGCTCTGGGAAAGCAAAGATCAGGCAATACCGCACAAAATGGCTAGAATTGAGTTGCCCACATCAAAGTATGTCAGTTATCTTGTATTTGAATAATAAACCCTGTGTGCAACCACACCATAGAAGGTGAGATGGCAGGCCTTTAAAATAAATAAAGCTTTATGTGATCAGAAAAATGAACAGGCAGTATGGTCTCAAATTTATTTGGCTCCTCTGTTTACCCTACCAGTCAATTCCTACTTCCATGGGAGACTTACAAGACTATGGAAGTTCCCAGAGTATGCTAAATGGTAGTGCTAATGCTTTGAAAATGAATAAAATAAATGTAGTGCAATTAAAAGTAAAACAGAGTACACAATTATTTGTGCTTTTTCTTAAGAGAAATGCTGTAGGATCTCACTTCAGTTTTTGTTAGAGAGAAAATCTCTCTTTATGCAGAGGCCTAAAATTAGGTTAATTCCTTATTAACAATTAATTTAATTAACATTTACTTAATTAACATTTAGGTTAATTGTGATAGCCTGGTTTCCCTTGATAAATCCCGCTGTGTTATTATTTAAAAAACCCCAAACTTTAATGATGAAACTGTAGAGCTGTAGGTTCAAGAGGGAAAATACCGAAAGGAAATCTGTTGCTTGAATGGTTACTAAAAAAAAATCTTCTGGGCAGAAATACTCTTGGTATTGGTAAAAACAATTTTTTAGGAAGTTTTTTAAAATAAACAAACAAATGAGACATGGTAAGTGCAATAAAATGTCAAGCTAAACAGGTCAGTTCATTATCTTCAGGTTCATATTAGTTAAAGATTTTATGATGTAACTGGGATTGTCCCAGAAAAGCTGCACTGGAAAATAGCTGCTATGAGGGGATGTTTTACAATGTTATTTCTGGTTTTGACAGAGAAATCTTGCATTCTGAGCAATGCCTGTCACACCAGCCTATCACCAGAAAGTCAAGAAGGTGGAGCTCCAATATTGTGATGTTGCACTGCTAAGGTTAGACTTGTCACCCTGCCACGTAAGTCTGTGTTGCAATCTTTGATTTCTTTCTGAACGCCTAGGAGGCTCATGCTTAAGAATCTTTCCAGTACATGCTTGTTGCTAGCTCTTACGTCTGGTTAGACAAAAAGGACGTGCAGCAACAGTAAACCTACCCCAGTGATCAGAATGACTTCGCTTATGCTTCAACTGAAGGTTAATTAACGATGACTGACCTAAGACTGTACACCTAAGTTAACTAGTGGATGGGGATATTATGCAATATTAATGTCTGATTACATTTAATTAAAGTAATTAGTGCTGACACTTAGATGCTCAAAGTAATAGAAAAGTATTCAGAATGATAATGGAAAAATCCAAGGAGGCTTCTGTAAGAAACCAAGGCTTAAACTGAACACAAGTACGTAATTGTTTAGTCTAAAGAAATTAGTGTATGAATCTAGGAAAACATACAAAAATATTCATTATTTTACTATTCCAGCTTAGCTAACAGACAAGGTTCTACTAGGGGTTAAGTCATTAATGAAACAGCATCTCCTTCCCCACAATTATGTTGTATTTCCATAAAAATCTAGTCATATATGAGTGAGAATATGCTGCATCTTTGTGTGTGGACCTCTGAGGCATTTTAGACAGCAGCCTGGCTCCTGTGCTGTACAGGAGCTACTCTTAGAAGCTCGTTTGCTCATGTACTAGTTTACAATCTCATTTGACAAGGTTCTTTAGCTACTGGTTATTCTACCGAAAGTTTCTGTACACTGATCATGTTATCTCTGCCTTCATCGATAAATCCCCCTACATTTATACTGTTTGAGAGCTGATTTGTTGCAAACATGTTACGTAAAAATAAGGTGATAAGTTTGTGTGTGATTAATGTCATGCCATCAGTCGTCTCATAATAGAAAGAAAATTGGATAAATTCAAAGTTTATTTCCTCTGTGTGTCGGCATACTACAGACAATAGTTTTTGTATGTGTTATATGGGGAGAAGGTGAGGGGGATTACTTATATTTTATACCTATGCAAAAATCTGAGATACTTATTCAGTCTGTATCATATTGCGGCTTCTCTTTTTTTCAATTTACTGGGAACAATCTATATAGAGATATATAAAGATGCTCTACTATCAGCATGACACAATAGAATGAGGGATTCTGATGGCTTTTACCAAACCTATGCATAACAACACTGAAATAATAGCAGCTAGAACAATAAAGCAAGGATTGAATGCTATTCTCCTAGTGATGAGTACCAAGGATTTGCCTAAATAAATACAAGCCTCTCCTCTCCAGAGAAAAGCAATGACTGAGCCGTGTCCCATGAGGATGACCTTCTGTAGGTACAGCAAACTTGCAGACCAGCATAATGGCACTGTCTACAGTGTGTGCTGATGGGCATGTAACAGTCTGCATCCATGTTGTGAGAGGAGGCAGTAGTTTTCCCAGTATGGGATCAGAGGTGTGTGCTGTGTACGACATTTTTGTCCTTAGGAAAAAAATGATGCTGGACTCAAAGGGCTAGGCCATGAAAGGGTTGTAGGCAGTTAAGCAGTGTCTCTTAATCACTTGTCTGGCTGTCAAGGGCTTATTTATAAAAAAGTTTCTCAGCGTTCTACCCCATGTTCTGTTTCTGCATCTTGCTCAGCACAGCTGTAAAGAGTTTGTAGCTAGAATTTCTCTGAGCCACTTCCCAAATAGTCCTTGTGATGCATGGACTGAAAGAGTTTGGTCTGGCTCAGACGAGAACAGATGCATCACTTGGGGTGGGGTGAGCTGACTCGGTGCTTCCCAGCACACCTGGCTCTGGGGTCAAAGCACTCCTGGGGGTTCATCCTGTAGCAAAGCTGCCCTGGGCTCTGTCTGCCAGCTACATTCAAGTCCTGGCTGTGTTCTCCGTTCTGAAATGACTGAGAAAGAGTAGAAGGCCATGCCCTACCTGGTAAAGTGTTACCCCATTAGCACTTGACTTCACATCTAAGGAATCCTTGAAGATACTTGCATTTACTTTGAAATGTGCTTGCAATTGCAGAGAGTGGCTCTGCAAGGCTTCTACGCCAAAATCATAACCTTTGTTTCTAAGTCCAAATAAGAAAAATGGAAAAGATGATAAACTCTGACAAGTTAAATATAAAACTAAAATAAGACAAGACAAAAGAAGATACTGAAGAACAATTTTCTAAAGGCATAAAAGCCACTAATAACTTTTTTCAAGTGTATGAGAGGTGAGGATCCTGACTGAGTCTGTAGCTGATGATCAGGTTGTAAAAGGAGCACATGAAAGATTATGTAGCAGCAAAGCTGTATCAGTTCTTTTCCTTATTGCTTATAAAGGTGCCTAGGGAGGTTCCCACACAGAAGCTTCTTTATGGGGAATGAATCTGAGAAACTGCCTCAAATTCAAGCATCAGAAAAATGACTTGTAGTGTAAATGAATAAAATGAACAAATTCATTAGGGTCGGTCAGAACTCTAGGATGAATATCACAGTGATCTGAATTGCCAAAATCCTCACTTGAAATCTGCATCAGTCTCAGGGAGATAAAAAGGAGCAAACGTGATCCAATTTTTACGGTGTTTATAGGTGCGTATTTTTCCCAAGGTATCTGCCACTGGTCACTGTCAATAATAGGAGATGGAGTCTAGTCAAGACAGTAAAGTTATTTCTGTGTTGCACAGCACTAATACTGTAACTTTGAAGTTTGCTCAACTTTCAAGAGCACAGATTCTCTGATTTAAGTTATTCTAGAGTTCATGAGTTTAAATAAAAGGAGCCAACTTATTCATGCAGCAGATCCTTGTTTATATATTTAAGCTTTAACATCAGCCCTGGCAATAGCATGAAACACAATCAGACTGTATCTGTGCAGCAATTATTCTTGCCCTGTGTAATTACTGATCCCTCAGATAAAATCTCAAACTACTATATTGAAGCTGGGAATTGAAACCACAGAGAGAATCAGCTATCTATGTACATCAATAAAGCAGTCCATTAATTATTTCCACCTACTCAACTTGAAGAAAATTACCATACTAATGCCTCTGGATAACCACATGACCTGCTCTGCTTCTACATAAAAGCCAAACGTAAAGTCATAAAGGCTTTGAGAGATAAATCAGGGACACCAAAGAAATGACAGAGTATAGAATGGCATTCATAGAAGTAATTGGTCACAGAAATCTCCAGACTGCAGTAATACTAGTATCACAATGGTTTCAAATTTGATAACTGAAAGTATTCTGATTTCTTTTTAAGAAGCAAAAAGTTGATAGCTGAAACATATCCTCAAGAGTAAGACAGCATTACCATTATTCAAAAGATGGTAAAAAATATTAAAATTTCTCATCAATAAATCATGAAACATTAAAAAAAAGAAAATTGTGAAGAACTCTAACAGCATCATATTGCATACTGCTAATTTCACACTGGTCTGTTCAAATGTAATCTTTCCTCTGTATGAAGGATTCAACGACAGGAGAAGTTCAACAACTGCACTGGCTAAATGAGAAAGAACAGAAAACTGGAAAGGGGAAATGAAGAGTTAAGATTCTGGAAAGATACCTTCTTTTAAAAAGTGTTTATTTTCTGCTATGCCTTTAATAGAGACATCCTGCAATACACTCTTTAATTTACCTTTTACATTATAGCTGCTTATTTCTGCCTAATTAAACGTTTCCTTCAATTAAGAGTATTACCTGGAAAAAGTACTTAGCAATCACAATTAGTGACCTCTAACCTTGCAAAGCTTTTGCATATTTTCATCTACACATTTGGGATACCAGTGTAGAAAACACTACCACTTCTTTCATTACACTGATTAGACCAGATTAATTCACTTCAATAAATTATGTTAATCTTGGGGTAAAGAGCAGTTATACCACAGTATGTAATTAGATTTTTCTCTGCCACACTGTGGTGAGTTAACACATATACTAAAACTAAACTATCAAATACTACTATAATGTTTCCCAAAAATATAGGTCAGCTGTTTAAAAGGTACTTACAGATGCTTTTCATATTCTCTCTTCTTTTTGTATTACTAATATGGCAGGAGTAGGAAGGGGTGTATCTATAGGCAGAGGTATATCACGGTCCAAAACTAAGCAACTCCAGTAACTGTCTTCTAGGGCTGTTGTTACTACTTTTCAGAAAATACAATGTACTTCTCTCTCTCATTCCAATCAAAAGGGTACACGGTCTTGGGGAAAACTGTCTTTCTGTGTAATGTTAGTGAAGTTCCTGCTGCTGAAACATTTAGCATAACTATGTCAAGAAATGGAAATGAAAACAGATTAAAGGACAGTTTGATTTAAAGGTTAACAAGAAACTGGGATGTTCAGTGGAGTTGGCACAGATTGCTCATGAGAATGTCAGTCTCGGGTAAAGGAAATCCTTCTCGGTAAAAGAGCTAAAAATGAAAAAGGAGAGGGGAGGAAGGCACCAGCCTCTCCCTCTTTCCTCAACACAAGCCACTGAACACATACGTGGACTAGATCAGTGCCTGTCATACATTGGGTTCCCTTACGTCTGCCAGTGCCTGGGAAGCTTGTGTGGGTAACTAGCTGCATCAATTACTTGCCACTCTGCTGGCAGTTTCTAATCAAGTCTGGTCAGTCCCTCAGTCATCAATCACTGCCACGGTTCAACAGATTCCCCTTGAAGGAGGCAAAGAACAAGTTGGCAATCACAACTAAGTCTGCCTGACACTCACTGTAATTTGGGGGATGGAAAAGAGGGAGAGTTTGGCCTGGATTTAAGTGCAGACTGAAAGGGAAAAAGATGAAATGCAAAAAAGCTGTGATGGTCATTCTGCCCTGCAGAAAACCCAGGTTTTGAGCTATTGTACGATCTCTAAAAGTAACCCTTCCTGTTCCTGTTTCTTCTTTTGCTTTTCCTGTTCGTGCTGTGGCTCATGCTGTAAAACTGGGGACTTACTATTAAAATGACGGACTGTTCTGAGGCAGGGTGAGTGAGATCTAAGATTTTAAAGAAGATCCAGAAGAAAAGTGAAGAATAGATGAAATTGAATGTAGGTTCAGAGAAAAGTAATTTGGAACTTATTGTTTTAAGGTAAGGGGAAAAACTGCTTATCCAGCAGATAACTTGAGCTCTGTTCTGTAGATTCAGCTTTATTTTAATGTCTTTGGGATACTATCAATCCTTTTGCTGAAAAATATAAATGAAAGAAGGAACATAAAAAAATTACAAAAGATAGCATTTTCTATCAAAAGTGTTCAGTTTGGAGAAGGCAGGCACTGAGGCATAAGGGTTATGTGTAAGGAGCACCCAGCAAGGGTTAATCAGTCCCATTCTCTAAAACATTTGTGTGTGTGACAGTGGCCTCTTGAGAATTACTTGTAGCTGTGTACTACTTTGGTTTCCCCCAAGACTCTTACAGCTAATGACAGCAAGTAATGCAGAAATGTCCTGGCTCTGCTGACTTGCAAAGACAAGTGAGGAGCAAGCAGAGAGTTCACCACTGAGCGCTGCAGTTCATATCTAACACGACAGTTCAAGACACAAACAGTGATGTTCTGCGCTCTGGTATTTTCTAGAGTAATCAGATTTCTCTGACCCCATTCCACAGGGCTCTGGCCCTGCCTGGGGATGCTGTTTCCACAGTGAGATTACCAAAACTCTGTAACTTTGATTGTTCTTGGAAAGGCCAGAAGTCCTTAGGACAGCTGACTGGATGCATTTACTCACAGGCTGAAAAAAGTTGTCTGGGAAATACTGATCTCTTAGAAGTCCAGCATGGTGCTGCCAAGTCACAACTTTAAACAGAGGCATTACTACAAAATATTTTGGAATGGAAGGAAAACCTGGCCTCTCCTCAGCTGTTACACTGAACTATTCAGCTAATTGCTGTCCGGTGACTGATCTTCCACTGAGTGACCTACTGCTTTTCCCAACTGCAGTTACACTCCAAAGTTGTAACATTTCTGTTAGGGAAAAATCTAGTCACTGCTTCCTAGATAACATTGTACATACAGCGCGTGGCACAGCCTCTGCAGGTAGGCTGCTGCTGTGCACGGAAGCCTGCTTAATCATTACCTAGGAAAACCTGTAAGTTGAGGGAGAATCTAGCTCTCTTGTGCTGCGTGGTTCAGCTGATATACTCCTGGGATGCTCCTGCTACCCTGTGCATGCAACAGACAAGCAGAAAATGCTTAGTGGTCCCTCTGACACAGGATGAACCTGGCTGCATCCCAGTAACTAAGGACCTTCTAGAGGAGTCTCACTTGCTGTCTTCTCCCTTCCTCTCGAATAACAGGGTTTGTATCTTACCAGTCTCTACAACATTTGACAAACTCTTTACATGGGAATTACTGTCCGAGATGTAAGGGAATACCCGAGTGCAAAGGTATTCTTTTGGTTGATGCCACATTATCTGATTTCTGTGTTCTGTGTGCACACCATGGGACAAACACTGCATAGGAAATGTAAGTTTTCTACTCGACAGATCCCTACACCATCATTCAGCTCAATGTCAGGTGGTAACTAGTATAATGAGTGTCATTATTGGCCTAATTTTCAGAAATGCTGAAATACTCTGAATTCTCTGAAATCAGGTGAAAATAAGGGAAGATGGGAAAGGATTCACTTTTTCTTGAAAAACTGGGCCACTTATATAATCTCAAAAATTCTATCAGTGTGGTGTCTAGACCAGAAAAATTCTGTACAAACAATATAAATACTGAATAACTTTTTAAAGAGGAAAGATGTTGTACCTGCACTGGTACCAGACTATCTGTAAATCCCCTACAAACTAGAGAAGAAATGAAATTATTCATCCTCACCAAATGGCTAAAATGTAACACATAGCTGGAGAGATGTTATACAACATCCTTCCACTTCAAACTCCAAACCTGCTTCTGTTAGAGCTATTCAGGTGGGTTCGTCCATGGTCCTATTGGCTTTTGTAGCAAATGCAAGGCAAATACTACATGCTTACTCAAGTTTTTGCATGCCTATTATTCAAACATGATTTTTTTGCTTTTAATATCCTTTATGAACTTGCCATTATTGGGAACTCCTCTACCATTGGATTAATTGCCACATGCGTTGCTCAAATATACTGCAAATTTTTAATGACAAGGTCATATTGCAAACCTTTTGGCCCGTTAATACATTCAGTTTTGAATTCTGCTGTGAATCCGAGCTTCCAAACAACCTTGCTGATCTTGCTGAGGCTGCTTTTGCACAGAGATACAGCAAATGAAACTGCTGAGTTCTGCTGTCAGTGAGGAAACGTTTTGCAAATATAGTGGTTTTCACACGGCTGTGAAGGTTCTTAAATACTCACCTAAATGTGTATTTAATGATACCAGTAAGACTTTTCTCATTTACTTTTAAGTTTCTGTATTGGCAGACAAATACAGAGGAATGTTCTGCAGCAATCTCATCGGACAGGCTAACTGGGAAAGTTCTCAAGCTGGTTTTGTGAGCAAACACCCCCCTCCTCCAAACCCCTCCAACCCCCCAAAAAACAGAAAGGGGTAAAAAGGCAGGCAAATAAATACTCTAGGCATTGCCTGGGAGTGGAGAAAGGGAAGAGAGAGTGCTGGATGCGAGGGGAATAGATTTGGGCATGAATCTAGAGAGCAATGCGGGGGGGGGGGCAGCATGTAGGCCAGGCAGGGTGCACACTGATCCACTGCCATTCTACATACTTTGTAAAAAATGGAGATATCCTGCAAATTTCAGAAGCTACAGATTCAGCTTGTGAGGGCTGAAAGTTATGTTGAACTCAGCACAGATACAGATTTTGATCTCTACTCTCATACCCTTTTGCTGTCTAAATTTTAAATCAACTCTCTGCAAAAAAAATAGGTGAATATATCTTATTTAGTTACATTACAGGTACTAGATCTTTGGTGTTAAGAAATCAAAGTATTGATGACGTGGACATTGATGACCAGGACATGCATGATTTTTTTTTAATGCTTGAATTTGTTTAAGAAAAGGCCTTCTCAAGTGCTACAACACAACTAATTAGATCAGAAGTGGTGAGTTAAACCATGCCAAGGTATTGTCATAATTATTCCATCTAAAATTAGCCACCAGAGGGCAGATCATGTGTTCTTAATGGGTTTGCGTCTTGTGCCAGGGATCTGAAATGGGCAGAACCTGATTAGTGCTTCCCCCGAGTTCAGTGCCTTCAGTCTCCTTGTAAACGTCTCTTCGATGGATGGGGGAGAGCAGGCAAGGGATTACATAAAGAAGGAGCAGAGGACAGGCATGGAGGCTGTGCAATAAAGCAGGGCTATGCGTCGCGGCAGTCTCCCAGATGCTGGCAGGAGGCCAGCAGCTCAGGACTGAGCGTTGGGTCAGAGAGCAGACCCACAGGACAGGCTGTTCACAGAGGATTACTTGAAAACAGCTCAAGGAGACTGTTAGAGTAAGCCAAAGTGCGAGACAGTATGGATACTCTAAAGATGAGGGCTAAAGGAACTATCTACCCTCAGTGTTGTAGGACAAACACTGTTCTCTTGTGTGAACCCGATATGCTGCTGTTGCTGTTTCTATTCTGACTGTGCCTGATCTCACTGTTAACACATTCATGCACAGACACAGAGTGACTCTCCTAAATTGTTTTGGAAGCTTCCAACTGCAGGCGAATGCACAACTCAATCTAGCAACTGAATCATAAGATCAAATTTGCTCCGAACATGTCAGCAAGAATTGACCCAGGTAACGGGCAAAGAGTGGATGCTCACTCTTGATGTAAGATAGGGTTTGGAAACGTGCTGCTATGCTGTCATCAGGGCATGAAAATGAAGTGCACCACCTTGATGTGGAAAGCCAACAGGAGTAACCGAGTTGTGCATGTCAGGTGTGTGCTCAAGGTTAGATCAAATAGCCACTGCAAGGGGAACCCTCAGTTATTTCCCACTAGCAAGTCCACAAACTATGACTGAAAGCTGTTTAGCACAGCAGTAATCTTTCTAGAACCCTTCCTTAGCTAACTGTGTTCTTAAGCTGTGGGTACGTACGCATGTCTCGAATATTCTAGTGTCAATCACAGGGCACGACAAAAACTGCTGCTCCTCTAACCAGTCCTGGCAGGTGACATAAGTTTTGTAAGGCAATAACCATGTGACATTTTCTTTCTGTGGCTTGTAATGACTTATTTCAACTTGTGAAAAATGACAGTAGCAAGCATGCTACTTATGTGAGAAATACAGCAGTGGATGAGCATCACCCAGTCTGCAAGGTAACCACTCCACCTTGAAGAGCATCACAGCAGCACCCCGTATGTTTCAGTAAAGCAGTGGAGAGACTAGTCAGAGGTGCAGTGCACAGAATGCAGAATTGTAAAACCTTTCATAGGCGCAAAGACCATAATCCACTTCGCAGTGTGTCACGGGGAGAACAGAAGGCTCTCCATAGCTCTAGAACGCTCCTGACAGCCTATTTCTCTCTGCCAGAGACTGTAACAGCTCAGAAGGAATGAGCATCAATTGCTTCCAAGGGAGATGTGTAAAAGATAATGTATGTTGCCTTTTTGGCAGCAAAGATTCAACTGAAGATAGTGCTTTGGAGGCTTTATTACTTGTGACCTTCACACAGAACAAAATACATCTTATTTTCTGAATAATTTCAGCCTGTGGACACAGCATTTGATTGTCTTTCTAGCAGTAGAAGAATAAAATCACAACTTCCTTGAGAAGAAGAGGTTTAGGAAGAAAAGGCTTAAATGGTGACATCCAGATAGAGTAAAAAATTTATGGCCATTCACATGAAAAAGGCTGCAAAGATGACTACGGTCAAAAGTACCTTCTTACAGATCCAAGCTCCTTAATCACTCCAAAATTTATAATGAATATGATTATCAAATACATCAGGTAATCAAAAAAACCCATTACCTATAGGCAAAATCTGTAGCATCATAGTCACTGAAAATATAAGTTTTTAAGTTGACCTCTGTGTCACAGGCTTACTATTATTTCTATATTTTAGTAGTCAAAATATGAACAGAGTAATTGTGGAAATAGGACTAACTGGACTAGTTAATCTTAATTCCTTAGGCTTTGGAACTAGCAGCTCTTAACCTTTCCCTACCTTTTTTTTTTTTTAAGAAAAAACATCATCTGACTTAAATTCCCGCTTGATTTCTCAATTTTAATTAGTTGAATACACTTACTGATGTAAACATTCTCTCTGACCCAACAGAGAAACTGCATTTGTCAAAAGGTCATTTACAACTATAACGAACTGGTTCCATATATTGGCAAGTATCTTCCATCAGTGAACCAGTTTGGCTTCAGCACTAGCAAAAAATGAAGTATTCCTTTTTAAACACAAATTATATTAGCTGATTTGAATACATTTAGTCTTGGTTGACATGCTTTAAATTTGTGCTCTCAGTGAAAATGTGAACACAGTGTTATTCGTGAACATAACATTTATTTTTCTACAACAGCCTTGTGTGTTTTAGGTATATGGCAATGTGCTTTAGTATTACTTACGCACTTCTACTAGAAGTAATATCCAGAAGGCTTAGGAAGTACAGACTATCTGTCTTTAGAGTTGCTTCTGTTTAAAATTCCTCTAACACAAAGCTACCACAGCTAAGTCAGTAATCATAAATCCTATTAAAATTGCCATGTGCAAATACCCATTCACTATAGATGAAGTTTACTCTCAACAAGTTTTTCCAGTATGATCTGACCAAATAAGGAAAAGTAAACACCAGGCTTACAATCAAAATTGTATTTCTTTCCAGTTTACCTAATGGAGTTTCTGCAGTGTCCCAGGCACACAGGAAATGGAATGATTTTTTGAGACTCGACAGGAGAAATAGGATTTTTTTTCTTTTAAGAAAAGCGTTCTATCTTGATCTCTCACAACAGTACATACAATGACTTCTCTGTCTGAGCTTTAAGAAAGGTATTTCAAGAATCAAAACAATTCATTTCCTACCCTGCTTCTCAGACAGCTGTAGAAATTTTGCTGAACTGTAGTGGTACACATTGAAATAAAAATCCCTCTTGGTCTGCATTCATCTTAGCAGAAAAGCAACAGTGGTTTAGCAACTATAAGCTATGCACAGTGAATGAACTTACTCCAGTCTGTGTGCCTTTCTCCTTTAACGGAAAAGACTGAATATGTTACAAGGAAAATGGAAAATGCTTATTTCAGAAATATTTTCTAAGTAAAAAGTTGAACATGAATCACGAAACCGCAGCAAAACAAACAAAAATTATCATGGCTAGTGTTGGCAACACTGTCTTTCTGAAGTCCTAACTGTACTACCCAGAATTACCTTGCCTATTTAATTGAGGTGCAAGAGAAACAGGGCAAAGTGAGTCTCACAGTTAGGTGATTGTCATTGGAAGCGTCACCTACATCAATAGTGATGCTTTTTCTTTGTTCTGCACTATTAGCTGTTGTCAGCTAGGGTAACGGATATATCTATTATGCTGCCAAAGGAAACCAGCAGAGCAATATAATGACAATTCCTGGACCACTTATAACCAACCTACTATCTAATGTACAAAAGGAGTATTAATTTATTTTCTGTCGCATTAACTGTGGCCAGTTTAATAAGAAAATGGTCTCTATACATAATTTCTTGGGACTTGGCTGGTGATTTGCTCCTCAGTCTTAGGATGTGAAGTGATACTTTTTGCTGTATTTGTGTGTGAGATGTTTCAGAACCACAACGTCTGGTGTTCTTGTTACTCCACTGATTTGCTAGGATTGTGATTTTTAGTATTAATCACTCTTATGAAACCTCAGTATGGTGACTGCAGTGGCAACATGCCCTAAGTTTGAAAATCTTAACAGCTTCAAAAGGAAACAATTTGAGTGCTGAGTATTTCCTGGCAAGAAAGAAGTAGCTAACAATAGCAAATTATCTGGCTCTGCAGAAAACAGTTTTACTCTTGGTGATTCAAAATGGATGTCTTGTAGATTTTTTGGTGAAAAAATATATAGTACTAGATTATCTGAAGTTCCCTCTATCTCTCTTGTGTGTATTTCCAAGAAGTTGTGATCATTTCTTCAGCAAAACATTCTTCAATATTTTGTTTCCTCAGAAAAGCCACAGTTATCACATTGTATCTTTCTTTTCTGGCCCAAACATTTTTATTAAAATAAAATTAGTGCTGGCAGTTAAGTGCTTTCCTGAATTACAGATACATTCTGAATATACATCACTTGCCAAAAGATAATAAATAAATTATCCACATTTAATTCCAAATTTATGCTTAATGTCTTTTACCATCCCTGAAACTCCCCCTTTAACTTCTGGGTTTTGGCATGTTTCATGCATGTTCTATTTTTGCTAAATAGCATATAAAATCAAGTGGACACAGCCTTTTAAACAGTGGAGATATTTGCAGATGGCTGAGGAAGAATCTCTATTTTTGTACACACAATTGAGTTTGCCCATTTTCAGTTTCTCTTTGTTCAAAAAATACACTCCAATTTGCGGAACAAAAAACTCCATAAACTGTAACCTCTGGGAAATTTCTTCTCTGATACCATCTGAAGCTTCTTGCTGCCATCATTGGTGGAAGGATTTTGTGATGCATTTTAAATCAAAAGTTCTTATGAAATGTTGTCTGGATAAAGCAGTTTGGATGGACTGCCTAATGTACATCCATAGCAGTCATCACGGACTTGCCTGGGTATCTCCAAAGATACCTGTGATTATGAAGTCTCCTGTTCTACAAATTTCTTTGAAAAAGTAGGAGGCAAAGCTTTTGCAGCCTAGTGAGGTTTCTTTAAAAACTCTTTCCCCACTACTTAAAACTCCTTAAAAGTCTGAAAACACTCTATAACCCATTACGCAGATGAACCTCATTTTCTGCAGTCAAAACAAACATATTACTTCCAAGGCAACTACTACTCTCCATAGGATGAAGATGCATTAAGCTCACATTTAAAACAGGTGTTTACAGTGTTAAAAACCCAGTAAATTTTGATGGACTCAAGCTTCCTCCTGGGAACTATTCATTATGTGTATGTTAGTGGTGGCTCTTTAACACATGCATTACCTGTCTACTTCTAACTACTCATGAGTTGCGCTTCCTGGTAAAATGATGGTTGGTCCCTCTGTAACTGAGGAGAAGGTGCTTCTCAAATCTTCTGCTGGAAATTTCATTCACACTCATGTAAAACCAGCTGGACATTAAATCCTAGACCTTGAGATCCCTCAAATATCCCTTGGGTATTGCAAAGCGAGCAGACACCTAGCCAATGAGAAAATCACCCAATGAGAGCACTCAAACCTAGGAGAAGATAATTTCCATTTCAGAGATCTGATATGAAGTCCCGCTAGATCCCTGTCACAATGTGCTTTTAAGTGACATCTAAGATTTAGGATGATTCCTGCAACTCACTAGCCTGTATACAAAAAAAAAACCAACTTAATTTGAGACACAGGATATTCTTACTTAGTTTCTATATTTAACTTATTTTTGTAGTGTAAGGTGCATGAAAATTTCATTGTAACAAACCCTCTTTTAGGCAAGTTTTGGTGCATTACCTTGATGACAGGCAAATACAGATAGCTTCTCTACTTCTGTCTGCTCTCATATACTCATCTGTCTCCTAACTCAGTTGTGCTATCTAAACACCCTTAAAATGATCTTTGAATGTTTCCCTTTAAACTTAAACAGTATCTGACAGGATGCTCTGTGGCTAACATTTAGTAACTCCCTCACACGGAAAAAAAATTCTCAAGATGGAAGTGTGGAAAATCAAATACATTTAGCTTCTCAATCTACACACTCATCCCCATATTCTGTCATGAATTAGATTTAATTAAATAAATTGAAATTCCCAAGTTTGTCAAAACAGTTTTAAAAATCTTTCATCCTTCTCCTAGTTCTTGTTATTCGTTGTACATTAGCATTTCTAAATTGTAAAGAAATCCAATTAAATTTTGCATTAGAAAACAAATTCCACAGATCCTGAATTTGGCAATGACTGTTCTGGCCACTGACTGTACAGAAGCAGGTGGCACTGGGCACAATAAATAGATTTCAAATTAAGTAAGCTTATTTTCACGCCTTACCTAAGATGATGTCAACATTTTGGGCTTAGGCTCAACATTAAACAAGATACAAAATTAAGGCAGCTTCCCTGAAATTTTGCCATAAGATAAAAGCACTTTACAGCCAAATACATGCCACAACTCCTAAGAAAGTAAAATACACAAACCTTCACAAACATGTTTCTAATTACCAATTTTACCATTTGCCCTGACTTTTGCAGAAGGAAAAGAAATTGTGATTTCAAATTCTTCTGTTTTAAACCTCTGAATCTGGGTGTCTCTGAATTTGGGCAACTGCCTAGGCTCGGCAGGCTTGTTTGAATGTTTTCTTCATTATCAGAATGATCATCCCCTCTCAAATGCTGACAGAAGCTGTCATTTTCATCTGCCCATTATTCACTGTATACATAATGCTAGTTAAAATTAACACCGACACTGGCTGGCAGCTTGTCCTTTAACATTTACATGCAAACCTGTCAGTTCTTCACATTAGGATACATTTACTCTTTTCAAAACACATTGAAGCTGACTACTAATTCTCCAGTCCTTGACTTCACAGGCAGTATAAACTTTTAAATGGTAATTGAGTCATCTTTTGATGAGCTGAAAGGGAGAGCAAAGTATGATGTTGCCAACAGGGTGCTGTTTGCTCAGCAGTAAAGTTTATGGACTACTGCTTTATTCAGACAAATTATTAGGTTCAGTACAGGTGGTAGGTGGATGACACACAGTCATGATGTACAGAAAATCCATACCCATTATCTAACAGCATCTTCTAGCCTTGAGATCTGTGAATTTACAGCTGACTTTGGAGCTATGGCCGACAGTGACATTCAGCATGGAGTCTATGTCACTCCCCCTGTGGATGGCATAAAACTCACAAGTAGAAAAGGTTGGCAGGAGGATCTATTCCTCATTTTTCTGATACCTATAAAAACCTCTGGCACACTGGTTGTTTTTGTGCTTAGGTTTGCTTTTTTTTTTTTTTTACAATGTTACTATTAAGAGTACTATTAAAGTACAGATGAGGAAACGAGAGAGTTTTCTACATGTCCCCACACTGCAAGTGCTGTATTCTCTCTTGCTGCAGTGAATTGCATGAGATACCTATTCTCCCGTTTTTAAATTGAGTATGTCTAGATCATTCGTAAGTCAATAGTGCTGTAGTTGCTGCCAGCTTTTTATATCATTGACAAACATAGCCACTGCCGAAAAACGTCCTGGTGCAGTCCGTTCGTAACCAGGTCTTCTGTTTCCATTTTGAAATACTACTTGCATTAGCACTTTTCACATCACGTATTGTCTGCTGATTTTTTTCTGATACATCTTTTATTTTTAATGTCATCAAATGTGTCTGAAACCTAGACATTGAATTAGAAAGTGGTTCTCCTTTCTCTGTTGACTTTAGTGCTTAAAATTGCTGAAAGCCTGAGTGCCTCTTTTAATCTAAACCAGATTTTGTGCAGACACTGTACTTTTTCCTTTGGATGATCTTTATTTCTTATATTTTAAATACAAGGCAAAAGGATAAATTATGATTTAATCTTTATCAGCAGATTCAAACTATTTTTTTCAATGTGGACGTAGGTAATTTTATGCTCCTTTAAGATATTAACTTTTGCCATTTATGAGGTACTTGTACAGGGCTGAAGTTGTGAAAATCTGCCACTCTTATATAGGTTCTGATAAAACTCCTATCAAAACAATGGTAAAGGAGAAATACTAACTGTAAGTAAAAGGTTCCAAACTGGTGAGGCTCTGTTTAAATTAATAGAGTTGTGCTGACTTTATTAAAAAGTGCAGGCTTGGTTCGCCACTATTTTCTGTTTTTAAAATATATCCAACTTAGCCTTAACCATCTAATATTTTTTGGATGAATTGTTAAATCATCAGATGGCATGACTTGGCGAACACGTAGTATAAATATCGTTCCTCCTTATGTAGTACTTAATAGACCCAGTTTCTCTCTTCTGAAAAATTCTGGCTTCTGTCTCTTGCTTTTATGTATTGTGCTGTACTTTATAATCCTCACTTGTCCTCAAGAGACTTCATGCCAAATTCAGTGCTAGAGCTCCCAACAGAATGACACCACTTCGAATTCAGCCTTGGCTGGTTTCACCCCATGAATTGAGGAACTAAATGGTTATGACACCTTTTATTTCCTTGGATTTCGCATACTCCAGATGACAGGAATCATTTTCAAAAGGCAAAGTAAAGGGTAGAATCTATTCAGGTAAAATCCGGTCCAGTGTGACTTGCATATGCCTTCCTGTCCCCCAAAACATGTTTATGAATGATCTACAGTTCTAAATTCCTTTTAAAGAAAATTTCCCTCAAATTTGTTTTGTGGGCTCCTGAAACTATCAGGTCCTTGCTGTATACAAAAACTGTATTCCTCTGACATCTTCATTTCTTCTGTTAAGATTAAAAAGAAATATAAAAAATGCATGCTCTTCTATGTTTTCTCTATAACGTCATTTATCTTATTCTGATTCTTCTGACAGCTTGTAATGCTTCCAGAGCTTGCATTTCAAAGAACTTTTCAGCAGTTCAGTCTCTTTTTGGGTACCACAGTCTGGCCTCAATTCACCTGGCTGAAACATGGCTAAGCATTTTGAGGAGCAGCAGAGATTTATTTCAGGAGAGTTAAAGGTGGAATAAGCAGCATCAGGCTGCCTCCCCCTTGGCAGTTCTGTAAGGTTGGGCTTAGCTCTTCTGAAGCTTCCTAGATGAAGCTAGCCACAGGTTGCACTGAATGTGATTATAATACCAAAGCATCATTTTCTCAGCTTCTGCTGAGGCAGCATCATCAGCTTCTGAGAATCAAATTCCTCAATGGCAGAGAGGAAAGTATTTTGGAAACCTTTGTTGTCCCTTCTCTCTTCCTGGAGTGAGAGAAAGCACAAGGACTACTAGCAGCAGCAAATGGCACAGTCAGGGTTCTTTGTAACTGAGGGTGAGATCCTTGTTATGCCTAGAAAAGCAGAGACCACAATAGAAATGTTCTTCAGAACCAAAGCAGAAATTGATTTAGCATCCTTATTTTTCTGACTAATAGAAATCCCTCTATGGAAATCTATGCATCTGATTAAAGTTAATATTTTAAAAATTATGTGTCTGAAAGTACATGTATACCATTTATAGTTATTGCTCAACAACCTGAATGATCCTAAGGACGTCATCAAGAAAGTGATAAGAAATTTAACTTGTTCTACCACTGTACACTAATTAAACTGTTTAGTGCAGAGATCAGCATAAATAAGGAATTAGCAAACAATGATGTGAGCATAGCATGATTTGTAATATCAGCACATTGATGCAGTGGGCTCAGATACAATAATTTGATTGGCAGCACTTTATTAAGTTTTGGCAGCATTTAAGTAGACTGGGAGTGCTGTTATGAAGCTCAAGCACATTAATCCGAGCTCCAGCTCTCGTTAATACTGATGAGTGAAGGCAGTTAATTGAATTATGTATGAAGTACTGCTGATTAAATAATATTTCACTCCTTGCTATAGAATTAACTCTGCTTTATTAACAGCCACTGTTGTCTCTAACAGTGAATGTCAGAGGGACCTTTTCTCAGCCATCCACTTTCAATTTTTTTAAACCGTCTGTTCAGGTTGCTTATGTATGTACCCATCTATTCCTACTTGCACTGACCTTTGAAAGAAGTATTTTTGCTTTCCCAAATGTTGGTGTGATACTGGAAAACTTTTATTCCCTTATAGGAAAGGCTTCAATTAAACTTTTCGATTAATTTTGCTCATTGACAATAGAAAAAGATTCCACAGATTACATAAACATCTACTTTTGACTGATGCCATCTTAAGAATGAAATACAACATTAACTGACTATTTTCATTTTACTACGTTGCCGATTTCTACTTTCTACCTTTTTCTACTGTTTTATATTATTGCACATAAAACCAGGGACACTGTTAATGAGGGAGAGAAAGGGAAAATCCAGACACAGAATCTCAGGTTACAAGGAAATGGTAAAGCAGGGCTTTAGAAAATAAACTAATACCCTTTCAGGAACTCTACTGAACAACTACAAGAATTACTGTCTTCACCAGTTGGCAGATGTTTAGAATTAATCTCAAAGACAAGACACCTGAAAGAGATCTCAGTTATTTAGCTGTTCAAAGACAACATGACAAAAGCTAATTAGGATGGCAATGGTTTAAAAACAACAACAACAGCCTTAACATCATCAAGACACAAGGGTTACTCCTGAACCATGTTGTCAGAAAGCCAGATCCCAGTGTTGTTTCACCCTTTGTTAAGACATGCTATCAGTTGGCAAAACATAGTGAAATTACGTTAATTGAAATTTAGTGCTAATGTATATATTAAAGAATATGGAATACAGTATGCAAAGTGTATGAAGTCACAAGCTTCTATAGTTACAAATAATGATAAGCATTTTTAAAATGCGCAATGTTGGAGATCTGACAAAGAACTACGATTTTATTTTCAAGGCAGAGGACACATAGCCCTTTCATGATCAGCCTTGAAATATTCTAAGAATAAGCTTTCTGGTGATGGTCCTATTCCGGGCTATATGTAAAAGGTTTCTGGTGAAATGAAATGAAACACTGTAGTGCACAAGCGACAGAATACAGAAAACATATTTAAATAGTAGCAGAGATCAAGGATGATAAGTTTTAATATATACCAAAACACAGAAATACAGCATTTTCACTATCCCATATTACTTCATAATCCATTTATTTTATAAAGGCAGATGAGGAACAGTCTTTTTAAAGTGTCTTTGGAGAGTAGAAAGCCCAGAGCAAGCACCTTTGTATAGACGTATTATGACTTTTTTTTTTATTTCCATTGCTTACTCTTCTGTGGCCCCAGGAAAATAATTTTTTATAATTAAATTGATGGTATAAGCATTTCCTTCACTGTTTCTGGTTATAAAACATTGCTTAATGAAAGTGAAGCAGATATTTCTTAATTTAAACTGCAAGAATATAATCAGTTAAGATCAGAGGGTACAGCAAAGCCTCTAATTAAGGTCATTCATTGCTTTGACATGATTTTTCCCTTGGTATTCTTTTAATTAAGATGTTCTAAAACAAAATTTCAAGAATGCAAACACTGTATTTGAAACCCTGTTTCATGATGCAAGTTTACATTTTGATATTGAGATGTCCTTTCCAAAAGAACTATAATGATAAGTGATCTGCACATACAGTTATGAATAATGGAAATAGTCTGTGGATGGAACACTGAACTCCCAGAACCAGAAAATTTGAATTCCTTCCTATTTACCTATGAAGTCTTATATAATTTGTATCACAGCTGCATACAACTGGGTATGCTAGCTTGAAGCAAGTCCTTTCTCCTGTGGGGATAAGACTTAGCCTTGTGTTAGGACTGTTTGAAAGATTTAGGGGAGGGAGGTAAAAACAGTTGAATCTGATCTGAGCTAGGGGTAAATTCCTCTTAACTCACAGTGAAACAAAGATAACACTCTCAATGACCTATTATGCAAGTCTTTCAAAAACCAGAGGAGTGTCCATAACGTTAGCTAGTTACAAAATAGGATTAATCTTGATTTTTCTTCTACTCAAAGATGATGGTACCAGAGCCAGTCTAAAATAAAAATTCAGCTTTCACAACACTGTGAAAGACAAAGTATCTTAACAGACAATAGGAGGTCCCTCTCTGAAACCATTGATTCTTTCTGTATTTTGAAGGATGGGTTCGAGGAACCCAGAACAAGAACCAAAGGCAAATGTACAGAAACTAGAGCTAGAAAACTATTTGTTCAAGTTAGATTCTGAGTCACTCTGCCATTACAAAGTTAATTTCTTTTGCTTTGGTAGATATTTTGAGGAGAACAGGGTTACCTGAAGACAAATTTCTGTTGCTTTGGGGTGAAGACTTTCAACATCAAGAACCATTGGCTAAGCCTATGTAAAAATGGAAGAAATGGCTACCAACAGAGGCTGGTAGAGTGCAGGTCCATAGAAGGTCCAGCTGGAATTTTGAACTGCCTATGAAAATATTAATTTCAGAGTCCTAGACTGAGGAATGGATGAGGAGGAGGCTGATAGCCATCTGTGGAGGAAGCTTTGCTTGTTTCTCATGGGTGCCAAAGATCATGAAGTGCTGTTAGGGATGCCAGCTGGCCTGCTGCCAGGAGGCTTCTCTGTTCCATCAAACAATCTCTAGGAAGCTTGCCCATGAAATCATACATATATTCCCAAAAACGTACCACTTGATATTTCTTCACTCTGAAAGCTGATGAGAATCAGATTTTCTTTCCAAAGCTCAGAATTCAAGGGCTTCTCTGACTGGCTGTCTTGGGGGCATGGCAGAGTGAGTCTCAGAAGAGTTGTTGACATTAGTATTACAAGTGTTTACCTAGGACTTGGTGACTTTTCTCCAATCTTTTTGGCTTACCTACATGAACGTTTCCACATGACCTGTTCCAAAGACTATGTCTGAAGAATATCTACTGATTTACATTGTCTTCCAGATCCTGGAGGATCAGGAAACACTGTGAGGACAGGTGATGGTGTCTCACATTGACTGTTACCTTTCTGTACTCTCAATCAGTAGAGAGAAATGGAACCCTCTTCTTTCTTGAAGAGAGAAGTGAATCTTGAGGTTCACCATCTATTGGTAACTCTTACAGTCACATTTAACACTACTGAATTGTCATTTAACTAACCAGAGATGAACTTGCCCATAACTAATCTGAATGTGTTTTTCAGTCCTTTCTCTACTTTGAAGAAAGTTATTGGAAAAGTCTCGTTAGTGTAAACCAGCAGAGGGCCTTGGTGTCCTCAGCTAGGCTTTAATCCTTGATTAGGTGCAATATGTACAAATTAGTTTCAACAAAAGCTAGTGGCAAGAAACCAGACATTAAGACCTGTAGTATCTTGTGATGAGGCCACGACAGTGCAAAAACACTACTGAGAATATGATTACAGTGACATGAAATACATACAGGCTTCCATCACTGGTGCCTTAAATATCTGAACACTCCTTAAGTACTTCCAATACTGTATCTTGTTATTATGTGCACTGAATGGCGGTACAATGTAGAGCTGAGAAACAAAAAGGTATCTGAAAACCTCAAATACGCGGGAAGCTAGTTAAAAGCTAGTGCTTTTGGACAGAGATGCTTTGGGATGCTTTTACAAGGAATTCTTATTTCATTTTATTTAGATATTTATAATCAGCTTGAAAATGGAGATTAGAATGAGAGCTACATACCAGTCTTACATAATTATACATAATGTGCACCTATAAACAAAAGGGTAGTAATTTTCACTGATTTTTATTTTTGTACCTGATATTACTATTATTTTGGCTGTGACAGAAAGCAATTTCCCACACCCAGATTATTCCTGACACCCTTTATACTAAGGCAAATATGAAGTAAAAATTGTGAGAAGAGACTTAGTCCCACAGACTCTAAATTTAGAACAAGAAATACCTACAGAACACGGTGAACTCAGTAGGTGATTCATTTCCTGTTGAAGATGATTCCTAAAAGCTCAAGTATCTCCAGAAGGTCACTCCCACCTTCAGAAAACATACACAACTACTTATTTTTAGAGTTCTGTAGAAATGCCTTGCCCACACAGTGAATTGGACATATGTTCTTGGATTTAGCTGCCAGTTTTGTGAAAGTTAAAAAATTCTGGGCTTACTGTTTTACTAAATAAAATTTTCCATTTATTTCAGTCAAAGCAAAAACCGATTTAGCATAAAACCATTGCTCATGAACCTAGCAATCGCAGCTAAGTCTGCTGTTGACATTCTTATGCTTTATTGTGGGTTGCTGGTCCTCCTACAAGTACGTTCCTAACTTTAGATGAAGCAGCTGGAAAGGATGTTGGATTAAGTGCATGCTAACTTGCATTGCTAAATTAGAGTGAAAATGGTAACTCTCTTCCTTTCTGTTGCTACCCTTTCTACAATATAGATATGCTTTTCCTCTATCCAAAACATCCTTTTCTCCCTTTGCTGATTAACCCTAGTAGCTCTCTATTATGCACAGGAACACTGCAATGCTCGTTAGGTTATAAATGAGAGAATCAAATACCCAAACTCCTACGATCTTTTATCAAATTCATTACTTGCAGTAGATTCAATACTAGAAATATGTACAAAATTTCTCATAGTGCACAGGTCTAAAGTTGGCATGTATTTTTGTAGGCGAAAGTAGAATCGGGCTTGTTTGTTGTTTGAGGGTTCAACGATTCATGCTGTGTTTGAAATTTAAAATCAGCTCAAATCCCCAATTCAACTATCACTGAAAACATTGATTTGGATACGATACTCTAGATTATTTGCAAATGGCAAATCTAAAAAAAAATAGTTCAAGCTATTTTAAAATACTAAGAAGAGTATTCTGAAGGTACATGAAGATAACTAGAGCTGTGCATCACATACAGCCTGGTACCCAAGCGTGATGAAACTACAAAAAAGAACAGAGTAAGAATTACTTAGAAATAATGAGAAACAGTGTAAAAGTGCCAGAGAGACATTGGAAGTTTCCAAGATGACCCATCTTTTTTCCCAGTATTGGTTGGCTGATATTAATGTAGAATTATATGCTATCATCCTGATTTCCTGTGGCTTATTTCTAGAAAACCAATTTTTAAAAGCCCAAATCCTTTCGGAGTAATACTCACATAAATATGTAAAATGTTAAAACCGTAAAAGAATGCATAAACAAGGTGACTGCCTCTTAACAAGACAGTGCTGGAAAAAAAGGTTGTGCATCCCAATGGTCATTTCAATTCTTAAAAGATAAATAAAACCCCACAACCTGAAATTATTTGTGCATCTTCATGCAAAGATCTCAGCATTCAAGGAGCAATTTATCCATCTCCACACACCATAAAAAGCTACTAAATTAAGCTTTGTCTTTAGTATAATTTATATATGTTGTTCTTCAACTACTAGATTAATTTCTGCCATAGATGTGTTATTTCCTGCTATTGTTACACAGCCATAGGTCTTACACAGCCAAACGTTTATCAATCATTTCAGTGTTAAATGTTAGAAATGTTTAAACTCTCTATAGATATTGGGGTTTATACACAGATGCACGTGTCTGTATACACCCCAACCGAAAAGCGATGCAGGTAAAGAAGGTGGTCCTGAAAAACCTAATTGAAAAAACCCAGAAACCTAATATTAGCCTGAATAGAATTATTAATTTAAGATGTTAGAGGCTAGTGAAATTTAACATTGTGATCCTCTTCTCTGGTCTTCAGTATTTTGGTTTTCACTACACGGTAGCTGGGTCTGTTTGGAAGTTTTGGTTGTTTTAGAGGAAAGAAATACAAGAAGCAGAACGTGATCACTTATTAGTGCAATGCCTAAAGATACAGCTATTCCTGCTTATTCTTTGGACCAGGTAGGTTTCTGAGCTCCACTAGGTGGCTGAATATCTCTGCTGACACAATGGGATGCTCAGGATGAAAAATCCAACTGGGCTCATGAAAAGGCTAGACTAAAGTTTGATCATTTCTGGTAAGCTTGTAGTGAATTCAGGTTTCAACAAAGAACAAGTTTTGGCATTAGCTCAGACAGCCAATGAGGAGGTGTAAATATAATTGGGATTATGTCCATTCATAATATGAAATTTTGTATATATTTAACAGTTACTTTCATGCAAAGTATGGCAGGGAGATAATATAAAATAAAGTAGTACTGTGACAAGATTACCCATAGCCATTCAGAGGTGAGGCACAGTATCATCTTGGGGTCACTGAAAATATCTATCACGAAGTGAAGAGACAAGTTAAGGAATGAACACACAAACCAAATTTAGAGATTCTCTGAACAAGTACACTTGAATCTGGTTTTATTAATCATCTGCTGTAAAAGGAAAGTGCTTCACCAAAACATGAATTTGCCTGCATGTTTAACACTGCAATATGGTGGACCCCTGTGCAGTTCAAGTCAGTTTTAAAAGTCACATCGCTAGGAACTTTATCTCATAATCATAGCAGAATATGTACTTCGCTAGACTACCCAATGCTTTGTTTCTGACAGCAGATTCTGGCTATGAAAGCAAATATATCAAGCCACAGAACATGCTATTTGGAGGGTAAGTGGAGCCTTCCTTTACCGGCACAAAACAAGACAGACATTCTTGTGCCATCCCTTTTTCCTTTAGTGCAGAAAAGCATGACAAAAATGTTCACTTACTCTATTTAGGGATAGAAAATGGCAGGGCTTTTGACAAGTATTCTGTCTATAAAAGCACCAGAATCATATAGAATGCAAAGAAGAACCCAGTACCCCCCTTCTACACCCCAATCCCACACACCTAACGTTTGCAGATAGGTCATGTTACAAGATTTGGTGCACTGCTTCTCTACAGAGATAGATGTAACGCAGAGGATGATATTCTGTAGTTTAATACAGTTTGGGAAATGTGACTGTAGGTGTGTGATTGGTAAGCAAAAATACACCTTTAAAACAATTGTGAAAATATTTTCTTATTAAAGCTAGCTGACATTATTCCAACAGCTTTGTATTTAAGAGCCTGCAACTAAGAATCCCCTCTTCTCCAATTACGAACAGCACGCTCCACAAACTTCTTGCTGTAAATATCTGGCCCAGCAACAGTATTATGTACTAAATAGTTGAAGGTGTCTTTATGTACATTATGCATGAAAACCAATGCAAACTCATGTTGCAGAACACTATCAAGCAGGAAATTGAAATTAAATGCCAGTATCTCATAACAGCTTCCTGAAGGGCACATAAGAAAGAGTTTACCAGAAATCTTCCCAGAAGGAGGCAAGAAACAAGAACATCTTTGACTTGAACCCATTTCTTCTGCCCATGACTGCTGTCATTTAACTTTCTCTAGATTTCTATTTAATATGTGGTGGTGTGTGGGAGGCAGGGGATTAACTAATATTTCAGTTATTTACACCATTTTCAATCCCTAGGAAAATAGAGAACGCTCTTCCAGGGACCAAAGTTCTTATTTAAAGATGATTTAGACACTTTGTAATTTTAGTTGGAAGTAGGCTGGTCTTCAGGCACTAAATGATACAGTAGGTGCCTCCTGGGATCTTCTTATTGCCTAAGCAAGTTGGATGCCAAATTATGAGAGCCTTTTGGGAGAAACTGTGTATCTTATGTACTTCCTCTTCCTTGGCAAGGTATTTACATCTTAAAGCACTCTAGATTTTGTAGATCTGGCCATCGATCTTAAAAAGGCATTGGGACTTAGACTGCTAAACCAGTTCTGAAAGTGAAAACAGTTAGAAAAAAAATTTTCTGTGTTTCAAACTAGATTTTCTGAATCAGTAAGTGTTGATTATGCAACTGAGTAACTTTATTCTTTTCTTCACTATTTTGTAATATTCATCTGGAGCTCCTTCATGTCTTTACGTTTGTAATCTGGTGGTGTTTTAGGTAGAGTTTTGACACAAAAACTATGCAAATGTAAAGTGCTTGTTATAATTAATAGATACAAATAAACATAAATACTAATGACTTGATGTAACATGCTGGGAGAATTTCTATGTTATCTACTACAAATACTACTTGTAGCTTTTTATCCTTCCTTAAGTGCGTATCTGTGCCTGCCCAAATGTACTATTAATTCAAAGAAGGCTGCGAAAAGAGTAGTTACAGAACCAGCAACAAAGGAGAAGCAGACAGAAACCTGAGCATCATTAATACAGGAGAAGAGCTTCATGTCTTTCAACTGAATGCAATTTTGTCACTTTAATTAGTACTTTTCCCTTGATCCTCTGCAGAATTCCATTGTGGTTACTGAGTTAGAGTTGTAGGAAGTCAGATCTCTGTGCACAACTCATCTAATTTCACATCTCAACAAATACATAATTTTCATTTTCATCTTTTTTCCCCTCGTAATTATTTTTTCCCCTCTTAATTATTTTTCTTAAACTAGGCATAGAAGTTGCATGAGAAAAACGTAAAAGAAGTTAGGACACAGTATGCAAGTCTGTCTAAAAATGAATTTGCACTGGACAGCGTTCTTGGGAAATTATATCCAAGCAGTTGACAGTGAGAATAATGTGAGTATGGCCCTGAGACAGAACCTGTTGAAGTCAAGTGGAAGGACTTCCATTGATCTCATCAGGCTCTGAATGAGGCACCGTCTTCTTACTACTATACTCTCTAGAACTAAAAAGCCACAAGTCCTGCCACAAAGCAGTAAGCCCATAAACGTGAAATTACAATGAGCAATAAAATCTTGAGAGACTAGTTTTTCTATTACTTTAATTTATACTCCTGTTAACCAATTTTAAATGCACATTAAAATACCAGATAATTCTAAAGATGTCAGTATGTGGATAATAGAGCTTGCCAAGGCCATGCAATGCAAGTGTTTCAGCAATATCCTATTAGATTTCAGTCATTTATTTCATCTTTATTTTAAGAAAGCCTAATTTAAGACTAGGAAGAAAAACCATTTGAAGATGCCCAACTGCTGGATAAGAAAAGCAAAATGGAGTCAGAACTCACTTGTGGGAAATGGCCTGACATGCAATGATGAATGGGTATTCTGCAGCCATAGCCTATGTAACCTAGTTTGTAAATACAGAAAGGTTGACTACATTATCTAAGATGCTTTCTCCTATGTCATATGCTATATCCTCTGAGTCACACAGAACAGCTAAATCCTGCAGTTCTAAATTGGGACTAAAGCTAGGAATTAGCCATCATTCCTATGTGCGTGTTGTAGAAGGGCAGCTGGCCCATGATACGGCTTTAACTGTATCCAATTGAAATTTGAAGGAGCAGCTCCTCTCAGAACTGAGCATCCTGCTCATCCTATGCCTGCGAGTGCTGTGGGAACACTAGCATGATCCCAGGTACAAAGGTTTATTCCTTCCATTCAGCCCTTCCCCTCTATAAGAAACAAAGGATACAGTATTAAAACGTGATATCCTCAAAAAGCACGTTATTAATGCAATTGCAGTGTAAACACTCTAGAAGAAAAGAGATGGAGGCTACACTGCACAGCTATGTAAATAAATAATTTCACTCCAGTTAAAAGAAATTGGAAAGAGATGGTTTAAATTAAAAACATTGTAAAAGGAATACAATCATGTAAATACTGATTTTTTTAATATTTTGTTTTTAAGAATCTGCTTCTGATGTCCTTATCCAAGGGATGTAGCACTTGACTCAGCAAGTAAGTCCCACTGTTTTCAGTTGGACCTATTTTCAGACGTAAGTAGTAACCTAGGATTTTCAAAACTGGCAGTGGCTGGCTTTTGTAGGAACTACTTCAGCCAGACGTGCTTTTTAATTGCTCTAGTGTAGAAACAAAGTAATGCCTAGGCTTCAGAGACATTACTAAGCTGAAGGTGACCAAAATATTTCTTGTAAGCAAGGAAGAAAAATTTCATCTTCTCACCATCTGATTGAAATGTCATTGTTTAAATGCTAGTGCTTTTCAACCTTTGGATTTGTTTTTAAACTGAAATACAGTGGCTGTGCAACTGGCTATTACTTGGCATGCATATATCAACCCTTCTTCCTTCCTCACTTCTGAAGTTTTATAAAATAGTATGAGATAACACCAAAACTTCACTGCAAATTATCATGTAACATTCTTCAGCTCTACTAAAATGAGCCTTTGAAATGGAAAAACTGGTAATGTACACGAAGGAGGTATGCCAAGTTCACAGCGCCCATGCTGTTGCCTACTCTTGCTTCTCTGTTGGGGCAGCTGTACCACTTCATTTTAGTCAGCCAAAAACCATGGGTTTCTCCAAAGGATACAGGAACATCTTTTTTCTTTTTTTAATCAACAGCATAGGGACACTAAGCAGACTAGCCTGGTGACACAGGTACCTAAACCAGTTTAATTCTCTCCCAGCCTCCATACTGTTGCCTTGAACCCAATTTATCCATCTTTCTTTACCTGCATCTCATTTAATATTTGTAAAATGACGTCTCTGTTTAAAGACCTTCATTGTTCACCTAAGCCCCCATAAGTGAAGCTGCTACATATATTACAGACACAGAAGAAATAAATTAGGGGGAAGTCATAAAAAGGCCCTAAAGAACCACCTCTGTGTTGGGGTGGAACACCTATCAGCAATGTGCTCTGGTGTCAAGTGAACAACTTCCAGTGTGACCTGGTTATTTTGTGCTACATACTTCAATATTTTTCTTTTTTGACCAGATACTGAAAGGCTGTGATGTTGTCTCCATGCACTTGTGAATTATAGTAGTGCCATTTGCACGGTTGTAGTTAACAACCTGTCACGTTTCCCATCATGATGTTATGCTGTTATTTTCAGGGTTTATGTCCTGACTATGAAGTTGGTGACTGCTTGGTCTGGAAACAGTAATGCATTTTTGTACATTTTATAAATACAAAATGAAAAAGTGCCCTAATATAAAACCACACTCTATTCAGAAAGAAAAAAGTGACAATTTAAAGTAATATTTTCAGTAGTAGAAAAAAAACAATCAATACCATTCAGGAAGCTCCTTTCTTTGGCCAGAGCCATTAACTATAATGCGATTTACAGCTCTGAGCAGGGTCAGCAGGTAGCCGGAAATGCATTAAGTAGGTGACTGTATTTTATGGTGAATCTCTTCGTAAGAGATAGTAAATCTCTTTGATGACCACAAATAGCATGTGCCCAGAAATACCATTGTGGGATGATATTACACAATAGATGTATTTTAATCTGTGTAAGTAACAGCAGTAAAACTTCTCCAAGTAGTAATTCCATGTAATCGTAGGCAGGTAGACATGGTAAATGATGAGCATGGATTTTGCTCCTGAGCGTGTTCAATGGATTCATGGTTCAGTGAATTCACAACTGACCTTTTTAGAGAGGTGTTACAAAAGGAGGAAATTTTCACTGAGTACAAATAAGTGGTTTCAGACTATCAAGTCAATAGCAAGTCTAATTGAAGAGCCTAAGTAATCCTACACGTACATACATGGTACTTTCAGAAATAAAAGTTCTTGCAGGCTACTGAATAACTACTATGATGAAACAATCCTCTGATTCCATATTTATAACTTAAATCATAGCAGTCTCTGAGGAAAGTACTTGCATATTATATGATGTATTCTTTTTCACCTCTTTCTCTATTAGGCAGGGGACAGGATTTCACAAGGAAGGTTTTGTGAGTGTCCTGGTTTCGTCTGGGATAGAATTAATTTTCTTCCTAACAGTCGGTATAGTGCTGTGTTTTGGATTTAGTATGAGAATAGCGTTGATAACACACTGATGTTTTTGGTTGTTGCTAAGTAGTTGTAGTGCTTATACTCAGTCAAGGACTTTTCAGCTGCCCGTGCTCTGCCTGCAGGGAGGTGCACAAGGAGCTGGGAGGGGGCACAGCCGGGCCAGAGGGACGTTCCCTGCCGTATAACGTCATGCTCAGTATGTACAACTGGCGCTGGCCGGGGGCAGAAATCGCTGCTCGGGGATGGGCTATCGATCACCGGGTGGTGAGCAATTGTTGCATTGTGCATCACTCGGTTTTGTATATTCCTTTACCAGTAATATTATTTCCTCTTCCTTTGCTGTCCTATTAAACTGTTTTTATCTCAACCTGTGAGTTTTTTTTCTGATTCTCTCCCCTATCCCACCTAGGGGCAGGGAGGCAAGTGAGTGGTTGTGTGGTGCTTAGTTGCTGGCTGGGGCTAAATCACGACAATGAGTAACAGTAAAGCTTTCGTTGAAAACAAACAACAAGCAGAGTTACCCTGTGTAACCATACACAGAGTAGTGGTGTGATCTTATGTCACTGGAGTTTATTTTAACCACAGATAAGGGTGTAGCTGCAGTGACCACATTTTCCACTGTATGAAGTGGCAAATTCTACCCTAATGACACTAAATTGTACTAATGAGATGTACAAATTGAAAACTGCATGCTGTATTTATATAAAGTCCTCAGCGGTGCTGGGTTCATCACCAATGTAACAGTTAGGAATAATCTCCCTGAAGTCACTATAAAATCCTGATGTAAATAGTCTCAGTGAAATAAGAGGCAGATTCCTAACTGATAATTGCAAACTGTAATTGTTGTACTCTTAAAATATAATTCTCTTCATCAAAGCTTTTTACAAGAGTACTTTTTGTAAGTGGGATAATGACAGGAGGGGTGGTGAGGCAATCTCTTAGT
This sequence comes from Phaethon aethereus, assembly GCF_964289735.1. Taxonomy (NCBI): domain Eukaryota; kingdom Metazoa; phylum Chordata; class Aves; order Phaethontiformes; family Phaethontidae; genus Phaethon; species Phaethon aethereus. The sequence continues at coordinate 8,089,785 of NC_138594.1, forward strand.
GTCACTCATTATCTCTATTTCCATGCTGTACTGCGATCCCTTCTGGATCTATCTCATCCCATACAGATTTATGGGAGAAGTACCTAAGCGAACATAAGCTGAAGCGTTGTAACCCTCCCCTGAATAAGTCCAATTACATGCCACTACAGAAGAACATTATTAGCACAGAAAAATACTATTCCTTGTTATTCTCAGTGACTTCTTTCTCCACAGGACACTAACTTAGTTTACACTATACAATGAAAATCTATAAAGAAGGGTTTTTTTAAATATAGGGAGTGATGGCTGCTACTATCCAGCTTGTACAAAAACACACGCACACACAAAAATACTACTACGAGGTAATTAAGAGCCAAAGCTCCAAGTTCCCTCCTTACATAATCAACCATGGCAGATGTCATTATTCACTTTCTGTTTGGATTATTAGCTTAGAAAAGTTCCCTGGGTCTCCGAGCAGCCACTAATTCTTCTATCAGATTTGTTTGTGTTTCATTCTACTCCTCTAATACATGGATACCATCAAAACATCTACTGCCAAAGGGTGACAAGAACTACTAAGATATTGTGTGAAGAGGATCCTGTCAAGGTGTAAGATAAGATAAACTTCTTGAATATACCAATACACATACTCAGCAGCACGAACATGCAGGCGCCTTGCTGTACAGCACTTAGAACTACCCTGAATAATCCTTCAAAGTAAGGATTTACAAGCTTTCAGTTATTAATGACTTAGTCACAGACCACTGTTTCAACTGCTTTTATACTTAGCTTGTTAAGAATACGATAAACCCTTTCCTGTATATACCAGCATCTACACTTGGAATTCCTTTGCTTTTAGGTCACAGTGAAGAACCTAACAAAAGAAAGATTCCTGATATTAGCCTTACCTTTTTATGCCAAACCCCAAGCTTTTGATGATACATCTAAGGTCCTGCACAGGAATGATCCTTTTTTTTAAGGAAAAGCTTAAGAGGATGTGCTCATCATGGAATGATGAACCCTTGAAAGATCACAGAGGTGGGCTTGCTGGCTTTTCACTTTTAACAAGTTCAAAGTGGTCTGGGATAATATTAAAAAAAAAAATTGCGTCAGATTTGCAGAAAGAGCAGTTATTTAACCAACAGTAATTGTAGGTCTTCAAGATTCTGTAATGACTGTAGACTCCACAGTGTGTAGGGCAGCAGATGTATACTGCTCCCTCTTCTCCTGTTTGAGGATATAAATGCCCAAATGATAACTACCATCTCTTAAACTTCCTCCCAGCTAGAAGCCATTACCCATACAGTTTGTGGCAGCCCTACCAGCTACAGCTGTCTCAAAGAATTAATGTTACTTAATTGTTCTTTCTTCCTATAACCCATACGAGTATCCCTGCAAGGTAAACAGCAACCACTTTAGGACAGTGGGAAAGAGGATTTTCAACTTCTTCAAAAAGTAACTGGAATACTGGTATCCCTAAAATTGGCATCTAACCTAACAGCAAGAGTGAGGTACAATGACCAGGATCTGCAGATTGCTGCCTTGATATCAGGCCTTGCATATTAGAGCATTCCTGAAGTAGAAGAGGGATACTGCTCGTGTCCTAGCAGGAGCAACCTGTGGGTTCAGCAGGAGAGGTACTAGACAGCTGGTAACACAGCAAGATACAATGTGCTATCCAATGCAGTGTTTGTTATAAAGGGAAGGCTTGACCTTTGCAGTGCCTGACTGTGGCTAGAAGTAGACAGGAAGCCAACTTGAGTCATTTGGTCCTGTCAGTATGAAGAACCAAAGTCTAAGATGCATGTTACATGCAATTTTTCGTACATGGCTATTAATTGTAACTTAGGATCAAAAAACACACTCAAAAAAGATAATTAGGCTGTTAAGGGAAAAGGGACCTGAGACCACTTTAGCAAAGAACTGTGGTCCAACCATAAGTCTGGCAAGGTTTAAAATTTTAGATTTTCAGAGTTCTTTACTGTGGTTAGTTCACATTGCTTGCCCTCTAAAATTTATTTATTTATTTTGTTGAAGGAGTGAAGGAAGCTTAGTGGGGAATAAAGGTATTCAGAGATCTCTGCAAAATGGTTGTAGCTACAGGCCATAAGTAAGATGGTAACTTACGCTATTCAAAAGGCTCTTGTAAAAAGGACTCCATAGACAGGTATTCAAAGGAGCGGGAGGGACCTGAAGACAGGAACTTTGAGTCCCATGCTGGTAACAAAAGCACCTGTAAAGGATGATCCCCAATCCTGGGCTCCTAAGGAGCCTCAACTGAGAAGAGGGCTGTGGGAACCAAATCACAGTGCCACCAGGTGTTGTGAAAGGGAGAGGGTCCATGCTGCAGGCAGGCAGACAGAGCTGCCCTCTTCTGAGTGTATTCCCTGGAGGCCTTCTGCCAGTACACCTCCTCCACAGCCAAACCGCCCTGGAGAACCACACTGTGTAGTGTCCTGCGGTCCTGTACGTCTTCCTCCACGCTGACTCAGAGTTTTGTTATAGTCTTCTTTCATTGCTAAACAGAACTAATGGAGAAAGTAATAAAACACTGGGATCCTTCTGATTAACAAATATTTTACCTATTACTATCAAGTATAGATCATCTACAGAGAGTAGGTTCTCTTTGACTCTGCCTATTAAGTGTGAGCTTAGACTACCCACCAACTAGAACATTAAAGGTACGCAGGCCATAAATAGAGGAAGGAAACTGATATAACTAGGCCTAACATTGTCTATCACAGCTTTTATAATGCAGTTTGGACAAGATAACATGACTAACCTACTTACCCCATCAATATCCTGGTTTTACTCCCTTTCCTCCCTTTTGTTCCTCCTTTTTATTCCCTTTAGAAAGAGAGTTTCTAAAAACCTCTCATTGCCCATCACCTTTGCATCTCTGGATAAGATACCATTCAGAAAGGTGTAGCGGCAGTTTTTCTTACTGGCTTGAGACTGATCATAGTTATTAATTCAGGAAACAGTCACACAGAAAGTTTCTAGGGAGATTTCTAGGTTATTCAAAGCTACCTAGAAACTAGGAATCAGTTAGAAGAAAATTTCCTGTGCATACTGGGAAGCTATTGCAAAAGATGGATATAGCTAAAAAAATTTAGCACAGTGCTAATTCATGCAGCCATCCTTGTTCACACCTTCTTCTAAGGGTAGTCACTGGCAACAGAAATGGCCCAACTGAAATTACAGCAAACAGGGCTGTCCTATCAGCCAATTACGCCTTTGAAGTTCATTTTGCAGGGTAGATGAAAGTTCAGGATTCAGCTTTGTTGGCAACCCCAGAGCAGGATCGCTACCCAAGTGTTTAAGACGAAGTCCTTAATCCTGCCTAATTACTAAGAGTTACTGGACACACGAAAGACCACTGGACCACAGCCAGATGAATAAACACCTTGTGTATTCTCACCTGAACTTGCTAAGAATATGCCCACTACACAAGCAAGACACCTCTAGTGCACATCCTAGAATATCATTAAATTGACACTTTTGTTCATCAGCCACTTGTAGCATTTTCTTAAATGAACAAATAAATACATGTTCACAATCAACGTCAACTTTGATTCTTCTACCGCTGTTATAATTGCTATTGAAGGAGAACATTACAGATCACCTCTCAAACACTTGCATTATTTCTCCATCTATTCGTGAAAGCAAGCAGATTCACATTTGACTAAAATCAGGTGGATTCATAACACACTACAGTATTTATATTTGCTTAAAGCTTTGCATGATCAGAAGTTCAGAGACATAGATCAAGATTGTTAAATATACTTCCTGCTATAAAGAAGTATGGCAAGATTCTCTTTGTTCTATCGCTGACTTGCCAAGGGACATTTCATCTCCCAGTAAAATGTGAGTATCCACATAACAGCGCATTGGAGGCTTTGTCAGGAAAATCCAACCCATGAAATCATTAATCTGGAAAACTCAGCTTTAGTTCAGACAGAGTACCCATAAAAATGTTTTAATAAGACTAATTGTTGACTAAACCTGGAGACCAGCTTGTATCATATGAATCGTATTTGCTTGTGAATGTAGAAGCACAACCAGATCCTAATATGCTAAATTCCACTTCTTTCATATTTAAGTTCAGGGATAAATCAAACCTTTGAGGTATGAGTCACACTCTAACCAGCCTCTTTAGATTTTTACGGATGATTTTAAATTACAGACTCATTCTGATAGTCTCATTAAGTACAGCACTACTACTAATGTGAGAGTGTCTCAAACTCAATGCCATAATTTGGTTACAATTCATAGGAAGATGAGGAAATGTTGCCATATTTGTATGAAGAATGAGGCCATCAAATGTCTCCCCTCAACAATGTTCCTTTCTTCTAACAAATTACAAGCAGTCAAATCATCTGTTCCTTGCTATTTTAAAATAATGAATTGTATCAACAATTCATTGAAAAGTGAGATGATGGTTTTACATTTTAATTATCTTTAACTCCCATGCAAAAATACCAAAAAATCTAGTTTCCCTTCTAGTTACATGATTTGTAAACAGTCAGTTTTTTCAGAATCACCAAAGGAAGTAAGAAACGAAGAAAATATTTGGTACAAAATATATTTCCTTCAAGCTATCTTTAACTGACAACCAAAGCTGAAATATTATATATACTAACCTAAGTTCCAATCAGTAAGTGAATGATTTCCAGAATCTATGCTCTATCGCCCTGAAGAAATGAAGTGTTCCAATATATTGCTTTCTAAAAGAAAAACTTCTATTATTGTTCCAATAAATAATTATATATGGCTGGTTAATTCTTCAGAGTCTGCAGCAGACTGAATCATTTTGAACAGTGTGTGCAGACTGTTTAAAACACTGCTGTAGCTCAGACAGCACTACTGTTTTCACTGACAAGCAAAATGCACCAGATGGTGAGTGATGCTGCAGCCTCCTGAAGTCCCAAAATAAGACTAAAAGAAATTTTATAGTTAGTACAAAAGCCAGCAATGCAGGAGTAGCAATCAGCAGGTCTATGTTTTGTATTATTTAGGCAGACAAACTAAGTGATCGCCAGTCTCAGTGTATGAAATAGACCCCTGCGTGATTGAAGGATGGCATAATACATGAGCTTTTCAGAAAGTTTAAGATGTGTTTGGATGTGAAGTTTCATATCTCCCAGTTTCAGGCCATGGACAAACAGGCCACAGTTCTTACAGTGAACTGCCCACCAAAGGTTATTTCTGGACATGTACAGAATCTGTAGTTTAAAAGAAATCTTAAAACCCACACAGAAGAAACTAGCGACACGTGAACTGCCTGTGTGGGCCACAACAAAAGCACATGGTGATAGCAGAAAAGCTTAAAATCAGGTTTTGGCACTCAGGACCAAGACTGTAAATTGTTTCAGGCATCTTTTTCCTTGTAAATCATTACCAAATTCATGCATTTCCTCCTTGGAGGGACTTCTCAGTGCTTCACAAACACTACCCCTGTGTTCTTTTTGTGTCACTGTAGCTTTGCCAGCTGGTCTATGTTAGGATATAATCCCATCAACATGATCCTTGCAAAAGGCAGGAGCAGCATTATCAATCTCAAGCAGCGTTTTCCCTTTTATAGTAAAATGAGTTGTGAACAGGGGATTTCTCATCTCAGAATCTCAGGGAATGGGTAGCCTTTGATTTGGTTATCTGTAGCCAGTAATGAATCATAGTGGATGTAGATCTTTATCTGGAATTAAAATTGTTTTACAACCTTTATTAGAAGGAAGGAGAAGAACATTATCTGCTCCTTCAGCAAAGTTCAGTCATTATTTGGTAGAGATGGACTTCCGCCTCTTAGCTTGGATTAGCACTATCACCTTGTAAAGAAGCTTTAGACTTGGTATAATTCAGTAAGGGTCATGAAGACAGTGTCTTCCCCAGGCAAGAAACACTTATGCCCTCATGTTAACATGTAGTCAAAAGTTTCAGCTACAACACGGACTTTTGGCAAGTGAATTCCATGACCACGAATTAGATTTAACCACCTTTATATTTTATGCTTACGAAAGCCCACTTTGATGCTATGAAAAAAAACAGGAGCAGTATGAAGACAATCAGTACAGAGACACAAGAGTATCAAAGGTTATGTGCATCTCTTTGAAGTAAAAGAAATGGTACGCATTAGTTTGAAGTATTGCCTTTATCACCCTGAAAATGCTTGCATTACTTCAGTGACACAACATATTCATAGTCACAGCAAAACTCAGCCAAACAAAGGATATGAAAAAAGTTATTTAAATGTATTTTAACCCATCATGAACTACTTTGATATTCCATACCAGAAAAAGTCTATGTAGTGAAAGTATGTAATAATATAGATTATTTGATTATTATGCAAATCACCATGCCTAAAGAAAAGTATTCATTCTTCATCCTTGAACATTCCCTGAAGTTTAATTTGGAATCTAATTTGCATTCAATTAACATTTTAAAGCACTACTTTACTTTCTGTTTTGTTTGCCTACATGATTTAAATCATAAGAGCAATTCTTTGCTTTTAGAGGTGAGAGATGGGAGAGTGTTTTATGAATCAGTAGTATACCCACAAATCCAGCCATTGACGCACCTTCCTTCCTGCACTTGACTACTCTGCACCCTCACTTGCAAGGCTTGGCCCTAAGAAAGACCTGAGCCACAGTGACTGTAGTGAGAGAGCCTGTCAGTTGCCATTGCTCTCTTCTCTATTGAGCAGTGCAAGAAGGGAACTTGGGAAAGACAGTGTGACGGGTCTTGTACCTCATCTCTGTCTATATCCTCTCCTACCTGTGATACACACATCAGTGATTGTAAGCCACTGGTTTACAGTGGAAAAAAGCTGTATCCAGATGAACGTATGACATTAGAAGGTGATTTAAAATAATTTTTCTAAAATCTATCCCAGCATATAGGGAGTCTGGGATTTTGGGAATGTAGTGAAGTATGGTTTGATTTTATGAACTGCTCAAAGACAAATTTGCACAGGATCCAGAGCATTTGTTAGGACTTGACTTAAATGCATCCAAAACAGAGTATTAAGCATCAAAACTCATAAAAGGCATATTCTAACCTAGGCATACTGTGATACATTCCTAAATGCATTCTTACACAACTATAGATGAAAGAAGAAGTGATAGTTCAAAGAAAGACAGTGACTTTCCTTTGAAGTAGGTGAAAAATATTCACACAGCCAAAGCTGTGACAAACTCTAGCAACTCATCCTGGCATGTTTTACAATGCTATTATCCCCAATTAGCCATCTCTATGCTTGTGGCTGCTCCTCCAAGCAGCTAAAGAGCTGTATTCATGTCAATCATATGAACTTAGATGCCAGATTTGAACTGCAGTGACAGAGTCTTGGACAAATATTCCTTTCTAAAATCTTTGGGGGTGGTAACTTCCAGCCTTGGGACAGGACAAACAGCTGTGGAAAGGAAACATCTTAGCAGATGGCTATAGCTGTTTGCTTCAGTGCACATCAGTCAGCAACTTCAGCTATAGCTCCTCAGACTGCCTCACAGCTATCACCTCTCAGGTGCTAATTAGCATCTCATGCGAGATCTGATACGTGACTGCTAACATTATGGATAAACTTAATATGCACTAACATATCCTTTGTGATGTGTTAGTCTGAGATCATAACCATAAAATGCATCCTTGAAATGCTTTAAATATGGTTTTCAAAGACTCCAGAATCTAGGTGCTGCTAAAAAAAATTACTCGTTTGTTCTGTAAAAATTCATGGGACTTCTCTCTTCTGCTGAGGCTTACAGGTTTCAGAGTTGAATTTGAAAGAAACATGACAGTCTGAAAGAAAGGTGCCCCCAGGTTACCCTTGATTTCTTCATGGCTGCTTCAGTGAGCTGTTCATAATTGTCCTTTTGGATGTGTCCTAGGTTAGTCCAATATTCAACATGTATGGGTAACTCAGGGCTATCTCAGAAAGGAGGTCTCTCTTCATACTAGTCTAAAAAGTCTTCCTTCTTGAAAGTTTGAGTCATGACTGTTTCCTCCTTAATCTTCTAAGGATGTTCCCAAACCCAAATTTCTCACGCTATTAAGACTAGAATACCACAAGCATTACCTGATCACATGTATTTCTTAACACGCTGACAATTAAATTATTTTTCTCAATAACTTTAAGCTGAAATAATTAGAAGGTCTGCTAAGCAAATATTTTTTTCATTCACCTTCTACTGGGCATCTGTCTGGGCTGTGCAAATCAGGAAGGCTGAAATTTCTTGAAAGCAGGTGATTACATTCTCCAGGTTTCTTCCCCCACTATCAACATTAGGAACTAAACACACATAACAATACACTACAGCATCTTTGACAGCCCAAACCAATCTCAAGTAAATCTGAAAAGCTACTTTATGCTACATCAATATGTAATTAAGCTCCAGGCTTGTAGATGTTGATTTTCATATGAGTTTTTCACAAGAATTTCAGTGCCAGAAACTTGTGGGTTGAAATATTTCATCTCATTTGCACTAGTATTCCTATCAAAAGAATTGGCATTTTGGGTATTTTGAATGACTGTCAGATTGCAACTGTTGTCACAACAGTGAAAATATCAGATCAAATCTGCAGATTCTTAGGAATACCTCACACAATGGCCAAGTAATATACTCTAGTACTTTGAGGAAATAAAGATCATGTAGCAATTTTCACAGTGCATTCATGACAGAATTTGAAGCACTATTTTACCTTATAATATCTAGCTAATATACATAAATTAATGCATATTCATCTCAATTGCACTGAATATGTACTGAAAAAATAATCACTGAATGCTTCTGTGTATACTGAATGACTAATGTACTGTCAAATCAGCTCCACAACTGAACAGAAAATGGAGGTTGCTAAAGTCTCCTGATTCCTTTTCTAAATGGAAACATCTAGTTAACAGTGAACAGTGAAGACCCAACAAAGTAATTTAGTTTGAAAGAAAGAACAAAATAATTTACAGAAAGGAAGCACAAAAAGTTCAGATGTCAAATGTAGGTCAAAAGCAAAATAAAAGACTGTCAGTCTAAGAACAACTAATGTCTCAGGCAGCTCGAATCCTGAAATGTGTTAGAGAGATCCAGAGATAAAAAGAACAAGCAAAGGCCTACTCGGACCACATGATACTCAAGGAGTATATAGCATTAGGACAACCAATACATGTGTTTTGAAGGAGTTCTACCAATACTGACCAATGCCAGGCTATTGCTAGCCTGAATTTCACTTTTGCCTATTAAATTCAGCTGGTGTTGCTTATTTAGATCCTTTTAGCTGACTACTTACTATATATCATTTACTAAATCTTACTGAAGCCGAGTTAGGATTTAATCTTTTTTCACTTACTGTTTCTTGTTTCAAAAACAAAGATCAGTGAAACTTGCATTGTTAGGTTCATGTTTCAATTAGGTTCCATTCCTAATACACTCTTAAATTTGTAGAAATGGTATTACCTAGAAGTGCTGCATCAGATAAGTAAGTAAATACATCGAGTTAACAATACTGCTTTTCAGTCCTCCCCTTCTGTCTCCACACAGAACACACACATTCACAAAGTAGCATCATGTTAGTCTTACTGAGAGAAACCAGGAATGTCTTCAAGGCAATTTCTTTCCCGGAAAACAGCCATGGTCTTTGCATGATGTATTGACAAAAACTTTTCTATGCTTCACTATAACGTGATGTTGAGTACTTGTGTACTTCAAATCTTTGCAATGGATAAAAAAAAAACCAACACAAAAAACCCCACAACTCTCCCAAACTCAGCGATATTAACTGCAGTGAAAAAAATATTTAACAAAAACTAAAAATTTTAAATTACACTTACCTGGAACAAAGCTTCCCTGGACCACTTCCTTATAAGCCCACCAGCCTTCATGGATTTTTGGTGAATTTTGTTGAGCTAGAAAGAAATAATCAAAGAAACCATAAAATTAAGGCAAGGCATAGGAAATATTTAATTGCATAAACACTGGAAACTCTAAACAGGGTACCATCTTCTACAGAAAAGGCATTCCTCACGTTCCCATGTGATGTTTATTCAATTTACTGAATTAGCTAAGCCTCTGTATCTTAGAGGACCTTGTCCCTGTTTCTCATCCAGTAAAACATACTCAGGTTCTGAAGAAAAATTCAGGTAGAAAATGAGGATCTGTAGCACTACTGATGGATGGATTCTATGCCACCCATAAATTCAGTATGGGATAAACATGCAGAGAAGAAGAGTGTGCTCATACACAGTAGTCAGTATCTGATTCCAGGTTGGTGGACTGAAAAGCAGTTTAGCCACTTGCTTTCCCAAGTTCTCCGATAATCTCTCACTTTCAATGGGAAGAAGTGACAGAGTGAACCACAGGCAATAACTGTGTCTGTAACTGCTTCTCCTCTCATCCTATGTGCTTTGAGTTCCAAAACCAGAACAGAAATGCATAGCCCATAGCTTCACAAATAGTGGCTTATGCTGTAATGCTGAGGCAGGAATACAAGTTTTTTCTGCTATCTTCTCTGTCTGCAATGTAGCACCCACTACTTATCCCCCACCAGTCATCCTGGTAGGTAGGCAAGATACTTGCTTCTGTTACACGTGTGACGTGCAACTCTAGTACAGCTGCATTTGATAGCACAATGCAGTTACACAATGAAAGGTTTCTTTGACCAATATTCTGAAGGCTGCAACAATAAAAGTCTAAGCTTTGGATAAGATTTGCCCCTGATGAGACTGTTGCTTAAATGACTTCTCTGAATTCCTGTAAATCCATGAGCAGAAAGGTCTTGATCAGTCAGTTTGCTACTCAGAAGGTCATTACTTCTCTTTGTCTTAAAGGAAATCAGAACTGGAGCAAATTTTGCAGTCAAAATGTAAAATCTGTTAATTTGAAGTACTTTCAAAGGGCATCCAGACACACAGCAAGACAAATGTGCAGTTGATTTCCATAAGAGAGCAGATCAGAGCTTATATGCAAATATGTTCTGGCCTCACTTTCATATTTAGAGCAACTCTCAGCCGCAGAAAGCTCAGCTACCTTCTGTATCATTAACTTAAATTTTGGGTTGATTTTGTTTTATAAGATACTTTCAATCTCTTGCACAAGGTCCAAGAATTTTTTAACATAAATATGCAGCTACAGAAGATGCTGGATTTAGCAGCTTTCTGCTGCAGTTTCATTTCTAGATCACGTATTATATACAAAAGACACAATTACCCTGGGAAAAGTTCCAGCAGTGTAATAAAAATTGTTGTTGTCATTAAAAATTACAAAGAGGATGTGACATTCAGACTAAAAAGGATACAAGATGAGGACCATTACATACTGTTCTATCAGTTACAAAACAGTATTTATGATTTAACTGACTGTAAATTGCAGAAACAAAAGTAAAGCTGAAGTTAATTAAACATACTGACAGAAGGACCAACACTCTGCTTTACCAGAAATCCAGACACTAGTGGAATGGGGTATGTCTGGATGCAGATTTCTCCTTGCAGTACTGATGCTCGTTCCATTAATTGAATGGTGACATGTTAAACTGAAAGGACCATTCCGCTGTGCACTCTTTACAGTTTGCAGATGACATTACTTTCATTATTTTAGCTTTTATGTCATAGCCTAGAGAATTCAAACTGTGTATGGCTTTGTTGTGCTGGATTGCACTATACAAACATTTGGAAAATGGCAAATCCCAACCCACAATCAAAATATCTGAGCAGCAAAATATTCATATCCAGTCTGAACTGCAATTTTTTGGATCTCAACACTGGTTTATGCAGGTTGCTTTTATGCCTCTGTGCTCTGCAACAAAAGTCCTTAAAGGTTTCAGGATGCTTCAGCAACAGGAGAGGATACTAACAAGTGAGTCCCAACAAAGCACAGCAATCATTCTTCTACTTAAAATTTCCCAGAAAATTACATTGCATTCAAGTGCATCTTGTAGTAATATACACAGCTAAAGCTGGTTCAGCCAACCAGAGGCAGCTGCAGTTTACAAGTGGGTGAAAAAATTATGTATGTAGATAGAGGCAAGTTAAGAAGACTTCAGGGAGGATAGGTATTTTCAAATGCAACTGCTTACTGTCAGCATTCATAGAAACATATACAATTGAAAAATGTATTGCTTTTGCCCACTCTGTGGCCAATCTAAATGATACATGCCAGGTCCAGAAGAAAAATATAATCCATTATTCAGAGTTTAAATCAAAGCAAAATCAAAGAGGTTGGCTCTGCAGCTCTGCTTCAGTGTGTTGCCTCAACACTTAATAAAGCTAATTCCAAAAGGAGTATCAGGAAAACCAAGATTTTTGTCATATTTTTTCAAATCTGTAGCATTACTATGGAACAGCCTGCATGAGATAAGCAAGAAAATAAGATTATCAAAGCTTTGTTCTAAATAATTGGATGCCTGTGCAATTGCTTCAGCTATCAGAGAAGAGCATAACCTGGCGTCACTCTGTACATTCCACAGATATCAGATCCTTATCTCTTCAATACACATGAAAATGGAACACATAAAAAGGAGTAAAATAAGCAAAATAAGATGTTGTACCATAGCCATATAAAATGTCTAAGGGCAAGAGCAATGCTGGGAGTCCTGCTGATTTACAGAAACCTGAGACCACTGAGGAAATCAAGAGGAAAGGCAGGTGGTGGTTGTGAGAGAGCAGCTAGGGAGACAATCCCCAGCGCCAAGCTCTTTCTCGAACCCTGAAGCCTCAATGTTTCATACCAGTTCAGGCAAAACATCCTGCAAAGTAGTGCAGAGAGTGACTGAACACAGATTTCTACTCTGCTGTGCACATGAAATCTAGCTTGGTGCCAAAGATTTGCTCTAATGGATCCTACAGAGACTTTGCTTAGAAAGGAAAAAAGATTTATAAAGCTCTCATTTCTCTGAATGCAGAAGGAGGGGGTCTGGTAAGGCCAGGGAGAAAAGTTTGTCTTCCAAAAACTTCTAAAGCATTGCTCTAATCTATGTTATGCAAGTGGGCAAGAGGTCTTATTAAAGGAGAAAAAAGCTGTTCTCTATTTTTGATACATAATCAGACCCATATCTGGATTAGTAATGGAACAAGGGAATGTAAAATTAGAATGAACAGACATACAGACAATCCTTGCTGGGAATCCTATCTGGGATACTTACACCTGATGCACATAAAACACAGCGTATCTACAATTGGTGTATCAATGCCCATCTGACAGAATGGCACTGTGCCTGGGTAAACAGGTTCAACCTTATGGCTCAGGAATTACTGCCAAGGAAAAAGATTCTTCATGTGTGCCACGTCATGACACTGAAAATAGCAAAATTCTCTCAGCATCCTTCTTATTTTAGTTAAAGTAAAACTGTTGTACCTCTCATTGCAATTCCCCCACTTGAGGACTATAAAGAGACATGTGTGCTTGCTTTGTGGATTCTGATACTCTTGTGTTCCTAGCAGAACTCTGCAGCTCTATTTTTGGCATGACCCGTCACATGAGACACTGAGGAGGCAAAAGGTCTAGAAAGCAATTCTGTATTCCTGAAGAGGGTTAAATATCTAAAAAAAAATTCATTTCTGATACGTCAGACTTCTGCTTTTGCGACTAAAACCTAGAGGATGCCCTTTGCTTCCAAGAAATATTGTTGCTTCTGCAAGGCACCAAAATAAACAGGCCCATCTGAAGAGACACTTTTCTGTTAGGAGCAGATGACCTGCACAAGTAGCTCTGCGACAGCAATGTTAGCATCAGCACTGTATTCTGCCATTAGCAGGGACACTCCCAAATGCCATGTTTGTCCAAAGTGATAGAGGATATGGAATGACCTCCATTTGCTACAGCGTTCTCTCCCTCGGTATTGAAATAACTAGCATCTGAGATTAGTAGTTCTGCTGATGTAACACCATTATGTCAGATCTCTTTCAATGCAGCTGCTGTAGAGGAGACAGGATATTTATTTGGAGCTGGTATGACACATGTTGCTTTCATTTTGTCAAATTATTGTAGGTATGTCTCATTGTGGAGCATAAAATTACAGGCTAAGTTCTGCAAAATGTCATGCATTTTTGTTTCCTAGTGACTTTCATGTTGTCCTCGTTTCACCACGACACATGTATAGGGAAACAGCATGGTACAGGATCATAAAAATGTACAGTAAATGCAAACAGCAAAAGTTGCCAATGCCCTATAAAGTCATCAATGAACTATATCTAGCTTAGAGGTTAAAATGAGTAGGCTTATGTTTCAAAGAGAAGCTGTTGCTCAGTCAGTAAAATTTTTAAAATCATCAGATAACATTGTATCAGATAGCAGGTACCATGATGCAGATGCTCAAGTATCTGCACATAATTTGCAGCGCAAAGATGTCTTCATCTTGTTGCAATGCTAATGCTGATGTAAAATAAAATGCTGTAATTAAGACAAAATACTTCTCAGTAAATATGCTTCTTTGCAAGATATAAACAAGTCATTCTACAATTACTTATTTACTTTCTATACTTAAATAAAAGATAAAAAGCTTGTATCTGATGCCATCGTTTGTCATTCACATCTGAGCATAAGCCAAGGCTAGAATCCTGCCAGATCAGAAATCTCCATTGACTTTACTGCCATTTCACACAGATGACAAATGTTAAGACTCTGGAGAATCAGGCTTACAGCAGTTAGGAAAAAAATCCTTTTTGATCTGAATTTTATTGATCTGAGCTCTTCTGATTGCTATATTAATCATTCTGCATGCTTATCCTTACTCAACTTATATCCTAAAAGTCTTGCTTGCGATAACCTGGCTAGTATTGCCGTGGCATTAAATACATAATAACATTTTTATCACTGCCACCTCTTCTAGACAGTTATGAAATTAAAAAGAAAAGCAGCTGCAACTCTAAGCCATATAGTTTCATAATAAACTTAGTGCAAAGCATTAATTTATTGCTAATACTTTGATATGAAACTCTCAGAAAAATGGCATAGTGCTTACTACAAGAAAAATAAATCCTCCAATCTGCTATTACAATGGTGAACACTGAAAATGAAAGATATATTCATAAGGTATTAGATGCTGGTGTGATCTGCACTTATATTCACCCTTTGTGTCCCACAGACCATTGGCTTTATAGGTCTTATCCTGTTTCTCTCCCAGCTACCAGAAGCTTAGCTATGTGATACTATTTGACCTTCCATTCAGAGTTCCATAGTTCACTCCGCGTAGCTTCTTCACTCTCAAGCTATCTTCCTCAGTCATTGACAAGTAATAGAAGATGGCTGAGCCTTATGTCAGAAATTAAAATTAGAGGAATTTTCCTTTAGTGTTTCAGAAGATCATGTGTTCTAATAGAAAATTAGCCCTACAGAGAAAAGTGCAGGATGGTTTTAAAAAAAAAAAAAAAAAAAGAGCTGTAAGAAAAAGTTTAATCTTTTTTGCTAAACCCCATTTCCAGAATCCTAAGTAATGTACATACTATGTAATTATTTTACATAGTTTTAATTACTACATTTTATATGGGTATTTTGCACACTGTTAAACCCAAGGATGGGTTGCCTAAACTTTGGAGGGAGCACAGACTTAACCTAAAAAAATCAGTTTCAACACCTTCTGTCATACAAGTACCAGCTTTTGGCTCACACCAACAAATGCCTCCTAAAGCAAATGGAATACACATGTGTAAAGTGGACCTGCCAGCAGGGAAACTAAGCAGATGCAATTAGCCGAAGATTCAGCCCTCTATAATTAATGTTCAGTTTGTTTAAAACAAGTCTGTACATAATTGCAGCTATTATTTAAGATGTTTTTAGGCAACCTTTTTATGTTAAAAGAACCTAACAACATGCACTCCAGGCACTATATAAAGCATCACTTATAAGTGAATAGTTACAGGACAAGAAAGGTTAGCCTGCTTATGAATATTACAGCCTACATCGTATGCATCACCGTATGATGAGGGAGGAAAAAGAAAACAGAGGATTATAAAGGGATCAATAAATAAAATGCTTTCATCAGCTATGCCAGATTTCTTTTTTTTTTTTTATAACATTTTGCTCAGAAAACATGCAAATGCTCTTTCATTAGGTTAATACTTTCCATTCCATAAATCCTTCTTCCACCATCCCCATGTGTAAAACCTCTCACTGCTGCTGTGAATTCCAAACAGTATTCAACACAAGCAAAACAGGCATGACCTGTTTTTATCATGTCAGAGGGTAAAAGTAAGGCACTATCATGGGAACTCTAGTATGGCACAGACTTGACTATTCTCTGTATTTTCTGTTTATTTGTGATCTTGTTTCCTGGTAAGATTCCAATTAAAAATGTGGGCCAAAGGGTAAGATTTCATACAACCAGACTCGTATGTATGCTGGTAGTAGTGACAAACAATGTGGCATACCATGACAACATAGCTAAAGCTAACAGCTGCATCTACTATCTTTATGTAGTTGATTTTTGATGAGAGCCACCAAGTCTCCAGAGTCACTAAATGCTGCTTGAAGAACCATAAATTAAAATGTTTAGAAGTATTTAAGCCTCTGTTAGGATGCACGTTCTGCTTATAGCACTCTCTCACCAGAGCTCTGCAAGACTTTGGTAGTATCTAGCAACAACTCAGTTTGCAGGAAGTAGAAATTGTGTATAAAGCTCAGCTCTGCTCAGCAGACAGAAGGATCTTGTGCAGATCTCATCCCCTCCAGTCAAATATATTTGTGAATGTTTTCACTAAAGAATTTCAAATCTTAAAAGGCAAGGAAAAGGGCAAGGGCAAGGGACAGCCAATCTTAAGGCCACGGCACAGAACTGGCAGGCAGGACTTCAGAACATCATTGCTTCCTCTGCTATTAATCTTGCAGGTGACTGTGCACTTTCCTTTATCAACCTGTAAAAACTGGCTCGTAACACCAGTTATCATCTCATTGTTCAAGAAATGAAATAGCAAGATTTAGTAGAATTTCTCATGAGACTGTGCTCGTTAGGCATTTAGAAGTTGTGCTTCACTCAGCTGTAGAAATATAATTAGTTAAAAACTTCCTTGCTTTCTGACCTCTGAATACTATCAAAACAGTTTAAGTAAGCTTATGTGTAAGCAGAAATCAATCCCAATAATATTTATGAAGAACATGAGATGAACATGCTAGGTAACTGCATGCTATACCATGCTATTAGAGGAAGCTGTATAAATATATGTTGTTTGATGGTGGGTCCCAACCTGTAAAAAGCACTTTTCTATAAAGCTTATACACCCAATCATGCAATTGTTATTTAAGTTCTTATATAAATGAACAAAAGCATAGGTTGCATCTAAAGCTTTTAGTCAGAAAAAGTTAAACCTGTTTTGACTCACTCTTCCCTGAGCACCTAAGTACACCAATGTAACTGATAGATTGCACTACGGGGTGAATTACTTTATGTCACTGCACCCAATTTAACACGAAATTCTGCATGCTGTTTCTAACTCAATTTGTAGAACATTAAACATCCTGTAAAGCTGCTGTCCTTTTAATGTGACTAAAACACGTGTACAAGAGTTAGACCACATAACATAAAAGATTGTATGTTCACCCTCTCCAAGAATAACAATGTTATTTGCTTCAATTTTTAAAATAATACTTTTTTCATAATTTATTCTTCAGCAAAACTTTATTTCAGAAACGACAGAGAGAGGGGAGTTCTACATAGCTCTCTGTGCTGTCTGAGAAAGCTGAGCAGCTTGCTTTGATATGAAAGAATTCTGAAGGTTCTACCTACAAATTACTATCAACTAGGAATGTGAGTCTCTGCTTCCTCAGACCCCATACGTATCTATGGGATTCATATTACTTTTGAATGAGGGACAGTTCTTTTTGCATCAAAACTGAAGTACTGCAAGAAATCAAAGCAATTAAATTAACACAGGAGAAAAATACATAGCTGTATTGCAACAATTAGGACATAATACTGACTGCAAGCAGCGTGGGAAATTCAAAGGGTAACGCCAGAGACTCAGCACCTTTCATCTCAGTCACTTATGGCATACTTAGGGTTTCATGGGTCCTAAACCACACTAATACTATTTGGTGCTCTCAGTGTTTCCCAGAGTCTCTGATAGGAGTGCCAGCGTATACAATAGCCTACTCTGTGGTGTGTGAGATGGGGTAGTTCCTCTCCAGTGAGTTGTTTAATCATGTCTAGATATAAAGTACGAAGAGCTCTATAAAATAACGCAGTAAGAAGCAGCAAGATATCTTGTGAAATTAACTTCAGAATAGCTCTTGCTTTACATCACACTGGATGCCCTCCACTCCCATTAATTTCAATGTGGTTTGGGGACACTCAGCAACTTCAAAGAAATGGCCTCAATATCCTTGAGCCTTTAAAATTCAATACATTATTAATGCTAAATTAATAGGGCTTCCTTTAAAAGGAAACCACTAAGTTCCTTCCTCAGAAGTACATATGATATTGACGTCTCATCGCGTTTCTGACCCTAGTTGCTCGCTGTATTCTCTAACCAGAAAGTTACCAATCAGTAATAGTACAAACAGTCGGGGACTGTCCCGTTAGCTGCCACAGGCAATCTTTTTTTTCTTTTCCCAAATCTTTGGCTCCAGGAAAGAGAAATTATTTCTTCAGCAGTCTTCCCATGAGGGAGCTGTGCCTAGAATTTAAGTATTCATCACTGCTTAGGCAAACTCAAGGGGGAAAAATAAAGGTTTTCCAATTAACCTCAAGACTAATGGCATGGCATCAATATTAGATGCTTGATCCTACAAAATACACAGCAGCCTAAAATCCCATCTACAACACAGGAAAACTTGCGATCCAGAATGTGATATGGAAATATTCTAAAGAGCTACATCATAGGCAGAGAATTCATAATGCTTAAGCAATACCATTATAAGCATTTTCCACAATCTTAACAAAAGGACATACCTGAAAAAGAGGGAAGGCGGCTGCCTTCAATCTCCCTTGAAAACTCAGCAGAACTATGAATGGCAATCTGTAGGTCTTGTACACACATTACTCCAACTTCAGTCAATACAAAATGATGCACTTTCCTGAGATAGGAAGAGTCATTTTCTCATGGCTAACTTAGCTACATATAAACAACTGCAACAAACAACACAAAGTCATTCAAAAGCTAATGGCAAAGGGGAGGCAAAATTATTTTGATTATATTGAATTGGATTCAGAGACCTAGATTTCTAGTCATCCTGGGGTTGACAGTCAGGGCACTAATCCAGATCACCTCACAGCTCACTGGACTACCTAAATCCTCAGCTCTTAAACCTTATGTCCTGGCACTTTCTGAGATCACAAAGTCAAAAAATGTTTTTCTGGCCATATAATAACATGCTTTGCTAGCATCAAGAAGAAATCTAATGTCAGAGGATAAGCCAAGACAGGGATCCATTTCAGGCAGTGGCATCTTGACAGAAAATTGAACCCGTCATAATGTGGCTTTATTGCACTTGCTCCTACTGTTGCCACTGCAGTTTATCAGTTTCTTAGCAATAGTTGGTTCTTGGTTACTACACATTTCTTAACAGAATGGGGGGGGGAAATTATAGCTAATTTTTCTGAATTGATAAATGACAACTTTTCTTCCAGTAAGTAGCAGTACTTTCAGTGCTTTTAAGAAGATTTTTCAACATAAAGTGTTATTTTAGACTAAAGCAGATCTTGACTTTCTCAAAATCATGTTTCTACATCATGCAGATTTTAAAAGAGCCCAGTTTATGCATACTCCCATTACTATACATGGCAAGTGTAGCAGAATCTTAAATAGCAATGAACTCATTAAATTCCCTTTAAACTGCCAAAAAGGGTTAGGATCATCGGGTTTATTTCTGTGTGCTACTAAACAATGAGATGCCATGGGCCATCAAAAAATCCAAGGTCCATGTTAACAATACAGGGTTTTAATATATATTTCCTTCACTTACATTCCTGGAATCACAGAATCTCACAGAATCATTAAGGTTGGAAAAGACTTTTAAGATCATCAAGTCCAACCATCAACCCAAAACCACCATGCCCACTAAACCATATCATGAAGTGCCAGGTCCACACATTTTTTGAACTCTTTTCCAGTGAAAAACTGTGGAAAATGAGTGCATATTACTGGAGGCAAGAAAAATGACTGAAGAAGGATATTTGCTATTGAGACAGTTGGGCAAGTTAGAGCAACTCCCAACAAGAAATGATTCTTAGACTCCCCAAAAAGCAAGCAGATACCCTGGCCCTGCATCATAAAAAGCTACCCAAGGTTGCAAAGTACCATTATAATTACCCACTACGTCATTAAATGAACCTCAAATCATTTAATAAAACAAAGTGCACAGCTCAGAATCCCATTAGTATTAAACTGGCCACAAGACAAACATGAAAATTGTGTATCACAAGCATTAACTTACTTTGCATAAATTTAATTTACAACACAAGAGGCAGCTTAGGAAAGTAGAGAAGAAAATAAAGTAGTCTTAGTGACACCTCAATCCACTGTAAGCCAAATGATGAAGAGTCAACCCCTATGAATAAAATGGAGTACATATATTTCACTAGTACCTGTTAACCCTCAGTAGCCATCAATGTTAAGGTGAAAGGTTATCTAAACATGGAAAAAGTGAAGAAAAGCAGCTTTTTTCCCAGACTTCTAAAATCAGAGATTGGAAATAATTGTGGAAAAGCTGAACTGCAGCTGAGGAACTGAGGAGCAGCAAGAGGGAAAAATTGTTCTAGTCAGATCAACTGCCAGGATAAAACAAGACTGATAAGAAAATAACATGTCTTATTCATCTCAGTTGCCAGCCATGTTGTATTATATTGACATTCCAATTCATTAATTACTCTTGAGATATTACAGTGATGACAGACATGCAAGTACCCGAATGTAGAGGTTTTACTGGTTTATTTTGGACTACCCCTAAAAATTTTACAAGTTTGGAAGCATTGTTTGTTTATCCCACTTATTAGGTGAAGATGAGGAAGAACTTTTTTTTTTTTTAATCTTTGTCATGCTCCCAATCTTGACAAATCACTCTCCATACCTCCCCCCAACATTTTTGCTTCCCTGCAGTTCTGTGGAATACCCCTCAGAGATTACTTCTATCATCCATCTGTCCATAGTTGCGTTTTTCCACTGATCCTGGAAGAAGTCATACCCTACCGCCTCTCTGGACTGATTCCTGGGACAGCAGTGTTATTCTGGCACTCTGCTGCTATTCTGTTTTTCCTATACCAAACAACAATATTCTTGGTTAGAAATGATGCAGCTCTGTCTACCTTGGGTGACTGTAGAAAGTCAGCTTATCCTTCTGAACCCCTTAAATTTCTTGGCTTCTTGGTCCTTGCAAAGGTGTCCCCTATTCATCCTTCTCAGGCACTTCCTTAGCCATTAGTCAAAAGCAGTGATATGCTTCTTTCCTCTCTCTTGCTTAGTTTTGAAGTTAAGATGGAAGATGTTTCACATTGGCTGAGGTGCCTGCACCTGCTTAATTTTGCGGATTTAGAATTTGAATCACTTTCTGAGTTATTGATGCAGAAATCCCAGATTAAAAAAAAAAACACCTTCATTTGGGTATCTGTTGTTCATAGTTTGCTGTCCCTGTCTTTGAGAAATGAGACTCTGGACACAGATAAAAGAAAAATAAAATAAAACAAACATTGAAAGTAAGAATTTAAAAAAATGTACTTAGTTCAATAAAATTGTATAGAGAAATATGCCACTGCAAAGATTTCATCAGGGATTTCCTAGCTTTCCTTCTTTCCATCTGTGTGGTCCTGTTTTTTCCAAGTCAAAATCCACAGAAATTTCAGACAGTCTTTTATTCTTGCCTGTAGCAAGAGGAAAGAATTTTTTTTCTTCAGTGAGGGCAAAACCAACTAGGGACTGGAAACGGAAGTTGTAGATTTTAAATGTACATGTGTCCTTCCTTATCAGCCTGATATATATAAAGCAGAGACACCTGGTAGTATCCAGTGTCCTTTAAAAACCAGACAGCATTGCATCTGTTACCCAGGTTTCTTCCATATTTTCTTTATATTTACCTCTATTCTAAAGACTTCTAAAGGACCGCTTCTCTTCTAACCCTTTTTACTGTTCAATGTTCCATCTCTGGCCAAGACATTGACTGAAAAAAAAAAAAAAAGAAATCCTAGAAGCTGTCACAGCCCTGCCTCCTGCACACTCTATGGTGCAGAACTTCTGAAGACAAGCTGTGGGACAGGCTCATTCCAGTAGCTTAGCCATAAAGACTAGCTGCCTAACAACTATAGTGTGAACTACTGAATATGACAGCAATACAGAAAAACCTGTCCATCAATAATACTCATTGCCTACATCATTTACTTTATAAAAATGCTAAACAGTTGTCCATCTATTGATATGTATAGATATTCAACTTCAAAAGCACAACCACGATGCAGCAGTACAAAGTAACGTACTCCAACAGCAGTAAGTCCAAGAGCCCTGGTATACCAGCTTTTAAAATATGAGAAATAGGGGAAAACGTCCTTGAATTCAGGTCAATTCAGAGAAGCTTTGTTTCTTTCAGTTAAGATTCTTACTGTATTAAATTTTGGCCAGTGAATGCTTCAAAGAAGGATTCAGGATAACTCAGGCAAATTCATTGCTACGCAGCTGCCTAAAGAACACACTACATACCCTGGAGACACAGACATCCCATACCTGGTTACCCACAAATAAATGCCTGCTGAGTCTTACGCATATACTGAACACTGTAGAGAGTGAGAGAGACCTACAGATCTAGTCCATAAACACAGCATCTAATAAAAATCATGTCCTCATGTTCTGTACCTGCCTCCTTCCCAGTGTTTCAGCCTTTGCCACTTAAGCCTTTGATTTATGTACGCAGGTACAGATGAAAAAGGCATGGCCAACCAGACTGCCCACTTCAAAGCATCTGCAGTCCTGAAAGGAAACTACATTCTTGTCATTTCATTTACTGTGATTTGCCTGAAGTCACACATGACATATATATCCAAGCAGATACAGACTGCTCTGTCTTTCAGCAGGTCACACAGGCTACACTACACAGTACCAGGCTAACTTGGCTCCATGGCTGCAGGATCAGATCTGGTTTGTGTCTGGGCGGTGAGGAGCTAAGGAACGGGTGGAAAGGTATGCAGAAGTCAGTGATGATGCTGATGGGAGAAGTCAGACTGTAGAAAGTAAGTTACTTCCAGTCCTTTGATCTTCCCACTGGAACACACTGAATTTTATGCGTAACATCTCAGTTACTCTATAAACTCTAAGTCCACTTGAAATAATCTCCCAAATGCTAGGCAAACTAGTCAGGAGATAAGCAGGTTTTTTAAAAAATATTTGGAATACTGAAATTAATCTAAAGCAAGTAAACTTCTGTTTGTGTCCACAAAAATTTATAAAGTTTGACATTAGTCTCATAGACATTAAAATTGTCACAGTAGTAGCCAGGAGAAACTGACTGGGTTCTGCACATTTAATTATCCCCTTCGCATAAATGCCTGCCTAGCTGCTCATGAAACTCCACACTAACCACCAGAGAAACCCAGTGAGGACTGGTGAATAATGCACACAAATCAAAGTCCACTATATCTGGCTGGGTGACCATACAATTATTCAATGAACAATATTAATGACTCTGTAAGCTTGATTTTAAGCCCTGTTAGACAGATGCTTAGGGTCAAAATCAGATCATGAAACTAGATGCATGGAAAGGATCTTACACCAGGGTCTTTTATCCATCTTACAACTTCATACCAGGCCAGGTGCATTGCAACTGGCATGCTACAATGACAGATTTTCACTCAGCAACATAGGAAACTAAGATCAGTACCAAAAGATGCCAACTTACTGTATGTTAGTCAGACTGATCCTCACCCTTCCACACATGCTTGGAGTTGATCCAGCCACATACCTAAAAGGAATCATGTGTTTTCTTAAATCCTTATGGTACTGTGTATGTGGCATCTGTTTGTTTTTTCCCCAACAAAACTTTGTGCAGCAATATGTTGATAAGACTGCTCTTATTTATTTTTTTGTACTTTTTGCAGCACCAAAAAGTTGTAGAGGTCATATGCTAGAAACAGAACAAAATACAGAAGATCATATCTATTCAAGAGGTTGAGAGACTCCATTATTTAGCTGGAGAACAAACAGTTTAACCATGGCTGCACCAGCTTCAAACTGTTCTACTGACCTTCAGACTTTATGCCAAATCCTTTCTGCATGTGTCTCCATTTTGCAGTGTTTGACCATGTCCTGCCTTCACTGCCTGGTTATCAAATTCATGCACATTTATGGTCTTCTTAGTGGTACATCTTCATACATAAGGAGCTTGAGTCCATAACTCTTAGTAATGCAAGCAGTCCATGTAACTCAAAAGAGTTTTCTTGTATGAGTGAAGATTAATAAGATTTAACAAGACTGACACAGCACCCTGCAGAACACATTTTGATAAATGGTGCTCTCGTAGCAGCTTACGCTAGGCGCATTCTAAAACATTTAAACTGATAGGAATTATTCTGATGACTTCAAATACGCACTGAATATGGTTCCAGAACAAACACAAGATTTTGTGACCCATCTGTATCATAATCTTTCTTTTTGAGTAAGGATTTCTTTAACTGTGATTTGCCCAACTGCAATCCAAGGTAGATATGCAGAATGTGGCCCTGGACTTGTACTATTGCTACACAGCTTAGCTGGTTAGATATGGAGCTATGCCATCACCAGGTTCACCCAATGGTGATAATATTTACTTTACAAACACTCACCATTTCTTCTCATTATTTTCTGCCATTAGAAAGCAGCCTGAGTGTGTGGGAGATGTCAGGACAGCAAACAAAACAACAACCTCTGATATTAAGGAAGTTAGCAAGGTCTGTTTACTCCCCAAAAACCAGAAGACTACTCAAACAAAAATAATCAGTTTTGGGTTCATGCTTTCTTAAAATATGCTCTTCAAAGACAATCCAGTAATTCTCAGTATTTATCCTAGCAGTCATAGGGCAGTATTGATTCTAACAGTCTTTGTAGGGATAACAGTGGATTGGATTTGAGTTGAAAGGAGATCTACACTCTTCCCTCTCCCCTAGCTGAGAAATAGCTCAGGAAAAGAACAAATTTTGTCCTTTGGGTGGTATTTAATTAATTCAATTGCAAAACATTTTGGTGAATTTGGCATGACTAAAATGACATTTGGGCATGACTGGCATTTAGCAAACTGTATTTTTACCACGTAAAGACATCAACATTTTCCTTCCTTTAATTCTTTTGGTAGCTATTCTACAGCAAAGAGTAAAAAAAGCAAAAGTAAGGTTTTGTGGACCATCAAGCTACATTACTGAGTATTAAAACAAAACAAAACCTAAAAGACCAGGCATTCCATTTTGGAAATTAAGCGAATAATCTAAAAGTGATCACCAATCACTTTTCATCATACATCTTTAAAGAATTTTCCATACAGAATTATAGACTTGTCACAGATCACAGGCTAAGTACATATTAAAATGTTAGGCATTAACCATTGTGTTGCTATTAAACACTGCAGGAATCCACAGATAACACTGCTGTAATTTGAGTCAAGGTGATCCAGAAGCTTAGCAAATTTTAGCTGCCTCAAAAAGCACAACATTTCTGAAATCATGTCGCCTCCGATCTCAAGTGCCAATCTTTCTCTTCTCCTCTGAAAAATTTTTCATTCACCCCAGGTTTAAAAAAAAGGCACAGAAATGCTAAAGAGAGACTAACTAAGGAAAATATTAAACCCTAAACTCCAAATGCCTGCTTAAACAGTAGCACCACTTTCCTTCCATCTGCATTCAGCCATGTAGGAACAATTTAGTGTGGCATCATGCGTACAAGTGCTGTGGTGAAATGGAGTTGATGGTGACATAGTGACATGTGGGACATACACTGACCTATTTCCTTAGGACAATTATCACCCTGAACAGGCATTTCGTGTTAAAGCTGCTTCTTCATCATCTAACACCCCCTACCCTTCTCCCTGGCACTGTTTCCCAAAGAAGTCAAAGTCTCGTCTACAAACGCAGAGGCTACATCAATTCATGTGAATAGAAATTATTACAGTACTAGTCAGGTTAGCATCACCAACTGTAAACACAATTTCAACCATAAATCAACATAAATGAGGTCAGAATCCACTTAAAATGCTAACACAGACATTTGCATTGGGTTTAACTAACGTAATAAAAAACTGGCATAATTTACACTGTTTCAACTTTGAGTATCGACTAGCTGGTAGCCACCCTGCCTCACATAAATCTGCATTAAGAATTATACAAGATTTAGACCTGGAAGCCTCAAGACCCTCAAGGCAGCTTTTTCACTGCTTTACAGTTTATCATCTGGGCAATTATCTCTGTGAAATGCAGTGCAAAGCCCTACTATTCTGATTTGGCAGTGAGCTATGAGTCAACCGTCTCTGACCTACCCGAAGAGGGTTCTGCACACTGAGCAGCAGCACCTCTTTATTTCTGTATAACAATTAGTGGAAAACATTTTGAGATATTAGAATAAAAGGTACTACAGAAAGTAGTTTAAATAAGTAGTATTTCTCTAGGCTTTCAATTAAGAATAACATTCACTCCTAATGGATTAAAACATGGCATATTTTACTTACTTCCCACATATGATTGTATCCTCTTATAAAAGGCTAATATAGAAATTCTTTAATAGTCTTCCATGCATTAGAAGAGCTAGAAGGTCTACGATCATCAATACACAGATTAAGAAGCACTTTAGGGACTGGATGAAGCCAGCCACCTCATTACATATAGTCCACAGTCACATTATCATCATCTTATAGCAACATGACAAATATAAGATTAATTTTAATGTTTGCTCTTTCCCCTCAAAAATATATCCAAAAGACCTGACTCTTTGGACTTGAGGAAGGAAAAACTGTCCAAACGTCAGTCTAAGCCACAGCAGACATGAGGACTGCTGTCATTACAAAGCTATGATATCTCTGGGCATTGCTTCCTTCTGTCCGGATAGCAAAAGTTATCTTTTTAAGGGTCTGATCTTCTTTCTCCTCCACCGCAGTCTTGTCAAATTGCACAATGACTTCAACAGAACATGATCTAAACCCAGACCTGCACCTAACAATTAAGGAAGAACCTAATGGTACTTAGGTTAGATAAGTTAGTAGAAATTCAGGTGGGGCCAACAGTTGGAAGTAGAAAGTTGAGTAAAAGGAGGGGACTGGTATTGCTTTATGTTTTCCTTACGATGACTGAGTATTTTTTTTCCTCAATCTAACACTTGGGACGAAGATAGAGAGAAAGGGCTGCTGCTTAGACTCTCAGTGAAGAAGAAAACCCTC
This sequence comes from Phaethon aethereus, assembly GCF_964289735.1. Lineage (NCBI taxonomy): Eukaryota > Metazoa > Chordata > Aves > Phaethontiformes > Phaethontidae > Phaethon > Phaethon aethereus. The sequence continues at coordinate 8,117,042 of NC_138594.1, forward strand.
AAAGGCTCATTAACTGAAGCCAACCTGGCAGTGCCATGAAAGGCCACATCAGCCAGGCTTCCTAACACTTCAAGGCAAAAGTATCACAGATTTTTAGCACATGATTCAAACTCCTAAAATGTTTGATTCCTGAGCATTCCTGAAAAGGTGGTGACCCTTTCCTACAAACGTGCAAATGAATGCCAGAGTCAGAGAAAGATAATTCTCTACCTTTTATTAGCCAATCTGTAGCCCCAGTGTACAATTTTTACAGTACTCAGTCTTGCAGAGCATTTGATACATACAAAACAGTTCTCCCATTGACCTGTTTTAGCTGTAGCTGCTCCGCACTTCTGCAAATCAGGCCTTGGGGGAAACAAGAAACATACAATTAGTGACCATCTCTGAAAAGTTTGATTAAAGTGTGCTGCCAAGCAACACAAATTCTGGCAGAGACAGTGATAAAATTCTATTCTCTAGAGAAGCCTTAAATTACTTTATGACTATCTTTTCTTCCTCCTGCAATCCCTTCCTTGATTCACTGTGTCCCTCAACCTCTGCAACAAAATGAGAATGTGCTAAATTAGTGCCTTTTCCCACACAACCCTTGCACAGTCAATCACACTGCTGGTATTTCTAAAGTGCTAAGATAACTTAGATTGTGAGTGTGTATGAATTCCTCACCTCTTCACTACCCTTATTTTTTAATAAAACTAAACAAAAAAATAATCTACCAAATGGCGTAATTCTTGTACCTACCAAAGTGATCACAAGGTTAGGTCTTTCTTCTCTTTTTCCTATACCTAACTGGCTCTCAGACCTAATTTTCAATTTTCTCCTTTCTTTCTCTCTCTGCCTCCTCCATTCACAGCACCTCATTCAGGTGCAATCATCTCCTCCACACCAACTGACTGCTTGTCTTCCCACCCCAGCACCTAGCACAGCTGTCTTCACCCAGCTAGCAAGTCCCGGTTATAGCAGATACCAAAATCCAGCCCAAAGCACTTCATTTGATAAAGTTGTAGGCTTTGTAACTTATTTCAAGCTTATAAAGGAAATCTGTTTCTCTCAGATGCAGACTCCATTTTTATCACACTTATATATGCAAATATATGTATGTGTGTAACGTATACATCTGTGTACAAATGTGCATAATATTTGCAACCATAATAAAGGTACATGTACTTTATATGAAAGAACAGCAGCAGATCAGATCATACAACCTGGGAACAACCCAGTAGATGAAACGAGTGCTTCCTTTAAGAGTGGGTTACTGAAAAGCTGCTGGGAGTAGGAGAGGGGATATGACTGGGGAAGTGAGTGCCTGGGCCACTAGTTGCAGCAGTAAAAAGAAAGTTGAGGAAAGGGGAAGGCACTGCACTCAGCAAGGACAGAACCACGGGACACAGGTATTGAGCTGAGCCCCTGCTTTTTAGCAAAGGTCCTGAAAGAAAGTAATCCCAATGGGGGAAGAATGTGAAGTAATGGTTAAGTTCTAAGCTCCTAACACCCATGGATGCTTCTTGTTCCAGATCTTTCACACTCTCCTCCTTTCTCTGGCAAATAGAGCGGCTCCATCCCCCATTACCCCATACCCAGGATGCAGGGGCAAAGAAGTTTGGGAACTGTTCATCTGTGGCAAAAATCAGCAGCAGAAGTGTTAGAAAAAAGAATATGAAAATAGGCAGCAAAGAGAGATCCTTCACCTAAAACCTTCCAGCCATTACAGCTAGACGTTTAAGAATCTCCTGAGGCAGAGTTCCACTGGACTAACCTGGTAACTGAGAATAATAATAACGCCTTCTCACACTTGCTTCAAGTTCCCTTAGTACCTGCGGAGCAAAATAAGACCCATGGCTTTCATCTCTGGGAAGAGACAGCCTACAGCCAGTGCAAGTCAGTTGTATATTTAGCAAGATCAGTGGAGCTGTGCTCACTTACTGTGCGCAGCACCATTTAGGTTGGAGTAGCATCCAAAAGCTCCAATTAGAAGGAGAGCTCCATCCTGTCAGGCACTAGGTGAATACCTACAGCCATGCATGCCCTAGCCCAGGGAGACAGGCCAGGCTGCTTTCATATGCTTCTAATTGGGCTCTCCTTAAAACTGATCCTGAATCTGCACTGTTTTCAGAATGTACCTGTTTATTTACACCACTGGACTGGAACACGAGAATTACTTTAGTCTATCCCTTGCGAAATGCAGGCCTTGCCAATATACCAAAGGATAGAACTCAAAGTCTAACGATAAGGTATAAAACATACCTTCATCCTCCAGGCCCTAAGTATTTGACAGACTCATCCATTTCTGTGTATCACAAAAAATTTGATCTCAGTCCTGTAGGCTCAATAAATAGGACATCCATAGTTCAGACATCTTTAACTGTCTATAGAAAGTTGCTAGCTCCATCCAGCTTTTTCAGGTGACATTCTGACCTTTCTCTCCTTTTGGGGAGGAAATTAGGGGAAGAAGAGAAAAAAGAAGAGATAGTGTACATCCATTTTCCTCCTTTTTTATCTTGCATCAGAAAGAAATTTACGTTTTCCTGGTGGCTAATCTGCTCTTGAATCAGCCCTTTCTGATACAGCCTTCTCTTGTGCTTTTTTCATTGTGATAGTTATTTTAGACAGCTTGTGTAAGTGTCTTCAAAAATGCAGAAATGCTGAGTGCCTAAACATGATGAGATCCATACTGTTATTTGCATCATAATTAATCAACTCTATGAGAGGGATCATTAAACTCATCATAAACATCTTTTAAAAAAAAACTGTTTTGAGGCTGATAAAAGGACAAAAGCAAAGTGCAAGCCCCAAGTCCAAATGATGTATAAATTCCATCCTGTAAATAACAAGTAGAACATTCTCTTGGGGGCAGTGGGAACTAAAACTAACTGTTGCCCTTCAGGAAAGAGCTATGTTAGGTAAAGCACAAGGGAAAAGAGGCCACATAAAACACCTGGAGTATTTCAGCATCACCAGAGTTTAACCTGGGAAGGCTTTTACTGGAAAGCTTCCAACTCTGCCAGCTCTTTGTCACATAGTGGATTTTATTCCATAGCTGAAGACCTTCAAAATAACAAAACCATGAAAAGGAAAAGCAGATTGACGTTTTGGCAGGAGGTCAATGTGCAAATACTAATGAAATAATCTCAGTAAGCAGTCAGACTCCTCAAAGGTCAACAGCTACTTAGTGAAGAAGTTCAGCATTTGTGTTATTAACAATTTTGTCTTAAGGATTCTGACAGTTTCTATGCTCTAAGTTAAGGGTTTAAAAAAAAATAAAAATCAAGATGTGATGACTAAACAGTCAAGCGCGCTCGCTCTCTCTCTGTGATTCTTCAGACAAAAAGACTGTCTTGTTCCTATGGAAGCTACCAACCTGATTCCTATGTATTTAGGACCAGAACCAAAAGCAAGTAGGAAAGTGAACTGTCATCAATGCTCTTTCTCCTTTGTTTCTGGCAAAGCGTGCTATGATACACCCAATCTCAGTGCTATCTTCCATTGCCAGCATTCTCCCTGTTACTCTATATCTTCATTCTTTTATCTATTCCTCCACTGTTCTTTTATTCCATCCCTCACAATCAAATACTCTTTATCCCCCATGCTGGTCTACTCCTGTCTTTTTTCTCTCCTAACTCAGAACTAAGGAATAGGTGCAAGCAATGACAGAGAGTGAAGAGAAGAAAACTATCCTCAGGAAAGAAAGTGAACGACCTCAAACTGCCTAAGCTTTCAAATATCTTGGGTAAAAGTCACTTTCTGTCCCTGCAGTCCAATTTTGGTGGAGTGAAAGTTAGTGGTAAAACCTTCAGCAGTTTTAATGGGATTAGAAACAAGACTCCAAGCAGCATTAAGAATAGCTTAGGTCTTCCAGTTACTCAGTGAAGCAGCTTCAGTTCTCATTTGTACCACTTTAAATTATGGAGTGCTGGTACATTTACTGTCTTGCACCTTTATGGATCGGGATCAGTCCTATTGTGCTACTGACAAATAGAGTATCACCGGCATCTTGATAATTAACACAATGACATATTTTCAGGCTTAAGGGCACCACCTCCCTTAACTGTACATGAAAGAGCATTTTGTCCCACTCTTGACTATATTACTTTTAATTTTCTTCAGTTGGGAACTTAAAAAAATCTCTTATTTGCTTGATGCTACTTTAGATGACCCCTTCATTTCGCAAATCTCCATGAGTATAACAATTGCCTCTTGTAAATCACAAGGAAAAAGTGTGGATGTAATCTCCTTGCCTACGCTCAGAAATTGTAGTGGATAAATTTAAACTGGGTTTACTATGTTCGCTTTAGTCTCTTCCAAATAAACAATCTAAATTAATACAAAGCAGGTTAATTGCATCTTACAGAGCTTTTTGTAGCCCTTTATTGAAATTGATTTATTTAAAATCACTTTTTATTTAGAGTTTGCATTTAGAACATGAAATATCCCTAGCCAGCAAAAACTCATAAACACAAATACAAAATACTAGGAGAGCTTACTGAATTTCTACTCTATCTCAAACATGGAAAGGTTGAAGTGCTTCCTTCTGTAAAAATGGTAGGGGTAGATCTCATTTCCACTTAATGTACTAGCCACTTTTTAGCCTCCTTATCCTTAACACAGGTCAACTATGAAAGAAATGTGAACTAAATCCTAACCTTTCATGAACCATGGAATCAACAACAACTTAGTCTTTCTGATACAACACTTTACTAAAGAAAAGAAAAGCTTAAGAGAAGCAAGATGGAGGCACTATTTCTGGCTATATTGATGTGTTTGGGATTGATAGTCAGAGCCCATCAGTTCCAAATCAGAGCACTAAAGAAGCCGAAATGAGAATTCTTATCTGCTAGTTGGATTTCTGCATCTCTCACCACCAATTTGAAACATAAGGGAAGTGAATTCCACACTGGCACAATGCCCTTTCGACTCGCACGTCAAAACGCTGCCTCTTCAGACAAAGATACATCCAAGTTTAAAAAGCCTAAAAGTAACATCTATATATCTAATCTATTTAAAGAGTGTCATCACTGCAGACAGGACAAAAAGATAAGCTAAGCTTTATAGAGAAAGTGATCTCAACGAAAAGCAAAGGTACCTCAGGTGACACATGTAAATGGAGGTGGGAAATTAAGCATTACAGGTATATAGTTTTATGTACAGTATTAAGACATTTATATAAAAGGGAAGAGTTGTTGACTATGACACTACCAAAGCACAAATACGGCAAGTATGAAAGAAACACAGGTATTTTACTCAATCTGTGAGAAAGTTACACTTGCTATATTATAAAGATTTCACCAATGTATCTGCAATTCTACTGCTATAGCACTCAAAACACACCGACAATGAAAACTGCTCACGAATAGCACAGTAAGTTCCAAGCTTAGTAAGTTCCAAGTTCTAAGAGCTTAGTGGCTTAGTGCAGTAACATGGTCTGTTTCCCAGCATCTTTGCAGCCCTTGGAGAGGTGTACGTGCAGATTTAATGAGCAATGCATACCATCTGTTAATTGCCTTTAAGAGCAACTGAGAAAAAAACAGCAATACCAGGAGTTCAAGAGATGGCAGAAGCTTTAAAAAAAATGGACCATCAGTAATTGGGTTCTTTGTGCATGATTGCTGTAAAAACAAATCCCCCAAAATAAGCAGACTACATGTTTATTTTGCAACTGTTAAAATATTTAAGTCAATCTTAAACTTGAATTAGAAGGATGCAATGAACATTCAGGTTAACAGAGCTAGTTATTATTAGGCATATTACTTCTGATCAAAAGCCAAAGTCACCAAAATGATGCATCCCAGGACCTGATCCTGCAGTACCTATGCTCTGGGCTAGCTCTTTTCTCTAACAAACTAGAACATATCTTTTGAGTTACGTTCATACAGCATCTGGTTGCTTGTTAGTTTACACTCAAGCCAAGCAGGTAAAAATTGCTATGATTCTAATAGAGTTGTATTTCTCTCTTACTCAGTAGGGTTATAAATAACTACTTTGGATGCTAGACAGTGGACAGTCAAGCCCCTGGTCCCTAAAGTGTCTAAACAGAAAAAGCCAAGTCTGACAGTGCAATACGTTTTCAGCTACTAGCTAGGGCAATTCAGCTTAACCCTGTGAAGCCATTCAGTAGACAGTCAGAAATGCATTACAGGGACACACAGAAACTACCTGGTGTCTCTCCACTCAACAAATGCTTCATTTGTTTGCAACATGAACCTCATTAGGTAGGAAGACCTGTTCACTGGCTAGCTGAAGTGCTACCTAAAGATCAGGGTGCTGTTTTCCACCCTACTGTAGGCCTGTAAGCTCTAAATCACTTGCAACATGCAGTTAAAGCTTCAAAGCCTGTCTAGGAAGCTGCACACATTAACTTCCTTATGTTGTGACTTTAATCACTGTCTAGTTCTCACAAATTAGTCTTCTAGAGAACATGACCTTAGCACAGGCCTTGCGTTTAGCTCGTATCAGGTATTTCTATCGTAAATAAGAAAGAGGTCACTTTTTCTGTTCAGTGTCATGATAACTATTCTCATTGATCTATTCACCTCAGTGTTACCTGTTGTTCTCATTTAGATAAACTCTAATTTCCTACAGGATAGGGACTGTATTTCCTAATAGCTGGCAGGACAATAACTTCATCTTTTTCATCCAGTCATATATTAATATATTCTCTTCCTCAAGAGAGCTTTGAGAAATTGCCAAAAATCCATTTAAATGCTTTGGGTTTACTTCCACAGTCACAGTTTTATTTGAACACAATATTAAATCTTGAGGGAAAGAAATAACTGGAGGCCCATGGTTTGCATGGTGAGTTATCTTTGGCCTGCTTTATCCTACATAGCTTGTGACAAGAACAGATGTAAAAGTCCTTTGCTCTTTGCAGTCCTTAATCAAGACGTACTATTACTGAGATAACCAGAAAGCAAAAGAATAAACCAAGTCACCAGGGTTCAGAAACAGAGATGGTTGCATGAAATAAAGGGTTTATATTAATTACAAGAACAACAGAGTTGTAAGTCAATTATGAAGTTAAAGCCATGTTATCTTGCTGTATGTTAGTATAAACACGTAGAATACATTTATAGTAATTTAATAATCATAAAATTCTATGACATACTGACCCTTTAAATCAGAAGGCATTATTTTTCAATGATTCTAATGGGTTATTAATTTCTAAATACAGCTTACTCCCCTTTTCTAAGCAGATTAATGCAAGTGCAGTTAAAATGCAAAAGTATGCTGTCCTATGACTTTTCTGCACATTCTGCAGTGAACACAAAAGCAAAAAAATTCTGCTTGTTTTCAGCGTATAATGATAGGAATCAAAAACACATTCAGAGAAAGACATAATTAGATGACAATTTAAGCATGCTTGCTTTTAAAGAGGTAGTCACACTGCAGTTTAAACAAGCACCAAAACCTAGTTGTTTAAAGCTAGGATGTTGTCATTATTTAGTCAATCAAACCATTCTTCTGTATGTCATGTAGACATCACGTATGTCTACATCAATCTGGCAGGCACCAGGTATTCAACTCCTTTCATCAAAGGAAATATTTCTTAAAATAATATATTTTACATTCTTCTAGAATTCAAAATCAAACCCTTTTTTTAAAATTACACTTTTAGAATGGAGTATTTCACAAAATTAAAAATGCCTGAAAGCCAAAACAATTCAAATTTGCAAAACCTTAAGCACCGATGTAGTAAATAGGGACCAAAACACATACACGAGGGGCTCCATCTCTCTCCTTGCCTAATGTAAAGCTATCCACTTAGATTAAATGCCCCCAGAACTCTCCCAGCCACAATCACAGACTGATTTCTTCCACTTGCTATTCCCTCTCCCCTAACTCCTGCCTATCCCATACTGTACTGATGGAGATGTGTTAAAACTCTCCTCATGCATCTCGTTTACATATGCCTGCTGAAACCCAAACTGCCACACTGTTGTGCCCCAAAGTTTCCTCATGTCTCAGCAGGTGGATGAACTGTTTCCTCATTTCTTTCCTCTATTTTTTTTCTTTTACAGTGTTTTTCATCTGGGGAAAACTTCTTACACCTGCACAGAAATTAAGTAGTGAAATCAAGTACGGAAATTATGTATAACTGTGCTAGATCTCTCGGAATAGCCCTGAGCCCTGATACTCCAAATACTGCCTAGTTTAGAAAACATAGGTTCCCAAAAGCTTAAACAGCCATTTCGCTTTTGACCAGAGCTTCAAATGTCAGTAAAACCCACTTGAGGGGACAACCACCACTGTTAATGGCAGACAGACTGAAGGGACACAGTGGCTATTTTGACAGGGATAGTGACCACCATTTGTAACAACGAAGTAAAAGCAAGATTTAATTCCTGTTGTTCTTATTTGAGCTTCTACTAATGCCAGCTCATATCTGAATATAGTAAAGCTTTCTTCCTCCACTTTCATTTAAAATGAGACACACTTTTACTGTGCTGTAGAACAGTATAAATAAAAAAGTATAAAGTTCACTTCTTTCCAAGAACAGCCAAGATCACTGTCTCAAAGAGCAATTAATAATAGGATACTGTTAACACCAAACGTCAAGAAAGATAGTTAAAACCATTACAAATCCACATCTCCCAGTAACTTAACAATCTATAGGTTCAGTCAATTTAAAAGATCTAGGAACAGGAGTTTAGTGGATTAGTAACAACAGACCATTAATCTCTGCAGCCTCAATTTTAATCCAGCAATGACCAAAGTGATTGAAAATCATTCTGACCACATGACTAGTAAAGCTCCTAAGCCCAGTTCTCTCACATACCTGAATCCCAGCAGCAGAGGTCACAGTATGCTTTTAATGGCACTATTTACCAAGAGGCCTCTGATTAATACTTAACTAAACTCAATGCCAACATTTTTGGCAGAGTAATTCCACTGCACACAACCTGTGTGAACTAAGGGCTGATTTGAAGATTTTATTTTACACTACTTTATTTCAGTCTATATTAGCAAAGCTTGCTTTTTTCCCTGGCAAAATATCCAAAACATACTTGTGTAAAATAAATACTTTTTTGTTTCTACATAAGTTTTTAAATAAACATGTAGGAACTGATGACTGTCATTCCAAGCAAATTATTATTTCTGTACAGTTTATATAATATCAGTGAAAGTTATATCCAAAATACCTAAGAGTTTTAAAAATAATGTGTTATTATTAGGTCACATACTTTGTTTTTATACATAAGAATGCTCTATTTCACAGATTTGAAGTCCTGGAGTATTCAATGACTAGAATCAATTCTTAAGTGTCCAGTAATGTGATGATAATATGTGATCAAGACACACTTCACCTTTTGGTCCTCCATAGCAGTTATCAGGATATCAGTAAAGAAGCCATTGAAAGGGAGACCTTTCAAAAAGGATTTAAATTCAATTGTATTTGCTGTGGTCTGAAATCTGAGTCACAGGTTCTTTTTCAGGAGCATTAAAAGGAAGATGCTGACTACCTTGGCAAATACACGCTTCTATTACTGCAAAGTAAGTCAGTCCTTAAAAACATAAAAACACAGTAGACACAGAGGGTCCTAGTTACATAGCATAAGGAACTAAAACTGAGAGTTAAAAGCATGAGTTATGAGAGTTACTTGCTGCTGTTTGTGAAGCATCAAGCAGAGCCAAAGCAGGAAAAGGGCTGCAGGAGAGAAAGGAGAAAGTTTGCAGGCTCTGTGCTCTTTGGTAGATCCAGCCCAAATACATAAATATGATGTAAATGGATTGTAGAGCTTTGTCCAGCCATTTTTACAAATAGTGCAATACTTACGTAAACTTTCTTGCTCATGGTAGAAATTTTTTAATAATACCATACATGAAGCCTTACCTTTTAAAACGTGAGGAATTTTTCTACTGATACATACTGAATATGCTACCACCTTCTCTCAGCAGCAGAGAGGACGTTTGGCTTGTTTTGGTCCTAGACAGAGGGACAGACAGAACCCCAAGTATACATCCCCTACAAAATTTCCTAAACTCTGCTTATGCAATCTAGACTATGCCAGCGGTTGCACAAAACTGGCATGAGGCTTCCCAAGCACCACTATTGGCACTACCTGGTAGACTGGGTCTTCCCTCATCACACAACACGGCTGTGCTACTGTCCCCCCACCAGTCAGGCCGTGCAGCCCCACAGCCCAGATCTGCACATAGGATGTACTCTTTATATCAGGACTTGAGTCCCAATCAAAATAAAACGAAAACTGGTGCTGGAAAAAAAATGTAACAGAAATTCACATATGAAAAGCATTGTGTATTATCACCTATCTCTTGTTATTTCACTTTTTAGGTTTTTGTGTTTATTTACCATAGTCCAGGGGAAATCTGTTTACTATTATGAAAAGTGACATCTGTTTCATGCAGGGCATCCACAAAGTGAAAATTAACAAATTACAATCCAGATTAGTTTAATTCTGATTGTATAGTTTCCCTTGCTATGTTAGTCATACTAGAAAAGTCCATATCTTCACTATACCACACAAAGAACTGATATGATTTTACCTGGATAAAAAAAATATTTTCTACACAACTGTATAATTCAATCAGAGATCATGAAAATTTCTGCTCATCTTTAGCTGAGCTTTTCCAAAACTTTTGTATTATTCATGCATTATACCACTGTTACTCCTTCCTTCAGCAAAGCACTGAAGCACATCCTTAATCTAAGTTGTTTTATACAATTACGTATTAAGACTCAGATACAGCAAAACACTTAGGCATGTCTTTTAAGTTTTGCATTTTGCTTAATCTGTGTATTAATGTATCACAATAAAATCTAAAGAGGATGACTAAGTTTTTAGCTCACAGTATGAAAACATACTTATGTCACCTAATAAAAATAAATCATATTATTTATTACTCTATTTTCCATCCTGTTCCACAGTAACCTAAATACCTGTGACTAGAGCAAAGCACAATTACAGACTGGCAAAGATGAATTGTTAACTACTTGGGGAGAGTGCCGGGGGGCTAGTGAAAATAAAAATTATGCATCTGCAGACAACTTTAAATCCCACTTGCAATTACTAACTGCCACACAGTACCCTCAGGATCGTCTGGGCAAATGAGAGGAGACTGTGGAGTCCTTGTAGATTACTTCGTTTTCCAGCAGGCACAAAAACATACTATAACAATAAGATGCCACTTAGAAGTATGGATGTGAACAAAAACCCCACAAATGGTGAAGCCTGGTGAACATACTGGAAAATAAAAAGTGGGAGTTACAGACATGAGGATTTGACCCCCAAGATAAATTCGCATATGTGTACATGGCATATCCAACAACTGCATCAGTATGTTAAAGGAACCTGTTGGTCTGCTGAGCAACAAGCAAATTTCAAAGAGAAAATTTAGTGCCCAAACCTCTGGTGCCCTTCACTTTCTGTTGTCACGTACACCCGTGCCAAGTGGATGCGAAACATGAGGCAGGCAAAGTGCTGCACTTTGAGGAACTATTTTTTACTCATAGTCACAATAAAAACATAAAGAGGCCAACTGAATAAATGTTAATAATTTAAGAAGAATTTAAATAACATGTTTATGGAGGAACCTTGTGTGGGTCTGAATTTTACCTTAATATCACACTAGCTCCTGCAAACCAATTTAAGTTAAACTCTGATTGATGTAATTCTTAAATATACCATCATTATACCTCATGGTAACTTCACTGCTATTACTGTGAAGAGAAAAAGTACCTTGTAACACAGAGGCGAGAGAGAAGGAAGGATCCAGCCTCTGAGAGGACACACCAGGCCCCATTCTGTGACCCTTCACTCCCAGGGAGGCCAGACAAGTTTAAACACCGAGGATAAATCTAGCTGAAGCAAACTGCATGAAGTCAAGGGTCTAGAGGCAAGGGAGCAGAAATGACCATGAACTTGCTGCTCAGATGGGCTTCATGTTCCAGAGGTTTAAAAACAGACATTTTAGGTTTCTCGGGGCCAGACTGCTGGGTTTCACCGTCCACTGAATTCGTCGAGTATGCCCACCTGCAGCTGTCCCCCTCCAGTCAGAAATGGAAAGGCAGTGTTAGCATGTAGCTCACAGAAACCTTTTCAGGAAGATGTTTCTAGCAGTTTGCAAGGGCAGGCAGTGGCACAGGGGCAGTCACCTTCCTGTGGAGTGCAGCCTCGCAGCCCCCTGACACGAGGAGCCGGTGCAGGGAGAGCCATGCAGGTCAGCCACCCTCCTGCCATCGCCAGGCATGTCTGTGGTGAGGAAACACGTCCCCGGCAAGGAGGCAGGTCCACAGTCAAGCTGGTTAGTCCAGTCAGCGAGGCGAGGTGAGGAGCAGCAAGGCACAAGGCTGGGCTGGTGAGAGGCTGAGGTTAAAGGCGGCTCAGAGCTGCTGAGGCACCCAACATGGCTTCTCAGAGTTCTCACCACAGCCTGACCCAAGGCTACTCAGCTGTGCAGGATCAGAGCTGACACTGAAGCAGCAGCCAGACCCTGGGGGCGGGGGACATGGCTGCAGAGCCTCTGGGCTCATCCCAGGGCCTGTCACTACCTTCCCTCCTAATCCTAGTGCCATGGAGACCTCATCTTCCCTCATTTCAGTGAGGTGATTCAGTGTTATACCCTGACCAGAAAGAAGGTGTAAGAGTAATCCTAGAGCTGCAAGGCAGAAATAAGAGTGAAAAAGGACTGTAATTGCATAAATTGCTGCTGGGTGACCTTTCACGTGACATTTTACCTCAGTTTCTCCATCTGTGAAAGTGTGGCCTACACTACATGCTCCCTGCAAACTGTTCCAAGCTCTGACATTGAAATTAATCTTTTTTTTATTCCCTTTTTGACTGAAATATAGCGCAAAACTCTTCTCATTCATACTTTTCATTCATAGAATATTCCAGACCACACAATTCCATCCAGAGAAATCTCCTGTCAGTAGCTGTTCACACACTCCCAAGTGGCAGGATTGGGACCAGCACAGGGTCAATCAAACACCTTTTCTTTCCAGCAGCAGCAGCCCTTCCATAACTGCCGCTTCCCACATGGGAAATAACACAGCTTATCTGCAAATAGTATGGCCTTCCACCCAGGTAAGAACAAATAGCTCATTCTCCATAAAATTTCGCTTTTGGGGTACACTACTAAAGTATTGTTACCTTTTTCTGACAGTAGGCACAAACCTTCAGCACTACCTTTATCCTAAATAGAGAAGGTTTCTTTTCTCTGCTGTAATGGAAAACACAATTTAATGCTCTTTGTAGCAGCCCAAGTATGTCACCTTGCCCCCAAAAATTTAGCTGTGCCAGTAGCAATCCTTCCCGACCTGCTCCTTCAGACACCTAAGCGCCATCCTACCGGCCGTACAGCGCTCAGGCAAGGTTTGCTGGAGCACACGGTCATTCCAACATCACTTCAAATAGTGCAGTTTTTCATACTCACAGGTAGCAAAAGACCTTTCTCTATTACTCATTATCTTTTTCTTTTAGTATTAATAAGGCAAATTCTGTAGTAGTCCTGCTATGCTACTTCTTCTACCTGTGGCAAAACAGAACTCTATTCTGATGACTACTCTTGAAGCAGAACAGGGCACTACAGTAGTTAACTGTAGGAAAGAACTTAAATTGGAAACAACCCACAAAACTGACAAGATGATGATTTTTCAAAAACCACATTTTCCCTCTAAATCCATCTAGTCAAATGCTGCTTCCAAAAGCTAGAGATGTCAACACATTTAGAGGGGGAAAAAAAAGGATAATGTTGCTTAGCGTCCTCCTCCCTGCATGTGCTTATAAGCCACTTTGGGCCAGTCAGTGCACAACTCTATCTATTCCATACTTAAAGGCCAGATGACAAACATACAGTATTCTGAGCTTGATCAGGTTAAGCACGAATGATACAGGGAGGAAGAAAGAATGTCAAAATGAACAGATAACATTACGGATAATATCTTACCTATCTTTATACTTATTTTAGTATCTTGTTAAAAAGTACATTCTAATTAGTTATTTGTGAATTACAGCTGCTGTGATATTTTTCTGGAAATAATATTACAAAAGATAAAACTGCGTGGCACTTAAGTTTAATACTAATTTTACTACAGATATACAAATGTTACAGATCCACAAATATAAGCAAGAAATGTTTTCATATGGAAAAATATGTCAAACATTGAAAGCATTTATTTTCTTTAGTTCTGACCATTGCTTTCAGTACGCTCTGTATGTCGGAACTGATCACCTTCCATTTTTCAAGATGAATAAAAGAAAAAATTAAATATTTTAGGGCCATAATCTTGGACAGGCTGTACCTGGCACACAATGGTAGCAGAGAGACCTGCCATCTAAAGCTTTTGTCATTGTCAAGCTTTAAGTTTTTACCGTTTGTAAGGCTCAAATCTCATTAACACTAAAACCATTTATAACAATCTCAGAGTTCCAAAGTCTTTTAAGGTGGGTGTAAATATAGGTTTCCTTATGCCTTCTTACCTCAACTGTCAGCTGCTAAGCACTGCATGAAAACATTTCCCACATTGACAAGAAGTTTACACTTATGGGCACCCATGTGCCTATGAGGCACCCAGTACTGGTTTGAACCACCAGAAAGGCTACTATACTACACAGAATATAGGTCTAAAATGTTTCAGTCCTCTATTTTTGTGACAAGAATAACTTGCTATTTTATCTTCAAGAAATTCCATTGGAAGACCCTTGACAGCTTTTTAACCATCTATGGATAAACCAATAAAATATTCTACTACTGTAATAATTCTCCTAAATGCCAGATCATTATCCTTTTAAAAAAATTATTTCCTATTTATTTACCATTAATGTTTCAATTCATCTACCCCAATGGAATTTTTTTTGCTAACTGATATTGTCCACTGTATGGACAGGCATTGTTGCACTTTCTGATGGCATTACAATGGAAATGAAGTCACACAACACAGTGTTACCTCTAAACAAGTAATTTAAAATTTGATTCCTATTTTCTATTCCTTCCAACATGATGTATAGTTAAGATAAAAACAAGATAGAGCAAAATAACAGCACAGTATGTCAGTATTGTCCATAACTAACTGTCATCTAGTTTTGTCTGCTGCTTGAGCTGGTAATGAGATAATGATAAAATACCTTTATATAGTCTTCTGTTAACAGCCCAGATGGGCCAATCATCCACTTCAGTCTTTGCTATGTTAAGTTTAGCCATGAACAATGAGTAATGACGAAAACAGCAGCTCCCTCCTCAGCTAAATTACAACCTTTCAACAAAGTAAGAAAGCAATACTTTGACCAATAAAAACAAATAAGTAAACAGCATTTTAGGGTAAGTAGAATTCCTTGTTCATTGGTATACAAGGAATATACATAATTCAAATGGAAAGCCATTTCAATCCTTGCTGAATTTAAAATCTAGCTGTCGTAGACTTAAAAACTGAAACCCGTCCCAAGAATTCCAAGGGCAAAACTTCTCTGTAACATCAGTTGTAACTTAAAGACTTAAAGAATACCCTTAAATTGAGAGTGTTCACTTGAGTTGGGGTTTTATTCCTGTTTTTAACAATTTTGTCTTGGAGGCTTGTTATCTAGTTCAATTGCATTAACAATAAGGCAACACAATAAGGCAAAGAGGTCCTTTTGAAAACTGGTATCTTCATCATTGAGATCTGGATAAGAATAGCAGCGATTACCAGTTTCTTTTCGTCAGTTTATTGGATGGAAAATAGCACAGTATAACATGTGCAAAACTATTCATAAACGTTCTACTACCTTTACATAAGCTAAAAATATGTGTGTTGTTTTGGCACTTTAGCGCCTATCTGGTCACGCTCTAGCTGTAAAACTAACAATAAAAATAGAATGATGAAAAATACAGGACACATGCGCAAAAAAAAAAGTAAAGCAGACATTTACAGGAGACTACAAGGCTATTTCCACAGAATTTTAAAGCAGAAACATCTTCACACCTTTTGAAAAGGCGGCAACATATCTGAAGTGAGAAAGCATTCAAGTGCTAGGGAACTGAGAGTCTTTGGGTCCAACATATGGCCTCCATCCTGTGTTTGAATTTGCAGGAGGATTGAATCCACGTGGATTTTCAGTAACATCAACAAACTCAACGCAGGCATGCAGGTTTGCCCACACACATGAAGCTGTGGATATGGGACAAAGCAGAAAAGAATACTATAATGGATTGGATGCCAAAAGCTCTTAGATGCCAGATGCACCAGGCTGTATGTCATACCTTCCTATATACCTAGCGATTACTTTCTCTCATATATGTCTGTGCTATGAATAATTCCTTCCCCTAGGATATTACATTTCTTACTTACCAAATGTGCCAGAAAAAGCTATTTCTGTGACACTATTTGAGAATAATTAAGTTAGTTTCAACATTTTTGTCCAAACATAACAGTGAACTGTTCACTGTTAGTTACTAATGGACATAAGAACCTTGATATTCTTATCTTCTACAAGACTACTTTAGCTTGAATTACCTCAGGTTGTACAATGCTAACTGAAGAAGAATTATCAAACCTTACAGACCATCATTCAACAGATAATTCAAGCCCTGGCATAACTCAGGTTTCCCATAGGACAACTCTGTGTTATGCCAGGTAATAAGAGCTCAGAGACTGCAGCAGCAGCAAGAGAGAAAATGAAGTGCAACTGTGTTCCAAATACACCCCAAATACACCTCAATGCCTGGAGACGCTACATCAGATGCTCAAAACACAGTGGAATTCCTTGACACGCAGGATTTTTTTTTTATACCATCTTAGTTGTTCATGATACATGATTTATGACCCCTGTGTGCTGCCAAACAGGCCAAAGAAGTTACATCATAAAAGGGATCTGCCCCTGTGACTTGAGGACAACGGCAAAGGATGAAACTGCTTCCAAATAATAAAGAAGGACTGTAGGACTTGCAGGAATTTCATCCATATTAGTTCCCGCAAACCAACACAATAAGAGCTAATATATCAATTCATAGGAAGCCACAAAGATGTTGAACATGCAGGTTCTATAAATCATTTTCTTGATGGATTAACAGAAAATGTGCATAGAAACCTTCTTAATCAGTGCCCATGGCAGCAGCATTTCCTTATATAAATGAAGTATCCTGCAAGGGTTTGAAAACAGCATCCTTTTTTTTTTCTTGAAATTGATTGTTAATATCTAGAATCACAAAAAAATTGCTCATGATTTATACAAATGACCATGCAAGCAAAGGTGGCGGCCGTTACGGGATCAACAACATCCCACCTGAGAACACTGATGCTAATTAATCTTTGGTGCTATTCTTAACCAGGAAGGAAATTTTGGACATCATACCAACAACTCTTACCCTCTTTCTGTATAAAGAGTATAATCTCCATGCCACGATTATCTGCATCTTCAAAGGAACAACCACCAGAGAGGTCTTATTTCAGCATTCTATCTACAGGACATCTTCACTTCCAGTACCCTGTGTTCCCTCTATGCTGTAGTATCATTAAAAGGAAAAAAACCTCAAAAGCCATAATACAAATCATGACTATTTTTCCTCAGAGACTACAACTCAAAGGAATAAATATGCATCATGACTTAGAAGGAAAGGGAGGGCTTTCATTCCTTTCTAAATGATAGAATTTTTTTTTGTGGTCCTTCAATCTGTTCTTATTCTCATTTGCATCTGCACAAAGAAGCTCGATTCTCCTTTCAAACAAGCAATTTCAAGTAGAAAAAGCCTTAATTAATTCAATATGCCAAGAAAACAAAAATATTCAGTTTACAAAGTTCACAGATAAATATTTCCCAAACACAAGGACCAGTAATGAAAAAAAACCCCAAAACCTAAATATCAGTACCATTTCTTCCAAACCAAGCAATCTATCATACACATAGGTAACTGACTGATAAAAAAAATGTTAGGTATAAAATATTTTGAAAATATCTATGCCTCTTTTGAATAGATTAAATTACTTTCCATATACTAAGTCTCACAAAAATTCATGCATGTGAGAGATACCAGAAAGCCAGTTGTATAACTTACTTATTCGAATTAAGAAACACAGCATAAGTGCTACATTCAGCGTAATTTATATTTAAACATCACGTAAATACATCGCAAAAGACAATGTGACATAGCCTTGAACCTATGTTTAATAAATAAGTTTACTAATAAGGATAGACTAACCGAATAGTCTATTCAATTCAGTGACTGACATCATCCCTTTGAACGCAGCCGTTAATAGGCCCTAACCCAAATAACCACTGGAATTAGTAGGAGGGCCATCACAGGTTTAAATAGACACTGAATCAAGTGTTTGCTAGTCTTCAGGAAAGATCCATGCACAGAAGACCAGTCTTGTATCTTCATTGCTGAAACAACTGACTTAAGAAAGAAAAAAAAAGAAAATAAATAATACTACCACAGTCCTTAATTCACATCCCTGTAATTTGCAGCAGTGTGCTCAACTAGTGTTTTTAAGTAACATGTTCAATGACCAGTGCTGAAGTGCTAAAAATACAGTTTCTGGAACCCAATGTTGAGGCAAACCTTAACAGGCTTCATTACGCCTTCCCTTCCTTACACTATTATCCAGGCACCCCAGCCAGATAATATGCTACAAAACATAGTGTAAAAAGGATGACAGAGGAAAGATACAAAGCATTAGTGCCAGTCAGATATCTACAGATCTTAATCCCTCTTACCAAGATGACAAATACTAAGGATTCATAAAAAAAAAAAAAAAAGTAGGGGGGAAAAAAAGAAAAAAAGAAGGCTAAATGCACACACACATTCTGTATGTGGTTACACTTAAATTATTTGAAACCACAGCTTTAACCATGCAGCAAAAGCATCCCACCATTCACATTTTCACTTTATTTCCTCCAAAAAAGAACAAAAAAAGAGAAAAAGAAAACAGAGATGGGTATCAGTCTTAGTGCTAGAGGGAGATGGAGAGCGATGACAGCCCCTGCAGGACTGATCCCACTATCACTTTCAGAAGCCTGGGTTCCCATGTCTGAAGATGAGGAAAGGAGGGGGCGAGATTAGGAAACACTGGCAGCTATATGCGTGGCATAAGGACCTGCACAGATCGGGACAGCTTCTTTCTGTCTCAGGATATTACTGTCAGAATGGCCAAGAAACCGATGAGCTGCATTTTTCCATTCTCACTGTGGTACTTTAAGAAGTGCCTAATTTGAAGAGAACTGGACAGGTGGCATATCACGCTGAGCTAAATAGATAAGTGTGAGATTTAAATGACAAGAGGCAGCAGGTTTTGCTGTTCTAAAGAGTGAGAGAGTGAATTATTCTGATGGTACCAATGGGCACAAGTGGAAGGTCAGCCTGGGGTGCTGCCAGTGTCACCCAGGTGCCTGATAGCAGATGGTGCCAGTCTGTAGGGATAAAAGAAGGGCTGACGTACCCCATGGGCCAATAGCAATGCTGGTTGCTCAAGAATAAAAAAGTTTTGGGGCACAGGTGCAAGCAATACAGATGAACATAGATGCTGCACCCCAAATGTTAGTAGAAGGGTCACCAGTCCCAGGGCTGTAAGGGTGGATCAGTCAGGAGGTGCTGCAGACAGCACGGCAGGGACAGGCACTGCCAGGGCGAGGTGCTGCAGACAGCACGGCAGGGACAGGCACTGCCAGGGCGAGATGCTGCAGGGGCTGCTGGCTGCCTGGGAGCTGGCCCAGGCCAGCCTGCATGGGTCCAAGAGAGCTTTGGAGGTCCCTCTCCCTAAGCACCTCCAGGCTGGACACCGAGATATCCACCAGGACTCCCAACCACCCCCCTGCAGTGCCTTGCCTCTGTTGCTTGTGTTCCCATTTCCGGACTTACGCAATGACCTGAGGGCAGAAGCAGCCTGCAGAGAAGTGGAACAGCAGGATATGCAGGCAGCCTGGATCCCCGTGGGGCTCCCTGAAGTGTCCCAAACTAGAAAACTGGCCACCTCCCCACTCCTGCCTCTTGCAACATAATTATTCCAGCATAACTGACAAGGCAAATTAACAAGGCAGCCAGGGCTTTTGCAGTAGAAGGGAGTGTTTTCCCCAAGAATAAATTGTTCCAATCCTTTACGCTAGACACCCGGCCGTGCCTATTCATTAATTGGACAAGCTCTGGTGACAACTGAAATTACCTGATTTCTACATACTGGAGGGGGGAGAGATCTTTGCAAGCTTAAAATGAGAAGCCTAAAGCTGGAATCCCAGCCACCACGGAGCTCATTTTCAGAGCATGGCCACAGTAAAGCTCCATTCAAAAGCAGAGGCACGTTCTTCAGTGTCATTCATTCCTCTCTTTGCAGACCCTGAACATGACGACTCCGCCAGTGAACCGCAAATCTTTTAAGATCTGCAGATCTGCTGAGTTTAACAACTTCAGGAGCTATGACATTCTGGGATTACTGCAATGTTGCAATTAATTATCACAGTCAGGTACATTAGGAATTATAAGTATCTGCTTAATCAGTATGCTGTGGTTATTTATTGCAACCAGTCTTATCGCAATTACTACACAGGTACTGGAATTAAGGGTGGGGGGGGATCGATGGTTGTTGATTTCTGTCACAACTCACAATACATTGTTCGTGTATTTTTCAACAACTATTTTGATTTGGGCTTAACTGTACCTCTTGCTCCTTATTAAGGGGAAATCTGGGAGCCCTGTACAGTATTTCTCCCCCACATCCCTGCCCTTTCTGGCTAGCTGCGTACCTGAAATGCAGACGATGAAATTCGCTTGCAGAAGAAAAAGAACCTCCCAAACAATTTCCATCCTCCGATTCTCATGCCAAGTGCATCCCTTGGCGAAAAAAAATAACAAAGATCAATATCGCAGTTTGAACGATCCCAGCAAATTTCCTTTCGGACTTGCAGACTGTATTCCCCAGATGTGCTGACAACACATGTCCAAGCTCTCTCTCTGCACGGCTCAAGCGAGATCCCTTCCCTTCCTTCGCCCTCCAAAAAAGACCACGAAGCCAACTGCCAGCACCGGGCTCTTCCTCCACGAGTGAAAAAAAAATCCACCAGATTTCCCAACCAGACATAGACAACAAACCCCGACTGATCCGGTCCGGAGAGTCTCTATTCCAGGGCGGCCAGCTGCGAGTTAACCCCCAGCTCCGCAGGTCTCAGCGGGGCCGTGCCGGCATGCCGGGGCGGGCGGGCAGGCAGGGAGGGGGGGAGGTCTCCTCTCCTGCTGCTACAAAATGAGCGGAAAGAGATTAATACCTGCTGCCACGCATCCTCCCCCACCCCCCGCATGCTACCGCACCTCCACGCCGCGGAGCACGTAGCAGCCGGCTCCCCTGGCCCCGCCGGCCTCCGCAACCACCGGCGCGCGGGGGCGGCTTTTCCGCCCGCCGACTGCAGGGGTCGTGCTCGCCCCGCGCACGGCGCTGCCCTGCCCCGGCCGGGACGGCCCCACCGACCCCCCCTCCCCCGCGGCCGCGGCCCCGCAGCGCGGCGGCCCCGCGGCCGCGGAAACGCCCCGGGCGTCGGGGCGGGGGACACACGCACCGGGGCTGTATCACAGGGGCGGGAGTCCCCGCAAGTGCAGAGCCCGCAAGCAGCGGGGGCCTGCGCGCACCGCCGGCCGGCTTCGCCAAGAATGCTAATATTTTAAAAACTTATTTAAACAAGCAGGAAAAGAAAAACAAACACAAACTTCTCGCGGTTTTGGTGGTAGGAAGGGCAAGAAGAGGATGCAGCTAAGACTTAGCGAAGTACTTGCGCTGCAATGCCCATCTAATTGCATACCCCAAACCACAACACTTCTGCATAGACACTCCCCGCCCCCCCCCCCCCCAAAAAAGAAGCAGTGTCAGTTGTGGGGCAACCTCTTACTTACCCCCAAATCCTCCTGCTTTTTATTTTTTTTTTTCAGCTTACCGGATTTGCCGCTCCTGCCCGCAGTCCCAAAAACAAATCGAGGTCAAGCTCCGAGCCGCTTGCTGCAGCCGCCCACCACCACCTCAGCCGTAAGGAGGTACCAGCTGCCTGGATTTTCTCTTTCCTCCCCCAATCCCGACTATTTCGCCATTTCCCCGTGCAGGAAACCGCGCTGCGGGCTGCCGCGGGCACGGCGGGGGCTCGGCGCGGCGGCGCGCACGGGCGCGGGCCGGTGGGCGAGCGCTCCGCCGCGGAGGCGGTGCCTGGGCGGGCGGTGGCGGGGCCGCGCCGCGGGAGGGGGGTCTGCGGCTGGGACCGGGCCCGCTGGAGCGGGGGAGGCAGAAGCAAAAAGCCTCCCTCCCGCGCCGCCGCCTCGGCGGGCTGTCTTTTCGGGCACATTCCAGAAGCTGCTGCTCACTTGGGTTAAAATGTGGGTCCAATTTTTTTTTTCTCCCCAAAACCAAGAGGTGCGCCTGGTCGGGGAGGGGTTGGGTTTCCCCCTCTGCGGAAAGGAAAACTGGGTGCAGAAAGGCAGCGTTGGCAGAGCCGAGGGGCTGCGGGCTGGGGAGCTGCGCGGTGCGGTAGGTGGGCAGGGGCTGCCCCGGGCCGTAGCGCCCCGCGGGGTTCCTCGGTCTGTCCTGAAGGAAGGGAGGGGGCAGGAGCTTTGGGCTGCAAACGAAAATCCCAGCTCAAGGCAGGTGTGAAAAGGTGATCCCACAACTGCTTCGACTGCGGATGCCTTCATTGATCACTGTAAGGTAGAGGGAAAGGGGAGGGAGAGAGATGCTTTGGGTTTCAAACTGATCTCCCAGCTCCTGGCAGGTATGCAGAGGTCATATTACAAATAGTCCAGCGGGGGATGCATGCATAATAGATTGAACATAGGTTGGTTTATAAACAGTTCTCCAGCCCGGGACATACTTGTAAAATGCCCCTTTGTCTGGATTCTAGCAAAATGAGGATGCCTGGATCTCTGAATAGGGAAGGAGAGGATATTTAGAGAAGAAACCGCAGGCTAGGTTGTTATTTTCATCGGCTCTAAGAAATTTGTAGGAGTCATAGGTTTCAAGTCACCCTGACAGTATTTAATGGCGGTAGATCAAATTTCTTGAGTGCTTCAAAGCAACTGGCTGGGGCAAAATCATCAGTATTTGAGAGGAAGAATTGGACTGCACACACTTAGTCATCAATGGGATTCTTCTATTCATGTCGCTAGTTCTCAGGCTAGTATAAGTGCTCTTTGCACTGCAGCAGTCTCTGCTGATGTTTATTCCATCTCTTCTCATGGGTGATAAAGAGACTCAGGATTTTAACAAACTAATTGCCATCATCTACCCAGTGAGAACAGCAAGGCTGGACATGAGGCACAGTCATTCAAGGCTTTAGGGACAAATGACTTAAAGAACTCCCATATTTTTTGATGGAATCTTATTAAACAGTGGGACTGTGCAGCAAGAGGGATTTCTTTCCTTGCAGAATTGCAGGATGCTGACTGTCATTTGAATACTTAAGTTTAGGCAATTGAGAATTATCCCTCTTGGGCAAAATGAAACGCATAGGAGTTAGGGCACTAAGGCAGCCTGTGCGTGAGCAGGCATTTGTCAGGTATTCCATTATACAGATATGCCTTTGGGCACTGAATGAGTTGTCCAGAAGCACCAAACTAGTTTAGATTTTTAAAGAGGTTGAAAAATGATTTGCATCTGGTTCTTGAAAAGTTAATGAAAGAAGGACTGCAAGGAGTCCTTCTAAATCATCTTTTAAGATGATGTCATCAAATGAAGGCTCCAATCAGCAGAAGAAACAATTATTAATGAACCCAAGACCTTGTTTGTTGAATGTTCTGTGGTTTCAGTCATGCAAAACAGCATATGCAATTCTCTTCTTTATGCCTTTTTAAAATCCAGGTTAATATCTCCTACTCTGGTATCACTGAAGGCATGAGTGGCTTCCTCTATCCGTAGTCTAGATGTATTTAAGCACGCTTTAGGAAATGTTTCCATTACTAAACTTCTTTACTCAAACAGATGAACATTTTCCATGGATTTGACTGTAAATTCTCATTTCGGCTTTCCCAACTAATTTCTTACAATAACACCCCAATTCTGAACATAATAAACCCACAAAGAGACATTTATCTTTTATGCTTACATTTACATGGACATCCTTGTTCCTGAGCTAGTTTCCTTGAAATTATGGCATTACATTTGGGAAAACGAATGTCTCAAGCAAGTGAGATGACCTGTCATAAAACGGTGTGTCGTCCATTAAGCCAGCAAAGAATTGACTTGGTGACAAGAGAGAATGCCAAATCTTAAGTGGCAAGCTCATATTTATTTGCTATTGATGTCAGTGGAACTTTAATATGAGTTTAATGGCAGGGGAAAAAAAAGGTAGTTGATGTTGGCTGCTGGCAGATAGCCAAAATTCCCAAAGTTATTAATTTTTGTGCACCTTTATACTGTGGTATGTTTACCGTCCTCATTCAAACCTTGTACTTATTCCAGTGCCCTGTGATAAATAAGTAGTTTGTGACTCAGACTGAAAAATCTATCAGGGATCAAAGGCGAAGTGAAAGTTTTCTTCACCTGGAAAATATGGTTGTGAGCTCAGAAAACATTTTTTTAAATCTAGGTAAATAATAATGAGTTCATTCTGCTGTCATTTACTTGCTGTGATGTTATTTGACTGGCAGTGGCCTTAAAGCTTGGTTTTGAAGTCATTATGGCCATATTGGCTGCTGCAGCTCCACAGGAAAGCTTAATTCAATAAAATTGAACGGATATCAATATTGGTCTATTCCAAAGCCCAGTGAAATCCGTTGGAATATTTCTGCAGACTGCGATGAATTTTGGATCAGTCTTTCACTGTAGAATTTGGCACAGTATATTTGATCCCAAGGGAAATGGTTTAATATAGTAGGGTGTATTTGGGGTAGAGGCAGAACATAACTGTCCTGTGTACATTCATGTGGTTTTAAGTTCAAAATAGACAAAAAAGTTGGCTGCAGCATCAATTTTTTTTCTTGTATGGTTTTCCATTCAAAACTCCTTTTGTAACTCACTAAAATGAAGGGGGTTGATATTTGCTGCATTTTTTTGAGTTCCATTCATATTTATGCAGTTGGCTAAACTTCTTAAACTTAATCTTGCCAAGCTTTAAGCTCTGCTGAAGTCATTGGACTACTCATGTGCCTAGAGGTGAAAGTGACTGCAAAGTGGTTTTAGACAGGTCTCGGAAGCATGTTTGTGTATTTTAATTGTGAGGATTTTACTATCTAGAAGCCGTGGCCTGGATTTTTGTCAGAGTTTAAGAGTACCTGGTGTATTGATTACAAGCTGGACACCTAGTTTCTTCAGGGCAGATTTAGAGAGAAAGACTTTTTGGTTTAGCTATGCAAACAGAGTTCAAAAAGTACTTACAAAATCCCCATGCTTAAAGTTTTTTATACCAACATAATGCATTCCAATTCAGTAAAGCAAAATTAAGGTTCATACCTTCTCAGAGGAGCCAGCATTTTGACTCATTTGACTCAGAATTAGCTTGAATTGGAAAAGGTCAATTGTAGAAATTGTTTTGAACTGGGCAACTTCTGAGCAAAATGGGTTGAACTGTGGCTTACCCTGCGTCGATGGAAGAGGTTGCTGCCATTCATCACTACTGCACTGCTAAAGGTTCCCACTGATCTGGTACAGCAGCTTGCCTGTGCGCTCCCTAGCTCATTTCTGTCAAAATAAGTCAGATCAGCTATTGAAGTTATCTGAAGCTTCTGGCATGTTTCCAGCAATTAAGCTGGCAGAGCTGGAACAGTTCCTGCTCTTACTTGTTTTCCCCTGTCCCAGGGGCTGCTGGCCCCATGGCAGGGATGATGGAAGAACTTGTGAGTCAGCTTCTGAATTGCCACTGGGAACAGCCTAGGCTGTAAGCCGGAAGCAAAATCAATATTAAATCAAAATCAAAGAAAGGGCCAATGCTGCAGTTCACTCAGGTGGAAGAAAGCACAAGGGTCTCCAAATCCAAATGGGGATTTGAAGGTCATCCAAACCCAGCAGTCTCTTAGCGTCCAGCTCAGGGAACTTTACCAAGCTGTTCACCAGAACCAGACCCTAACCACTACTGAAATGAAAATGGTTGCTTGGAATAAATTATCATAGTGATAGCATTGAACCTTGCTGTCGTAAGTCACATAAATATGACACTGTTCCTCCTTGTCTCAAGTTTATTCTATATTATATCTATAGATCTATATAGATATAGATATCTGTATTTATGAGTAGAATATATTCTATATTCTATATACACTTACATTCCAGGTGGTACTTACACAAGTAGTTTTTTATTGCAATTAACTGAATTGTTTGTAGAAGACAAAAAGGACTTCTGTGTTTAGGCCTGTACATTCAAATGTCTTTCCATGCAAGTTCCGAGTAACTTCAGATGAGGCAGTAAAAATATCAGAACAAATTGCGAAAACCTACCAGAAAAATTCTGTGCATTCCATGCAAACTTTTGAAGCTATGATAAAGAATTACAGACATATTTCTTTTAAAAGAAGAAGTAAAAATTTGGCTACTGAAACCTTTGGTACTTACTTATTTCCTTATGATGAACTCTAATCTCGGGGTATAAGTGTGGGATTAGGAAAGAATTTATAGTCTTGATTGTGCCAGCATTGACTATGTGGCTTCAGACGAACTGTCTGTATCTCATTATCTTGCATTTATAAAACGGGCTACAATTCAGCAAGGAATTCAGTAAGACCAGGTTAATAATTTGCAGTAAGAAAGGCAGTATTGACTTTTGCCACTTCGAGAGTAAGAACAGTTTACAAGTGCCCCAGCTCCTTTGACGCCATATAACAGCACTGGCCAGCAAGGGGTGAGGCAACGCAGGACTCAGCCAGCTTCCAGTCCTCCCTTGCTCAGCTCTGTCAACGCATGGGGCGTGCTGCATTGGCGGTCCAAGGCAACCAAGGAGGACAGGGCTGAAAGGCTCCGCTTTAGCACTATTGGGATTTCATCACTGTCAGCAGGCTGCTGCCCTCAACAGCTTCCTATTTGTCTATGCCTGAACTCAATCCTCATAGCCATGTGTCTCATTTTAAGCTTTTAGGTAGCCTCGCTGAAGTTACAAAGATGCCGAAATACTGTCTTGGTTCAGGGCTTAAGGAAGTTAATATTAGAAAGCCACTAGCAACAGGTGAGTTGCTGAGAATATAACTATAAATACTGAGCGATAATACTGCCATTTAATTTCCAGTGCTCCTGTTCCATATATTGTTACTGCCATGCTTTCTTGTATTTTCTGAGAATATCTTCAGTGACTATAAATAGTGCTGACCTCACTAAGGAAACTGATAAAAAATTTAACATATCATTGTAAAAATACAGCCTCTAAGAATCCATCAGTGCAATGGACATTAAGGTAATTCTTTTCTTGTATTGATGGTCTTTTATCAAAACTGAGATGGAATTTACATTTTACTGGTAGAGATAATGATGCAATTTATTTGAAGTTAAAACACCCCCAACAAAGGAACAAGGAAAATGATTGGTAGCTATCTATTAAGTCAATCAATCTGTTTTTCCTGTGACTCAGTCTATTCATTATCATAAAGACTTATTTTCAGTCCAAATCCCTTTTTCATGTCTGAACTCCAGCAAACAGTGTTAAGACATCAAGTATTTGTGAAATAACATTCTTCTAATTCAAAAAGACATATGTAAACTGCAGTGATTTAGTTTTTCTGGAAGTGAGAAATCAGTCACAAAAGTGTTTAAAACATCATGCTATCTTGCAGTTCCTCAAGAAACCTCAGTAGTTTCTTTGGAGTCTTGGAAGCTTTGCACCCACAGAATTAGGTTTTTCTGAATAGGCATGTAGAGTGGGAAAACTGATTTTTTTGCTAGTATCAAAGTCACCAAGTAAAATTGACTTCAGGTGGTGCAGTGATTACAGTCCTTGTAATATTCTTATTTCCCACAGCCAGGGACTATATTAGTGAACTTGCCTGTTAAATAAAAATATAAAAGAACAGGGTTTGGAGGGGGGGTTGTTTTTGTAATAACTGACTGCAGTGTAGTCCAAGAGTGGTAAATGATGAGAAGGGACATTCTTTTAATCCAGCTTTTGGCTTTGACTCAATTTGGGGACTCTATGGACTGATGTAAGTTGTGCCAAACTCCTACTGTTCCAGCAGGGTTGTTCTGGCGAATTTGGTCTGTACAGATGCCTCTTCGTGTCCTCTTTCGTTTATCTACGCACTTGGCCTAACAGCCACAGACGGGCTGGTTTAGCACACTGCTGGCAATTGGACCTTGCCCCGTGCAAGACCATTTCTGCCACATTCAAGGCAACTTTGCTTGGTAAAAGGGGGACGAAGTTGCTGTCATGTACCTCAGCACGTCACCCTATGTTTCTGACTATTTCTAAAGCCACCTGCAGTAGCTACAAAGCAGGAAAGAGAACTTCCTGCTTTCTGTTTTTCTGCTTCCATCCTTCTCTCTTGCAAGTTTGAATTAATTAAAAGATCAAAAGCAATATATATTTTTTGATATTGAGGATCCTTTGTCATCTCAATCTAAAAGAAAAAAACTCACATCTTGAAAATTATTCTGATATGGATCTTACTGGTTCCTCATTACAGATTTTGACAGTGAGTTGTCACCTGGTGCCTGTTTAATATAATTTTTTATGCCACATAGAGTAATGGTGATTGCAATATCAGATTAATATTATGTATGTGTGAGTCAAGGCAACTATGCTGTAAATTTGCAGACTATACTGCTCTGAGAGTGGATTGAGTTGGGAACTCATGTTCCTGCTAGGTTGTAATAGGTATCTGCTTGCAAAGCCCTTTCCCCATTGTGCTAAGATTTGCCACTCAGGGCATTTGGTAGGAAAAAGGTAAACCCTGAGCATACGTCATTTCCTGCATGACTGTCCAGTGAGAAGTGCAGGAGCTCATTAGAAGTTGTTCTCTACCGAGCTTTGTTCTTGAACCTAAAGGATTTACTTCTAGGAAAAAATTCATGTTCCCTGGCCCCTTTGTGTGTGGGTATTGTTTAGGTTTGTGCACGTGTGGACAATAAGGCACAATCTGTTAAAATTGTTTCTAGTCACTATTTTTCTATATTAGTGCATGAACCATTTTGCTTTTTCTGGGAAATACATTGCTGTATTTTTCTGCAATTATGAATAGCTATAAAGAAGGAAGAGGAAGCACACTTAGTAAGTAGTATTGTTCTTGTCTCTCTCTAGATTTTTTATATTTTGTAAGCAAAGTTTTCTTTAAACAGATCTTTATTCTACAAGAAAATACCTCACTTCTCCAGTATTTTTTTAGGCAAAATCAGTTAAAATGATATTTCTGAAACCAGAGATTAATATGCTTATTTCAGCATTAGATTTGTTCCCTGCAACTTTTCACATGTTGCAAATGTCCATAAAGCATCAGTTATGATCCTGAGCTTGTTCCCATTAAAGTGAAGGAGTTTCATTCTTTGGTTTTTAACACATTTCCTTTGGAATTAAGCCTCAATTCAGCCTTTTGCCAGCTGGATAACTTTCATCACAAAAGGAGTTCAGCAAAGGGAATTACTCATGTGCTCAAAACAGACCATGCACTGAGGATTTTTTTGTAGGCGGCTTCTAGAGGCGCAGTGTCTCATACTGCACAACTAGAGTTTATAGTCAACAGACTGGAATAGCCACAGTCTGAATGGCCCTTCCTCAGCTGCAGTGTGAACCGAACTTTTGTGTTCATTTGCAACAGTTAAGAAGAAAATAACCCTCTCCTACCTCCTCCTCTAAATCTTCAAAGTTCCAGGAAGAATTACTTGTACTGATGCCTAGTTCTAAATTGGTTTCATCACCCTCAGTTTTCCACCATAAAATGGGGATACTTTTCACGAGGATGCAAAAATGTAACAGTTAATGCTTGCAGTAAGCTCTGAAGATTAATACCATGTAAGTCCTAAGAAAAGCTGTTACTCAAAAAAAGTCCACAATGGCTGATCTGCAAGTGCCATCAGTAGATTTATGAGACCTGTGAAACTTATGCTTTGTATTTTTCTAGAAAGAGAGTGGAGGAATTGGCATCTAACACAATTCAAAAGGAAGAGAACAAGCCCTCAAAAAGAAAATAAGGCTCTTCTGACTTTTAGAAATCTTTATAAACGTCATTTAGTGTCATTTTCAAATACCTTGCAGTGATCATAAAACTTTGCTCTTCTCTGATCATTGTACCACTTAGAAGAGGAAAGGTATGAACAGCTATAACCCTGGCACATTTTTAACAATACTCAGGACCAAAGGAGATTGTAAGATAGAAGCTTTGATAACAAAAACATAAAGGTGTCATTGTCAACTACCTCAAAATATACATGCTTGTTGTAAATGTCACATAAGCCTACAGCTAAATGATGGATCAGAATTTCCTGTGTTTTCAAAGTGCTTCTGTTGATGAATACTTTAACTCCTTCATGAACAAGTTATTCTGTGTCCCACAATCTGCTTTCTGTCTTTGTGCTTGGTACCACTGAAAAAAACCCCTCATTTAATATGAGTAAGTTGGAAATACAGGCTGGAATTTCAGTTCTACTCTGCATAGAGGGAAAAAAAAAATACTTGGAAAGCATTTGGAAAAAATGTTCGTAATACTGCAAATCACTTTATTAGCAATAGTATGAAATCTTCCCTCTTCATTAAAATAATAAAAGTGGTAATAAATAGTAAGCTAAACTAAGTACTGGAGATGTAAGGACAAACTTTTGCCCTGGTAGAAGTCTTCATTCAGCAAAGCATTTAAGCATATGATTAAAATTAAGAGTTTGATTCTAAGTGTCTTGGTTCAGCTCAGCATGCAGTAGAGCACTTTACTGAAAAAAAAAAACAAACATATGACACTGTTAAGAACATCGGGTACGTCACGATAGATTTTTACTTCTTGGCCGCTGGCCTTGTGATCACTCATGTTTGCTTGTGTCTTCCACCAGGGGAAACTGCTTCTAACAGTGACATTCAAGATAGCGGAGTCAGGCCCTTTTGGGGAGCTGGAGGTCTCAGAGGTTTAAATGCTTGAGGATTGCCATCTTCTGGTACAACCAATCCCTGCTACATGCAGTCTCTCACCCTGTGACATGGAGAGCATGCTGCTTGTTTTTCTATATGATTAGTTAAGTCCCATGGGCTAGGAAGGGGAGTAATTTTTTTCATGTTATCTATCCACACTATTTCTGGACTTTCCTATTACTTCATCATTTCAGTCATCCCTTCTACGCTTACCTTAATCAAACCAAGAGTCACCAATCTGCTCTTCTTATATAGTTTGCTCAGACAAATTTGCATATTTTTTGGCAGAACCATTGGCCTTTTATTTGGGTTTAGAGATGTTTATACTATTTAAGTGGCCTGCTACTGAATAGAATCAAAACAGTCATTTCTCAGTAGAGCTGCAGGTGCAGAATACAGGAACCATGTATTGCCAAAATTTGGTAAGTGCATTAGGTGTTTGGAAAGAAACTTCATCATATATTAAAATCCGTAATCCCAGTAAATTAAAAGATAATTTGAAAATTACAGGCTGGTGGGTAGCCTAACTCAACTGTTAAAAATCTCTTCTACAAATTGCAAGTCATTAATAATTAGTAGTACAAAACCTATTACATCTTTGGTTGGGGAGAAATGGACTGAGGCTGGTATTACATTATTCAATTAGGTTTAATTCCATTTGGTATGTGTTTTACTTTATTTCAAGTGCAGCCTGTAAAAGGATCATGGTAGCAATGATCCAAAATGTCAATTAATTTGTGTACAGAGCAAATAGCACACATAATAATTTTATCATATAGTGCAGCTCTGTTGACTGACAGTGGAAGTGCTGTTAGACTCACTATGGTTAATTAGATTGCTTTATTCATCGTACAGTAGAATTGCAGACAATAATTTATAAATGAGTTTATTAATTTTTTTCTGTTAATATAGTGAAAGCATGTTAAACTCTGTTTCTTGAATGTTTATGATATCACCTTTGCATACTTTGCCTCTTCACTACAAAAATGTAACATGTCACTTAGAAAATGTAAAATGAAGTAAAGTCCTAAGTCAAAGCAGTCTATGAGTTAGCAGATCAAGTCAAAAGTCCTCAGGGGTCAGCGTGGCCTTCTAGCTGGTAAAGAGGTTACTAAAGCTCTTGTGTTTTCTGGGATTTTATCTTCTGCTAGCTAACTTGAATTACATACATTTCCAATTTGTAAATATTAGTCATATCTGTCTGAGAAACTGGGGAGTTCAATATTTCCCAATTTGTTGCATTTTCCACCACATTTCATTCAACCTGTTAGCACTGCAATAAATCTATCTTTGCATTTATTTCCCAGTTTTTCTCATCTGTTTCTTCTATTTACTGCATGATCATTAGGAATTCCTTGGTATTATGGTCTTGCCATGGTGTGAATTTCTTTCTCTCTTCTTGAAACACTGCTTGCCACCATGAAGAAAGCAGCTTCATAATGTGTATTTATATGACAGTATTGCTATATGAAATACCAGATAGAACATATTCTGTATTACTTGCATGTTATCCATTTTAGAACCTTGATCTCTAGAAAAGTCCCTTTATCAGTATAAAGGTCAATGCAAATTAAACATCGAAGTTAGAAGGGATTTCTTTAAGATGTTGAGCAGAGTTCTCCTTGAAGATTCTGCCTGCAACTGCTGTCCTGTCTGAGCTGAACACTTCAGACACATAAAGCAAAAAGGACTTGACCAGCAAGTTGAAGTTATTGCATCTATTTGTTTCAGTCGTTTTCCCAGGTCCAAAGCATTGTTACGTGAAGTCGCTGGTTAGTTTCCCCCAGAGATCCAGGAGCACGTGTAGTGGTTGGTAATTTATGGATGTAGTCAGCCATTACATTGAAATCACAGTATTATGGGGGAAGGTCTGTAACAATTTAACTGAGTTGTAGTGACAAGAATTGGTAGAGGGGGCAATTGGAAGACCAAGGCAAGGAGGTAACTTGTTGCTATTCTAGCCACGCATATTAATAATGCTACAGTAAGTGAAACATTTGTATGTTTAGTCTGTTTAAAAAAAGAAAGCAATAGAGGATTTAGTAACCATAATAGAAACATTTTTCAGTATGATTTATGCATCCAAATCCTTTGGTTCCTGTTCAGCACTCCTGTCTTACTTTTGTCCCACATATTAAATGTTTCATGCGTGGCGTGGTTCAGCAAACTACCAAGTCATCCTTGTAGATAGCTTTCTGAAAGGGAATTGGTGACATATTTTTGTTACTAAATATGTTTTAAAGAATTGAAACATGTAGTAAATATTTTGAACTAAGTCCTCTCTTCTGCTAGCTGATAAATATCTATGATGGTATAGCATAGTAGAGCACCAGAGCCTTGACACTCAGAAGTTCTTCAAGATGACAGATCTCCTAAGTGGAATAGGAAATTCTAGAATTAATGTGCTAATTCCTTACAAATTCCTATTAGCCTTAAGAAGAAATGACTGGGATTTCAAACTCCTGTTGAAATGTCTACGGTCAAGGCCATTGTTATGAGAAACAGTTTAGATGTGAGAACAGTGTTCATGACACACCGTAGGCCAAATCCGTACAGGCATTTAGGCACTTAAATATTGCTGGGTAATGGAGCTGGCTCATGGTGACTACTAAAGCTCACACCCATTTTTCACTTCGCATCAAAATCCAAATTTCCAGAAATACAAATCTGAATCAAATGTACTATCTTCCCGCCTTAGACTAGATGATCTATTAATGTTACAGCGCATGTACATAGATGGGTCCTTTATTTTTTTGCCTATACAGATGCAGCCTTGCACACACAAAATGGGCATGGGAAAAGACAGTATTTTTTACTACCTATTTAAGATGTAGTTGTAAAATATATATACTATGTGTACAAGCTATATTTACTTCAACAGAGCTAGAACTGAGTAGAATTTTTTTCTTTTTTAATTTATTTAGTGCCAGTTCCTCACCAGATTACTTTGTAGACGTGCTTTCGTTGATGGTCTAGTATTAAAAGATGTACCTGTAAAGTCATGTAACATTTGCATACTTTAATGTACCATGAGACCTAAGGAAAATCAGAATAAGAAACTACCAACATGTGAAAAACAGAGAGATTTCTGTGGCGTTCCATAAGCCCAGATCTGATAATTTACTTATAGAAT
The DNA here is from genome assembly GCF_964289735.1 of Phaethon aethereus. Classification (NCBI taxonomy): domain Eukaryota; kingdom Metazoa; phylum Chordata; class Aves; order Phaethontiformes; family Phaethontidae; genus Phaethon; species Phaethon aethereus. Next base: position 8,151,086 of record NC_138594.1, read on the forward strand.
GGAATATGTACATATGTAATCTATGTTATCAGAAATTCCCCTCTAAAAGTGTTGTGCCCTCTTAACTCTACCTATGTGGACAGCTGCATCTTAGAAAACAACTACCATGTTTGGATGAAATTCATTCCCAGAATACAGCTAGCAAGCTTTGGAAAAAGAAACCCATAGTGAACTGGGACACAGGAAAAAGATTTTTATCTCTTCATACAGTATGAGTTTAACCTTAATGCTCCATTTTACCCTGAAATCTCCTCTAAACAGTGGCCTTTGAACAATACATTTCTGTTCAGATTTTAATTTTAATGTGAAATATTAATTTATCGTTGGGAAGCCGCTTTCAAAAAGTCAAATATTGCACAGAGACAACTGGAACAACTGGTGTGGAACTGCCAGCATACAGAAGCTGCACCACTACAATATTTTCTGGCATGATAATTAATTACCTTGTTCTTTAGCAGAATTGTCAGATATGAGCCCTTAGATGCTATAGGGAGTAAAGCTTTCACATGCACTTTATTTGCATCACAAAAATATGTTGCTATGAATATGCCTTGTAGAATTCATGCCCTTCATTCTTGAATCTGAATCCTGTTTCCTACAGATATTTAAATTACAGTTGCTACTAATAGGCTTCTAGCACAGGGTCTTATTTTTCTTTAGAAAGTAATGGCAAATAGGAAGGAAAAGAACTCTGTTTTTTTTTCATCAAATAACCCAGCTTTGCAGAACCAACCTGACTTTTGCTACCATGGCATTTTTGCTCTGCTTATTTGAGGCAGTCCTTTCACCTATGCTTTATTTTTTCTGCCTGTATTGAAGTCTCTCTGGGTGATAGGCTCTGATGTACAAAGTCTAGCACAGTTGAGCCCTGCTGTCGTTTGACAGTACTGTAAGAAATACGGCTTCCACTGCTGAAATTGGAAGTCCCATTACTTTGACCTGCATTTCCCTGGCAAATGCTTGGTGTATGTTCTGTCTTCTGGCAGCGTCAGCTCTTGCTCATGGGCTTTTCCTGTGAAAATGGACATAACTTGTGTTCGGTATGGGCTTCTTTGTATGAACCTCCAGGAGGGGGTGTGATGTAGACTGCTGTACACTGAGGAGTGTGATAACAGGGCACACTCCAATTTGTGAATCATCTATCTACCACCTGGTGGAGGTGTGCTGGCCCTCAGTTAGGGGAAATTTATTGCCTCCTGGAGGTGCTTACCCTCAAATTGACCTCTGTCTTATGTCAGGAGTTATCCTCCTTGTCATTACATAAATCTTTGGGGCGTGTCATGCAGAGGGACTCACTCACTAGCAGTCAGCCTCCTGAAACTTTAAAATCTACATAGAGACATAGACTGGCACAACCGAAGGCTAGTCAAAACGCCTGCCTCTCTTGTCTCTCTCTTAATCCTTTCTCTGAGATGCTTTTCTCTCACATGTTTTTATTTTTAAAATAGCTTCTGCTGCCAACTCAGATTTGTCAAGTAGGGCTCGTCCTCACCTTTGAATTCACAATAGTCAGGTTTCTTTCACTGGGACAGTTCTTCTTGAAAAAAGGTCTCTTTCTGGCCACAGCATTACCAAGACTGTTATAATATTTCATAAATCATGAGGTATGATAATTACACAGCACTTACAGTGATATTAGTCAAGAACTAGACATGACACAGAGGTGATGCAAATGAAAGACTTGGCAGTTACAGCACTTCCAAGCCCCCTCCACACTTTTGTCAGATTTAGGAACACATCTCATCACAGCGGGCTTCCACCAAAGAGACTGGAAAGTAGTATTAGACACAACAACATAGAAAATGGGATTCTGTGATGAGGAAAGATAAGGATCCTGGAAAGGCACTGTGAAAATGATTGCAACTAATGGATTTCTCTTATAACGGTGAAGAAGGCTAATTAGGTGACTATTCTCATTTCTTCATTTACCCTTCTGTCCTCCTTTATCCTTTATGTCTCATTGCTGCATGACCTTTCCCTTTTCTGTAAAGATGCATAACCCAGATATGGCTTTGTATGGTGCTCCAGAAGATACCAAAGAGGTTATTTCCTTGCTGTTTTCTTTGAATTTCCCACTTGTTTTTCAGGGATTCCTTAATGTAGAACCTTTCTGGGAATCCCTCATGTTTTCTGGGATTTTCTCAGTCCAAAACCTTTCTAGAATCTCCCCAGAGCTTTCTAATAATTCCTAGCTGTAGACTTTTTCTAGGATTTCACTGATCTAGTCTTTCTAGGAATTTTTTAAGAGCTTTGCAGATATTTCCCAATGGCTTTCCAAGAACTCATGGATCTGGTATCCCTGTCATGTTTACCTAGGATCCCTGCTATGTTACCTTAAACCCCAAGGAGACATAGGGCTCTACTGAGATGGCTGTCTAGAACCTGTTCCTTGATATCTAGATCCCTTGGTATGATTACCTACAGCCTGTCCCAGCACACCTACATTTTGTCTTACAGTTTTTAGGGAACTTTCCAAAATGCAAGATGGTAGAATGAATAATAAAAAAAGTCCAAAAGATTTCTCATCAAGTACAAGGATGATCACTGTTACTAGTTTATGGGAGAAAGATTATTAAATGAGAGAAATTAACTTTTTTCTTTAGTTTACTAGTTACTAAAACTGTGGAGGACAAAAGCAAGGAATATTTCCAGAAAGGGGAATCAAATCAGCTCAAAACTATGCGATGTTACAGGAGCTGAATTAAGAACATCTCCACCATGCGGTAAGTATGGAGTTGCTGTTGATAAAAAAAGTACTGAGAACAGACCCATAGTCAGAGCAGAACTACAAGCACATCTAAAAGGATGAAAATGGCATAAGTTCAAAACACGTAGGCTTTCATTCCCCTGTCACTCAGTATGTGACTTGAATTAAGAGCTTATTCTTCACCCTTACCATTCTCATATTTGATTGAAGATGCAGTACTCCAAGAAGGCTGGGTGTAGTATCAAGCAATAGAAATAACACACAAAAGCGCAGGAGAGGACTGAGATATATAGACAGAATTGAAGATAAAACACAACCATATTAAAGTCACTGTATTAAAAAATAAGTAGACCTGATTTTCTTCTGCATCGGAGCTTCCTTACACCACTTTGTCAGAATAATGGGGCCATGAAGTGTGCATAACTGTAATTACTCCTACTCCAAAGGTCCTTTAAGCTGACAGACTGGTATAAATGGAGCATTGTATAAATGAGAATTGAGTTCAGTGTGGAGTAGATTGCATGTTCTTCTGAATTCCAAATGTATTCTAAAACTTTAAGTAAGAAAAGTGGCAGGGATATCTCCCTCTATGGAAAATATGCATATTTCAGAGTCAACATTTTGTGTGCAGGCGAACTTCATTGAGCTTCACTGTACATCCTTACCCCTCATAGAGGTATGGTCATCTACGCAAAGGTGGTGAAGATGCTGCAAAATCATACTGTTAAAGTTTTGCTGCAACTTTGTTCAGCTATGACTGCAAAAGAGACTCAGACTGTGATACCTTACATAGTATAGATCAATTCAGAGGAATATCCCAAGATGCTAGAGGAAACTGAGCAAAGCAAGGAGAAGCACAGTCCCAAAATAGTGTTAACCCTTTTGTCTTGCAAAGGATCCTTGGCTATTATTCCAATTGATTGTACTGAGACCAAAGGATACTTTAATGAGAGATTGTCTCTACTGTTCCTATCTAGACTGAAAGGCTGGCTTTCTGTGGCAGCAATTCTTAGGTATCAGAAGCATCAAATGCTGTGTGGAGTATGTTCTTTACTTATGTAATAGATGGACAGCCTAGAAAGATGGTCTTAAAATCATAAGATTTCTTTAGGAGTAGGATGAGGTAAGAGGAGCTGGGGATGTAATACAAGTTTCTAACAAGCAAATTGAAAAGCAGGTGAGAGAAACTGCCTTTCAAGATTCTCCTTTGTTATTTCCCTTTCTTCACTGAAATTCGTATAAGGACAAGACCCACACAACACTTTGACAGCCTCGTAAGTCTGCTACAGTATAAAATGTACTGCTCTGTTCAGGTGAATTGTACCTGCCGTGTCTGTATAGGTTAATGATATCTAATCCTCCACTCTTGATAAAATCCATTAAGCAGTGACCAGCTGCTTCATTTGGAATCCCAGCTCTGCTGTATCTCCCCTTCTCTCCCATCTGTCAGTCAACAAGATTTCTCAGGGAAGGTTTTCCATTTATCAGGTTGACTTCTGCAGCCCTGCTGCTTTTGGATCACTTTGAAAAAGAATTGCTGTAAGATGCAATAATAAGGAATATCTCTGGGATCTGATTGTCTATTTGTTTTGGTTTGTTTTATTCTGGTAGCAGGCTCCCTAGAATGTATTTGATAAATTTAAACAGGGTTATACCAATTATATACTGTGTTGTTGGGAATTATTTCCTGGCTAGCTAGCGCTCTTATAGCCTTACTGTATTCTCAGTCTAAATACATGAACGGCTGCCCTAGAGTCTTTAACTGCAAACTTCACTGCGTAAGTTATCATGATAAAAATATACATGGGGATTTGGGGTATCCCCAGACTTCTGGCCAAATACAAACTTATGTAAGAAGAGTCAACTAGCTCTTAGTGTTTATGGAATTTTAGCTTGTGAGATGACTGCTGAGCCAAGATGCACCCACCGAAGTGCTGGTTCTGCAAAGCACTTAGTCATAATCTTAAATTCGTTACTGAATCAGAGCCTGAGGCGAAACAAGTTTTAAATTGAAACATAACCTTGACTGCCACACATAAATTGGTAAGTTATATAGAGAAACTTTCGTTATTATATTTTCATTCAGAAAATTCAGTGGAATTAGTCAAGAGAGATAAACCTGCAATCATTGACAGGCCTAGAGGATAATCCCTGATTGGAAATGTCCTCCAAGGCACATCTTTTGGTATTATCCTAATTTTAAAAAAGGAGAGTTTGTGCTACTGAGAAATGTATGTTCTTAACAACAAAGGTGAAATTGAATCACATCCCACAAAGAAATCTGAAATCTGTACAGTCCGAATCTATAGTCGTCCTACCTAGTTAGAAATATATTATGCAATTGTGCCATCTCAAAAGGCAGTGCTCATCTGCAAAACAGAGGCAGCAGGAACACGAACAGATACTTAAGAGTACTTCAGTGAGGAGAAAAAAAAAGGACGTGATAAAGAAAACCCAGCCAATGCTTCTTTCTGCTGGAGAAATAGGAGAAATAGTGATGCTATGATCTCTGACCTTTTATTAACAAGCTAGTCACTTCCAGAGGACAGTGATTCATTGCAGGCCACCTTATCTGCGTTTGAACAGACTCACCCCCAACGCATTCCTTTGTCATATACTGTAACTACAGATGGCAATAGATTCCCTGTACTAGCGGAAATAGATTTATAAAGTTTAAAGTGCTACTTTATCCTATCTGCAATATGAAAGAACCTTTAATGAGACTTAGAAAATTATGGATAAAGCCTAGTTTGACTTTTGTAATAAAACATACATTGACATCTCTAACTAATGTGTATTGTTGCAGTGTAAGCCTATAGAGAAGAAAGGGTACCTTATTTGAATTATGAATTGATAAAAGGAATATGATACTCCATTTGAAGATGGTACAAAGGCTAAAATTTTCCATAGGCATAAGAAAGAATAAAATGTCTTTCTTGATCTTGCCAATTGTATTTGGCAAATCAAATTGAGGAAAAATTCCTGCTTTAAATCAAACACTGGGTGGTCAATAAGAGGTAAGAAACATTCTTTATACAGAATGGGTAAACGGTTCCACTCTGATTACCCTTTCAGACAAAGTTTGGTATGCCCTTACTAGCCATGATTCTTTGAATTATCCCAATGAGAAGTAATCAAGAGGCTGAGACATCATTCATTTAAAAATCTTAGGAAATACTTGGTAGCAATATACAATCCTTTCAAATATAACCAAAATAAATAATTGTGTCTGTGTGGTTACAGTTTGAAGCGGAACTTTTACTCTTGTAAAGACAAGGTTGCTTTCTTTTATTTTTATGACATTTATCTAGTTTCTTAAATTCTGGATGACCTTCATCCCCACCTATGCCTATGTATATTGCTTCAGAATTAAGTGTTGGATATAAACACAAATGCCCAGTGATTGTATCTGGAGCTAATAGCTTTGCTATTTCCCAATCCTGATTTACAAATAATCAGAGTGTATGTAAATTATGTAAATGCCATTGCTGTTTCTGCCTTAGTACAGGCTATTTTCCCTTTGTTCCTAATCACAGCTGGTTAATTGTCACTATACAATCTGGACAGTTCACTTTAAACTCTCCACACATAATTTGGGTTTCTAGTACAGTCTTACTAAATATTTTATCAGACAGAAGTTATATATGCATTCTTTTAATGCTTGTGACCTATGATGCATTATCATTAGCTGCAACTGAACTGAAGGACCTGGGAATATGTCCTAACTTGAAGATCCAGGTATGCTTCCACACTCTCTTACTGGCTTTCCACTCCATGACCTTGTTTTCATCAGGGGAAAACCCAGACACACAAATAGAGCAAGAGCCATTACTTTCAGAAGTTTTCCAGTTCGGCTATGGGAGGACTGTGCTCATTGTGAAGTGTGCTTCTTTTGTCATTAAGATGTGGTGCCTGGAGAACGGATATGACATATTATCAGCCAGGATGACAGACCAGCAGCATGCCACTTTCTCTATAGTCCCCTCTCACACCTCACTTTCCTGTAGTTTCTTAACTAGTGGGCGCTCAGATTCAAGGGAGCTTGGTAATAAGTAAACATCTTTAAAAAACGTTTTGTGATCATAATATCTCAGATTCAGTACCTGTTCTAATAATCCAATTACAAGGTCAGTTTGTAGACTTTTACTTTCCACAAAACTGTGAAGGACTGAAATGCAACTACCCTAGCCTCATTTTTCTTATTCCAATCCCCTTACAACTTATCAAAGAATATCCTCTTACAGATCACATTTCTAACATCTACAGGACTTATTTTCTGTGAATTTTGCCACGCCACATAGATTAATGTAACATCTGTGGACGTGTTTTATTTGACAAGCTTAATTTTTATTGTCTTCTATACATATAAGGCCTTTTAGCAGTTCATTTTGATGATTCACATCTTTTCATAATACAACATGAAATTCTTAAAATTACTAAGTAAATTTATGTCATGCAAGTGGCAAGGACACAGTGCAAAGTCTGTTTAAAGTGACCTAAGAAGTGTGGTGGGGAATTCTTCTGATTAAGAGAAATTCTCCTGATTAAGAGAAATTCTCTGCCAGCAGAAATCTGCTGAAAGTAGCTGTACCCACCCTTTCAGCTACTTCTAATATGCGTGTGAGGAGATAGCTTATGTCTGGAGGACTTTTGCAGAGGACAAGGCATGAGAGCATGGGACAGTCGTCCTAACAGAGCAATAATCTGATTTTCTTACCAGCAACACGTCAAGCTGATTCCTTGTGGACGGCTGAGAATGTGGGAGGTGCAGTTTACTCTCTCTTAGCACTCTTCTCCAGCTCCAAATGTCTGCCCTGTTTACTTTTCCCTTGTTCTTCTCATTATAATATATTCCTTTTTGGTTTTGAGTATATGTTTTGATTTAGTGGTCTCTTTGGACACCTTCTGCTCTTGCGAGTAATCCTTATTCATAAAGAGCTCAGTTACAGGCAATAGGGCCTTAAATCTAATTTTTTGGCATCTCTGCTTGTATTTATGAAGAACTATTCTTGTAAATAAAGTTTTAGCTTGTGGTAAACAATGGTAAATAATGCCAACAGCTACAGGCTGGTTCCAGCTATACCAGCTCAAATGAGCTGAAAACTCAGCCCTCTGTCAGACGCTGTCAATTCTCTGATGCGGAAAAATAAATAATTCCATGACATTTGGAAACATTTCTCCCCTTAGCAGATTATGAATTTTCAAATTGATGCTTATTAGTTTTGTTATTTGATAATGAATTGTGGAAAGGTATCATGGAACTGCTAAAGACGGATAAACCTGGATATGAGAAACTACTTGGTAGCTGGGAAGCAGATAGAACAAAAACTTCCTCCTTTATCATTGTACAATGAAATGCTTTCATCCCATTTGCACTGCACACCCAACATCAATACAGCACTGTTTGGGTAGCGGGACAGTGCAGCTAGTTGTTTGAAAAATATTGATTAAAACTGGTAGTTAGGGTAACTTTGGATGTGACATAATAACAGAAGCACATCGTCATTAGTCTGTAGCCCCTTTCTTTAAAGATAGATAGGTAGATAGATATAGATAGATAGATGGATAGATATTTGATAATTTGTGGTTTCTACCTCTCCTACTACTAAGATAGTGGGTTTGGTTCTGGTAATTACTGGCTGCCTTCTCTCCATTTTTGGCCTTCTGAAGTCTGCCAAGTTCAAGTGACAAGCAATTGAAGAATGGAACAAGCTATGTCATTATATTAACAATATAGATCATAAAGCTGTCTAGGAGAGAGGAAATATAACTGACAGGTCTGGTTTTTGGGTTTTTTCTTTTGCTGTAGATTGTTCTCCAGTTTCCAAGAAATAGACACAAGAATGAAGCCCCCAAATCTGCTATTTCCTCATAACTTCCAATAACCCTTCACTGCTCTTTGGTCATTAATCACATTTAAGAAAGGAGTCTCACTAGCAGGATGGTGTGATAGGAAATTGATATAGTCCAGAATTCTTATTTTTTAAGGATAACTGGGTAGAGTGATATATTGTATTTTAATATACGGATTTTCCTCTGGGTTACTCTTCTTTCCATGCATAGCTTCTGGGCCAGGGCAAATCCTCTGTTAGGTGCAAGAAAGGGATGATACAGCACTGTTGGACAACTGTTGAGCCCTTCTCCTTAGTTCTGCATCTGACTTGAGGGGAACATGACATGTAAATGGAGGGTCTTCTCTTCACAATGATTATAAAGATGTTCACAGACTGCATGTAAGCACTTACAGGGCTTTGTAACTTAAGAGGAGGAGCATAATTTCAGCAGTATTTTTAAAAGTTTGTGTATGGGTGTCTTGCAAAGAACTGATTTCATTCCTAACTCTGGTACAGCCTTGCTATGTGACCTTGGGCGAGCCACTTAACACCTGTGCTCCCCTGTTCCCTGCTGTGTAAAATATTGCTGATGCTTATCTGGATTAAAGAAGAGCAGTGAGGCAATGTTCATTAATTATTGTTGGAGAGTGTTCTGCAATGCAGTCCAATAAAAGTGTAGGATACGATGCTTTGCCCTTCTACAATACATTCATTTGAGGAAGGTAAAGCATTATACCTTCCACTTTTATGTGAAAAGAAAGAAAACTAAAAAAACCACTTGGAAGCCTCATTTTAATTGGCTTTGTTGGTTTTTTTTCTGTACTGTACCCAAGGCTAAATTCACAGAGGCGTTTATAAAACATGAAAAGATGCAGACAGGCACCTTATGCAATTTGCATAAATAGTCTGGGAATCTGCACCCACTGGAGTGAGGCACCTAACATGCTTGGGTGGCTTCATCAGTCCCAAGGGAATGCCCACCTACATCCTTAGGAGGCTAATATTCTCTGGCAGTCTAAGCTGCAGGTTCACTATTTGCAATGCTTAAAGATACAGAGCAAATTTTAAAAAAATACTGTGAAGCCATTTTACAATATAGCCTTCCCTGTTACGTAAGATTTTTTGAAATCTTTTGCAATATGAAGTTTTGGGATGAGTCATTATTAAAATTTTGCCCTTATTTCTTTCTGCATATTAGTTCCATTTCATTTCTGAATGGAGTTGCTATTAAAGAATGCCTTAACTGACTCCTCAAATGTAGATCCTTTCAGTGCTATAAATGCTGAGCAGGTTGGAGAGCTGCTGGATTCCACGGAAGTTGTATTCCTGGTGGAGGGGATTTGCCCCATTGCAGCTGGTCTGAGGATGACTGTAACAACTTTGGAAGCCCTGGCATGGCAGAGGGGGTAGCTGGGTGGTGCTACACTGGGACTTCTCTTAGGATAAGCTGTTGTTAGAAGTTTTCAGTTTAGGTGTGTGTTTAAAACAACTCCTGCCTACTCAGCTGCTTTTCAGTGCATATATAAGTCCTGCAGAAGAGGCCCAAATCTATAGCTATAAATTCAGATTCGGTTTTCTGTCTACTTTGTGGACTTGTTGTAAGCGCTATAACCATTATTCTCACTACACATCCCTCAGCTGATGTTTTCTCTTGGAAAATGGAAATTTTGGTTATCTTACGAGGCACAAGGACAGAGGCGTGGCCATTCAGGTTGCCATTGTCTCATCACTAGTGTGAAAACCACTCCAAGAATGAATCAGAATAGCCCAATCTGTGTACTTCAGAAGAAAATATAAATCTTTGATTTATTCTTCATGAAATATGTAAATGCCTCCTTTAGATGTGCTGGAAGGAAATTTAGATTCTTTGGATATCTTAAACTTTAAGGCAATAGTTTGACAGGTGCTTTTGTGTTTGGAAAAGAGAGTGTATCAATTGTGCTGAGTTCTATTTTTTTTCTACTCAGCAACATCATAAAGAAAATATACAGGCTAATGTCACAGCCTGTGAAACATAAAACTCTCCTTCCAAAACAGACCAAGGAGAGTCAGTCCTGCAGGGCCTTCTGCACTGTGGGAAGTGGGACACTTTTTAATAGAACAGAAGATTTTGACAAAAACTGGTGCCACAGTCATTTCTAAGTAGCATGGCAGATACGAAGTTAATTTGCTGGACCAGTATTTCCCCAGATGCAAATGCATCGGAGAGGATTCAGAGCAAAGGCATTGGGTAGCTGCCCAAAAGATTTGATTGGATTCAGGTGGGTCCTGAGTGCCACACCAAGGCAGTGGACAAGGCAGAAAGGGGAAACTGAGAGGTGGTCAGGTCTGTATTTTTTATTAAACTCTATTGAAAACTTTCTGTATAGAATATATCGTACTTCTTTTTAAGTTTCTGTGTTTTGGTGTTCTGTCATGGTTTTCTGCAGCTCTGCTTTTGAATTGCTCAATGGGTAACCAGAACTAATAAGTGAATTAATGGTTGAAGAATGCAAGTTGTTTAGCAGGACATTTTCACTGGGGTGGGTGGAGCGGTGCTATCTAATGTATGGTCTTCTTAACACTTTATTGTTACAGATATTTCAAAAACTCCCATTCAGGAAGCAATGCTATTTTACAGGAAATTTGTCTTAGTGGTTACGGTGTCCCTTTAAATGAGGTTTCCACTGTAAATGTGTGTTTTTACATTTTAAAAGTGGTAAGCAACATCTGAGAGTGCATGATTCAAATGGAGAACTCTGAATTCTGCTGTAGGATGTCAAAAATACTGAGTATTTTCTTTGCATACAGCTGCATACTGCCATATGGTTGATTCTGTGGGAAAGTCTTTGGTGCTCATGGAGGCTTTGCAAAGTGTGCAATTCACTGTGATGTTCTCTGCTTGTTCTCCAGAGAGCTTGTCCTCCTTGAAATAGGAAACTAAAAGGAAGAAAATTCTGGGGAAGGGACAGGGAGAGAGAGGTTATATTATGAGGGCTGCAAAGAGTGTAGAAGAGTGAGCTTCAATATTTGCGTGCATGTATACATGCACATACATAAAAAGGCTGTTGTGTCTTCCAATCTCGTGAAGGTAAGAAGAGCTTAACAATAGTTGCAGTGCTACTTTACATCCATTTTTGCTTTGATGATTATGGGTTCCTGCTCTGATGTTACATTTTGGCAGTCAGTATGTTCATTTTCTCTCCTCCCACAAAATGCTCACTCTTTTTTTTTTTTCCCCTTTGTGAGATGTGCTGGGAGTACAGTGATTGTTATCATCCTGAATACTTAGTACCAAATTAGATGCTTTTTTTTCTGGTCGCTGCTCTGAGCAGCAGCTGTCTTGGTTGGATAATAGCTTACTTTGTTTGATAAAGTTGGAAGAAAATAAAGCAAACCAAGAAAAAATCAATAATTCTCCCCATGATGGAAGGGACGTGTATCTAGCATAGTTTTTGTCAATAAGCATACTGAATCATCTTATATACAACCAAATATTAGGTAAATTCCTTTTATTCTTACTCAGAAGTGTAGTTCCAGGTAGCCAGGAAATGTACCTAGAAAACACAGTTTAATTTTCCTGACTATGCTAGAGCTCCCCAAAGTAAGTAGTGCTAATTTTTTTAACTGGCCGCAGGTGTTTGGATATTTGGTCTAAAAGAGTCTGTATTTTTTCTGATAGTACTACTCAAAATGGCACGGTCTGCACACCTCTAAATTAATTGTGGAAACATTAGGCATTAAAAGATGAGGGTCATGTCGTACACCGATTCATATGAGGTATTAAAATATGAGGGTCATGTGGTACACTGATTCCCAAAGAAATTCTTGGTGTTTTTTTTTTTTTTTTAATCATGTCTTTATATCTGCAATTCTTTACTTGCCCGGGATATAGTCAAGATCCTTTGGGAAGGAGAGGGAGAGGATTTTTCTGAGGGGAAAAAATTGACAGAAAATGTTAACCTTCTCTGTCATTCCCTTCCACAGACAAGGGAACGGAGTTCCCTTAGTGTTTTGATTTGCTTCTTCTGAGGCTAAGTAAGTAACAGAAAGGTTAGCATGGTTTTCTGCTGAACTAATGCTGTGTACCTACAGGAGATGTCTGCTGTATGAACCCACTGGGTCAACATGAGTGAACTTATGAATTCTAAAACCTTTAAAAAGAGACAGTAAAAATAATGTCTTGGCAAATACCAGGGAGTAAAAAGATTATTTAAAAATACACAGGAATCCAAGAAAGGCTTAATCATTGCAATTGGGTACATTAAGCCATGGTGTTGTTTTTCCTTTCTAGAAGAGGTGTCCTGACTTCTACGATTAGCCTGACCCATCCTGCATTGACAAGTAGATGGCTTGGATGGGCTACTGTAAATAGTCTTACGAAGTTTTTCCTTTGAGTAGTGAATTTTTCTTGCCTTAAAGAAATAATACATAGGACCTTTAGCTCAAGTGAAACTTAATTCTTCTGGAATCTTCAGTGTTGCTGCCCTCATTCATCTATCTGAGGACCATTCCCTGCATCTCTTTCTTCCTTTTCCAGCTTATTTTATGTAAAATTTATTTTAAAACCAGTTGAAGTGTCAACTTCTGTAGCAAATCCTGGAGGCACATCACTTTGACAGAATCTGGTGCCTACACAACGATGTGGAGTATGGACATATTCTTTGTTCTCTTTTTTTTTTTTTTTTTAAATTGAGTAAAAAAAAAAAAAAAAAGCCCTGAGATTAACAAGAGAACTTGAAAGAGAAGTGTGAAATCTTTCTCATTCTCTTGTCTTTTAGTTTTTTTCCTCCATGCCGAGGCTAAACTAATCAAGAGCATGAATTGGCAAGACCAATATGATAAGTGTCCAGCAAGTCATTAAGGATAGTATGTTTTTTTTTCAAGCCCTTTTCTCTGTGGGCATACTTCTGTTTTAATACTACAAATTTTAAGGATGGCTGTTTGTGAGAATCGAAGGTGCCTCTTTTCTCTTTTTTTTTTTCCTTTTTTTTTTTCCTTTTAGAAATCTATTGCAGACTGCCACCTCTAAATCATGCTTAGAGACTTCAGATCTCAGCAATATACACTACAGTGGCTTGTGACACTGCTTTCTATTGTAATATAGTAAGTCGTTTAACACGATAGTCTCTCCAGCGAGCTAGTAGAAAGTCATCTTTAGCTTACAGTGTTTGGGAACTTGAGGTCTTGACTCTAAATGCAGGGATGATTCTCGTATGCAGAAAGCAATTACCAACCTTGGAACCTGTCCAGAACAGTGAGGCTAACAACGCTCCTCTTTTCCATAGTGCCCTGGTAATACTAATAACCAAAAGCTCACTGTTAATATATGTGCTGTGAGACATGCATTCTAATAAGTAGTCCTGGTCATATACTTACTTTTCTCAGTTTTCATTTGAATATGTATGAATACATTTAACATCAGATAGAGCAGGTCGAACAGTGAATTTGCAAATAGATATGTAGTATGGAGATTTATAGAATGCTTGCCTTGGTAAAATTGTAGCAGGTAAATTATGGGTGCTGTAGTGTATAATCTGCACTATTATCATAATTGCTGTCTGCTTTATCTTTTGAGCAGAGATGAAAATATTTTATATAACAGAATTAAATACTGGTGTTTGTTGTACTATGTTTAATACTTTCATACCTTTTAAGTACATTATGCTGTAAAGAATAACTCAAGTGGAATTTAGATCAGTGATTGCTTGTAAAATGTCTGAAGGTTGAGTGTATCTGAGGCTTCTAGAATACTTTGTGATTGTAAGACTTTGAAATTGAATACAAGTTCATTAAAGAACACTGCTAATGAAATAGTAGGATTATTATTATCTTTTGTGAAATTGTTCTAAACTATGACTCTATTCTGCTGTCCTGGTGTTTTCTGTGATTAAATGATTTATGGCCAATTAGCTCCTAAGACTCTATATGCTATCCTGCTATAAACCATTTCCTTGTTTGTGTACTGGCATGGCTTTCAGCTCTATTGTCCTCAGCAGTAGTCAAAGGAGGTGTCTTTCAGCTTTCTGCTTGTGAAGACCTCTGTGTCTTCAGCTTCACAACAGGCACTTGGTGTTCACAGTTATGGGCTCTAAAATGAAGTGTAGTGGGAGATGCAGCTACATGTGTGGGATTTGCAGCTGCTGGAAAAACAGGTCCTGCTGCATTTATCTGGCAATTTTAGAAAGCCTTCTCTTGCATTTATATTTCAGTTCTTTCTAATATCTAACCCAAATGTTAACGCATTTCAATAAAGGGCTTGATAACACCTCAAAGACTGTATCTAGGGTTGTGGCCTTTCTGCATGGACAGACTCAGCCTCCTCTTCTGGTGTGTTTTCCCCAGAATTTTCCCAAGGTATGCCAACAGCACAGGGGTCCTTGCTGGGTGTGGAAGACTGAGGCAGGGTAAAAACAGTAGTAAATGATCATGGAAACTTAAATGTTTTTACTTGAACTGCAGTACCTGGGATGAGTTCTGTCTTTTGCCTTTGTTAGAAAGGTTCGCATGTTCATTTTGCATCAGCTGCAAAAGTTGAGAGGTTAAGCATTTAATCAGCCACAACTGCCAGGAGATGTTAGATCAAGTTCTGATGTCCTGTGTGCTTTCTCTGACACCACAAATGTCACTGCCATGGGTTTTACTCATTCATTTCATACTGTTCAGATTAATACATTTGAGAATGTACATTGAATGTACTCAGAGACCTCAATGTACATTGAGGTCTCTGAGGACCTACCTGGTGACTTACTAAAGTCAGATAGAGGTTATGGGAGGAAAATATCTTACCCTTACCCTTAAAATAGATTAATGGAAACCAGATGATAGTGTTGAGATCTTGTGGAAGAGCAGCACAAACTCTCCTTCGTTCATAGCCACTCTTCCAGTGCAATCTCAACAGTAAAAGCCAGAGCAGAGAGTTTCTTGTGAAGTATTCTTTTACCTTAAATTCAGACTGGAAAATATCCATGCACCCATGAAATCTGTTTATATTTTATGGACCTAACTTACTATGCTTCTATGGCTTGCAGGGCTAACCAAACTCATACATGAAGGTCATGAAGCAAGCAAGGAGAATCTCATGCTTGGTTCTCTCACCTGTGTCATGTATAGACCCAGCTATTGCAATCCCACTGAAACTGTGAATGGTGGTGAAGGAAGGGGAAACATTGGTTAAAACAGGTACCCTGGCAGTTGGGTACTTCTGGTTTGGTCCCTAGCTACTGAGACAGGGAAGTGGGAAAAGGCCTAGATGGGCAAAAGCAGAAGTGATGCTATGAGCAATAGAGAAAGGACATCCTAATGTTGTAGTCAAAGTCATCCCTTTCTTTCATGTGCTATGACTACTTAGTAGATGCTGCCCACTGCCTGGAGCTCTTAGGACAAAGATTTGTCTATCTCACTGTAGTTACGGTCTGTTCTACTAGTAATCGCTGGTGTGTGCTTGTGATAAAGCTCTTTGTAAGCAAACAAAAAGCATGTTATGCTTTGATTCACAGGATATTAAATCTTGTGTGGACTCAAAAAAACAATTTGCTCTGTGGCACAGAATGACCTGTCCAACTGTAGCTAATGACCTTTATCCAAATGAAAAACCTTACAAATATCTGCCTTAAATGAGAAAAATGTATTGAAAACATATGCTGAAATCTTGAAAACGTATGCTGAATACTTAAGTCTTGGGAACTGTAATGCATTTTGATTAAATAAGAACAGTTCCTGTGAAGTTTTGGGAATATTTCGTTACCATATGATAAGCCACGGGAGTTACCTGACTTTGGTCACTTTTGCATTTCTTTCCCAGTTCTGAGAGCGTAGATATGGCCCACGTTTGAACATTGCTGCTTAGGTCTCTGAGGACCTACCTGGTGACTTACTAAAGGTAGCAGGTACGTAAATGTTATGCAACAATTGTATTCCTGAGAGGAAGTAAAAAGCTTGAACAGGATATAAACAACTTTCTAATTGAGCTTTGATAGGCACTAGTTCTTGGCACCTATGAATTATAGAAATGTGTATGTGTTTGGGATTTTTTTGTCTGAAAAAGTGTGTGTTACACTAAAGACACCGGGTTGTGCCTGTGGGCTTCTAGTACAAAGGCTAATCTGTAAACTGTTAATTGCCTAATATGGAAAGGTTATAATGCTGTATATTTCACTGTATTATTAAAAAATAGACTAAATACCTGATTTAGCAAAGAAAATAAAACTTTAAAACATCATGATGTTTCTTTAAAACTCAATAAGCAGTGATAAAAATCTACCAGCTAATCTTACTAATTTAAACTTATATGGAAGTAAATTAACTTGAAGATCGGGATGACTTAAATTATCCAAATGTTCACTTAGGGGTTTAATATCTTGTCTGTAGTTTGTTAGGCTATAGTTACATGTGAACTTTTTTGCTAGGCTAAACAGTTCCTGCCTTTTTCTTCCTTCCCCTAGGTGTTCATCCCTACCTTTCATGGTGGCACCTGTATAGATTAAAGTACAAGGCCTTGGAGAACAGGGTGGGTAGGGCAGCTGCTGCTCAGGCTGTAAGTTCACTGATGGTGAACATCTAACTGTGGTCTCATTCTCTTTGGATCACTGTTTTACAATGTCATTATGAAATGGGTAATTTAATTCTCATCCTTTACACCTTTTTCTTTTTTTAAAGTGATCACTGCAAATGTTGCACATGCATTTGGAATGCTTCACACACTTTTTGTTTAGTGTGCCTTTTTCCTTTAGGCTGCTTAAGCAAGATGGATTGTTGAATACATTTGCGTGCTGTTGTGCTTCAAATTATGTATTCACAGATTTTATTTTGTGTGCACACAACTAGATACATAGATACTCATTTTTAATAAGAAATTGGCGAGATTCCAAGCCATTGTTTTCTGCTTTCTTGGGTTTTTTGGTGGTCTTTTTTTTTTTTTTTAAGTGTCATTCTCCCCAAGGAATTACAAACTAAGATGAGGCAGATTGAGGGCAAGGATGTGCTTACAAACAACTTCTGAACAATTTCATTTCAGATGCTCAGTGATGACTTTGAAAACTTTGCAGGTAAAGCACAAACTTCTCAAGTAAAACAAAATCCACAAGATCAACAATTCCCTGTGTGTGCATGTTCATTTTGTTTTGTTTCTTTCCCTTTGTTATTGTATCTATTGCAAGGAAAGTCTAGAATGATTCTGATGTTCCATTCATGCAGAAAACTTTGACAAAGTTCAATATATTTCGGTTCTTAAACTTTGTTTATTTTCTTAACTAAATCTCAGCTCTTGGGCAGTGATCTCTCTTGGTTTGTGAGAGGAGGGTGGCATTTGAAAAGAAGACATAAGAACATGGGATGAGCCCTAGCACAATAAGAAATCTCTTGTCTTCCCACCTCAATTTGAAAGACGTTTTGGTGAAGTGTCTTTCCAGAGCTCTTCCTCACTGCCCTATAACCCAGTGGTTTAAGGGTCTGCAGTTTAAATTGCTTTTATGCCTGATTTGGGCTGGGGATTTGGACTTTGGTCTTTTGAATGAGCCATTCATAAACAAAATATTTAAGTGCCACCAGTGGAGCTGTTGCACCTTGGACAAGGTAGTTATAACCACCAACTACAGACTGAGCTCAGAAGAACATGTAATGCTGGTCTTGTCCATTACTGCTTGCTGATCTACCCTATGCTTAGACTAGAGCATTGCATAACTTCTGTGGAAGGACTGGCTTAAATAATCTTTGTCTTGCCGTCTCTGTCCAGAGGTAGTCAGCAGGCTCCTGACACTGTTACAGGAACAGCCATGCTGTTCAACAGCTGTGCCCCAATGTTTGGGATTTGGAGATGCAATAGATTCTTTGACCTCCCTGTCCTAGAGATAACACGGTTCTCTGGATCTCTTTTTATATTGCAGACTTCAGCAGAGTGTAACCTGTTGCTAAATTGGCAAATCTTTGGTTAAAGTCTTCCCACAAAGCCATGTGGATCTTACAGCTCTTTCTACCAGTCCCAGCTCTTGCTCTCATTGTCCCACAGCTCCTTTAGGCCAGTATGTTAGATGGTAAGATGTTCTGCTTCTTAGTGTTGACTTCCCAGTCCAAAAGCAGGTAATTTTATTTTCCTCTCAGCACATCATGCTCCTCTCCCGGATGTGGTAGTAGAGTTAAAGCAGTATTCATAACTCATCTGACTGCTTCAAAGAACTACATACAAATTCAGCAGAATCAAAAAATGAATGCTAAAACAGAGGCAAAAGAGTGAAATATATTACACTGATGACATTATGGCAGCATAATGAAGAAACTGAAAGGCACAAAATGAGATCCTACATTTTCCTTAAGTTTAGTAAACCCATTCTTTTGAGCTTTATAGATGTGATGAACATCAATAAGATTGATTAAAAAGGCTGTAGAATGTTAAAATTATACCATGTTGCTTGCAGCTTCAGTATTATTCATGCTTACAATGGGCCATTACCTATACACTGTTCTTTACAGGGGAAAATAATAAATTAATTGCCACCTTCTGTCTGTTTTTACCTTGCCTAAAGCTTGTCAACAACTTCTCTTTAAAGATTGCTGCAATTGCCATTTGCATGGTGAAATCTGCTTCTTCAGCTTGGCAGAAACTTTGCCATAAACCTTGTTTCTTCTGAACAATCAGATCTGCTTACTTACAGCATGCAACCTGCTGCTGTTCGACAGGAGCCCTGGGAAAGCGAGTATAGCAAATGGCAAGATGTACAAGGGACAGACCTCGCAGAGGTGGCAGTAGCTTGAGAGGGACAAGGACAGTGGAACTAATTGTGTTTCAGCTGAAGTTGCTGGACGCCTTGCTGTTACTATTCTAACCGAAACCAAATCAACGGCTGTGGCTGCTGTAGGTCATGCGGCACGTTGGTTCTTTGGAGTATGTACAATTATTTAAGCCTTAAACCGATTTACGAGCTGCAAAGAGCTTCCACAGAGAATGATTTCCTCTTGACTTGACTGTATACCAGAAAAAGGAAATTGGATTTACCTCAAATGCGTTTGTTTATCCAAAAGATACGGAGAAAGAGATAGTTGTAAGGTTGATTTGAAGCTAAGTGTAGCTGAGGAGGAATGGTCAGGCTGTATCTATGTTTATTCAACTTAACAATAGAGTTGTACTTCTGGGAGACTAATGTTCACGTGGGGAAAATGTGAGGGGATTAAAAAGGGAATTTAATCTTTCATCAATTTCTCTGTGGAGCTGACAGTGTTTGGGTAATTATACTGTTTACCTACATTTTGTATGCCTGCTGTTACAGCTGGATGTTGTCACCCCCATTTTTTTCCACTGTATAATTTACTGCATTAGCAAGTTGCTGAGACTTCACCTGCCTGCAAACACATCCACCCTTGGAATGAAGAGAAAGGTTTTGGTACTCGCTGTGTACAGCTGCTTTAGGGATCCATTGAAGGAGATGGATCATTTTGATTCATATAATATGTATTTTTTTTTTAATTATTTGTTCTGGATTGTGCCTGGAAAATTAGGAGGAATTCTTTCTCCTTTTGAATGAAGGAATACTTGGGCAATTGCAGTTCTCTAGGGAAGCCAGCCAAGTTGTTTCTTTGAAATCTGCACATACTACTCTGTCTCTGACTACTATAGATAGCTTATAAACCAAGAGAGGACCATATGTGATACTTTCATTATGTATATGCTTTATGATTTCCTAAGGCAAACTTGGGAATATCCTTTCTGGATAGGAGGCTGTGCTCCTTTCACTGTTTTGTTTTGTGGGGTTTTTTTGGGTTTGGGTTTTTTTTTGTGTGCTGTTCAGAGGAAAGCCAGCCAGACCCCAGCTGGGAGGAGCAGTAGCAGAAGCAACCAGGCAGGGCCTCTTGCAGCTCGGACAGGACTTTACCCTGTTCCTGACTGTCTACTTGAGTATTTCCTCAGCATTTTTCGCTTCATACCACCACGTCTTTCTCCAGTTCTGTTTCACTTAGCCTTTTCTGTTATTGTTTTCCCCCCTGACCCAATTCTTTACTAACTCCTCCCTGTAGCTGAGAAAAATTGCTGATGTTTCTCAGAGTCAGTTCATGTATTTTTATTTTTTCTTTTTACAGAATGTCTTCAGGGCAGGAATACTTCACTACTCAGTGTGCATAGCACAATGGTATCTATTCATGACTGGCCCTTAAATGTGACTAATAAGCTTCATTAATAATATTATCTCTTTCTACCATTATCTTCATTCTGAATACATGACACAGGCAGTTTGACTTGAAAAATCAATTAAAAATTTACCCTTATTGCCCTGAAAATTCAAACATTAATTTCAAAATCTGTCCTTTTGAAAGGACTCCACTGCTTTCAGTTGAAGAAAGGCCTCTTTCAAAATATCAGAGGTGGGCACTGTTTCTCCTTTCCTTTTTCTCTAGTAGAAACAGAAGCACTCCCTTAGGCATACCATAGGAAACTGACTTTTCTGTTTGTCTTTTAATGGCTTCCACAAAAATTATACATAGAAGCAGATACTGAATCCACAATGCCACACTTCCTTGCTTTCGTGTGCTCCTGATGCTTTATGGGAAAGAGTGCCAAAAATCACCAGTGAAATTAAACTTTTAGAAGTAGGTGTAAAGAAACGAGATTTCTCCTTAGCTCTGAAACCAGACTTGTGAATGTCTATGGCATCTTTATGAATGAAAGAGCACCTAGAAAGCTAGCAAGCCAGAGTGACGCAAGATGCACCAATGTATTTACTGATGCTGGGCATAATAAGAAATGTCTCAAATATATGCAGATATTGATGGTGGTAAATTCCTTGAATAATCCCAGAGGAACAGTAGTGCTGAGACACTCTACCAGCCTCTGCCTCAGGCTAAAGAAAGAGAGGGGAAGAAGCACAGGGCACAGAACAATTTATGCAAAACCTGGAAACCAAATCAAAATTACTTGTCAAATTAAGAGTGAATGTCATGGGCAAAGGCAAACCTGAGCCACCCAAATTCCTTTTTATCATGGTATGATGAGATACCTGAAAAGCTATCTAGCAAGTACCTCCTGTAGGGTCTCGACGTTATTCCCAGCAGGACTGCTAATGTGATATCACTCTTGAGAAATGCCAGTTCAGCAGCATATAGGAGCCGTAGAATGCTTGAAATGTGAATTAAGAGTTGCTGGCACTGTCTGGTGTTGATTTGCAGTGAAACGGTGTCGTCTTTTTTTTTTTTTTTTACTCTTTGGCATTAACTTTATATAATATAAACATGGAAGTCTGAGTTCTTTTCTATTAAAAACTTGCATGTATTTTTCATGCTGAAGCAGACTTGATTTCAGCGCTTGTTTACCAAACTCAAAGTATTCTTTTGGTCTGTTTCT
The DNA here is from genome assembly GCF_964289735.1 of Phaethon aethereus. Classification (NCBI taxonomy): domain Eukaryota; kingdom Metazoa; phylum Chordata; class Aves; order Phaethontiformes; family Phaethontidae; genus Phaethon; species Phaethon aethereus. The sequence goes on from NC_138594.1 coordinate 8,172,933, forward strand.
GTGCAACTGTTTGTGGTGTTCTACGTTTTTTTTCCCCTATTGAAAATCTTACTGAAAACAGTTCAATTATTCATTTCAACAGACTTTGCAAAGCAAGAAACAAAAAGAAAGGAAAACTTTTATGGAGTGAACTGTAAATTTGTAAAAAATTAAATATACTTTTAAATTGGTCTTCACGAAACAAAAGCAAAACCTACCAAACACGGTGTCTGAAACTTGAAGCTGAATCTGTTCTTATTGTTAAGCTAAAAAAAATACACTAATAACTTCTAGAACTTGTAAGAAAAGCTGTCTTTTCAACAAGATCCAGTTTTAAGCCATCTGTGATTCAACATGGGCAACGCCATGCTGATTTTATTCCTCATATTTTAGATGGGAGAAGTCAATGATATATGTAGTTCTTAAACAACACTCTGTGGTAGCATTGTACAGAAGATACTAATTAAGGTAAAATGATTCTGGTAGAGATCATGCAGGCACGTAAAAGGGAGTAATCCTGGGGAAATGGAAGTCTTTATGAATACTTATTTAGATTTATTGCATCTAGAAAACACATTAGACCCCTAAAAACCACCATACCTATGAAACCAAATGAGCAAACAGAAACAGTATACAAAGGTACTTAAGGATGCTGAAGGCTACCTTCCACCCACTTGAAAGAGAGGAAATATGAGCAAATAATTATATATTCTTTCATGCCATGGTGGTGCTGACGCTCATTTGTTTCAGTCTCGGGGAAGGCTTTTATTCCTTCTCGGGCACTGTATCAATATTCATCCAAGCTTCTGCAACTTACCTTCAGGACAGGGATCCTGTTGCAGCAGGCTTGGTTTTAGGTTTTTGGTTTGTGGGGTTTTTTTTTTAATACTTTGGGGAAGCTATTTTGCCTTTACACTGATGAGAACATTGCTAGGGGGTTGTTTAGCAGCCATTCTGTGCAAAAGCTCAAAAGTTCAATTATTTCACATCCCTTGTAAGAGAGATGGTCAAAGCAGTTGGGGGGGAACATGAGGAGCAGGGAGCGCATCAGGCTGAGGAGGAGATGAGCGAGTGGAGACGGAAGCACAAGAAAATTTCCTTTTCTTTCTTCAGTCTGTTCAGAGGGTAGGGCAGAATGGGATTGGAATGGATCTCATTTGTAACCTCTGTGTGATGGGAAGCTCTGACTGGTCACTCTGACACAGCCTTGTAACCAGAGGGCCTGACCTGGGCTCTCTTATGTCCATGTACACCTGAAACCTTCTGTACTGGGATCAAAAAGGAAAGGAGACTCCTGGATTTTGGGTCTAGTTTGTAAACAATGCTGGTATTGTACAGGAATATAATCACATACTATGAGCCCTGTTTTCAGTCATCAGAATGTCGGCTGCCGTACATTGGGTCCTGTTCTACAGAGGTGTAAGCACAGGCTGCGTTACTGATGTCAGGGGAAAATCGGAGCTCTTGATGCTCTGTAGCTTTTGCCATTTCCATCTGCTCACGGATTTTAAGGACCAAGGGGACCGCTATGATCATCTTGTCTGACCTCCTGCATACACAGGCCATAGATTTCACATAGTAATTCTTGGAACCAGCCTATAACTTGTAGTACAACTACAGCATAAAAAGTACAAGAAATTTCATAGGTTCTGCAAGAGCTGTTGCTAGATTTTAACTATGGTATCTTAGAGATGAGGGATAAACCTCTTCTTTACAAGGGAATTCTCAGCTAACTGTACGAAACCTTTCAAAAACAAACTATATGTGCCATGCTATGCAATTATTGCAAAAAATAAAACCAAAAACCCTCCACTGTTTCTTCTAGAAATGCCTATTGTTGTTTGAGTAACACTAACCCAATCAAACCTCTTGTTTTTGTGAAATGGCAGCTCCATCAATGTAGCTGATTCTTTCAGTTCTGGCGACACCTAAGCTTGGTTTATTTTTCTGTGTGATGGACTGAGGGGCTCTTTTAAATACTCTAGAAACTGTGTTTGGCAAATATTGTGGACTCCTGGCATTTCTGGTCAGCAGCGGTCTTATTTTCTTAATAGCGTGTTTTGGTTTTCCTCCTCTTTTGTTTCAGATTACACTTCAATTTTACGCATCTGATGTGGTTTCATATCTCTTTTGTAGGTGGCAGCTATTTAATTTAGGAGAAGATTGACTTCATCTGACTGCTTTGGAATTTTACAGCCCAGCCAATTACTAGTTATTTCTAATAAGAGCCAATTACTGCTTTTTTTCTAATAATGGTGTTGTATAGACATTAACAACTACTGCTTTCTGTAATGGCGTTACAATTTAAATTGCATGTAATTTATTTTTACGTTGTTATGAAAAACATTACCTTCTTTCCCTACTCCAAGCTGTATTCTAATACTTAAAACTTAACTTTCTTTTATTAAATACTGGGGTCTTTCAGATGTTTGATACATTGTTTTCCCAAATGAGTCCTCTATAGATTTAGTGTTCTCTCTACCATTCAAATGGTTTACCATTTTTATAGTTACTTTGAATATTCTGTTTAAATTAATTCCATTGCATAAATTGCAATCCATGAATATTTCACCATGAGGAAAATAGACAAGTGGATCTTTAAAGGGGAATGTGAAGATGGGCTGGGACTAGAATGACTAATAAGAAGTTTTTCTGTCTAATGAACATCTGACCTTTTAGAAAAAAATGTGTTTTCTCAGAGCAGGGACATAAGGTTCAAACCTTTGAATGGTTTGTGAACTGAATCTAAAAAAGTGTGCATTAGGTTAATCAAGATGTTTCACTGAGATATTGACCTTTTACGTTTAGAACAAAGATTAAAAACATTCCATAATTCTGAAGTCTAAATGAAGAAATCTGTTACAAAATATCAAAACATGACTTTTCATCAGCTTAAAGCTTTTTTTTTTTTTTTTTTTGGGGGGGGGGGGTGTGTCTGCCAGAACAGAAAATTCATCAGAATGACAACAAAAGAAAAGAAAAATCACAGAACTGTTTCTGCAAAATGATTAGCAAATCAATATTTATTAGGAATTATTTAAAAATTAATGAGCAGCTCTGGTTGAGATGCCTCAGAAAATTACTTGGATAAGCAAGACACTCCAGCGTTAACTTAGAACTTACTGCCTGGCCTCTCCTTTGACAACCTGGAAAGAACTGCCCATGTAACTTAATCTTGGATCTTTTTGCCCTGTTTTGATATTGTCTGCTACAATGCATGTGTAGTTTTTTTTCTCTAACTAAATAATGTAGTCAGTCACTTAAATACTATAAAATACCAGATGATATCTTTACAGAATCAGTGTAATATTGCATGGGGAATTGCTTCAGCCAGAAAGATTTTTCTCTTGAAGAGTGAACATTGCTAAGGAATTTCTGATGCCTTTCTGCAACAGTATATAGCACTCAATTTAGCAGAGGAATCAGCTCATCAAATAACTTAGTAAGGCAGGTGCTTATGTGCTGCTGAATAGAAGCTCTTGTCATTCTTTTCTCCCTTCATCCTCTTGTAGAGAAGCAGAAAGGAATTTCTTGGTTTCCCAGGAGTGTTGCAGCTGATGCCAATGCAACAAGCCTTGTTTTTAGAGTGAACACTCATCATGTTCTCTCTCGGTCTCTCTCACGTGCATAGAGGAATCACAACAATCTGACACGAAATGTTTAGAACATCTAGTGTCTGGTATGCAATTATTTATTTTTACACCGTGTTCCTACCATGCATTTCAATCATACTTCAATATTTTACTGATTCAGAGGTAATGTGCGTCTGAAAAGCTGAAAGCTATAAATTTTATGTTAATTGACAATATAGCATCTGAATTTAGAAATACCTGGCATGAATAAAATGTAAAACAGGATGATTATGTGTGATTAAATAGTTGACTTTTATCTTGTATATTAGTCATGCCATCATCCAATTAAAAGGATAATGGAAACAATAGTGATTTTTAATTTTTAAACCAGTGTGGGCTGCATTAAGGGGATTATGGAGCTTTATGAAGCAGTTTGCATAATGTAATGATCAAGAATAGAGTCTGAGTCAAAGCTGAGCTGCACATGGTAAATTAGGCAACTTTTAATTTCTCCTTGATATACCTTCAGACTATAAATTTTGAATATGAAATTTAATGGAAGTGTCTCCAAGTTGTGAAGAGATTTGCAGAACAAGGACGCAATTCATGCTCTTTTTCAAGAATTCTTTTCAGGACAGACTTTGGCTTTGGCATGTGAGTATTGAGGTCAGGATTGCTTTCTGTGGGTTATGTGCTAGACTGGACTTTACTCTTTCTTCAACTGAGGCTGATTTAAATTATTGTGGATACTCTGTGCCAATGGCTGCCACTATATTTTATCCACTGAAGCCTGCTCTGTGCATTCTGTTGCTTATTAACATAGTGAGCCTTGTTCTGCTAATTAGCATAATGATCCTCTTAATTTCATCTGATTAACTGCAACATGGGTAAAAATATAGTAATGTGGCCTCTGATACTGTTGACAAAGGTCAAAGGAGTTGAGTGTGGCTGTTTGCCTTCATGGTCAAAGAGCATAGGGCACAATCCAGTGAAATTTGGAGCACCATAGGAAAGGACTGGTACCCCATTCCATTCAGAGCTGGCAATGGCTAGTCCAGTATTTTCAACTTAGCTCTGTTCTTCTCAAAGAATAGGGTATATCAGATATTAGGTTGTTATTGCAGTGGAGCTGACACTTCTATAGTAAGGCTTTTTGGTCTTGCTTGTATGAAAGTCTCAGCCCTCGCATTGATCTTGTCAAAGGCAAAATGTTTTATATGTTGCATAAAATAGCTGCACATCTGTTGTTTTTAATAATGTTTGCACATTCAGAACTCTTTTAAAAATAATTTTGCAATCCAACATTTTATGCATCCTTATTGTTTTGTAACTCTTTAAAATTAATTTGAATTGACTGACCATTTTATTTTGATCATCATATTGTGTCACAGGGCTCATGGGTGAAACTGACTGGCAAAAAATAGATTTATACTGGTTTGCTAATTCCCGAGACTAAAAGATCCCAGTGCTCAGTCATATCACAAAAGAGAGAAACAAGCCTCTTCACTTTTAACAGGAAACCCTTAGTGCAATGATAGGTTTATAGCTTATCTGCTCTAAATTAATCACTTGGAGTTTCAGTGGTTTAATGCAAAGATGGTCACACAGGGGATACCTGGCTGTAGGAATGTCTGATCTTGTTTTCTTGGAGGGTGGTGATTTAAATGGTTTCCTGAAGTTGCAAGAGAGATGTTTGCAAAGCAGTGCTAATGATATGTTACAGTAATTGAAATGTAAAACTGTTTTTCTTGATTTCCTATTGCATATGACGGCCTCTTTCCTCCATTATTATATGTGACTATAAGGAAGAAAAAAGAGAATGGGGTACATATCTGTGTGAATTTTGTCTGAAGCTGAGACTGCATATACAGTGCAGAAATGCTAGTACTATGAAGAAGATACAAACTGCCTGAGCGTATCTGTACAAACAGATACAAAAATACACTAATGTCATTTTTCCACAAACCTCTGCGGGATGGCAGGGTGCATTTTACAGAACCCTGGCTTGCAGAGCAGTGATGCCATGATGCCACCTTCCCGGAACCTCCCTGGGCTCAACAGTAGCTGATTGCTTTAACTTAGAGATGGCAAAGGACAGGGACATGAGGATCAATGCCCTGTGTGGTTTGTTCACAGCTCAAACTGAAAACTTTCAAGTAGCTGCAGTATTTTAAAGCATATAAGTGAACTTCCCCAGTGTTCTGGGGAAGAAATTGAACATGACTGAGTGTGGCCTATTAATGGCTATAGAAAGCAGGTGAGGAGCGAATCGCAGTCTAAAAGCATTTCCTGAACATGGTAAGAGCCATGTTGGAGGAAGAAATTTGCAGTGCAAACCATCCACAAATTTGGTGCTCAGAGAGCTCAAGTCTGGCTGCAGCAGCTCTGGCAAAGCACTGAGTTGCTGCAGTGAGTTGGCAACATGAGCTTGTGTGGAAAAATTGGGGAAAATCAAGCAGGTAAGGATATAATGAGGATGAAGGATATAATGAGGATGTAAATAGGTGCAGCTTTGAGGAGAAGGGAAGTTAAGCTCTTGCGGCAACATTGATAGGCTTGTCTCAGACTAGTGGTATACTAGTTGGTTCACAGCTCACTAAACCACATGTGTTTGGGTTTTTTCTGAGAGGGTGCAGCTGGTAGTGAGAGGAAATACTTAGATTTGCTTTGTCCTGTGGGCTGTGCTCTGGGTCACCCTGGGGACGGGAAGCTCTGGGAAAGGTGAGGGGGGAGGCAGGCTGGAGGGGCAGCGGTGTCAGGCAGGGAGTCTGCCGGAAGGAGAGACTGCGATCCCCGAGAGGGGTTTGGGGGTCAGCTCAGGTCGCAAAGCCAACCTAAAGCAACACATGGAGGGAAGATGTGCTGCAAAGCAAGACAGGAGGGATTTGTCATCCTGGTGCTATAGGAGGGCTTTGGCTTTGAGCCTTTTACTTGCTTTGTCTCCCTCAGCAGATGTGAGACTTCTTTATACTTAAGGGTTTGTCTTCTACTTTATTATTTTTGTATTTTGTAACAAAATGTGACTTTAGAGACTGGGAACTTTTTCCTGTTTTTTGGTCTGTCTATTTAAAGGAAAGAAGGATGGGAAGAACAGTCTGCTTCAAAGTTTTAGCTGAATTATACCATCAGTCAGCCCTTGAAATGAACCTCTTTGGTGCTGCAGTGGAAGACAACTAGACATGTGAACTGATATTCCAATATTCATTATTTTTTAAGATACATTTGTTTAAAGAGGCTGCTTTAGGGCAGCAACAAAGATTTTAGTTCCCCAAATGGCATCTTCTGGGAGTTTCTTTTCCCAGACAGTGGACACGTTAGCTGCCTTTTGTGTGATGGACATCCTGGAAAGTTTGTTTTATTACTGTTGTGATTTACACTCCTCTCTGTCTTAACCAGGCATAGGCTGTAGTTTTATGCTTTCCCTTTAATCTGGTTCCAGTCTGGCATCGCTTTGTGAGTGAAGAATCGGGGACACCAGGGCTTCTAGACAATTTTGAATAGCTGTTGACATGATTCACCTCATACTTGGAAAAATTCAGACAGCACCCAGGGCACCAAGAATTTCTTCAAATCAATGATTTCAAAGTCATGCCAACATCTGGTGACTTCAAAGCAAGTGGGACTTGGCCACTCATACTCACGCATCATTCTGAAAACTGTACACATAGGATTTCTCACACCATTTACTTCTGTTCCCATAGCTGATAGGACAGTGGTCACCTGCAACAGTCCTCTTCCTACTGTATAGCCCCACAGCAGGGCAGCAGGTGGTATGTGAGCTGTAGGGCAGTTGAGCAGGGTAGGATCTTAGAAATTATTGTGTTGGAGGCACAGAAAATGGCTGACTTCCCACAATGAAACATTTGGGTAATCCATTGCCATCTGTCTTTATTTTGCAAACCCACTCAATTGGCCAACACATTCAAAATATCACTGCAACTTATTTCTCAAAGAGAATCTTTAAAAAAAAAAAAAAAGCCAGATAAAATTACCTACAATTTTTTTCCTGTTGAAGTTGTAAAAGATTTCTTGACATTCATGTTATCGTAAGGCTTTGTAAAATAGTCTTTTGTTGGATCAAAAACTGTACTTCTATGGGAAGTGTAGATGCATTGTACCTTTCATAAATGCTGTAATTTTATTAGGTACTCAAATAAACTATTATAATGAACTGGTTCAGCCGAGTAGGCTGAAAGGCAATGACTCAAGACTGTGCCATATTTCTCTGGGTATGGGTAGTCTAGCACTTAGAGGCAGTGGTACTAGTGCTTGTGCTCAGCTATCTTGTTTCCTCCCTTGCCTACAATATGCAATAAATACTAATGTCTATATTTACGTTATTGGAATGGCTATGCCCCCAATTTTTTGTGGGGAAAATCCAGACTGGATGGCTGTAGCAAGTCAAATGAATCGCACAATAGAGCTGTCCACCATTAATTTTTGGCTAATCTGACAACCTTCTGTCTTAGAGGATATTTCTGAAGAATTAACAAGGGCAAGGATGGTAAAGGAATATGCTATCGGAGAATTTCTTATCCTTAAGGTTTCTTGAAAGATGGGCAATTAAAAAAGGTCATTTACTCCAAAGTAAACTTCTTTCCCTTGTTCTTGCTTACAGCTTGACTGGCTGCTTTGCACCCCAGCGCACCAAAGCATTAAAAAAAAAAGTTAACTGTTCTTTATATCTTATTTCTGGTTCTTTTACTGTAATTGCTTTTGAATGAGAAAGAATTCACTGACACAAGTGAAAGACTTCGGTGGTGGTGTAAGTATCTCTGCTGATTAAGGTCCTAGGAAATTCCGAGTTCTGTGTTGTTCTGAGTTCTATGCTGTATGTTGTCCATACTGGGAACTGTTTCTTTTTCTACTCCAGTTTCCTAATAAGCCATGCTCTAACTTTCATAATTCTGATATTTTTACCTCATTTGATGTTTTTGAAGTGAAGTACTCTGAGGAAAGCTGGACACAGATATAAAGGAGAAACTGGTTTGGGGAGTTTCCTGGAAATCACATCACCTAATCGCTAGTTTTCATGGTCTTTTGTTCTCCTATGTCAGTTACGTATCTTCATATTAAAATTGTTGTTTTCTTCACAGCAGTGCTGGCAGCTATTTTCAAATGAGCCTATGATTATGGTCCTGTTCCTTCCAGCCACCTCCCATTAGTTCAATTACACTTACTATATGTTCAGATTGAATACTTTAGAATGTAAATTAAGTTCTTCTATCAATAATGAATTTAATTTTCTTCACGCTCTACTGCAGTGTACAAAGTGGGCATGTCCAGCAGCCTTTCTCAGGCAACACCGTCTCTAATATCAGTGTTGGGCCCATTTTAAACTCCATGTTGACTTGTATTCTAATGCTTCAAGTGATTTGTCTAAGCTGGCAATGAACTTAACTTTACATTTCTAAGAAGGAGGGGAAGACAACTGATAGCAACCTTAAAAAATTCACTGTACCATGCCTAATGATGGTACAATGTCAAGATCTAATGCTTGTAAACCTTCTAGGAATAAGGTGAAATGCTGAGTCAATCTTCTGAAAAGGTAATCCTTCCATTTGAGCAGTGTCTGGGAACCATGTCTACATCTTTAGAATTTGCAAAGTACTGGACATTTAAATTGATCACTCCAACAGCTTTAAATCCTGCCTTTCTTTAGTCTCAGTGGAATACCATTAGGAAAGAGGGGAAACAGTGAACTATGTAAGGGAATAAACTTTGGAAAGTTAATCTTTACAAATTATCACTTCTAGAAGAATAGTGAACTTAAAAATGTTTTGCAATTAGGTTTGTTACTGCAGCTTAAATGGAAAGAAAGCAGACGTGTCTCCACATAGCAATTTTCTTACACCACACTGATGAGCGACAGCTTTATGAAGAGTGTGGAACTGCAAGTGTTGCTTGCCAGGTGTATGTGTTAGTGGCAACCTGTAGACTCATGGCATGCTTTTATAGGCCTGTATCTAGCTAGGAGGAGTAGTACATTTTGCACTTCTATTCAGTAAATTCTGAGCTTGATTATTGTGAACAGCAACAACAAATCCAATTGTGCCATTTGTCAGACCTGCATGTGGCTGTCTTGGAATGCAGGGCATATTCCAGTAGGTAAAAACAAGTGGACTATAAAAAAAAACCCCAACCCAAAACCACAACACCCTAAAAACCCCTACCAAATCAAAACCCCAGATCATAGATCTGGTACAGACTCTAACGCTGTTCAAATATGCAATGAAAAGCTTAGTTTATACATCTCTCACTTCTAGACAGCTGGGGAAATTAATGCCCTAGCCTGAGGCCTCTCTGTTCATGACCCCTAGCTACACAGTGCTGAAAGGTTTTGTACATCAACTTGTTCCCTACTGCTGAAATTCTTTGCGGAGCTACATCCTTTTATGCTGGGTTCTTAAAAATTAAATTTGTAAATGTATCAAACACGGGCATTCTCCTTTTTTCTTCCTCCCTCTTTGCATTGAAATGTGATCATATTAGAGTAGGTGTTTACTGTGGAGACAGTCTCCTTTTCAGAGTGATGAGTATGGAGTCTTTGGTCTGGCTAGTGTTCCCTGAAGATTAGACTACTCCCCCTAGATACAAAATTATAAAGCAGACTTAGAAGTGTGATATCATGATTTTTCCAGCTGTCTATGAGTCAGTAAATGTCTTCCTCATCCTCGTGCTTTGCATCCATCATGTATCCATAGGAAAAACCTATATGCCTCTGACCAATATTTCTGAGAAGGCGCTAACTTTACTAAAAAGACCCTAAGCTCATTTTCTTTTCCAGTAAAAAGCCCGTGTGTTGACATAAGGGTCTGGCTTCAGAATTGCTGTTCTGCTTTCTCTCTGCTTCTATAATTTCAATTTTATGGCATTATCTTAACAGTCCCTGGCCAGGTCCAAGAACAGTGGGATTGCTGCGTTTGCAAAGGATACTAATCAAAATTAGGCATCTAAAGGCAGCTATGCTTCAGGTGATTCAAGGAGGCAAGCATGCCCTATGGATCTCTGATAGTGTCTCGGTATTTGCTTGAAGTAAATATTCTTGGTGTAGATAATTAAGCAACTCAGGCTACATAAGCTCAAATCTTGTGGGCTTTTATAGATAAAGATGCTTCAGACCTTATCCTGTGCACTGTACCCATTTATCAGTGTGATCACTGACACTATAAAAACCCATTTACAAGCAAGCTTGAATATAAGCCAGAGGAAACTGAATCTAAGCAGGAGAAAATTTATAGATCCTAAGGCCAAGAAGGACCATTCAGATTGGCTAGTCTGATCTTCTGTAAATTGGATAATTCATGTTTATTTTGACCTCATGTTATTTTCCCAGCAAGAATGACAGCTCTCTTTGCCTTTTGCATCAGCTGTAGGACAGCTATTAACCTCTTTAACTGCTATTATGTATAAGTTAGTGGACTATTTTGCTATAGGTTAGAGTGTTGTGGAAGGCTGTGTGTAGCCCTGGGATATGCTGGCATTTCTCATTCTAACAGAGCAATGTCCTAGCTACAGAAGTATCTGGTGAGGGGGATTTCAGGGCATTTCTAATCAACTTGTACTAAATGAGCTCTTTGGTTTAAAGGAATTGTGGCACAAGTACTAGTACAAATCTTACAGGTGGGAAGTCATCTCCTATTTAATTTACAATCCTTAACTGTGGTATGAAGATGGATTTAATTCTGAACCAGATTATGATTGTTCTTAACATCTTTTTAATTAAAATCCTTCCTGTTGGAATGGGCAGTGGTGATTTTAAATGTAAAGTGCTCTGCTTATTGCATATGAACACAGCTCAATTGATTTTTAAGAGTATTTGTGGGATGCTTTCTAAAGCACTGTAGGAACGTTAATTCATTTCTAATAATCAAAGTTGTGCTTTTGAATACCATTTCCTTTTGTCTGATCAGCCTACAAGTATATTTGCTTTATTTGTGGTGGAGCTTAACAGCGAGAGGATGGCATTTACATTACTCGAATGGAATTGCTGATCACCTGCCTTGTTTCTTAGGATTCTAGCCAAGTGAACAACATTAAAACTGGGGCTAATAGAGGGCTTTTTCATGTCTTTAGTTGATAGTCTGCTTTAGTAGCTTATTTACACTTTGTTTGCTTGCGTGAGAATTGTATGATACTATTCGGACTCCTCAATCCTAGAAAATACAATATATTGATTTACTGACTGAAGTTAGAGACTCAAAAACATGCTTTAATAAGGCCAGTTGTTTTTGCATGTTAAAAAAATGAACATGATGGGCAAAACAATCAGCAGTTAATACCTGTGCCATTCATAGAGGTAGCATTAATAGATGTATTCAGAATAGAGCTCATGTTGTCAAGAATTTCGTATTAGTTTAGAAGTAATTGCAGAATTAAAGCAAAATGCTACAGGACTAAATAATTTTAGCATATCTGTATTCAAGCTACAATATCATATTTTCATAGAGGAAACATCAGTGACCGAATTGATTGCTCTTTTGGTTTAATGTTTTTTGTAGAATCATGAGTGGAATGAGAGATGGGGCTGGGGGAGTTATGTCTGAAAAATTGCCTGATTATTGCAAAATTGTGGTATGGGACTGTAAGAGCTAGTCAATGGCCGGACAAAACAGCATCTAACAGTGTCCTGTGCACAAACTCAAGAAGGATGTGTATCATTCCTGCAGCTTTGCTCCTCTGTCACCTTTGCCCTGAATTGCTCATTATCGCTATGCCAATTAGCTAGGAGGGCTTGATGAATGCTGTCAAGCTCCACCCATCTGTGACAGCAGACAAGACTTCCATTTTGATATGCTTTCTTTTCTTCATCTACTGGGAATGAAATAATGCTGTTCTTTAAATCTGTGTCATCTCAACAGCTTTAAAATTAATACATCTTTGATGGATGTGTGAATCTATATCTCGGTTGTTTCAGGCTGCTGGCAGACTCAAGTAGTAATCAGTTTATATTTTGACAAGAATATGCAGATGGTAGATATTTCATGAAACTTATACTAAATCATGGCTTCTGGAGAATGAGCTACCAGCAACTGGCCCATTTCAGGTGCTGACTTCTAGTTCTGTTACTGCTTGGACCTTGAGTTGCTGGAGTGTGTCCAAAGAAGGGCAACGAAACTGGTGAGGGGTCTAGAGCACAAGTCTGATGAGGAGCGTCTGAGGGAACTGGGGGTGTTTAGTCTGGTGAAGAGGAGGCTGAGGGGAGAACTCATCGCTCCCTACAACTGCCTGAAAGGGGGTTGTGTTGAAGTGGGTGTTTGTCTCTTCTCCCAAGTAACTAGCAATAGAACAAGAGGAAATGGCCTCAAGTTGCACCAGGGGAGTTTTAGACTGGATATTAGGAAAAATTTCTTCACTGAGAGAGTGGTCAGGCATTGGAACAGGCTGCCCAGGGAGGTGGTGGAGTCACCATCTCTGGAAGTGTTCAAAAAACTTGTGGATGTGGCATTCCAGGACTTGGTTTAGTGGGCACGGTGGTGTTGGGTTGATGGTTGGACTTCATGATTTTAAAGGTCTTTTCCAGCCTTAATGATTCTGTGATTGTTTACTCTTGTGCAGCAGAAGAGCCTGATGGCAACATCCTTGAGAAACCTGTAAAGGATGCATTGTGTTTAGGGTGTGTCTTGCTTCCTGCTTCAGCTCTCAGGAGTTCATGCTGTTGATTAAGTTTAAATAAATAAATAGTTGTCATTTTAATCACAACTGCATTCAGGGATCTATGAAGAGGTGGTTTTGACATTTTTCACACCTCAGTGTTTAATTAAAACATCCTTGAAAACAAATAAAGAACTGGGGATGACATTTTACAGGAGCTTTTACCTGAGCTCTGTAGTTCCTGATGAGCAGGATTAGAAGGCAGACTTTATGAAGCTGCGATGTACGATGTGAATGAAATGTTATACTATTTTACGGCTCTAAGACACCTGTAAGAATAAGTCATAGCAGAAACTAACAGAAAAATCAATATTATAAGCAAGAACTCTGGACAGTACAATGTAGGTTTAAAAAGTGACACGTATTGCTAAAATATTTTGAGTGGATTTAATTTTCAAAGCTAACTGTTACACACCCCAGTGCTCTGCACGATCAATGCCATAAATTAATATGCAAAACTGCCAGAAAAATGATAGATTAATCTGTAACAGCTGTGAGCTGATGGTGTTGCAGCCTAAAAGAAGTGTGAGCTTGTCTGGCAGTGCTATATGGATATCTCTGTTGTAGTCTTAGGGTAATTCTACTGCTAGGGTAAGTACTGTGTAATTTGTGACACCATGGATTTCAATTAGGCTCCATCAACATTAAGGTGGTATTTGATGAAAATGAAGGTTTTTAGTGTTGTCCATAGATGTCATATAAAGTGAATCCATCAAACTGTAATTGGAAGAGAAATGAAGTCTTAAATAATTCTATGTGGCACCTTCAATTATTTTTAATACAGGATTTTTTTCAGGCTAATTCATTTGAGAAAATAAAGTGGGCTTGATTTTTAAAATCTTTTCATAGAGATAGACTTTCTGTAAAGTTGCAAAGACATGCAAGAGGAGCACAAACCCTTACAGCTGCTCATCCTTCAGCATAGGCCAAAGGATGTTTTGCCTATAAGTGGTATAAAATGAGAGGCTGCCATGTGGTGATGGCAGTGTTTTAAATGTAGTGTGTCTAGATAGAGCATAAATTCTGACACCTCTGAAGCAAGAAAAGGCAGTTTTGCTAATCACAGTTTGTTAAGGTTGACAAGATGCATATAGCATGTTTTCATTTTTGCTATAGTCTCCCCTTTTGCCCCAAATGATTGACTGCAAGGCAAAATTGGCTGATGCTAATATGCACTTAATCATGACATGGACATGTACCACAGCCTACATCATGTTCAATAGGTTTTCTGATAATTGCCTTTTATATTGATGAACTCATAAATTATGTTGTGAAATAATGGGCTCTTACTTGAGTCTGTTTTACACCGCTGAAACAAACCAGGACTCTGTTACTATACCCAAGGACAGATCCTTACCTGATTTTTGTTGTTGTTTTTTTTCAGTTGATTACAACTGAGAGAGAGATTCACACATCCATCATAAATCTGCAGAAATGTTGACATCAGTGGAGTGAAATCAGGCAATTGCCATCAATGTCAAGACCAAGTTAAGATAGATAGCTATAAATCTTGATTGTGTTCATGGGTCAGAAAAATCTCAACTCTATTTCCATGAAACTGAGGAAGAGATGCTAAAATTGCTAAAATGAAAATCTGCCAAACCAGAAACTTGATCCTAGTTCTTTCTGACTGTTAAAGGGATAAAACTGGGCTACTTTTCTCTCCTAAAGGAGAAAATGTTTAATTCTAAAGCAGATTTTCAATAGCTAACACATGGCCACAGCAAAGGAAGGACTGACACATTGCTGATATACTTGCTCTGACTTGTTGCTGGATTCTGCTATACGTGTGCCTGAGCTCTACTTGCCACAATAAATATTATTGGAGTGGTCTCACCTTTCTTGCCACCCGATATTTAGAAATGCATTAGATCAGCCCCTGAAGTGAGAGGAAGCAGATTGCAGCAACAAACTTGATGGCAGTTACTAGATCTTGTTTTAGATGAGGGATCACTCATGTGGGAATTCTGTCAAATCTAACTCTAATCTTATTTAAAGTCTTCCTCTCATGGAGAATCTACTGCGCTTTTCATCTGGGTGTGCCAATGGCTAGGTAATATGTCATCAAATATGTTCAGAAGCTTTCAACATTTGACCTGCACTTAGTAAAATCTATTAAAATGTATTTAAAAAACAAATAGTAAAATGTGCTCTTCAACTTCAAGTGTTTACATCATTATAGTCTTTGTGGGTTTTTTTCTGTTATGATTATTGTGGCTCCATCACTTGTAGCTTTGAGTAATATGTTTCTGATTTAACCCCCCTGCAACAAATATGATACTTAAATTCATTTATACTGTTTAATGTCTGTTGACCTTTTCACGATGTCTGTGCAAAAATGCAAAAATCTATTCTCATTTAGTAGTTTTGATATACAGGTAGTCTATATTTTGCTATGTATAGTACAATCAAGGGAACATACTAACATAGCCACAGTGAGGGAACACATTTACCCTGTACTTTCATAATGTCTGTTGTAATTCAGAAAGCATTATCTTAAAAACCACAGCTGTACATCTGATTTTTTCATATTAATCTTCCAGGCCTGGTTATTCTTCAATTTATACTAATGTAAATTAAGAGTAATACTATTGAACTCAGTTGAGCTCTGCTGGAATAAAAATGGTGTAGGTCAAATATAACTGGTGTATAGAAACAATAGGAAACCTAAAATTCTTGTTTTTCTTTAAAAATAAAGTTCATAGATTTAAAATGCAGGTTCGCTTCAAAAAACATCTTGGAGATAAAATCAGTAGAATTTTACTGGGAAAAAAATAATTGCTAAATTACTACCAATTGTTGCCATGTACAAACAAACATGGAAATGTGTTTTTTATTGGTGACATGATCTAACATCGCCATTTTTAATATGTGGGGATTCTTTTTATTAAGGAGTCTTTCATAATAAGGGATGCTTCATTTGGGCTACTTTTCCCTGGCTGTGTCATCTGCAGGTGTGGTGTTGTGGGTCTCTGTTCAGTAGAATACTGGCTGATCCATGCGGTGTAGAGTTCAGCCTGGCAGTTATTGGGCAATCCCAAGGAGCAGTGCCCGTACTGGCCGTACATCTGTATTGATTGAGGAAAATGTCCTTTTTCTACTCCGGAAAGCACAGCATGCGTAGACTTCATTTCTGCATCTCGTGATGCCTGCCTCCCTAATATGCTCATCTAATTCTGAGTGTCAGGCAAGCGCTTTCTCCTTGTGCCTCCTGTATTCATTTTGCTTTCCTTGTGTTTGCCTTCATTTCCAGGATTGCTATATGTGCTTAGAGAAGTATTGAGTTTAATTTAGGCTGCAAAGGCAGGACAGTGCCTAGCCAAAACACTCTCTAGTAGTCTGGAGGGTGAGATGGTCCCTTGCTGTTTTTTCTTCCATTCCTCACCAGGACTTTGAAGACTGACCAAAAGAACTCAGTGCTGGAGACCAGGTGACCTTGATTCCTTCATCAGATGCATACAGGTGGATGCTTGCATTAATATGGGCCAAAATTTCCTGGACTCGCATTGTTAGTAGAACACAAGGCCACTGTGCTAACTGCTGGTACAAACTTACACAGGATGCTTGGATTTGTTTGTGGCTATGTGGCAAATACGCTGTAGTTTGACCTTCATACAATTGATATCTCATATGTTGTTTGTGCCTAATATGTGGGGTTTATATAACTGAATTTAATTCTTGGGGAACTGCTGCTTTTTAGGTGGCTGCAAAATGACTTTCTAAAAACTCTTGGAAAAGTTACAATTAAGCCCATATTTACTGGGGTTTTCACATTCCAGTGCTGGTGGTTCTGCAGAAAAATGTTTTATTTCAGCATTTTGGGAGTACCTCTTTTACATTTATTGCTTCAAATAATAAATAAAACCCAATTTTTATATTATTTTGTGAAAGTATGTGTACATTAAATCACTTTGCTGAAAACCAGAACTGAAACCACATAAGTAGGTTTCTCCAATGCCCTTTTATTCATTAGGGTTAAAAACTGGCAATCCACAATCGCATTTAAAAGCGATCCAGCTCAGTTGTCATGGAGACTGCCAGGCTGTTAGTGATCTGGATTACTATTTAAAAAGCGGAACCACTTCCTTGTATGCTTCCTCCTTCTTCTTCCCTGATCCTGAGATCCCATCAGGCTCTGAAAGTGCAACATGCTCTTTTGAAAGTGAATTTCCTTTTTCAGTATTTCTTCCCACTGAAGGAATTTTTAAGCCAGGGCACACATCATCCCTTAGCTCTGAGCCTTGCCTGCCCGTGGCCTCCGGACTTCCTTCTGTAGCATGCTGTGGGTCTTAATCTACACAGGCATCAGCAGTAGCCAAGGGTGCTCAGCGCTTTGGCATTTTAGGCTGACTCATGTTTCTGCATGATCCTTCCAGATGCAAAGAGGCAGGGTTACACACTTGTAGACTGTATCAGTGGTATAGTTTGACTTTTGTTTGCACAAAACCCTAATTCTCCTGGGATATACTGGGCTTTACGCTCAAAGAGTGTATTTTTTCTCCTGGCTAACTGTTGCCAGCTGAACAGAAGAATGTGGGATGGGCTTTACTTCATGTGATAAGGTTAAATGTTTAATGATGTCTGTAATTAAGTTGTCATTAGCTCTTATTTTGTGCCCTTAGGCAAACTTAATTTAAAGCTTGAACTATCAAGACTGCTTATGGTTCACCACAAACTGTAATCTTACATTAAAAAAAATAAATGAATCACCAGTCCCAAAGTGTGACAGATGTTCTCCATGCATAATAGTGCATGAGGTGTTGACAAGTTTAGAAAATAAAAGAAGCTTAAAACTGGGGAAGGGGAGGAAAGACCAAAATAAAGAATCCCCAAAACTTTATTTGTAGTTCCTGTCCTTGAAAGATGCAATGTAATCGTTCCTTATTTATTCATTCCACTCCACTTTGCCCTCTCTGCCATTATGCGGGCTCCAACAAAGAAGGTGACCCCCAAGTATTCAAAACAAGTCTGGAGTAATATACTAATAAAAATTCATGTGGTGTTTAAAAAAAAGTAAAAAAGGAAAACTCAAATCTTTGTTCAAGGTCCATTAAAATGTACTGATCATTCTGCAGTACTTTCATTAGCAAGCTCCTTGCTTGAAAAAGGCCTGCCTATTGTGTGATGAATCCCCCACAGTATTATTGACTGTCTTGTCCTCTCCGAAGGTAGAAGATAAAAATAATAATTAAAAAAAGTAGTGTGGTGGAAGAATAATAGCAGTGAAGTTTCCTATGCAGTCTAGCATACGATATGCGTAAGCTTTTGGCAAACTCTGTTTGACCCCATGTCATTTGGCCATTCAATATCATTGAAGGGGTCCATAACTCACACTAAAGTAAATGAAAATGCTAGCAAAGGCCTACGTTACTTTATAATATAGGAGCTCTAAAGAAAACTATTTTTAAGGCTACCATGAAGAAGTAAGGGGCAACAAAAAATAGAGGTAAATGTGAACTTAAGGACTGGAATAAATAATTATGCCTGAAAACCCTTATGCAAGAAATGATCATTTCAAAGGGGACACTTACATTCTAGCAGATCTTTTCTCAGCTTTAGGGACTAAGGGACTAATGTTGCTAAGGAACAACCTTCATATTTTCCTTCACACTGTTTTAAACAAAAATGCCACAATTCAGTTAATGAATGCTAAGCCAGACTAGCATTTCTAGACTGCTACCTTGTCTAAAGGCTGTCTTGGCTTGCAAGTGTATGAAAACACACAAGAGCAAGTTCTCAACTGTTCAGGCAATCTGTAAGTTTATTCCTGGTTTGTTGTCTTCCAGTGAAAACTTTCCAACTGCTGTCATATCCTGTGTGTTTTAAGTACCATGCATTCTTTTGAGACAACATAAGTAATTGCGTAAACTGAACTGTTACAATTTGGTTCTGTGTCTCTGCAACTCAAGTCTCTTCAGCTGTAGAGAGTAAGCGTTCCTGCCTTTGAATCCAATGATCCTAGGTGTTATTCTTCACATAATTCAAAGTCAATGATGATCTTCACTGTGCTCAGTGAACTGCTGTGACTTCTACTGGAGCATTGGAAGGTTGAGAAATTGCTGCTTGGTCTGGATGGATGATGGGTTGTGAAGATGCATATAACCATGGCTGTGCCTTTGGTGTAGCACCTTGACACTACAGGGCTGAGATCTTCTAACTCATGTAAAACCTGTTCAACAGCTAAATTGCAAGTTTTTTAATAAGGTTTGTGATCATTTTCCAAGTGAAGTCTGTAGGGGTCTGCTCCTACCTCGCAATAATGTGAATCTTTATGGGTGCTGCTGTTCAAAAGATAGCATGATGGAATGCTACAGATGATGCGACTACTTGGCCCATTATATCATCTTCCTCAGTCTGTGTCTGATGTTGTATTATGGTTCTCACTGAATAAAGTGTCTACTCAGGGCTAATTAGGTCTGCGGCAGGTCTTTGCTATATATTCAGTTCTTTTCCATGTCAGAACTGAAAAGAATCTTTGCATCCACGAGGAGGGGTTTCAGTTTTCAGTTGGATTTGCCTGAATACGCAAATACTTTACCAGCTCATTTATTTTCTGTGTTCTATTGAAGGTTTTCTAATTATTCAATAAATGTATTAAAAAAGAAAGGAAGAAAGGAAATCTGGAAGATAAAGGACTTAGAATCAGCTCCAAGCAAAACAGTCACTTGTGATAAATGTAAGGTAGTTTGTAATTGATCACAATATTGAAGGATTTTACCTCCATTAGCTTTATGGTCTCCCATTACATGCTTTCCAATCTTAAGTAAAACTAGATCCGTGTCAGCCTTTTGTAAATAAGATCAGTCAGGGCTCCTTTAAAGATTACCAAGATGATGAAGACAATTTTTCCAAGTATTGCTCTGTAGCCCTACCCATACATTTTGCTGGGAAGTGTCTGTTTTTTTGCGATGACAGTGAGTGGAAAAACAGATTCTTTGGCTTTACCTTATGTAAAGGAAGTGCAGAGTAGAATTTGATGAGCTCTGTGTCTTAAGGTGAACACGAGAGAACTTTGTAGGAGAAGAAGTTTGAGAGCTGGCCAGGCTTAGTAAGTACAGGAATATCAGATCAGTATCAAAAGACAAGATTCACCTCAAATGCAGACAGAAGTTTACTTTTTGGATTACAGGTTTTTTTGTGTGTAGCTTTCTGCTTTCATCTATGAAAGGGATGAGTTTTCTTTTGCTTTTTCTATTCTTGCCTTTGTGGCTGTGTTTATGCTTCCTGCTTACAGTGAGTACAGGTTTCAAACATCATACTTAGTGCTTATTGCTATTATCCATCAATACAGTGGCACACAATTCCACTGATTTTAATATAATTGGAGCAAATTAATTTTAATAACTAAAATCTGAACATTAGCATTAGTTGAAATGGGAATAAAATTACTCCCATCTCACATTTAAATTACTGCTTCTTTTCATAAATTTTAAAACAGCTGACTCTGAATTCCTACCTGCGTTTTTGGGGAAAAAATTTATTACTGCTATTTTTTAACAGGGACTCATGCAGAATTCTACCAGGGGTTGTAGTTAATGCTAAAGAGAAAGTGCAACAAAAATGCTGACTGCTGCACCAGAACCATACAGTAGAGACCACTGAAGCATAATTTCCTAATACATAACTGTGCATCCCCAAAGGGTGGAACACAGATATACGTTGTCAAATGGTGTAAATAGATTGAACTGGAAAGAAAAATCAAACCTTTGACTCATTGAAATAAGTAAATTTTATGTCAGGTTTAGTGGAATTACTTGTATTGTTGTTCTTGCATAAAAACCTTAAACTGTTTGATGCTGGAAGTAGTTTTGACGTTTGTTCCAACTTTTCCTAGTGGACTTGTTATGATGTATTGGCTTGAAATTATATTTTCAAGCCAAGGGGACATCTTCCTAATCTTTTATAATGAAAATTAATAACCAAAACACTAAAAATTCTCTCATTTTGGTCTGATCCTTATTGAGTCTCATAGCAGCCTGATGTTCATGCAGTCAGCGGTGATCCACGATTCTGAGGCTCATACCATGTATGTTTACGATTTGGAAGCTGAAGGCAAGAAAAGTCGTTTAACTGAATCCAGCTTTTCTTACTCAGGCAAACCAGCTTGTCTGCTGGTGTCAAAGTGTAACTTGTCCAAATTCAACAAGAAAAATGTTTCTGCACAACTCAGCTTCTCCTCTGCTGTTTGGTATTTCACTTCTGTGCCACGTTCATGGCTCTGACCTGGAAGGCAAGTCTCTATCTGGAACAAAAAGCTTTATGTGTGGCTGCTTATATTGATTTGGAGAGTTACAGTGGGTGAGCATATTAGTAGAACTGCTCTTCTAGAAAAATGCATTTGGTGTGCTTACTCTGGTTTCATCCTATCACGACCTGCTTGATTAAGCAGGTGATACTCCAGATTTTACTTGTTGTACAGTCCTTTGAGAGTTGTGTTTTAATTGCAAGAATATTCTGCTCTGGCAGCACACATTTACACAGGCAGTACTTGTAGTCCAAGTCTGGGGGACCCTACTGAATTTTACATTGTAGTCTTGCGGTTTGGAGAGATGCTTACCTGTTTCTGTCATTCAATAACTTTTCTGTCAGTAACTTAATCTCTTTACTTACAAAACTGTTTGCAGAAAGCAAGAAGTGTGAATCAGCATTGCTGATGCAGACTGGCTCTTAATTTGAATTAATCGTTAAAAATAATGGTGTGTTTTACCTCTGCTCAACCTAACAGAACCGTATTAGTTTTCATTGGGTTTTTTTTTCTTGCCTGCTTTCCTCAAGTGTAAAGGGTACACAAACTTTACTGAATGGTGGTAGAGGGGATCATGTTGGAGCAGATGATTCTTGGAGTGAGGATTAGAGTCCTTGCATATGAGAACTGCTACCACTGCATTAACGTTAAAATTTAATGGTTGATGTGCATTGTGCATGAAGGGAATAGGCTGGCTTCTTAATTTGGGATAGTGAATGCTGTTAACTTTCTTCATGTTTATGAAAATTAAACTTTAATTATGAGGCATTTATTTTGAAGTTAATTTCTTTCTCTTTGCTTTGCCTTTGTGCCCAGGTTGAGAACTGGAAAGTGAGATTACGTAAATTGTTTAATTTAATTAGTAGTCTCATGGTAAATGTTCTGCAGAGCACTAGTGACTGACCTGTGCCCTGACATTATTGAACTATAAAGCAAATACCCATGAGAAGAAAGTATGGTGAATTAGCAAATTTTCTAGTAAAAGCTGGAAATTAAACTCTCCTCTCTTATAATTGTGTCTGTGCAAAGCCTTGTACTACTATAACTCTGAGAATCGTTTACTTGAGGAGGTGAAAACCAGTTTATTTGAAACTCCTCATTGAACTGACAGGATGCTAGTTAACCCTCTGTATTACCCTCTTCCCCCCAATCCTTTCCAGCCTAATTCTTTGCATGGCAGAGCTGTACCTCTGAACTCCTGAGATGAAGAGGGGATGTTTTGCATTATGGATTGCTGCAACATCAGGTCACTGAAAAGGAGAGGAAGCTACAGCCATTGCCCGGCCTGTGATAGTAGCAGTTGCTCTGAAAGGAGCATTTTTGTGAATGGGGATTTGCCACTGAGCACAAATTGCTGGGTCTGTATCCTCTTCTAGTGTTAGGATTCAGATTTTTAAAACTGCAATTCAAAACTACATCAGCTTTATACACACCAAATATCTTAAAGGATAGTCTTGAAGAACAGTGCTTCAGAGTTTCATTGTTTGCATTTGCCCTAACAGGCTGGGAAGTGGACTGTAGAGCTGGACTAAACTAGATTTGGAGGGGGGAGGGGATAAAACCGGGCTCACTAGAGTTGAACCTAGGGGTAGGTTCAACGTGCCAGAGTTGAAATCGATAGCCCAGCTCAGGTGCATCTACACCAATGCACGCAGCATGGGCACCAAACAGGAGGAGCTGGAAGCCTTGTGCAGCGCGACAGCTATGACGTAGTTGCCATCACAGAAACATGGTGGGATGCTTCTCATGACTGGAGTGCTGCAATGGATGGCTATAAGCTCTTCCGAAGGGATAGGCAGGGAAGGAGAGGCGGTGGGGTGGCTCTGTATGTTAGGGAGTGTTTTGATTGCATAGAAATCGAAGATTGTGAAGACCAAGTAGAGTGCTTGTGGGTAAGGATGAGGGGGAAGGCCAATGAGGCAGACATCCTGCTGGGAGTCTGTTACAGGCCACCCAACCAGGATGAAGAGACGGATGAGACATTCTATAAGTGACTGGCGGAGGTCTCGCATTCGCTGGCCCTTGTTCTTGTGGGGGACTTCAAGCTACCGGACATCTGCTGGAAGTATAACACGGCAGAGAGGAAACAGTCTAGGAGGTTCCTGGAGTGTGTGGAGGATAACTTCCTGACACAGCTGGTGAGTGAGCCCACCAGGGGAGGTGCCTTACTGGACCTGCTGTTTACAAACAGAGAAGGACTGGTGAGAGATGTGGTGGTCGGAGGCCATCTTGGGCTTAGCGACCACGACATGATAGAATTCTCGATTGTGAGGGAAGTAAGGAGAGGGGTCAGCAAAACTGCTATCATGGACTTTCGGAGGGCAGACTTTGGCCTGTTCAGGTCACTGGTTGAGAGAGTCCCTTGGGAGACAGTCCTGAGGGACAAAGGGGTCCAGGAAGGCTGGACAGTCTTCAAGAAGGAAATCTTAAAGGCACAGGAGCAGGCGGTCCCCATGTGCTGTAAGAAGAGCTGGCGGGGAAGGCGACCGGCCTGGCTGAACAGGGAGATTTTGCTGGGACTCAGGGAAAAGAGGAGAGTTTATCACCTCTGGAAGAAGGGGCAGGCAACTCGCGAAGAGTACAAGGATCTTGTTAGGTCAAGCAGGGACAAAATTAGAAAGGCAAAAGCCCAGCTAGAGCTCAGTCTGGCCACAGTCGTAAAGGATAATAAAAAATGTTTTTACAAATATATTAACAACAAAAAGAGAGGCAAGGAGAATCTCCATCCCCTACTGGATATGGCGGGGAACATTGTCTCCAAGGACGAGGACAAGGCTGAGGTACTTAATGCCTTCTTTGCCTCAGTCTTTAATAGCCAGTCCAGGTATCCACAGGGTATTCAGCCCCCTGAGCTGGAAGATGGGGATGGAGAGCACAATGTACTCCTCATAATCCAGGAGGAAGCAGTCAAGGACATGCTGAACCATCTGGACACCCACAAGTCTATGGGGCCTGATGAGATCCACCCGAGAGTACTGAGAGAGCTGGCGGAGGAGCTTGCCAAGCCACTCTCTATCATTTATCAGCAGTCCTGGTTAACAGGGGAGGTCCTAGAAGACTGGAGGCTTGCCAATGTCACGCCCATCTACAAGAAAGGCCGGAAGGAGGATCCTGGGAACTACAGGCCTGTCAGCCTGACCTCTGTACCGGGGAAGATTATGGAGCGGTTGGTCTTGAGAGTGCTCACAGGGCATCTGCAGGACAACCGAGGGATCAGGCCCAGCCAGCATGGGTTCATGAAAGGCAGGTCCTGCTTGACCAACCTGATCTCCTTCTATGACCAGGTGACCCGCCTAGTGGATGAGGGAAAGGCTGTGGACGTTGTCTACCTGGACTTTAGTAAAGCCTTTGACAGCGTCTCCCACAGCATTCTCCTGGAGAAACTGGCGGCTCGTGGCTTGGATGGGTTTACTCTTCACTGGGTGAGGAACTGGCTGGATGGCCGAGCCCAGAGAGTTGTGGTGAACGGCGTTAAATCCGGCTGGCGGCCGGTCACAAGCGGTGTTCCCCAGGGCTCGGTTCTGGGGCCGGTCTTATTCAATATCTTTATTGATGATCTGGATGAGGGAATTGAGTGCTCCTTCAGTAAGTTTGCAGATGACACCAAGCTGAGTGGGAGTGTTGATCTGCTGGAGGGTAGGAGGGCTCTGCAGAGGGATCTGGACAGGCTGGATCGATGGGCGGAGGCCAACTGTATGAGGTTTAATAAGGCCAAGTGCCGGGTCCTGCGCTTTGGCCACAACAACCCCATGCAACGCTACAGGCTTGGGGAGGAGTGGTTGGAGAGCAGCCCGGCGGAAAGGGACCTGGGGGTGCTGGTTGACAGCTGGCTAAACATGAGCCGGCAGTGTGCCCAGGTGGCCAAGAAGGCCAACAGCGTCCTGGCCTGTATCAGCACTAGTGTGGCCAGCAGGAGTAGGGAAGTGATTGTGCCCCTGTACTCGGCACTGGTGAGGCCGCACCTCGAATACTGTGTTCAGTGTTGGGCCCCTCACTACGAGAAGGACATTGAGTTGCTGGAGCGTGTCCAGAGAAGGGCAACGAAGCTGGTGAGGGGTCTGGAGCACAAGTCTTATGAGGAGCGGCTGAGGGAACTGGGGTTGTTTAGTCTGGAGAAGAGGAGGCTGAGGGGAGACCTTATCGCTCTCTACAACTACCTGAAAGGGGGTTGTGGCAACGAGGGTGTTGGCCTCTTCTCCCAAGTAACTAGTGATAGGACAAGAGGAAATGGCCTCAAGTTGCGCCAGGGGAGGTTTAGATTGGATATTAGGAAAAATTTCTTCACCGAGAGGGTGGTCAGGCATTGGAACAGGCTGCCCAGGGAGGTGGTGGAGTCGCCATCTCTGGAAGTGTTCAAAAAACGTGTGGATGTGGCGCTTCAGGACATGGTTTAGGGGACATGGTGGTGCTGGATTAATGGTTGGACTTGATGATCTTAAAGGTCCTTTCCAACCTAGTGATTCTGTGATTCTGTGACTCTGAGACCAAGGTTTAACCTAGCTTGATTTCAAAGGGTGGGTAAGAGAACACCTCTTATGGCTCTCTTAGAATAACTGTAACTATTTAAGATTTAGGCAAAATTTTGTGGATGGTGATGAGAATTTAAGCCTCTTCAACGTAGTGTCAATTCATTAACAATTATTTCTTTTTTATTTTTTAAATAGAAGCTCTGTATATAGAGCCTAAGAGAAATACATACCAAGGTGGAAGTCTTAATGTGGATCACAGTGGAATTACAATTAATTTAGGTAATTTACCTTTAGGAATTAGTTGCTAATTTTTTTTTTTTTTTAATTTTATGAAGAAGGTATTAGAAGTTGGTAGAAGAAATGTAAATATTTTTAGATAAAGAGTGCTAAAGCTTTATGTGTGAATATATGACTCTTGAAATGTTTCTAATACTGTCATCTATCTAAGAAAACCAAGCCATCTGCACATTGATTATGACAGAAACCTGTGATTATTTAGTTTCCTAAAACGATTAGACTCTAATGAATTTTTATCCATATTGAAAGCCGAATGTTAAAGACCAGAAAGCATGTCCCTGTTTACCAGCGTTTCATGAGCTGGATTTCTTACACCCAGACTTGTTTTTGGGTTATGGGTGTTTTGTTTGTTTGTGTGTCTTCAAGAATTTCCAGTAGCTCAGAGCTGTGTTCCTATCTCCTTTTCAAGGCTCCTGCCATGCTGGAGATAACAGTGCTGATGGATAGACTAAGGAAGATTTTTATATGTCTTAATATACTGGGTTGGCATGGCAAGGGTTTGGTAGCGGGGGCTGCAGGGGTGGCTTCTGTGAGAAGCTGCCAGTAGCTTCCCCCATGTCCGACAGCCAGCGCCAGCCGGCTCAGAGACAGACCCGCCGCTGGCCACGGCCGAGCCCATCAGTGATGGTGGCAGCACCGCGGGGGTAACAGAGTTAGGAAGGGGGGAAAAAAACCAACTGTGCAACTGCAGCTGGAGAAAGGAGTGAGAATGTGTGAGAGAAACAGCTCTGCAGACACCAGGGCCAGTGCAGAAGGAGAGGCAGGAGGGGCTCCAGGTGCCAGAGAAGAGGTTCCCTGGCAGCCCCCGGGGAAGCCCATGGTGAGGCCGGCTGTGCCCCTGCGGCCATGGAGCTCCACGGGGGAGCAGATCTGCACCCACACCTGGGGAGGGCCCCACGCCGGAGCAGGGAGATGCCCGAAGGAGGCCGTGTCCCTGTGGGCAGCCCGCACTGGGGCCGGCTCCTGGCGGGGCCTGTGGCCCCATGGGGAGAGAGAGGAGCCCCGGCTGGAGCAGGTTTGCTGGCAGGACCTGGGACCCCACGGGGGCCAGGCTGGAGCAGCCTGTTCCTGAAGGACGGCACCTGTGGGGGGACCCGGGCTGGAGCAGCCTGTTCCTGAAGGACAGCACCTGTGGGGGGACCCAGGCTGGAGCAGCTCGTGAAGAACTGCAGCCTGAGGGAAGGACTCACGCTGGAGAAGTCCGTGGAGGTTGGTCTCCCGCAGGAGGGACCCCAAGCTGGAGCAGGGCAGAGGGTGAGGAGTCCTCCCCCTGAGGAGGAAGGAGCGGCAGGGACAGCGTGTGATGGACTGACCACAGCCCCCATTCCCCGTCCCCCTGTGCCGCTCGGGGGGAGGAGGGAGAGAAATGGGGAGTGAAGCTGACCTGGGAAGAAGGGAGGGGTTGGGGGAAGGGGTTTCAAGATTCAGTTTTTATTCCTCATTATCCTACTCTAATTTGATTGGTAATAAATTAAACTAATTTCCCCAAGTCAAGTCTGTTTTGCCCGTGATGATAGTTGGTGAGTGATCTCGCCCTGTCCTTATCTCGACCTATGAGCCTTTCATTATATTTTCTCTC
Organism: Phaethon aethereus; assembly: GCF_964289735.1. Classification (NCBI taxonomy): domain Eukaryota; kingdom Metazoa; phylum Chordata; class Aves; order Phaethontiformes; family Phaethontidae; genus Phaethon; species Phaethon aethereus. Next base: position 8,200,728 of record NC_138594.1, read on the forward strand.
CCCGGCTCAGCTGAGGGAGGAGATAGAGCAGCTTTGAGGGGCACCCAGCCTCCAGCTACGGTCAACTCACCGCACTTAATGACACACTAAATGAGAGTAAAAAAACATAGCATCGTTGCTGCATAATCTCTCACAAACATTTTTTACAAATCTAATTGCATAAGTTTTTTTAAACTTTGAAACCTTAATTTCTGACACTTTATATATCTTAAATTCCATTATGAAAGTGTGTCATTATATAGTTTAAAGACTTCCCAGCTTCCTACAAAGTCATCTTAGAGTCCCCCCTTCTCTAGAAGTATGGTTTCTAAAAGCATCATCTTTTACTTATTTACATCAAATTCTTCATTGCATCATCAAAAAACTAAATGTGTATTATAGCTTGAAAGCAGCATACAACCCACTGATTAGAGAGGGGAATGAAACAAGGCTTTTGAACAGCTTTGCCAAGAAGGTGCAATGAGGCTTCTTAGAATTATCATTAGGTGCCAGCTTCATCTTGCTCTGAATTCTTCAAAGCAGCAGGACTGTTTCATTAAAAGAATATATCTGCTTTTAAAGTAAGAGATTGTTAATTAAATGAAGGTTGCTGCCAAATATTGATAATATTTGAAGTGCAAAGTCGGGATGTGTCAAACAGCTTGGTGTGCTGTTTCTGGATCCTGAAGGCCTTCTGCTAAGCTGGACAGGCCATGGCAATGCCTGCTTTCTGCAGGCTGGCTGGGCTTGGAGCTGTGCTCTGGCTGGGCAATTAAAGGTAAATCGTTAAATCTGTTGAGTCCAATGTGGATCTGCTGAGACAGCTGATGCTGGAGGGTGAGGGATACCAGCTGGTTCCATGACCAGAAGTCAGCTAATTTCCCATCAGTGCTTCTCTGGGTTGCTAATGGAATGCTGACAGTTACCTACAGGACCTCCTGTGCCATTATAACAATCATCGGATAAAAATGGTAGAGTGTTTTTTGGGTTTTGGTTATGGAGTTTTTTAATGGCAAACATTTAGGTCAGCAGGTAGACAGACATGGTACAATGTGGTTTTGGTTTTTTTCTGAAGCTGTCAGTACATATTTAGCCTAAAACTTGAACTTGAAAAGAAGACACCATCCAATCTCTAGTACCTGAAGCTCCAAAAATTGAATAGTCCTATCTGTGCATGGGAATCGCCCTGCACCAGACCCGGAGATTAGCTTGGCTCTTTCAGTTAGATTAGAAAGCCAGAGTTAACAAACCTCGCTGGAAGCAAACAGCTGAGGTAATGATCATGATTTACAATCAGAATTCTTAGGACTTTGGGGAAAAACAGGACAGTGGGGGGGGAATATGTCTGAGGGCAGGAGTTGGCAGTTGTCTAGGTGAGCTTTTTTCATATGGCTTATCCAGTTAATCCTTGTGACTCCTTGGCTCTTCTGCAATACCTAGCAGGTGGTCTTAATGTACTAAACAGCCCATGAGCAAAGCAGAGAGAGCTCATGGTACTAACAGTGTAAAACAGCTCCCAGCAGACTGGGGAACTGGAGACAATATCATCTCCTCAACATGATGCAGTTGTATAGCCTCAAACAGTACACTTCTGGAGCACGCTGCACAGTAACTGAATTAAAGCCCTTAAGCAAACCAGGCAGAAAATATAAATTGGCTGAGAAGGCACATATATCTGAAAAATCAATTTAAATCCTGCAAGGCCCTTGCCAGCAGGACCACACTCTCAGACTTTTCGGATCCAACAGAAATGTTTAACACAAATGTATTTTTAAGTACTAGTACTAAATAACAGACCTCTGAACCAGTGATCTGGAGTCTGCTAAATTATCCTCTATCTCAATAAGGCACAATAGAAATGTTCATAACTGGGCAGTGTAAATGGATGTGAGTTGATTACCACCTCAGCCCCTTTGGAAATCAAGTTCTGCAAGTCTTCACATAGTATGGCAAGATGAAATTACATCTTTGCTAATGTTTTGCAGTAGCTGCTCTCCGCACTGTTGCTGAAAGCATTTGTGCCTTTTGAATAGGGTATAATTCAAGGCATAAGGGAGAGAGATACTGGGAGTTACATCACTTTCCTTATACATGGTGCGGTGAGGATTGTTTGGTCCCTCGTCTCTTGGGAAATGCTGAACTGTAGAAATCATTGCAATAGTTATTAATCATTGAAAATCAGACATGCCCCAAGCAAGAGTTTAACTGAAATCAGAGCTCACTTCATCAGATTTAAGCCCTGATGTCTGTGTTTTCAAAGTTCCAGTAAATTGCTCTTTAAATTGGTATTTGTACACAGCCATAGCACGAGCTAATAACTGGAGGGGGATGGGTTGGAAGGAAGGGATTTCCAGGGATAGCACGGGGGAAGCTATCCACACCCCTCAGGCTGGCGCTCTGTGTACTCCCGTGAGCATCTGCACAGGTAGCATATACTGCATGTTCTGTCCTTATTCAAACACATGCCTAATTACGACTTAACCTTTCCTGTTACTTTTGCACATTTCTGCGTGAGTTCAGTTATTAGATTTAGCTTACCAAGTTTATTATCATGCAAGGAGAAAAACTGTCACCCTAGAGAAGATGTAGCTGATGCTGATATTGCGAAGAAGTCTTCCATTATGAAAGCAAATGGCATAATGGAAGAAAATATACTGAGGTGATGGTTTCCATTACTACGTATTAGGTGAACTAACTTCTAGCTATAAAATTACGAGCTTCCTTTACAAGCACTTCTGCACAAGTACCATTTTTGTTCAGTTTCCTTACTCTTTGCAAGGGAACCTAATCTTTCTGTGTGCGGCATCCTCTTTCACACAATAGCCATGTGAAAGATTACTAGGTGACACTGTAATGGTTATGGAAGCAGAGCAATCAGCAGAGGATGACACCTTCCAATTGTGTGGACAGAAAGTCCTCAACCATGCTAATGACAAAAAGAGGGGAAAAAAAAAAGTTCCACAAGTTTCTAATAGTAAGGGTTTGAGATTCTGAGGATTAAAAAGAAAATTAAACCGACTTAATATTGAGCTTTTCATTGAAAATACAATGAACTTCAGCAATCAGAAATACTATGAAATAAAACAAGTACTGACTTGCACTTTTCTGATTTGAATAATATTTTGATTTCCCACTTGCATTTCACACCCACCACATATTAATTGCTAATATTTACTGACCCAGATCCTTCAGAAAATATCTAACAAATGTGTTCTAAAACCCCTACAATTTCTTCTAGTATTTTTTTTTTTTGTCTTGATGGTTGTTCTCCATGAATTAAACTTAATAGCTTGTTATGTGAAATCTGTCCAAATATAAGTGATCAGAAATTTCCATACTTAGATTTTAGGCACTCCAGTGCCTATCCAAAATGAGAATGCAGTGAGCCTGTTAGCAATAGGAAGTGTAGGTATCTGGAAGTGTCGAATCCTATAATCTTTGCAAAGGTGTTGAAAATTAAACAGTTGTTGAAATAAAACATTGGCCAGAATAAAACATCTTTTATTTCTGAACAAAATGGCTTTAGGAACATTAGAAGACTTCGGAGATAATGATTTTTAGTAAGAAGGAAACTACAGGCATTTATGGGGACAGTATTTTTCAAACTTTTTCTTCTTACTGGTTCAGCCTTTCTTTTAGAACTCAGGACAACTTAAATTTTGAGGTCGTAAAAGCAAAAGAAGTGCAATTATGACAACGGTGAACAGAGAGATTATGATGCAAGAAAGACACCTATTCCTGGAAGGCTTTCACTGCAACTTAGTAAACAGTTTGAAATGACAAACTATTGCAATGTGATGATCCTGCATACATGAAAGTCTTGTCTATCTTTTTCTGTTTTAAGTGTTCGAGGTGGGGAGGACAGCCTTTCCCTAGACTTTGATGGTAAGTTAGAAAGGGTAATAAGGGTCTTAAAAACACAGACTTGAAGCTGTATTTTCTTACGCAGGTCTCTGATCTTCTTTTTAATATCTACCCAACATCTGAATTTCATGTGCAATGGTACATGCCAGCAACAAACAGCTGTAAAAGTGTCATTACATTATATTATCAACTCTCTTTTGAAAAGCTGTTTTATTTGCGGCATTTTATAAACTGTTATTTCAAGAGAATGGCAGTAATGCTCCAAGAGGTTCATCTAATTGCTATGGTCCCCTTGGCAGGGCAGTGGGGGAGATAGACTTTCACTCCTTGTCTCCCCATTTCCTTTTAATAGTGAGCAATACAGTGCAGCATGGTGCTGAGAGGGCAACAGCACCGTTCCCCAGACACCCTCCACCAGTCAGGAGTTTGCAGCAGAACACCACCTGCGGTCTTTATACTTGGCTCTCTCAACACATTTATTTTTAGCTTTAGATCATAATTTTATGCCAACTGAACAAATAAACAAATCTTGACAAAGACTTCATTGTTCCCTGCTGCCAACCTGGAATGATGCCAGAATCGATTTGACGAATTGCCTCAACATCCCGCTGTGCATTAAATTGAGGTTAGTGTGCGCTCCTCTGAGGTGGCAAGCGAGAGAGGTGGGCAAGGAAAGGAAAGGCAGGCAGAGAATCCCTCTTGCTCCTCTGAGTAGCCTAGTCTCTCCCCTTATATTTGCTCAGTTCATGGTGTCCTCTCTTGTCCCACCTTAAACAGTCCTGTTCAGGGCGACGGGGGCTGTTCATACGTCCCCTGCCCTCGATAGATGATGTTATATTTCTCTAGGAAACTAAGGCACGTGTTCTTCATACTCCCAAGTAGCTGAACATGAATACAAATAATGTTTACCAATTCATCTTAAATCATCTTATAAAATATTCCAGGTGTTTTTTTAAATTTTTTTTTAATGGACAGATAAATATTTTTATTATGTTGGGTGACTTTTCAAGAAATAGTCACCGATCCAACTCAATATTGTCGTTTTTTAGTGATTCTGTCTGGCTACTTTTATCTAAAATCCAAAATTTCTGTTTTATTCAACCTTGCAGGAACATGCATTACTTACTGAAGATTAACAAGCGTAAAAATGTGCTCTCGCCTTATTTCTCCTGCTCCAATTAATATGTGACACACCTGGAATTACTAATGTCATTACTGAAATAATACCTGTTGCTGCAAGAATACTTGAAAAAAACCTGTGCCCCGGTTAGACACGGTTCTGAGAACATGTGGGTCACGGTAAAAAGCATCCCAGCTTTAATAATACTTAAAAAGCGGCTGTGAACTGCAGTAATTGTGCTGACGCTTTGCTGTCTGATCTCTAAGACAGCGAACAGTACGTATCTCCATCTGGGCTTTGCTGACAGGAAAGATGCGGGTTGCAGGTGGAAGCTGCAGAGGCTGGCACTTGAGCTGAGGCTATGGAGTGCAGATCCAAACATCCATAGCCCAATCCCCAGTATAGACTAAGGTATGAGCTCTACCGAGCGCTTTCGCTGAGCCTTACAGAGCAAGGATTATTAGCCAGTGATAAGGGGAGAGGCTTTATACGGGAAGACAGGATTTGAACAGTGTTATGATTTCCTTTTTTTGACTGAATAGTTAGAGTGAAGGTGAGGGTTTTTTCTGTTTTTTTCTTTCAGGTAACTGTGCTCGAGGGGATTTTGACTTTTCTTTGAAACTTGGCAAAGTGTCTATTCTTCACATAAAATAGTTAAAAAACTGAACATTCTCTTCTATATGAAAAAGAAAAGTAGTCCATCCGATGGGAACAGCCCTTTTTCTTTTTTGTTTATGCATAAATAGGCAAAACACTATAAGCAATGGCTGAGCATGATACATTTTGTTTCAAGAGATCTGGAGCGCCCACAGCTATACTTGACTTCAGCAGAAATTCTGTGTGTTCACTTCTGAAAATTAGACTCTTTGTTCTTTACCTAGACCGATGACAATCTGTGTCTCAAAGGTAAAATCACACTGTACCATAAGCTGCGATTGTAACAATACGCTTGTGTTTTTGCAAAGAAGTTTGCAAGTAAAAAAAAAAGGGGGGGAGAGAAGAATTGAATTTTTAAAAGCTGGTTTTGATTTAACACCTCCTTCAAGATTTTAAAATCTTAAACTTTTTTTCTTTTACAGTCAGTATTCCTAAGGGGACTTTTCTCATGCTCTTCTGTCTTAGTAGAGCTGGGGTAAAAAATGCATTGCTATTGTGTTTTAACTGTGATGAGAAAGCACACTAGCTGCTTCATGGAGCAGAACTGCAGGAAATGGGGAATGGACAGTTCTTTTCTTTTTCAGGTACTTTTCCTTGTTCTTACCTGTTACTGTTCAAGAATTTAAGAACGGGGGTGGCAGGGGGCAATCAAGCCTGATGCCAGATCTCACAAACATAAGTTTAGATACCTAAATAAATGTTTTAATTTTTCAGATGTTCCACACATTTTTTTTCAGAAGGTCCTCAATTTCTCTAAAAGCAAATTGCATTCATTTAAGTGTCTGATGTTTGGAGAGGAGGAAGTTATTTTCCTCAGAGATGTTATGCAGTGTATTCACTATTACATATTCACAGTGAACAGTCTGTCCTCTGTGCATACATGTAGGAAACACATCTGTTCACATGGAATTATTTCCTGGAAAACAACATTCATCCTCTGAGTCTTGCTTACCTCTAAAACTCCTCTTAGGTGTCCTTTTCTGGAAGCTGTCCACTTTCTGGATGGCAAAAGTGCCTCTCTTACACTATGATATTGTGGTCAAGAAGGTTGTGTTTGTATCGTATTTTAAATAGCTAAGACTGAGAGGACTAAATCAATGTATGTGTCAAACTGTCTCTTGGTTTATCTATAAGACTGATGCATGATTCAGCTTCTTATCTTCTCTGAGAATTTCTGTCTTTAGTATTGACAGTGTTTTCCTGATCTGTGTGTGCCTAAAGTACAAATACCTGTTAATTAACTAACAATTGCACACTTAGGTCACTCACATTTGTTATCAGTCTAAGGAGATAGTGTAGGAGATTATTTGGTGTTTCTTTTATTCATTTAAGTCGTATAAATTGTCAATATCAAGATTGGAAGCAGAGCACGGACTGAAACCCATGCTAAGGACGGAACACAGAGTCAGGGAAGAACTAGATGTTGGCAAGATTTAGGGGACTGGGAAGGTCACCAAAATAGGTAGTTCTGTTAGTGCCCAAATATGATACTGGACCCACCGGCCACGTGTGATGTCTTGATGGATATGTTGTGATTACTCTTAAAATAGTAGAATTCAGTAATATTATGAAACCCTTCACACTGGTTACAAATAGCAATTACTGTTGCTAAAACAGAGTAATTAGTGGCATTTAGTTGAACGTTAATGGTATTCTCAAGATAAGACTTGGTCTCTACTAGTCTTGTCTATGGTAAATTTTTAATAGGAATTTGTAAAGTAAATTGAACATTTCAGCAGACGTCTGGTAGAATGAATGAATGAAAATTTCAGAATAATCCAAGTGGTATGTTAATTGCTTGATATTTACATTAAACTGAATGGCAAAGTGGATGGTATGCAAAAGAATAAGCTGAAAATATTCTTCCGACTCCAAGCTGGCATGTCAATTTAAGTTTTAAAGGCTTTCTAATTTAAATAATTATCTATGTTAAATTTTACTGTCTGTCGTGTTATAAAATCAAAGTAATGAACTTAATAGCAGAGAACATATTTGAAAACATCTTTGTTGGAGCTGGTTGAAAATTTTAACAACTGTTTTTGATCACAAATACCAATTTAATCAAATAAAAAATGTTTTCAGGAAGCATGTTGATTTTTCAGCAGAATAAAGTCAAAATACTGCCTTTAGAATGTCTTGCTTTCATTTTATGCTTTTTGAGATTAACCAAGAGATTGTTTGGATGACTTCTTAATTTCAGTTCAGTTTTTTTCATATTGATTTGATGTTTTGAAATGACTGGATTATCTATGGAATTTAATTTTATAACTAAGTCTAATCTTATTAATCAAAGTCGTTCAGTATTTTATTTTGCTCTCTGATGAAATAACCAGTCTATTTGACTAGAATTGAAGAATTTGATTTTTGACTATTTTGTTTGAAAAATAAGTAGACTTCATTGCATGTTCATGATTATTCCTTAGTAGTGTTTTGTGATTTGTTTTTTCAATATGATAAGTGAAAGAGTTTAAAATTCATTAACTTTAAAGAAAGGAAAAAAATCTTATTTTTTTATACCTGTTAGAGCAAATTGGTGTTATTAGCAAAAAATAGAAAGAAGCAAAGAACTTAAAGCAAATATTTGCCATTTTCTGGGGAGAAAAATGTTAATCATGGAAGTAAAATTATTCATACCAGAAACCTGATTGAAGTGTTATATTTATGCAGTCATGATAGAGCTTATAATCATGATTGTGCACTTCATCACAGGGGATAAATAAAAGCACCATAGACTTTGCTGAATTGTGTTAAATATTACGAAAAGAGAAATCATTAAGAACTAAAATGAGATAAAGCTGTTCTTTGAGCCAAAGCAGAAGCAGCTTTCATTGTTCTTTGAGAATGGCTTGCACAGAGATGACTTTACAAGTCGATCCAGGCTGCTCTATAGTGCTTCACTGATGCAATTGATAAGCAGTAAATTTAGGTAATTAAAGTTCTCAAGATCTGCAGGAGCTGCTATCTTGCAGGTAACAGAGATACAACGATTACATGGTGGTTTTGTTACTGCAGGACAGCCCAGAAGCATTATCATGACTGGCCACATAGCTGCCGCACTTGTTAGTTAAGGTACTCTGTATGTTGTTCCTATCAGAGTCGCCCATCAAACTTTGTCTCTAAGCTCTGATGTTTCTTCTATTTGTAGAACTAAAGAGTTTCCCTTTGTTTTTGTCCATGCTGCTACTGATCAGGTTTTTGAGGTGCGCCTTTTCCCTAGACATACAAACCTCAAAATCTTGTCTTGCACAAGTGGTCATAACATCCTAGAACAATTATAAAGTACTTTAACTTGCATTTTGCTCCAGTAATGCTGTTTACGACAGTTCCCAAATGCTGTAGAAAGCTTTTTTGAAGGGTACATACTGGCTGGGCCCAAAGAGTTTTGGTGAATGGAGTTAAATCCCGTTGGTGGCTGGACACAAGTGGTCTTCCCCAGGGCTCAGTATTGGGGCCAGTTCTGTTTAATACCTTTATATCAATGATCTGGGCGGGGGATCAAGAGCACTCTCCTTAAGTTTGCAGATGACATCAAGTTCGGTCGGAGTGTGGGAGCTTGAGGGTAGGAAGGCTCTGCAGAGGGATCTGGACAGGCTGCATCCATGGACTGAGGCCAGCTGTATGGGCTTCAAAAAGGCTCAGTGCCAGGTCCTGCACTTGGGTCACAACAACCCCATGCAATGCTACAGGCTTGGGGAGGAGTGGCTGGAGAGCTGCCTGGCGGAAAGGGACCTCGGGGTGCTGGTCAACAGCCAAATGAATATGAGCCAGCAGTGTGCCCAGGTGGCCAAGAAGGCTGATAGCATCCTGGCTTACATCAGCACTAGTGTGGCCAGCAGGAGCAGGGCAGTGATCGTGCCCCTGTACTCGGCACTGGTGAGGCCGCACCTCAAATCCTGTGTTCAGTTTTGGGCCCCTCACTACGAGAAGGACATTGAGTTGCTGGAGCATGTCCAGAGAAAGGCAACAAAGCTGGTGAAGGGTCTGGCGCAAAAATCTTATGAGGAGTGGCTGTGTGAACTGGAGCAGTTTAGCTTGAGGAAAAGGAGGCTCAGGAGAGACCTTATTGGTCTCTACAACTACCTGAAAGGAGGTTGTAGTGAGGCGTCAGTCTCTTCTCCCAAGTAACAAATGATGAGATGACAGGAAATGTCCTCAAGTTGCACCAGGGGAGGTTTAGATTGGATATTAGGAAAAAATTGTTTGTGGAGAGGGTTGTCAAGCATTGGAACAGGCTGCCCAGGGAAGTGGTTGAGTCACCATCCCTGTAGGTATTTAAAAGACATGTAGATGTGGTGCTTAAGGGCATGGTTTAGTGGTGGACTTTGCAGTGCTAGGTTAATGACTGGACTTTGTTCTAGTCTTAAAGGTCTTTTGCAACCTAAACGATTTGATGATAATATACTCAACCCTACAGAATCACTAATGTGGCAAATAACATGGCAGTGTCTCTAGTTATTCATTAGTATAAACTAAGTACTTTGTCAGCCCAGCAGAGTAGGCTGCACAATTCTCTCCAATGTCCAGTCAAACCCAAGTCCCAGATGAAGAGCAGTGTCTTTCCTCTTTTGAGTCCTTTTGTACATCTGTGGTCTATGCTCTGAACTGGAGTCCTGTATTATACCTGTCCCCACGGTCTTGGAAGGAGAGGCAAGGAGGGAGGGAAAGGCACCTAGGGGTGTTGTTGATCTCTTTAAAGAACAAATCCTGGAGGTTGCTACAGACTGTTTGGGACTGTGCAGCCTGGTAAGATTTGCACCTGACCCCGACGTTATAAATATTCATCTACTACTAGTTTTAAAATGCTTAACAGTAAGTTATGGGGCTTATTCTTCTTTCCTGTCTGATGTTTGATTACTACTATTAAAATTAAGACAATAAGCCTATGAATTATGTCCGTTTTCTTGCTTTCAATCCATGAAGGCAGTTATGTAATATTTTTTGGCACAAAAGAAAGTTCAGAGTGCAACCCTTTGGTTGGGCCATCACCATTATTAGTTCATGCTACTTCAGCTGATGATTTTACCAATGTCTTCCTGGAGTAGAGGTTTTTCTAGCCTGCATTTAATAACAAAATCATTGGGTATCCCAGACTGATGCGGATGAAGTTCCCCAAGTGGTAGGCAAATGTTTCACCAGCATCTCCTTTGTTGTCATTGTCTTTTTCTTTTCTTTCTTTCTTTTCTTCCATTTTGGTGGAAATGGTGTTGTTTGAAGCAACTTTTAAACACTGCTATGTGAAACTCCATTCTGACACTTCATGTGACGTTTCTTGAACTTTTCAGATCATTTCAGGTCTGTGGAGCTTGTGCTTAGTGGGACTTGCATGGAGTTTTGGGCTCATCTAGTCTTTGCAGTATTAAAACAAAGCTGCCAGGCTTTATTCAGTTGTACTGCTTTGTTGTAAACTTCAGTTGGGCAGCTCTGAAAGATGATGCTTGTAAAGGGAAAAGATAGCATTCAAACAGCAAAAGAAAATGTGGCACTGAAACCACAAATATGTTGTGACAATCATAAATATCACTCGGTAATTCTTTGTAGGGGCTTGAGACCAATTTTCCTTCCATTTATTCTGTTTACTTACCCTTTTTTGCTATGCGTCATCACAGCATCAAACACAGAACAAAGTTAACGAAGTTAATCAGAAAGAGATTTGCCTTTTTTATGAATGAAAATGAAATGAGGAATCTTAGTAAGCTTCCCCCTCTCCTAATTGTGATAATTTGAATCTAAAAAAAACATTAAAGCATAGCTCTGACACCGTCAGTTGAATTGTGCTTCTAGTCTCAAAATGATTCTTTTTTCCAACTCTTTATTTTCCTTCTTACAGTAGATCTGTCCAGATTTCCATGTTCAAGCACACTCAGATTTGCAAAGTTTAGGTTTGGACTTTGGTTGAGACCTTTTTAAACATTTCTAGGTTCTTGTTGATAGCTGGATGATTCAAAACATAAGTGAAAGATTTTGCATATTACTGCCCTTAATGGATCCAGACTAGGCAGACATGCAAGGTAATTTATCTGTTTTTAATCTATGAGAAAAAAAAGTTGCCCTTGATAGTAATGACCAACTCATTAGTGTTTCAGCATCATTAGAATTATCTTATTTGTTGTTTTAATGGGAGTGCCTGTGCTACACTACGTTTTTGTTTTGCTGCCGGCCAGAAGAATTTAAATCTACTAACTCGGTGCCTCAAGGCATCAAAATTGTACTTGCTGTGTTGTGAATAAGCTGGACTTGGTGCTGCTGCAGTGAGGTAGATTTGGCCTCATTGGGAGTGACTGTTGATGCACCCCCTAAGTAAGCAATCAATAGTATTGATCTCGCTCCGTGAATTGTGTGCTGCTCGCGAGGCAGTGGCACATGCTGCAGACTAATAGGAGAATGAGCCACTCACCAAGCTGCTGCTGACTTCAATTACCAGAATTAGAAGTGACTGATGTTGAGAAAGCTAAAGAATTAGCTACTACCTAGGTTAGTGCAGTCTAATCAGCGACTAAAGATGATGACTTGCCTCTGCAGGAGCTGTCCTATTTCTGCCTGCATGTGGACAAGTAGCCTCTGAGATGACTGGTATCTTTTAAACTTCTGTATCTTAAATGTGGCTGCGTAAGCCAAGTTGCTGTCCTCCCCGGTTTCTAACCCTCTCAATCTTGCTGCAGTCTTGCACAAATAAAACAGGTAATAAACTCTTATAAACTGAATTTTCTAATATCTTAGTTGCTTTAATTACTTTCCATGAGTACAAGGAGAGATTTAGTATAAGTATTAATATTATGAATGAAACACGTGACCTTTTTATCTCAGTAGTGCTTTCAAATTCACTTAGAGTTTCCTTCTGATAGAATGATTGATGGAATGGCTTGTTCAAAACTGGACTGACAATACAAATTGTAGTTAAGAAGAAATAGCATAATTTTAAAAGCATTTAGCTCTTGTTATGTTGATAGCAAGAGTTGAGCACATTTTAAATGTCTTTCAAATCCTCTCTAGTAACCGTTGACACAATCTCACTTGCAGATGTTAGGGAAACTTCATACATTGGCAAAATTTTCCTTTTCTATTTCCTCATCCTGCTTCAGAATCCATTTTCTTTTCCATAAAAATGTGCTATTTATCACAAAGCTTTTGCTGGATAATTGAAACAATTTCCTGATAAGAAACTTCTAGCTACCTCTAATTCCTATGCAAGAACAAAGTAGAAATTCTTATACTTAAATACATTTTTGATAATTCTTTAGAACAACAACTGACAGTTATTCTTACTCATCTGTGCATACAGTTTATATCTGGCAGTATCTAACTACTTTCACAGCTGAGATAACACAGGATGCTGACCAGGGCTGCAAACATTTGCCAAACTCCATTTTCTCCAAAAGCCTGTTGATGTGCTGACATTAACCTTGGCAAAAAGTGACTTGTCCCATAACTGCCTCTTCTATTCTGTCCACTGGAGCAGGGACAGTCTGGGATTGAAGTACGTAAGTAACATCAATAGTTTGAACAGAAGACAAATGTATAGGAGTTTTTTTTTCCAAAGTGGCTAAGGATTAAAGCTGCGATTCCTGAAGTTCTCTGCTGAGAAATCTTGGGAGACTGTTTCTAGAGACTATATGTGGCTCTACAGAAGAGTAAGAGGATCTCAGGTGTCAACATTAAAAGTCCTGGTCATGGGTTACATCCTTGAAATATGTCACTATAATACTGGACACAGTTTGTCTGCTTATTCCTATTGTAGTGGAGCGTGGTCTTATTCAATGGATGGAGATCCCATGGAGTAGCATTCTGTGGGATTTGGTGGAGAGATTCCATATGGACAACCAGCTTCTATATCCCCTCCCCCACTTATAAGGTCTTTTTGACAATTATTTAATTTCTATGGAGAATATTTTTCTTTTCCTAGGCAGAAATTTTATTCCAACAGCACCTAGCTCCCAAAATCTAAATCTTGCTTAATGCTTTCATTCATATTTGACCTGGAATTATAAAAGCTGCGTGCACACATTTTTCTACTCAGAATAAGTGTGAAAATAGGATAATTATATTTTCAAACACCTCTGCACATGAATTAAGTAATCCATAAGTTTACTTAAAGTTTAAATACTGATGTGCACATTTGCATCTGTATGTGAATGTCCCTGAATGCTTGTTATGATTTTTTTAACAGATTTCTCTTCTATGCTAATGCAAAGCTTTGAAAAATCAATTCTTTTGAGTTAGAGCAGTATTGCTAGAAAGAATTATCGTCACTGGCTTTAATGTACTCAGGAACCAAATGCAGTATCCTTAATCAGACATAGCGGAAAGCCTTAAACAGGGTGAGAGATATTTTATTTCACATGAACTTTTTTAGGTGAAACTCAAACTTAGGATCAGCTAGTCAGTAGAGTACATAAACTTTATAGGATAGGTCATGTGTCTTCTTACTTCTCAAAGAATTTCATGTAGCATATGTAGTCTTATTCAAGAATTTGAGCATGACATCATGTCTAATACTTTTTACTAAACATGATGAATTTGCTTTAACTTAGGTTTCATGGTCACAATCTGTAGCCTTTACATAGACATTGTTTTATGTATGTTTATATGTTTAAAGCCCCAACAAAAAGTTTTAAAATCCATTTATTCAGGTTCCTAATAAATACAGCATTATTACAAGTACTAAATTGTTTTGAATTTTTATGCTAGATTATGTATTGCTACAGCTACATGTAGACATTTAACAAAACCACAACTATTTGACAGACATTTAAAAAAAACCCAAATTATTTGATATTAAAATGGAGAATAGTTCAAGGTTGTTTCCTGAAGATGTGAAGCAGAAAACAATTTATGCAGATGACAGTTAAGTAGAGGTACCTGTATCTGTAGGAACAGCCTTTTGCCTTCTTTGGAGGGCCATAGTGACAGGGTAATAACTAACAGAATCCCTCCTGATACTGGATTGATGAAAATCAGAAATTTAAAAATGAGACTTGGTGCTGTGTTCCTTTTGAAAAAGTGTCTGCACCTCTCCCTTGATTCTGCATTTTCCTTACAAATTCCAGGCTTTCATTTAAAAAAAAAAAACTTTCTCCTCCTTTGCTGGCAGGAAGTTATCAGCTATCCTTGTGAAAATCTGTGCTGACACATGTTAATTCAACCTTGCTGAGAATGGTCTACTTCTAAATTGCAGTGGCAGCAAATCCATAAACTGTAGAATTTACTGAGGGTCACATCAGTATTAAGATGCATCAGCACAGCAATTGCAAAGCCTGATCCTGCAAATGGCCATGCTCACAGGCAACGAAGCCCTGGAGAAGTTATGATGTTCTAAGAACAGAGCTTGAGCAGTAGTTCTCCTGGAATATGAGCATATTTATTCAGTGAGAATAAAGGTGTGGTGGGAAATGAGCTCATTGGAGCTTAATTCAGCTGTCAGGTCATACATGAACCACATCAAGAGGCTTAGGGTCAATTTTGGGAGTGTACAAAATGTTATTTAGTACCTTGTGCAAGCATTGGTGTCTTTGGTCCTGTGCATAGTGGCTCTGTTCATGTGTGAGGTCACAAATAAGCCCATGTTAGGAGCAGAAATATCCACTGGAGGCATGTAGATGAGCATATAAATGAGCATAGGTGATCACACAGATGAACAAAGCACACAAGTTGACCTCTTGTCTTCCCGTGGGTGCAAAGAAAACAGATCTTAATAGGTAGCTAATGAAGTTTTTAACCTAAGCAAAACAAAGCTCTGGTTTATTTGCTACATATCCCTGACTGGGCAAGGTTATACACAGAGAATTAAAAGCAGCTCCCTACCCCTCAGACCGAACAAGAGACTACAGACGCCTTGAGTCAAGCCATGAACAAATGGATAGTGAACAAAGAAAGGAAGCAACGAGACAACACTGGTCAGCCTGACACAGTCACCAGCTACCTAACTCACTGGCGTTTTTTTGAGGTTATTTTTGTCTGTGGCTGCTGTACAGTGTCAGGTTAGGAAAGTATTAGGAAAATCCTGTATCCAGGAAGATGTACAATAGGTTGACATGCGCATATGCCTGTTTGCAGGTAGAGTTATGCAATGTACTTTTAAAGAAAAAAATCAAACTTCTTTCTTTTTATCATACATTGTCTATAAAGATAATCTTTCTTGCACAGTGTTTACTTATATAAAAGCGGTCCTTTATCAAGGAGAAATAAAATAGGATTCTTTTCCTCCTTCATCCCTTGGCCTGAGATGAGCTTTTTCATATCCTTTAAGAGTCTGTAACAGATTTTCACCAATGATGCTGAAATAAAGTCTAAATGTTTATAGCAAGTAACACTTGAATTTGTCCTTCATCCTTTCTAGGGAAAAAAAAAAATCTTCACCTAATGCCCTCATTTGCTATCCTCTGAGGAAGGAAGAGTGTTTTTTTCTCAGCGGTAATGGTCCAGCCAGGGGAATGTCATTTAGCACCAAGGGATGTCAACATCACAGAGCATTTGCTAATTTCATCAAGATTAATATAATCCTTGGCACTCGGTCCTAAATCATTGGTGACAGCTCATGGCAAAATGGGAAATATCACAGGGACCAATGACACTTGCTACAGCTTTCCCTTCAGCAATAACACTTCTGACGTATTTATCTTAATTAGCAGCAGCAGGAGAAAAAGAAAGAAACAGAGACAGAGGGAAATTCAATTGAGTGTGAGCAAGATGATAATTAAGAGAGTGTTCATTGTACAGTTCCAAATGTAGATTTCTGACACAGAAAAAGAAACACAATTCACTTAAATCAAAGGCAAAAAATGTCATGAAATTTAATGGAATGTTTTTCATAATTTTTCCTTTTTAAAGCATCAACTCTAAACTCCATCACTACGTAACTCATTCAGAAAGGCTCACATTCCTTTACAGTAAAATATTCCTGGCAATGGAAAAAACAACAACAAAAAAAGTACTGTCATTTCAGAGAGATGTAAGCTGAATTATTCAAGTTGTTTAAGCTTGAAATGCCTTTAAAAATAAAAATTAAATGGGTGGAATGAAATATAAAATACTCTTTTTCTAGGTTATTTGATTATTATCCCATTGCTTTCTGGGTTGTTGAATTGTCTTTACTTCCAGTAAGTACTGGAGCAGCACCTGTCTGTACATCCCCGCTTGCACTGGTATATGCTTGTGAAAGCGCAAAATGAAACAGACTCAAACATTATTTTTTTTTTATTAGCAATGTGCCCACTTTATAATCTACCAGGTTATGACTAATAGTTTATAAACATTTATAATTTTAAATTATTGAAATTAAAACCAAGGAATCCTGCTTCTTCCAAGTCTTATTTTGCTTGTCAAAAGTTCTGTGTGAATTTTGCTCGTAAATAGATTAGTGCTCTAGAATGAGTGAGGGGTTTTTTTTGTTGTTGTTTGTTTGGGGCTTTTTTTTGGTGTCCTGTTAAAGAAATGGAACAGCACAGAAACTGTTGGAAAGAGCGAGAAAGGTACTGGAGAGACTAGTAAGGCACTGGATGAACAGTTAGGGAGGGGGAGGTTCTGCACCAAATTACTGGAGAAAGTGTATTTTGAGCCTTATAAAGGCCAAGACAAGAGTGGATGACATCCAATAGCTCAAGACACTTCAGATAAAATGGTTGTGAAAAGCAACTACCAAAGGACTCCACAATAATAATAATGGCCTTATAAAATCCCCTTTCATGTCCAGGTTTTTGAATTGCTTATTCTGACAAATGCCTATGCAAAATTAGGTACAACTTCTGTAGATAGTCGCTGATGGGGGTTGTTTAACAGAACTATGTGCAGAAAACGCATTTATGTGTGGTACAGAGGTAGCTTGCACGTGTCACATGATAACTGTGTGCCTAAAGAATGAAAAAAATCTGCACTCTCTAGGAAAGCTGAAAGTTAGTTGAAGACCAACTTAGTGTGTAGCTTTGCTGCTCATACCAATATTCCTGTTCCCAGCCTAACTGGATTGCTTCTGGGAGATGAGCAATATTAAAGTCATCTTTTTTCCCTGCTGTCAACTGTATCAGGTGCATTTCCCCCTTATTGACAAGTATCTAATAAGCTCAGATCTTCTCACTTTCATCTTTTGGAGATACTGTACTCATGTTGAAGGCCATTTGGTCTTGCAGATAGATTTCCCCGTCTGTTACATACTCGGGAAGCGTAATGCCCTGACCAGCTTTAACCTGGAAGGCAGATATTCGTTATTACAATTCACCTGACAGAAGAGCAGCTACTTGTTGCAGAACCTATCTCCAATTTTATGCGTGTACCAATAATATTTATGAAAACCAAACTTTCCCTGGGAAAGCAGGAGCGCATTTGAGAATTAAATGTTTAGCAATGTAAGTTATCTATTACTGATAAATGAACTCTGAATATTAAAAAACAAAACAAACCACAAAAAATCCAGAAAAAAACCCCAAAGCTTGCAGAAACATTTGGTTGCAGTGCTCTGTACAGACAGCTGGTTTTCAGCATTTTCAGTTTGTGTGAGCAATGCAGAAACTTCAGGCTCAACCTATTCTGAATTCTGCTTGAATCGGGCAGACTATTTAAGTATTAGATTCAAGATTTTTAGTAGTTTGTAACACCTAACTGGTGGGTTCTCTTGGCGGGTGTGAACAGACAAACATTTTGAGCAAGCAGCTCAATCTCCCTTAGCAAAATAAACTTCAGTTTAGCTAACTTGCTAAAAATGTGTTTGTGGATAATGTATCATGGCCCATTCTTAATCCCTCTTGAGGAGGCGCAGCACTGGAAGGCGTGCGGGGGCAGCGGCTAAAGCCGCGGTGCCCCGGCAGCGGCAGCCGACCTTTTCTGCAGAGCTCTCCCCTGCTGCTAGTGCGAGTGTGAATAGGTTGTTGGATGCCACTAACACTAATTCAAAATCTGGGTTTCAACCATTTCTGGAGCTTCAGTCCCCTCCAACCTGAGTTGTTCTGTGAGCTGATCCACTTAAATTACACTGCTCCAATGCAGGAAAATATATGGTCTAATTAGGAGAAAATACTGAGCAGAGTGGGGTCTTTGTTAAGGCTGAATGAGCTTCAGTGCCTTGAGTAAACTCTATGGATCGTGGTGTGTGGAGAGGCAACGTACTGCGCTTCTGCTTTGCTCAAATGCAGTTTCCACAATCTCTTGTAAACCCTGGGCCTGTCCCCGTGCAGAGCGTGTCTCCGCGCTGCAGGTGCCACGGCTCTGCCCCATCCCTGCTGTGTTCCGTACCTGCAGGCCATGCAAAGAAGGGGCCTTTGACCTGCTTCTGTGAAATGCATTAGAATTAAATATTTAGAAAATTATCTGGCTTCGCCTTTGTGTATACCTGTTCTTAGAAATACTGAGCAAATGTGAAAGAATAGATGTTTGTGTGTATTCTTCCCGAAATATTTTCATTTCTCCAATTTGGCATTTCTTTGGCATTTCATTTGAGAATCTTCTTTCCTTTTTCATCACACTCGAGATTAATGTTCTCCTGCCACTTAAATATGACTGACTTTATTTTGGTATGTGTCAGTTTGAAATTAACACACAAAAAAACTTCTGCCATCTAGCAATTAGTCTTTTGAGAAAATGAAAACCTTCAGGACATGTAACAGGACTTAAATTTTTCAGTGGCTTTATCTCAATCTTAGACTAGAATAAACTCACATAATGCAATAGTTATAATTAAAATCTATTTCTTTACTAGAGTGTGCTTCCATTAATCACTGCAGTTTTCTTTCTCTCCTGTTTCTCAATTCGAGACCTTTTTTTTCTTTGTTGTGTGAGATCTTATTTTAGTTAAACATCTGTACAGCACTTCGTCAGTAAAATTAGTTTTCCTATAAAATGGTAATAAGGTCTTTAAGTCAAGTTCTGTAAATATCTAAAAGAAGACAATGAGGGTTTTTTAGTGTGTTTTCAGTGAATTATGCAGTAAAATGTTTGCTCACCTTTTTGAACAACTTGTATTTTGGTTTCTGGTATTTGATACAATGAGTGACACAACTTAGGTTCGATTGCATGGGGATACTTACACACACACACTCTAATCCAGAATTATTTCCGGGACTTGATGAGTGAAAAGTAACCCATGTAGCCCAAAAATAATTAGAAAGAGCCTTTAAAATGAGAAAGTTAAATTCAAATTCTTGGCAAAATATTTGTGATTTTTGAGAAAGACAGAGAAGCAATAAAACTACTCTTACATATTAAACCCTATAAATTCAGAAGGCCACAAGTACCAGTTTTACAGTCCCAGGAAAGACTGGCTAATGGTGTCCTCTCCAAAGCAGAAAAGTATTGGGAAGTTGCTTTCATAGAACTGATTTAATGACTTAGATGGTCAGATTTTTGGTGCAGCTGATATAGTCATCCTACCTTATTATTTATTATGATGTATTTTATTTAGTGTAGTTGAATCCCCACATATATAGTGTCAGGCACAGCCTAGCCCTTTTCTTAACTAAGCCCCTGTACAGTTACTAGAGCCTGCCGTACTCTGTGTTCACAGCAAACATTTGGCATCAAGGCACCACCACAGAATGCAGCATTTGCTACTTGTTCCCTAGAGATGTACCTTACTCCATATTACTCACTTAGTCTGGGTGAGTAATGGCTTATCAACAGTTACCTTTTCAAATAAAAATCTGACACAACCAGTAATGATTTGAACCAGTCTCCTCCATTATTACACTAACATCTCAATTTACTGTATGTTATTGCACTCTAACAGTTTTCTTATTTCTGAAACTATTGTGCTTTATTTTTTATCTCTTTATTCTGGTTTTATTTTGTTTTAATGAGTAGTGTGATACTTGATTTTAATTTCTGTGTGAAACTTCAGTATTTCTAATTATGAAATTATTACAGTGTTTCAAGAAGAACAAAAAATTGATACCGTTTTTCAGTATGATTTACTGTGAGATCTAATGAGAAACTTGAGTGCTTTCACACTTACTAAGATCCTAATTTAGGCAGATACCGGAAGGAGTGTAGAACTACATGACAGTTCTTGACAGTTGTGGGTCCACTAACTAATCCTGACCCCACTTAAAACGTTTGGGTTTCTGTTTCCCTTCGAGACAGACACTTTGAGGATTTCTCTGTAAAGCGCTTCTGGCTCTGAACTGGAATTGCTGTGGAAGGGTAGCTGCTTTATGCCACAACAATCTTTTGAATTAGGGACTTGCTATGAAAGTAGTTAAACTCTGGTGAATGTGAGATAAAGAGTGTAATTCACCCAATATGGTCACAAATAAATATTGAGAAGTTATTTTTACAGGTACCTGCAATCTGTTGGGGGCCCCACACTACAGCTCGCTCGCTCTCTGGGGGAATGCCGGGCAGTATGGAGTGTGGATAACTGCGTGCGTACCTACGTATAGAGACCATTGCTCTTGATAACATCTGGTGGCTCTGCCTTGCATAAGTCAATCCGTACTGCTTGAGTATTCTGTAGTTTTCCAGAAAAAAGTACAATCTGATTTGAAGGAGGAAGGGAGGGGAGGAATTAGCCTGACTTGGTAAATGTGGATTGTGTGCTAGTGGAGGAGAAACGTGCGGCAAGCCTTCGGGCTGCTGTCTCCAGAGATGCCCCACAAGCATTGCGTTTAAGGGCTCAGGTGGAAGTTAAATGTACCATGGGTCCTGTGCTGGTCCCCCTTTGCATGGGGGTGAATTCTTCCTCTGGCATGGAAAAAGGCTACAGTAGCTGCTACAAACATATTTCTTATTCAGCTTCTGGTCTCTTCGTGCCTCACAGGTACTCCACGGGGAGCCTCCTATGCTGTCTGCTCTGAGAAGTGGAAGGTTTTGTGCATATATTCAGCTAATTTTGAAATCTCAGATGTCATCTCCTCAGCCCATTTCCATAATTACTTGTGTGGAACCAAATCGTGCAGCCCTAATGGAAATGGAAAAAAGGTAGGAGTTAAAAAAAAAACAAAAGAAAAAATATCAAAAACCCCCCTCATAGTCCCTGCCTTCCCAAACTGTGGGCCTGATCCCTTGCCTATGGGAACTCAGGCAAAGATCCTAGTTCTATGTCTCTTTAGCCTCATTCCAGAAGTCATGATTTCAACTTGTATGAGGTAAGAATATGCGTTTTCCAGCATACTCTAATTAGCTGTGGTCTTCACAGCATTCTTAATTTATTTATCTGTAGCTCTGAGAATCAATTAGCAGGCCCCTCCCCCCCGTCAGGTTATTGGATTTATGTGGAGCTTTTTATTTATAAGAGATGTTTTCCTGGTTTTTAATATTTAAATAGTCATTCTCGGCTCTCTGAAATTGTTCCACTTCTTGCCCCCTCCCAGTTCATTTATCCTTTTCATGCAGACTGAACTCCGAGATCTCTTGTGATTTGTGGCAAATTTCCCGTAAATCTCCATGACTAATCCCAGTCTTACCACTGTGTTTATTGCTTTGGTGTCAGGTTGCAACTCTAGAGCAGATCCAGGATGTTCAAAGGGAACTTACTGGACAATATCTGCTTCAGCACCCTCTCCTTTCTTTCATTTCAGGATGCTTTGGGGTTTTGTTTTCATTCAAGAGGTGGTGATTAACCATAGCCCACTCCTATCACTTTGAGAACCAAACCATTTTTTTCTGGTTGATGAGCCGAGTAATACATAGGAAGTGTCTTAATTATGGTCTCTCTTTGAAGTCATTAAAGTTACAGAAATTAATTATCAGATGTGCATAAAATTGCCTTAACCAAATTGCATTTCTTTGTGTGAAGATTACTGAGCAAATATCATTCTATTACCATCATTGTACTCTAAAGGCAAACGTGTGTATCGTGTTCTCTCACCTAAACTTAGGAGTCATAGTCTTGTTTTATTAGGTCTCTCTCACACATATTTATAGTTTCCTCCAGCTCTGGCTTCCTTTATGTCTAGTACTTCTCTGCAGGGAGTGAAGAAAATACTTCTAAGCCTGTAATGCTATTTTTTTCTGACATGCCTGGTTGTGATATATTAATTATTTTTAAATAACATTCATTAAAACTGTGCTCGTCCCTTCAAGATTTTAAAATCAATGTCAGAGAAAATGAAAGCCTTTGTTTCAAATTGTCTTTCTGATTATCTTCTCCCTAATTGACTTTTGGTCATTTCCCGTCAAGTTTTAATTTCCTCATGTGCCTATATGAGGCTGTCTGTTTCTATTTTTCTTTCTTCTGTCTGGCTTTGCATTTCTGGCCTG
Source organism: Phaethon aethereus (assembly GCF_964289735.1). Lineage (NCBI taxonomy): Eukaryota > Metazoa > Chordata > Aves > Phaethontiformes > Phaethontidae > Phaethon > Phaethon aethereus. The sequence continues at coordinate 8,223,526 of NC_138594.1, forward strand.
CTATTGTCCAACTGATTAATCTTCATTGCCTAATAAGTACTGTGCAGAATGAAGTCCCTATGATGTGCCTATGGAAGAGTCACAGTCAAGGTGTGCTTTGCTTTTCGAGAGGTGCTCAGTACTTCCACAAATGCCAGCTGGTACAGAGGCAGGTCAAGATTTATTTTCAAGGTTTCATATTTCACAGAGTCACCAACTGATGTATGTTGCTGTAGTCTGTGGAGAGATAGTGTCCCCATTTTTGACCAATCTTTATGACAGACCATTTTTATTTTATTTTTGAATTATATACGTAATTCTAGATGTTTTTACTAGTTTCAACTATAAAACCCACAAAAATTCAGCTCTCCATTGACATGGAGCACGTGTATGAAACTGTTTAGATAACTCTGAAGATACCAAGACATAGTTTAGGTATATTAAAACTTTATCATGTCTGTACTGACAAGAATTTGATCACCCAGTGCCATTTAACAGACAGTCTCCCAGGTTTTTTTCCCTGCTTTTTTAGGGTATGTTAATAGTCTGATAGACATTCAAAATTACTGCATATTTTGATGACAAAAACAAAGAAAACAAAAAACTTCATTGCCCCAAACAAAACCCCCAAACCAAAGCCATAGCATGCAAATAAATGCCTCATCAATATATTGTAAAAATAAGCTTCCTAGATACATCTGGTAAGTTTAACTATTTCTCCTGATTTAGTTATCAGCATGCTTTGCATTATGGTAAGGGAGAAAACCAGAACCACCTGCAGACTTTTGCAGTGCAATCTCCCAGATAAATCACCTTTCTTCAAAAAGAAGTTGTACTTAACACAATGTCTCCTACTCATGGCTGTTAGATCATGGTAGACATCCCTGCTAATGCTGACCTGCGTGCAACATCCCTCTGAAGTTCATTAGCTCGTAGCATGAAAGCAGACCCCGGCACAGTTTGAGTATAAAGCTGGCAGAGAAATGAACTGGGCGCTTTGATCCCTTTGCCATCTGCTAGTAGAGAAGTTACCTTTCTCATCCCTCAAGGAATGCTATATTGCATCTCCTGTTACAGTATTTTGCCTACTGAAGAAAAACATTGTTGATTGAATGGAGTGTTTAAAAAAAAAAATCACTACCACACCTGAAAGTGTTATAGGGAGGAAGGTATTTGTAAGGATGGAGAGAACTTGCCATAATATAGTCAAAGCACAAGTAAACTGAGAGAAAAGGTGGTGTCAGAGAATAAATTAAATCTTTATTGTCTGTAAATATTGGTTCCATCAAATACAGTGCAGGATGCAACATCTCTGAGGCAGATTTTTTTTTTTTTAATTCTTTCCTCAACATGAGAAGGAGCTATTGTATTCTACAATACATCAAATGTATGTTTGCCAGTGGACTTTATTAACTTATTAAATCAGCAAGATGAAATAGCCACTTCATTCTATTTAATTTAAAACAATAAAACTAAATAATAAAATTGTGGCTTCATAATGTAGTCTCATGTTAGATAAGAAAGTCTTGTATTCAATATTAGAATTTCTTTCAGTGGTATTGTAGTTTTGTTTACATCCATATGTTTAAGTATGTGACACTACGTAAGGGTCTATATGTTTGGCGGTGTGTGCCATAAAATGTGAATAACCTTTGCTGATGAAACTAATAGGGTCATAAATTTAAATGCACACAAGTCTAGAAGCTGAAATTAAAAAAAAAAACCAAACAAAAAACCAAAAACAAACCACAAAAACTCTTCTATTTATTTAGACTGCATATATCATATGTGGAGGTAAGTATGATAACTTTGATGAGAACATGAAGGTTTTCTTTTCATAGATTCATAGAGCTTAAAGCCCTCCCTGCCCTCTTGTGTACTACAGCCATAGACTTTTTGTGGGCAATTTCTGTATTAGGCTAGTGTTGCCAGTGTTGGGGAAATGTAAATTTATGAATATAAGTTCATAAATTTAATGCAATACTGAGTAGTCTATTGAGCAGGTCACCATAAAGTATTGTTGTAAACCAGCATTTAAAGACTGGGATGTCAGTGGAATGATAGATAGATTTTGAGGATTTAAAAATCTTTATTCTAACTACCCGGGGTTTCTCAGTTAGCAGGCTACTTCACAGTTGTCCATGAGGGTATTTCTTGCACCTACCTAATAATTCTAATTTCTTGAATTCATGTTAAGCCAACAGGAGCTCTGTTGGATGCCTCTTGCCATGTCAAGGAAGTGCTCAGCCTTTCAGGTGCAACTCTGAGCTCAGACTCTTGGATTGTAAATAAGGAGGAATATTTAATTTTAGAGCGTGAGTGTGTTTTAGAATAGCAGTTTCTGAACTGGCAAAAGCTTTTTAAATCACTATCAGTAACAGAGCATCAGTTTTAATTGTGAGTTCAATGTCTTCTGTCAATTTGTGAAACAAATGTTATTTTAAACATTTCTATGTTTAGTTGTTTATTTTTGCATTTGGTATAAATGTCTTGAAAACAGCCATGCTTTGTTTTTTTCTGGATTTTTTTTTTGTAATAGACTTTTCTACTGAACATGGATAGAGGAAACAATAGTTATGGTACAGATTACATCTCCGTTTCCTGTACTCATCTGCAATAGATATAAACACAATTCTTTGATTCCATCATATCATTTTTTGAGCTTAAAGCCACTATCTATTATCAGTAATTGTAACGGTCTACACCAAAGCCTGAATGATGCAGGTACAATTTTTAGCCAAAACCTGTTGATTTTTTTTGAGGGTACAGTTCCAGCTTTTAGAGCTGTGCTCATATTTTACTAAATCCACCTGTTTTTCTGCCTGTGCACATAGAGAAGGCTGAAGTAGGTACAAATATTCCCAAGTTCAAAATTCCCCATAAGAATATGAAAACACAGGTGCATTGTAGCTCTATTTGTTCTTTCCAGTAAATATATTTTTTGATCATTCTTTACTACTGCTTTTGATGCAAGAGTTTTCATAAAGGCTGCAGGAGCTGAGACTCCCTGTATACGCTCCCTGTGTGCTATAAAACCTGCATATGAGCCTCCTGCAAAGTTTATGGAAATGCAGCTTGGGTATGAGATACTATTGCTCTGAAATAGCTAGCTGTTGACATTCTTGCATTATTTTACTTTACATAAAGCATGCACAGCTAGGAGTTAGGTCTGCTATCAAAAGCTATGGAAGGGATTTTCTACCGGTACATGGCTAATCAAAATATAAAATAGAGAATACTGAAAAGGTCACCATGGCAAACAGCTGTAATATATTTCACTGAATATATTATTTCATATCTAATGTCTCATTCCAAAGACAAAGATTTTAATGAAACTGGAAAATGGCAGGAAGCTTTTTTTTTTTTTTTAAATCTGGCTATGTGTGGCAAAGCAAATAGGCAGTTTCAAAGTCAGGTTGGTGTTATGCATCGAGATATTTCAGGCCACATGAAGTCTTATTGGAGCTGGCCTTTGCTAAACTAGCTAGAGATTTGATTAATTTTTTGCTATTTTATTCAAGTAACATAATTAACACCTGCTGCTTATAGTAGTTCCCTCTTTCTTCTCATTTGTAATTTTCAAAATGAAAGACGATCTCAGGAACCACATCCCATCCACCCTAACAGGAGGTTTGCTGTTCTTCATAGAGTTTATCTGAACTTCAGTGGGATGATTAGTGGTCTGTAACGGAAGAGCTGGATGGAAAACTGTATGCTTTTTATAGCTTCAGAACTCTGATTTTTGTCATGTTTGCACTGGCCACGTTCGCAGTGATATGCAATGCGCTTTCTGAATTTTAGGAGTACATTAAGAAATAACACAGGCTCAGGGATTGAAATTAAATGCCTTAAAGGGTATATTTTCAAAATTTGTGCTGAGATTTCACTTAATGCAAAAGAAATCTATGAAAATTTCTTCTTAGGAGCTTCCCATGGCAAAACCATGTACCATCGCCCGCCCCAGGACAGTGAGCTAGACTGATGGTCACCCTTCAGCTACTCTTTCCCGCAGCCTGTCGCCCTTGGCGCAGGCACCCTGCACTCAGTGAATGTGAGGTGTGTCAGATGCCACGGGGCAAGCGAGTATCTGGAGCGGCAGCACAGGTATGGCGGGTCACAGCATGGAGTGGGGACGGAGCTCCTTGCTTAATCTGGTCACATGGTTGGATCCTGTGCTGGGAAGAGCTGTTCTTAAACTGGACGTGCGCTGCTCCCGTATGGATGGAGGATCTGGGTATAGGCCCTACCTTGCCCTTGGTTTCTTGCTGCACCCAGAAGATTAGGTTAGAATCGCTTATAGGTAGGAATTACGTGGATAAAGCCTTTTGATGTAGAGTACAATACCAGGATATTGCAGGTGTAGTTTAGCTTGTCTTTTGTCCTAAGAATTGGTAGAGATTTGATGATGATGTCACATTTAAATAAAAAAAAAATCATAAGAAGAGGAAATATGTTTTGTTTTATTGTCATATTTGTAGCTCTAGGCTACAGATTTGTGAATAGAAAGAAATCTGGTGAGGATAAATGTTAAGTCTCCTTGTCCATTTAAAAATACATATCTACAGTACAGTTTCTTCATGAGTCAGCTGATGTGGAAATGGTATATAACATTTGTCAGTGTCTGTCAGATGTTTAATTGGATAATTTGTGGGTGAGCAGGGATTTTTTTGAGTAGTGATTTGATATTTTCTACTGTATGTACCTCTGAGAGCACCCCCATCTTTAATTATTTAAGAGACTTGATTTTGTTTTGAGTAGTTCTGATTAAGCGTTCCGCCTATAGTGGCTATAGATTATTCATGAATCAGCCTTTCTCTATTGATAGAGAGAAAATTGTGCCACCATCTCAAATCTTACAGCAAATATTTCACATTTTCAGTCCTACTGGGACAAATGAAAGAAGCAAATATTTCTTTTTCCTGTAAGTCAGGAAGCAGTCGTGCTGCTGTGGAACACAAGGTAATGACACGTGCTCCGTGCTGTTTGTCCTGCCCCAAGCTCCAGGGATCCAGGTTCTGCTTGCTGAGCAAAAACATTCAGCAACGGATATGCCTGTGATTGTAAAGAATGAGGGATTGTTTCCAAGAAAGCCGAGGGTTTCAGCAAAGTCAGTGTAGATAAGTGTGCTGGAATTACAAGCAGATAACAGCATATATTTTAGCTTGAGTACTGCAGACCAGAGGCTTTCAGGATTTGGGAACCAGGGATTCCTGGCCTGAGTTATCTTCAGGAGAAGCTGCTTTTCACTGCTGGCAGAGAGAGCCCAGGGGTGTTAACATCGCCAGGCTACACTTAGCTTTTGTGGAAGCCCTCCAAAGTGTCCCGGCTAGTTTTGTATACTCAAAATCCTTTGTCCTTTAAAAATAAATAAACCCCAAAGAAGCCATGTTGCAGTTTGTTATGTGTACAGAAAATTCCCCTGACGTTCTTTGTCTGGATAGGGGTCTTTTGGGGACTGTAATGGTGTAAGGGCAGTGTTCTTTGGTTTTATTTTTCTGTTGTAAACTCTGGAGAAGTTATTTCTGTACATTGTTATACAGCTAGTTTATTTAGCTGACTTTTGGAGCAGAGAGAAAGCAGGTGTGCTAATGTAGGTGGGATTATACGTTAAATATTGAAGACAGGCTAGTGTTCTGAAATTTGTCTCTCTGTGAGATTTGATGAGCCAAAACAATCCAACCAAGCTTAATGAGGTTTTCTGTACAGGAGTTAAAGCTAGTTACCGTGAACCTAGTTAAAGACTAAAAGAACAATCTATTTAGTGTGGGGTAGATATGGGCTGTTAGTAATTGTTCAAAATGTATTTTGTCACAGCTTTCCTGTACAATTATAAGTTTTTCTGACAGTCATGATTTTTGAGAGTTTTACTGAGGGGTATGCTTTTGGAGTAAAGAGGATGTCTGCTTTCAAGTTTTCCTTTTTAAATTATGCTTCCTTCCCCCGCCTCCACCTTCCTGGCTGCCCCTGATCTCCACCAAAAGACCAGTCTTGAAAACTGTAAGTTAAAAGCTGGAGACCTGAGGGGGAAAGACCATGACAATTTAAAAAAAAAAAAAAAAAAAAAGAGACAGAGAGAGAAAAAAACCACCCCAGGTTTCTGGAGATGATACTGTGACAATTTTGTGATTTGGGGAATTTTTATATACTTTACTAAATATGGCTGAAAATAGTATTTTGAAAAAATTCTTATTTTGGTTTGTTTTCAAGGTATCCACTTATTTCAGTGCTTTTTCTTCAAGTGAATGGCCTTTTGATAAATTATTGCTCATTTTCTATCTAAGCTGAAGTTTACTGTGTTGTTCTGCTTTACCATCCCCTGTGTCTGACCAGTTCCCTTGACATTTCTGTAATGAACCTGTTTTCTTCAAATACTTATCCAGGCAATAAGCATACTAAGTCGAGATGGTGAGAAATGAGTGTGTGTTTTTCCTGCTCAGCTGTTAAGATTTGTATATCCACATAGGCAGGTATCATGCAGTATGTGACTGTACTTTTTGTGTTTCTCTCGTGCATCAATATATATACGTAGGCTGGCATAATTGCGAAGTGTATCCTTCCATTTTATTTCCTCCTCTGCTCTGTTCTAGATAGGTGGAGTCTGATACGATTCTTTTTTAAATTAGTGCCAGTTTAAGATCCAAACTCATTTTTTCTCATTATCTGTCTTATCCAGGTTACTTATTTTACTGTTCGTTACTAGGTCCTAGAGTTTAGCAATTGACGTTACAAAAGAGATAGAGAGAAAAGATTATATTGAAATTATTAATCTATTACTTTATAAATGAATGTTTGTAGGAATTGGGATTAAACATATATACAGGAAATTAGAAAAATTTAGCACCACAGAGTATCTTTGATGCCTTTGGTAGGAGAATTTTGTGAAGTTTCTTGAAAATTTTAGGTGTCATTTTAAAAAAAACCCTTTGAATTTAATATAAACAAGCAACCTATCACAAACTTACATGCATTACATTAAATAGATGTGCTTCTTAAATAGAATTAAATATTGCTTTTCATTATGTCAACAACAAATTCTGTAACTCCTTTTAATTGTAATAGATGATGTTTGGCTAGTAATTGAAGATCTGCAGTGTGGAATATTAGAATAGATGCATTATTACCTTGATACTTCTTGCTGCTTTGTGTGGGTTGAGTTAAAGTTGTCGATGTTCAGCGATTTTGACGTTCACTTAATATATTAATTTGCAGATTCTTCATCTTTTCTGCTATACTGTAGGCTGTTGTTTACTTGCTTTGGTGCTAAACAGTAACCATGCAAGTATAATGAATGCATTGATTAATCATTTCAGTGTAAATCATTTATATTCCAAATTAAGTGGCTTGAAAAAGAGCCAAGAACAATTTTTTAATTTCTCTTGCCAGAGCCTGAGCTGTCAGGACCTGTTCATCCTACAAATCCAAGAAGCACCCACTTCCTCCAGCCCAGTTCCTAACCAGAGAATTCAAACATCCCTAATAAAAGCCGTGATGGCATCCAGATGCAAAATTTACATGTTATGAAAATATAGTCCCATTATAATGTCTCTGAAGGAGAAGACCTTAGAATAACACAAGAGGAGGACAGAAAGTTCTTTCTTTCTTTCTGCCTTTCCATTTTGGAGGAAGCACACATATAAAGCCTGTCACCTCGGTGTTAGCAACTTCCAAAAGGTCTGAAGGCTCAATAAAAATGTTCCCCTGCAGATTGGATGAGTTCAGCATTACAGTCCAGAGCCAATTAGGTAACGCTTTCACCTGCAGATAGTCTCTCCAAGTGATCTCTGAAGGCTTTTCAGAATCTCCTGGAACACTCTGCTACTACAACTGATAGTAATGAGCACTTACATAGTGCTTTTTATCAGTAGACCTGTAAATGCTTTGCAGGGGAAATCAGTGACATGATGTGCACTTTAGCTGGGGAAATTGAGGCACAGAAGAGAAAAGTGGCTATTAAAAGAGCTGGGAGTAAGACCCAGATTTCTTGACTTTCTGCCCTGGGCTCTTTTGGAACTTTGCCAGGCAAATACACTCTAAACTAGTACTAGATCCACAAAGCGTTCTCAAGTCTCTTACATCAGCATTCAGTGTGAGGGATATCAGAACTGGGATGTCGCTATCATCTTGAGCCTATTTGTCTGGGATGTTAAGTCTTGGTGCATAATAAAGGCAGATGAGACAGTGACTGCCTTAGAAAACACTATTTCCCCCAACAGAATGTTTCTCTACAATAGCAAAGAGCAGGTTTTATTTCTGCCAAAATCTTTGCAACCAAATGGACAAAATTTATCTGTAGTCTGGCAGCCAATACGCATTATCCTCAGGTTCCCTGCTAAAGTATTAAAATTAATCAGGTGGCAAACTTTCATTATGCCAGCTCTAATAAACAAGAAATCCAGGCTCCTAGCACTAGAAACATCCGTAAATAGAGCAGTACAATAAAGTGTCGGAGGAAATTCTCCCAAAGCTAGTCAAATCAAATTAAACTGCACATACACCAAACTATTTATTTTTGTAGTGAATCTTTCATACAAAAGTGTCGTAACCTATTATATGCTATATGATAAAGTGCAAATGCCACCAGCTTGGGGGTGAGATTTTGCTGTGTACCCCTTTGGCAGTTCCATTAGAGTTGGTGGTACTGTGGGAATCAGCATCTATAGGTAAATTATAAGGAAGTTTGGCTCAGAGAGCTTGCTTTTTTTGTTAGTCGTCTTTAAGACTAGCTGAGGCCAGTGTACCTAGGAATAGAGTGTGACTTGACACAAGGTCTGGGAAGAGTCAGGAAAATGCAAGAAAAATTAATCAGGCAGTAAGAAATGCATCCAGGCATTGTTTAAGAATAATTGAGTTAAGGTATAATGGTCACAAGATTCTCAGGTCAAATAGACCTGGAATGAGGATAGAAAACCTGAAACTGTGGCAATTGGGAGCTGTTAGGATCAAAGAATTTGCAGTACGAGCTACACACAGCATCTTAAGATTAGTGAACTAATCAACTACCGGAGCCCTTATTAGTTTAGCACCAGTGAATGGAAGAGAGTGAATCGGGAAGCATGAAGCTACTAAGGGACCTTGAGGTAGTGTTTATTTTAAATGCCTGCAAATTTATGGAAGCCAGTCTGAGAAATATGACTGCATCTCCAAAGCAAGAGAAAAATAGGTTACAGTTCCTAAAGGAGCATGAGAAGCCAAGCAGCATTTTCTGTTGGTACTCGGACATCTAACTTCCTCAGGCTTTTCTGAAATTTCCAAAGGAAAAACCTACCCAGGTTTGTGGGAACCCTGGATTTAACCAAAGTGCCCATGAAAGAAAACAGCCTGAGAAGATGCTCCAAAATAAAAGTTGCCTGTGTGATTAGACAAACTAGGCAGCTGCCCTTGGAGGCAACCTGCTGGGTAGTTACTGTGCTGCCGGGTGCTCAGACAGGGGAGGTCAGTAAAGTGGGTTTCTTCTGTGTCTGAGCCTGGCAATCCTTTTTCCAAAGGTGGTAGACTGAGAAGCAATGCATTTATTTCTGGCATGCCTGTGAGGAAACTCATCTGTGTATGTGCAAGGCAGCCAACATCCACATGGTGGATTCAGGCCATGCCGGCACCGTCGCCAAATCCAGAACAAGAGATCTGCAATACAGTGCTGGAGAGATTTGTTCACTAAATTGGGATTAGGCTCAACAGCTGCAAAGTCTTTGTGGTTGGCACTTGGGGAATATCAACTTGCTGCAGATGAGGGCTCTCACCTGGCAAATTAATTTCCACTTTTAAATTGATCTACCCTGAAAACTGCCAGCTTCTGGCTGTTGCACAGATCCCAGCACTACAAGCGGGCAGATGCTGCTTTGCTGTTGGTTGTGCAGCCTGTTTCAGAAATGATGCAGAAACTGCTTTATTGTTTATTTAATGACTGATGCATTAGTAGGATGCATTTTTTCTGTTTCTCTCAGCACACGCATGTTTATTTGATTATGCCCCTCCCTTAACATGAGTGTTGATGGAAGGTGGTGATTGCATTGATCATCTCTGCTGTCAGCCCTTGTTTTGAATCTGCCCAGGGTAAGTGCTCTTCCCAGAATTCTGTGTAGTCTGTTCCTGGGAGCAGCAAATGTTTACCCAGCAATGCAGGACCATCTCCAAAGCAAGCTGTGAATTTAATAAAATCACTCACAAAGAGCAAGAAATACATATTAATTTGTGCATGGGGCTGGTAGCCAGGACTTTCAGAAACGTAGTCTAATAAGAATTTTCTCTTTGATTTTGGGAAAGTTTCCTTGTTCTCCCTCCCCTTCTTTTTTTAAGCAAATAAAAATCTAAAGGTACACTCTAGCATTAGGATTAGTGGCTCAATGTAGTGCTCTGCACCTCAGTGGGCAAATAATCAAGATCTACTCCCTTTCTGCAGCTGCATGCTAACTAAGGCAAATAATCAAGCTCATAAATTAAACAGAAGGCCATGCCAGAACTCCTTTACCTAGTCCCATTATTGCTTGCTATTTTAAAGTCTAAGGATGATGGAAATTTCCATGTTCACAGGGTTTCTATCAGGGTTGATATTCTGTCACATTCCCAAATCCTTCTTGCTTGTTGTACACACAGGTGATGAGGGAATCTTTGGGATTAACGCAAGGTTGCCCATAGCATTTTCCCACGGCATTCCAAATACGATTGTTTCACAATTCAATTATCTTATGAAGTTTCTTAAACCTATTACATGGAAATAGAAGATGGAAGATAAAAGCAGAGGTATTATGATATAGATGAGCCCTATAGGGCTTCCTACAGCTTTTTATTACCTATTCAAAAGCTCATGGAAGGGTTTGGTTTTTTGGTTTTCGTTTGTTGGTGTTCGGTTCTTTTGTTTAGTTTTGTTTTTTTGTTTCCCTTCTGTGTTAGTTGCAAAGGAGACTCTGACAGATGGGAGGAAGAATGAGCAAGTCATAAAGTGACAAATTAGGATACTTCAGTTTTGTTTTGGACATTAAACAAATTGAGTGGCTCACATAAAAGAGGACCAACTGATGGTTTGCAAACTGTATGTGGTAGAAAAGACTGTACTTCATCTTGCACAATCTACTGAGCATATCAACAGTGCAGGCTGACCATCAGCTTGTATGAGTAACTTGGGACGGACTTAGTGTGTCCAAGTGGAAAACAGTAACTCCCTGGTCATTTTGCACCTGAGCAAAAAAACCTTTCTTGTCAGAATGTTTTGTAAACTTTCCTTGTGGGGCAGACAAAGGAAGAAGTACCACATAAAAAATTTATGAGCCCTAGAGAACATTCTCCTTAGGGGTGATAAAGTGGTATCCAGAGAGTTGTGAGTGGTTTCAGGGAAAGTATTTGAGCTTCCCGTTGAACTGAGGGGTTTGTGGGTTTTTGACTCTATGTATTTTTCAGTTGCTGCAATGAAAAAAAAAGTGGAGAAACATGATATACATGGGATTCACTATTAAGCTGTACAGACACTGCAATTTCAGACTTCAATTTAATCAGGCCAATCAGAACGAACATGCTGGTCTGAAATGAAATAATACATGGTTTCTAAGAAGGAGGTGTGTGCAGCCTGGAAGATGAATGGTTTTCTGGAAACACCTTTTTTAGATGTGATGTTTTTTTCTGATCCAGGAGGTGCTATAACCAGCAAAGGGCCACCCTGACCCACCAGCCCCCAGCAGGCTCTCCCTTAGATCAAACCATATGAACTTGGTCCTCCAGTGTAAGGAAATATTCATTTGGTTGTCTGCCAGTTGGCAAGTCTTGAATTAATAAGTCTCTATCTTCTGTGATAGCGTCAGTTCTGCTGCACTGAGTCCTGAGTAGAACTTCTGTCTAGGCAATGAAATAAAATTTGCACGTGATGCCTGGGAACTGAATCAATACAGACACACATTCTACCTTGGGCAACAGTCTTGTCAAATCTCATCACTTAAGCAACCTGAGGTCTGTGTGTGAGGCTGGGAGAGAAAACTGGTGGAGAAGAAAGCAAGGCAGATGGTTCAGCTTTAAATTAGTTGTGCCCCACTAGTATGATGTCATGTTAAGTACCAGCTCTTAGGTGCAGGATTACACTAGAGTTTCTTCAGCTGTTTGACTGTGGCATAGCTGCAGACTGGGAAGAACTTTTTGTGTTTGAATACTGGACTGAAAGTTGGAGAAATAAATTTGATTCATGGCTTTACCATGGGCTTCCTATGTGAGTAGGCAGCTTTGCATGCTGCTTCTGGACTCTGTGCCTCAGCTGAGAGGGGCAAAATAAAATTTGCATGGCTCAGCTGGAGGAGTTGTAGTATCTTGAAATACAAGGTTACTATTAATTTCTCCTCTTTGTATTGGAATCACAATGACCAGCCCTATGTATGGGTACTGTGTTTCTTATGGTGATATCAAAGCTGCCGCCCAAGAATGAGGCACCAGTATACTGGGAACAACAAAAAGCGAGAATAAAACTCTCTGTTCCCCATGGTATTCATTGTTTTAAGGGCTTATCTAAAGCAGAAAGTCATTCTGCTATCAGATAAGGTGTGAATAAACCCATGTAAACCCGTATAGCTTCATGGGGCTCCTCTGATGCCAGATTAACAGCAACTTCTTTCTGCTTGTATTTTTTAGTTTGTTTTCAATAACTGCACATTTTGTAGGATTGCTGTCAGTGAAATATTTTAGAGTCTGGTGTGATTTACCTCCCTAAACCCAAGTGTACAGATTATTTTTCTCATATCCTAAATTTCAGTGTGTTGTGCAGCTGGTTTTTGTATTTTACCAGTGAACAAAATGATTCTATAAAACACACTCTATAAAGAACCTGAGATCCTTTTAAATGACACGTGTTCTGTAAACGTATGGCCAGTTGTTACAGCAGGCTTTTGTGGTACATGAGAGAACGACAAGATGAATCTCTCCCTTGTACTGGAAGATGGGGATGGAACAGAGGGAATGGCGCGAGGCAGGTGGTACTGAAATGGCTCCCCGGGAAGAGAGGGGAAGGATGTATCCTGCCGTGATGTAGAGTCAGCTTCATTAAAGTGTTACTCCAGTCAAAGATCTGGCCCATAAGCTATTTCTCATGCCATGCTTGATGTAGAAGCTATTTGCTGAACCCGTTCTACATGTCTTCATCTTTATGATCAGTGGTTCAAGCTCCAGCTATATTTTAATATACTTATGGTATGACTAAAAACATGAATTTAATGAATAGGGAGAAATTACATTCTTACTTTGTTAGTATAAGGACATTATGTCTGACCTAGTTCTGCATATATTAGGAAGGAAATAGGCAGGGAGGAGTATAATGCAGAAGCTGATTTTTAATATATTATGAACTGCTTATAGGGTGAGAACCATTCGTTCCAACGATTATTTTCTCATTGTTTACATATTCAGTTGCATCTGCTTCTAAATACAATTCACAATCTGACCTTAATTATTTCTAAGCCTATAAGGGGTGTATTTTAAAAGCAAACGCATCTGACTTAAATCAGTACATTGAATAGCAACATTTTAATTAACTCAGGAATACTTTCCCTTATTTATTGTGATTTACTTTTCCACTCTTCCCTAGCTCTTAAGAGAAGAAGCTTATAGGTTCCCTATGGAATTCTGTTACTATAATGAAGTTCTTCATTGAAATTTGAACAGACAAAGCCTTGAGGGTATTGAAAAGTTTTCTGCCAAAAATTTACTATTGCAGAGAATTAATGGAATCGCCTATTTGAGTGATCTGCTGTATGCTATTCACTGTGTTTTTAATGCCTCAACAACTTGATTCAGGTTTTCAAGTGTCTGTAGAGTTGTGTTCAAGATATTGCTGCAATGCTTGTTTAATTTCATGGAGCAAATACATTCAAATAAACCGTACGCACAGTTAGGGAGCTTTGTTTCTCTCTCTCATATATAGCTAGAGAACATAATCCCGAGGGAAGGGAAATTCCCAGCTCCCATTGACTTATGTTGCTTCCAGGTAGCAAAGGCACAGGGACATCTGACTTTAAGACAGCAAAAGAGAGAACAATTCAGGAGGTTGGAATATAAATAATTCTGAAAATCCATGAAGTAGTTGACTGAGTTATTTAATAAAGCACCTGGGAAGACTTGGGTTTATGACTGTCACGTGAGAGGAGATGAGAGGCATCTCTGCAGTTCCGCTGGGCAAATTCTTGGAATTCCATTAATGGAACATTAATGAGCAGAAGACACGTTGTCACGGCTGATCTATGTCTCTGAAACCTGCTTATCAGTAGTTTATGATGGACCTGATCTTATTCCTACTGAAGTCCATGGCACTGTAACCATCAACTATTTCTTATGCTTCTCGTATATAAAATATCTCTGTCTGTACTTCATATAAGAATGAAGGGCTTATGGAATGTCCTGCTGAAATTCTGTTTATTCGTGGAGTCGGCTGATCTTAACTGAGAATAATTCTGGCACTTCATCTCAGTGGTTGGACCCTCTCTGTGGGCAGGAAGATGCCTTACCAGCAATTTCCTTTCACTTACCGCGTCCCCCAGAAGTGCTAAGACAGATATCTTCTAGCTACTGAGCATTGTTATTTTTCCTGGGCTACAAACAAGGGCAGATATAAATGACTGTCTGAATTTCATTTACAACTAAATGTGTTTTTAGCAGGAGAAGTGTATTACTTTTGTACATATTTGGTCCTGTTTGGAGGAATTTCCTCTGCAAGGCCAAGTCTGACTGCGTAAGAAGTTGAATTTTAAAGATCCAGGTTTGCAGAGCACTGAAGAGCCCTCAAATGCTAATGAGTTTCAGTCGCAACCGGCCAAGGGCACATTGGAAACAAGGGCTTCTGGGTGAAAGGTTCAATATCCTCTTACCAAACTTCTGAGGCCTCCAGTCATGTCGATGGATTTCTTTTCATGTTGCTTAGATATTAACTCTGTATACTAGAGGAAAAAACCTAAGCCATAGTCTGAGAGGCAAGAAAAGTATTTTTTAAAAAACAGGAAATATTAATAATTTTTATTAGTATTTCTAAATAATAATAGTATTACTATAGAGCTGCAAAAAAGGCCATCAAAAAAATGTTAAAAATCATAAACATTTTAAATTGAGATTATATCCTTGGGGGAATTAACAGGAATTATTATTTAACTTGTACTGTTTCATATGAGGATATTGGCTCAAACAAAACTTTAAGCTAGATGCGGTGTGCCTCAGTCCAAAAAAATCAATCATCCTCTGCTAATTTGCCCTATGACGTAGAGCACAATGTATGAAAAAAATTTAATGAGATTAAAATCATATTTAGGAATTAATTAATCTGGGGCTTTATGAGCTGCAATAAATGCAACTGAAGCTCTAATATTCACTTGGAAACAAGGAAATATAACTGCATTTAAGAGGCAGAATTTGGTAAGCATCAATTTATACATAAGTTTCAATATAATCAACTTTAAGTTTCACTGCTGACCACAGTACGTT
Source organism: Phaethon aethereus (assembly GCF_964289735.1). Classification (NCBI taxonomy): domain Eukaryota; kingdom Metazoa; phylum Chordata; class Aves; order Phaethontiformes; family Phaethontidae; genus Phaethon; species Phaethon aethereus. Next base: position 8,238,940 of record NC_138594.1, read on the forward strand.
GATCGGTGGCACTTCAAGGAGCTGGAAGGGATTTCTTTCTGCATAATGCAATTGCATACAGAGAGTGGAGCACTTTTGCGGGTTAATGTCAGGTATTGCCAGTTCCAATTGGATCACATGCCAGTACTTACTCGCAGGAGAGAGGCTGATCCGAAGAAATGCATTTTTTTCCATGATATTCAGGTAGCAGCGCATTTAAAATGGGAGGCACTGTTCAGCACCTTGCAGTATAATTTCCTTATTTTTATGATAATTTTGAGGTATTATATGAACACCATATATAAATAAGCCACCTTATCCTACAATCCTCAAGATGTGCTGAATAAATGGTGATATCTCTTTCTAGAACTTGAGCCTAAAAGGAATAAGATCCTACTACCACTCTCAGGTAAGGGAGTTATTTTTTCAATGTCACCGATACGGACTAGTGTTTCTGGCACGCTGACAGACCGTAATAAAGGTCATAACACTTGCTGTCTCCAAACACCCAGTGACTTGAATGGGAGTTTCAAGTGCACGGTATTGAGCTTAAGAATTATGGCTTGGGAGAAGCGTGTCTGCTAATAGTAATTTCTGATAAACACCAGGTGAAAAACAACCCTAACGCTTCTGGGGGAAGGGAGAAGAGGTGGAGAGGGGCAGCTGTGTGTGATTTCTTCATTTCTGCTAATGACATTAATCGTTGCACTGTGTGTTATATCTGTGGACTTCTGATAATAAAGATGCAAGTGCCATAGAAAGATTTTAAGCACAGGGAACCGAGTTGATTAATCCAAGTCCTTTGACAGAAACAGGAACTAGTTTTCCAGCTTCTAAACTCTTGCATAGCCCCGAGAGAAACCCTGGGATTTCATTGCTTCCTGTGCTAATTTCTATATAATCAAACAAAAACATTTTGTGACAATATGAACATTTTTTGAAAACTTGCTTGTAGTTGATTTTGTTCAGCTTAGCAAGGAAAACTGTTTTCCATTTCATTTTTATATATATGTATATACACACATCCGTCTATATGCATATATATAAATTGCCATTTTCCAGACTTTATTTTAGTGAGACATATTTTGTACCAAGTTAATTCAGCCAATAAATAATTCATTATAAATATGGTAATCCTGTAAAATGTATTTAAGCAGGACTAGGGTGGCAGCAGGGCTAATGTGTTATGCAATTAAATTATACAACAAAAGCCCTTTGGATTCGCAGCCTTTATGGATGACAGTGACTTGCAGATCTACACGAGTTGATTCCTAGACAAACTAGGGTGGATATAAATGCTATTACGTAGCTGATTTAACCACATGTAGCTTGTTTTGTATTCTAAAACCATACTTTCAAAGTTTTCTGTCAATGTTCTCCCAGATTCCAATTGTTTATGACTGAATGTCTTTTATTGCAAAAAATGTGATTATTTTCTCAAAATGTTGATGGGAAATATAACAGAGCTGTGAGTAAAGCTGCTGAAATATTCCCATTTTTCATCTGGGTCTGTCACGGAGCCAATGAGCAACTCTAATGTCTCCTCCCTCGCTCCTTCACTCTGTCAGTCTCTACACTAGACCCAAGTCCCTGGACATGGGGGAGCCAGCAAGGTTTGGCTAAATTTGGGAATGGGAAACCAGACAATGAAAGGGGGATAAACTTTTCTTTCAAAGTGTGAAACAAGCTTTGTCTCAGCTCTCTGCGAGTCCAGCAGCAGAGACACGGCAGGGTGAAGAGAAGTAAAAGGACAACCTAGGGTTTCAAGCCATATACATCCACTGGAGATAGAGCAAAAAATGTATGGGAAATCTGTTGTGGTCACAGCTGGCACTCTGCAGTCCCTGAGAAAGGTTCTGGGCTTCTCTGTTTAGATTTTGTTAATGGCTGTGATGTGCACCACAGCATTTATTTTCTCTTTCAACATGAGTATTTAGCTAACTAAACTACTGTTGAGTGGGTGCAGGATTGAAAATGCTTGCATTTACACAAATAACCGAAAGCTTAGTGCCCAGGGAGAGAGAAAATCAGCTTACACTAATCATCAGAAGTCAGCTAGGTAGGACTCTCAGATGGTAAATTTGTACATCTGCTGCTGTTGAAATTGGTGGTAGTAGGAAATCTTTTAAAACCAATCTGTTTTCTCTTGCATGCAGTGTAATGGGACCTTTTTTTCAGTGAACAGAAGAGTTCCCAGAAAAAGAGAATAAATTTACTGATTTTCTCTTTTGTGGCACTATTATACATGTTTTATGATGACTGTACAACATTTGCCTACCTAGTTCTTATTCTTTCTTTGAGTGATTAATCTTTTTGATCCCTGGTTGTAAACTGTTTTTTTTCTTTGGGCTCTTATTTTGTCAGAGAGATATTTTGACACACTTCTGAGCTGAGTGAGATTATCCCAATTACATTTTACTGACAATATTTGTTGTCTGATGCCTTCCATGTGAATATCTGCATGGCATGGAATGCTGCCTTTCATTTCTGTGATCTTGCTTTACTCATAGGCAATTTGCACACAAATTATGATGTCCACAGCAAGAGGCTAATTATGAAAATCAGCAACTATGTGACCTTGATCAACAAGGTATTTAACACCCTAGTCACTAAGAGTAGGGATAGTCAATGCTAGTGTGGGACTCTGGCAACCTCTACTGATTTCCCTACTCATCCTGCGTTTCTGGATGGCCTGTGGGATGTCCCTCAAATTCTTTCCTCAGAAGGTACTTTTCTACAAGGAAAATTGACTCCTTTTGGGTGAGTGAACCTTCCTTATCTTCTTGAATAATACTTATTTTATAGCAGATTCGTGAAAATAAACGCAATTGTAGTCTGACAGCAAAGGTGCCAGGGACGTACAGAAATTATTTTCCTGGTTAAGTTTGGACATTTCTGAGAGTGATCCAGGTCATATGCTAGGATTCACCACTCCTCCAGACAGACCTGTAATGACAGGTCCCAACAAGAGTATACACTCTTCTGGAGCTAGACTGCTAATTCACAGCAGCCCTAGGATAGAGAGGAAGTTGAAGACTAATTTATTGCATCTCTGTTAACTTTCTCTAACTGAGAGTACAATTAAGAATGTGATATTATTTTTAGAAAGTTATTGTTAACTGTTCTTTCCAGCAATCACATTTTCCATTTTCATATTGTTGTGACATCTCCTATCTGGGTATGGCAGTTACATGAATTAAGTGCTGTTGTTCAGCTTGATTACAAGGAAACTGAAATATGCCTCTCATGGGTATTATCTGTCACATTGCTAAATACAAAAACAACATAAAGCTCTGCTTGTTTCTGTAAAAGCCTTGCATACCATGCTCTGAATCCACTTCTGTGAGGTACTGAATGTCTCCTACTCCTGCCAGAGTCCTCTTGGTCCAACAGCTCTTTGTGCTACACTGCTGTCTGTGACATAGGAATTTTGCTGTGTTTTGGACTTCTGAGATTGTAAGGTCTTTCACAGGAAGTCTCCTCAAATTCTCTAATCCAAACATCTCCAAAACTTGAAATAACTTTTTTCGTCCTTCATCTGGGGTGGAATGCAGAAAGTGTCGTTCATAGACTCTTTACAACTATAGGCACATGTTCCTCTTGGTTGTAGAGCATGACAAATTCATAGTCCAGTTGCTAGAGCTGAACAAAACTTCTCCTATAATCAATAATTCCATTTATGCCACCAGAGTCACAGTCCTCACGTTTGTGAAGCACTTGGAGGTAAAAATAAAGATGAAAATACTGTGGTAAGTCTTTAATGTACCACGTCTCTTCAAAACTTTTGTGATATTATTTCCCTTCTGTCCTCCTTGTGTCATCTTTAACATGGCCTGTATGCTCGTGCCTTCTGTGCGTTGTTTATTTAATACCTGTCCTCATTTCACTTTTACAACTGAAGTGCTTATTTTAGGCTTCTCGGAATCTTTTCTCCAAGTGGTTTGAGCCATGCTATTTTGCATGCCCTACTTTGAAAACATGTGACTCAAGAATGACTCAGGGTCTTGAAGAGTTAGAACATGGAAGAATAATAGTCTCTTAGACTTAACGAGCAAATTGGCTGCTATCAACTATAAGAGCATGCTTTTGTTTTTCAGCTTGTACAGAATGCACATGCAAGCATCAGCTAGCCTTATATTTTAAAAGAAAAATTGCACCTTCTATATGTTTAGCTATTCATCTGACAGCCTCCAACATCTATTTTATAAAAGATCTTTATGTTAAAGAACACACAAAATAAAGCAACAGGTAATTGATTCTTTTAATCTTAGATCCCTGTTTTGAATATGCTTCAATTTCCTCTTCCCTGTCTTTCCTCTCCTTCCCCAATTAATACAGCTGTGATTTCACACAGTCCCCAGTCAGGCACTCATGATAACATGGGCATTGTCTGGTTTTCAGGGTACAACTGAGACCTGAACTGTGAGTGACTTTTATGTAAGTGTTGACTAAATTAGTTGACCCAGGCTGCCCTGAAGAATGCTTCTGAGGTGCTTAGAAAATATGACAGTGTATGTGACATACATAATAAAAAGAGATTTTTGTCTCCTAAATGCTAGGATTTCAGGAAATGAAAATTTCACTGTGACCTGATTAGAAGCCTACTTTTTTATTTAAAGTAGTTGCAATTCAAACAAGCTTTGAAATGAGTAAAGAATTTCATACTTTGAATTTTCTGTATGAACTGCTTTCAGTTTTGACTATGTATGATTAATAATAGCTGGACAGACAGCAGCTGTGCAGTCATAATCAGGGACTAATGGCTAGTTTGCAACATAATTTTTAGTAAAAAGCACAGCGGTATTGCTTTGTTTCTAAATCAGCCCCTGAAAAAGGCTGTTCGGAGTGAAGTCACTCATCTCATATCTCTGCTTTCCATCTGAAAAAGGAGGGAGTAGCAGCAACAAGATGTTGCTTCCTCTGCGTGCATGTGTGTGTGTGTACGTGTCTGTCTTTTACCTGCTGGTCAGAGGATGGAGCAAGGAACTTCAAGCTGTTCCTGGGAGCCTCTTAATGTGTTTATCTTCAAAACGTCTCCTGGAGGTAGACTACTGGGTTTGTTCCCACTTCCCACACAGACTATGGGGTGGTCTCTGTAGTGTGGGGCTCTGAAGTGGTACTTGAGTTAGCTTGGAAGTACCATAACCACAATGCGTCAGCCCTCCTTCAGAGGAGCAGAGCATGCTAACCTAGACAGACCTATGCAGTAGTATTGGTGGTGCTTCTTAGGTGTGTCCCATGGCACTGTGCTATGATGCCTGATTTGCCCCAAATCACCCTGTAAGTCTGTGCCGGTGTGTGAAATTCAGCTGTCACCCCGGCTCCCGGGTCAGTACATGGATACCAGAGCATCCTCCCGGCTCTCCTGTCTGTTGGGCTCATGCGGCCTGGGAACACTTCTGTGGAGCCTGCTGCTTTCTCCCTGCAGGAAAACAGATCTCAGTTCCTCTGCCTCTATAAAAAAAAACTTCATGCAGTAACATTTATGTTGTTGACTTCATGAGTTAGGTTTCATCTTAGTTTGAGTATCTGCATACAGAATTAAGTAGGAATCTAAGGACAGTATCTTTTGAATAGGTGACTTAGAATATTTGTGTTAGTTATTCTGAAGACTAACCCATGGGTCCTTTTGAAAATTTGTCATGCATTTATTTGCTAATGACCTATAATTTTAGAACTGACTAGTCCTTTTACGTGGTTGATTCGACATCTTAAAAGACTTTCAGAAATGGCTAAGTTCTCACTCTGTAAATCAGAGTCTTCTGAAGTGGCTTAAGTTGGACCCATATATGATTTAAAAAATATTTTCATAAAAATAGATGATTATCCTCAGAAGTTTGGAAGTCTCTCTACAGATGTGCTCCTTTGAGCTTACCTGGAGGATACTGTAGAGAGGTAGCTATCAAGCTGAAAAAGAAACTAAGTAAAGGAACATATTACAGCTATTAGCTAGCTTCAAAAAGCATAACATAAGGTGAAATAAAACACAAAGTGTTTTATAATACACAGCATAGTTTCTTATCCAGTCACGGTTATTTACTTTCTAAAAGATGTCCTTGATGTGGCAAAGAAACTAATGGATTGAGTTACATATTTTTAGACTGTACCCTGTGCTTTAGTGGTTTTAAGAGAAACTATTGAGGGAGAGAGAGATGATGAGAAAACTCTTAAGCTAGAAGTTAATCTGGTGCATTAGGATAACTTAACATGCCTTGAGGCATGCTTTTTGCCACAGGAGTAGGTAATCAAGATATTCTGATATGCCAAGTGCTTTGTTGTAAAAAAGATAAGAACAAGAAAAAAATTAGTCTAGGGAGAACATTAAACTTCTGCTTGACATATGAAAGTTTCAAGGCAAGGGATAAGCAAAATTTATGTGATTAATATTCTTGCTTTCATGCTACACTCTGCGTCCTGTGACCAAAAAATTGGAGTACATTTTACACACCATTATGCAGCAATATAAGAGCAGGGTCTACATTTTTTGAAAGCTTGTCTATCCACTCTTTGCATTTTTTATTCCTTTTATGTACTGCTCTGGGACATAAAACCACACCATATTCCCTTTACAGTTGTATAAATACTGAAGGTTAAATTGTACAAATGATCTGTGTCTAAACACTTGATATCAAGTCTATGCAGCTTACTGAGGAAGATGCTTTAAAGAACCAAATAAATCTCTACGCGTGCACATGTATTGACATAGATATAGCCTGTCCTTAGACGCTGTGTATGTACAGGATCTGCCAGCCAGCCAGCAGATACTGCTGTGTCCAACTAGTGTGTATATCGACTTCAGGAGGACATGAGGTTTAAAGCAGAAGTGCAATGCATGAACGGCTATGCGACTTTTAAAAAATATACTGAGCCTATGCTATCCTTGCTTCAATAAGTAAGAAATTTCTACTTTCTGTAGTAAGGAACTAGTTTCGCCAAATGACAAGGAATCAAGATCCATGGAAATCTGACTTTCTCCTCAATGCACTTTGTTTGCAATTTGCAAACTTGTTTTTAGAAAACATCTTTAATTACGTGGTAGGAGAGAAAACTTACACTGCAGCCATTGTGAGGAGTGTAGGGTAATAGCAAAATAAAATGCAGTGGATGTCCGTTCTGTTCAAGAAAGAATTCCAAAGATTTACTTTTGTCTGAGTTACAAAAGTGTTCCTTGAAACTTTCTCTCTGTGGGAAGTAACGTGGGGAATATGTTCTTTAACAGTTCTTCCGGGTATTTTTTCTAGAAGACTTGGCATTGGGTTTAAATGACAATTTCTCTTCAGTGTGTAAATGTGTAATAATTTGATTAGTTATCTTGTATTGGTATATTTTCATATGTAAAATCCTTTTGATATATCCTCCTAGGAATTATAATATATATATTTACATTAGGGAAGATATAAGCTGCTGCAGGACAGCTTTTGGTCCGCTTGAATATTACTATTTTTTAAAAACAATTGCACATGCAAATGTTAAAAGAATTAAATTGCCCTCATTACAGTGGGACTGTGGTTAACAGTTTTAATTTAGAAGACTAACAGTTTCAATGCTGTTAATAAATTATGGGCAAAACATAACTGATTTCAGTTGTTTTACAAAGTAATTTGTATGCTCTTTCTTAAACAAGCAACTTTTTCATAATACTAGTAACCATGAACAGAATCTGACCTTATAATGATTTGCTTTACTTGTTTATGGATTATTGCTAACCTATGGCTTGCAGTGCACTAGCAGATGAAATCTACCTTATGCGATAATTTATATGTACTTTATAGAAAGCTGCATTTTACTTTGATTTGATTTTAATCAGTTCTTGTTATCACATCAGGAGCAAAGCAGAGCCTAGAATGTATAGCTCTTGGAAACACGGAGCAGCAAAGTTCCCAGCTCCAGCAGGAGCTCCTGGAGGGACTCCTTTTGATCTCATTTGGAACTAGGTTAAGGGTGTGTATGTGCATTCAGAGCTCTTGGAAATCTTGTGATGCTCAGAACTAAATCCTACTGCAAGTAATTAGCAAATAAACCCATTCCCTCCTCAGGTAAAATATGTGGTGTCCCTATCCTCTAATGCAGGATTTGGCCTATCATTTAATCTTTTAAATCAGAATCAAATTGCCCTAATTGTGAGCAGTAGTTTGCTACAGGAACTGTAAACTTCAGTCTTTTTTGTACTTCAGTGCTGTTGATTCAGTTTGGCTGTATAAATGAGCCCAAGAATTCCATAGTAAAACATAGCACAAACACATTTTGTCAGCAAAGGGTTTTCAAATCTCAGTTCAAGAAGGGCCGTCATGGCTCTTGGATTCAGCCCATCTCTTTGCAAGTTACAACAATGAAGTCATCGGATTGTGGTACTGCAACTTAAAAAAAAAAATTTTTTTGAAAAAAAAATTATTTTACCTGATTTCGAAAACAGAATGAGGATAAAGGTAGATGTTGAAGTAATTCAGTGCTCTAGGTGAAGTTTCAGGGGGAATTAACCTTCTCCTTTCCTCCTTGTAACAATGCAGATTCAAACACATTATTCTGTTTCATATGTGAGTTTAGCATGACACAAAATCCAACTAAAAACCCACAATGCATCTATGATTTATTTAGCTGAGATCAAAGACATACAGCTGCAAAGAACCTAATTAATATTTGATGATGCAGCAGGCAGGCTACATCTATTATTTAATTTGGAGGTTGTGATCTAATACAAAATTAGCTTCCAGATTTCACTTACATTCTTGGGCTGCAAATATACTTGTACTCAATCATTTTGATATGAAGTTGAATGACCAAAATTTCACAACAGACCCTTAGATATCCTACGTGGAATTTGTTGTCAGGAAAGGAGCTAATAAATTCCAGCTTTAGACCAGCTCAGGTATGTTTCTGACCACATGGTTGCTTAGCACTAGCACAGTTCAGCTTGTTTTGCTTGAAGGACCGAGACTAGTATATTTTGGAAACATGATTGATTACTGAGGCATGTTCAGGGTGGACAGAGACAGGGATTTTGACCTCCTCAAGCTACTTAATGAGTTTCTGAAATAAGCTTTAGAAAATTAAAAAAAAAAGAGGATATTAGCTTTTGGAATAATTCCGGTTGTTTGTTTCGTGAAACAGAACAGCACAGAACTAAACAGTCTAATTAATAGACTTTTTTTGTTTTATTTTTCTTGTTTAAAAGTAGAGCAACCAGGTCCTATCTGCAATCTTGTTGACAGAAGATTGGGTAAGAAATTACTAAAATAATTGATTTTAATGGAAAATTGTTACAAATCAAACAGGTTTTGCAAACACTCCCTTATAAAATTGAGTGCGCCATAAGTTGATGTTTTTGGCTGATCTTGTACCTACATAACAGCTCTGGAGATTGAACATCCTTTTGCCAGTAGATATGATTTACACATGTGGCTACAGCGTATTCATCTAAGCAAGACTTTAGTTATATTGCAGCAACCCCAGCCAATTTATCTAATTTAGATGTGTGATGCTGAAACTAAGGCAGAACCTGGTCCAAGAAGCCTAACTCCGATGTGCAGGGAGCAAGCTCTGTGGAACGGGACCATCCGTGCTCCCTGGAGCCTCGCACCCCACCTCAGGCATGTGCTAATTGGTTCCCCTCTCTCTACCTGCTTTGTGCCATCTTCGCAATAATTAGTTTCCACGTCAACAGTGGAATTTTATCTGAAGCTATAGACTGGCAATTTTAGTTCTGGTTATCTGTTCCACTGGTGATTTAAGGTAAGTTCTTTCATAGTATAAAGAAGCAGCACTCGCATGGCTCGGCACTGCTTTTAGCTTCGAAATGGCCGTCATTACCTGCCAGAGGGGTAACTGCCGCTTCTTAGCGGAAATTGATGTCTGACTCCGGGAGCATTCCTGGTCCACTTGTTTGTGCAGCTGCATGAGAACAGTAAGATGCTGCTGTGTAAACCAGCGCTGCATCCTTCAGGGTGTGGGAACGGTAAAAATCTTGCCTTTTCTATTTTAAACTGCAGAGTTTTACTTATTCTTCTGCAGCCAGGATAGTGATGGTGATGACTACAGAGAAAGAGTAGCAGGACTCTTGGCTCTGAATTTTAAGGAGGAGAATGAAAGTAGGCTGAGAAATATTGATCTCACTTTCTTTAATGCCTTTACTGTTTGGTCTGGGAGTTTGTTGTGACATACAGAAGATGTACACTGCCAGAATCCACAGGGTTTACTTGAGATTTGTTACCGTCACTAAGTGCATCAAGGGAGTCTGGAAAGAATGTCTGTCCTTAATTATGTACCGAGATACTCCTCCATATATCTCATTTCTTTTATGACCACTGAATGTGTTTCCACTTTTCTTTTTCGAAGGTACCCAGTGGTCTAATTCTGGCTTTCTTCAACTAAAAAAAACCCCAAAACCAAACCCAGGTGTTAAGTGATACCCTTTCCCCCCCCCTCCTTCTTTTAATAAATAAGGTAGAAAGCAAGCTTTTTATCCTGCTGTTTTATTCTATTTCACCACAGAGAATTTGCCCAAAATGTATCACAGACAGATTAAAAGAAGGTTAATTAATTATATCAATAACAACAACCTTCGGATTTCAGATTCACCTGCTTTGGTATTAGTTTTGACTTGGATATGCTTGGAAGGTCATTGCCTTCTTGATGTTACATATGTCAAACTAGAGTAGAAGGCAGAAATATACTTAGCATGGAACCGTGGAAGCTGTGGTTTTGAGGAGGATTTTACTAATTGGCAGTCTGACTGTTTCAGAGTGAGTCTACTACTGGTGAAATATCCTGCAAATGATTGAAATGAGGGATTTTAATAATGCAGAGTGGGCCTAAGATGATACATATTTTTGATTACTGTTCTGTTTGTTTGGGTTTTTTAATATTAAGCTTAATCAAAGGAAAAACAAATTTCATTTAATGAAAGGAAAAAAAATGTGATCCCAATCTTTAGGGAGATATAACAGTTAATTGGATTCAAGTACTGCAGCTACATTCTCAATAATGTTCCATTTTCTTTTCAGGATTACAGTTGTTTAGTTCCATTAGCCTTAATGTACAGGGTCAGCTTTTAAATTATACTGCATTAGTCTGCTGGTTTCTTTTGCCTCATTCTTTCTCTTCTTCTTATATGGCTTCTCTCATAGCCCTGACCTGCCTTGGCAGAGGTCACTTGTCACAGCCACGAGAGAGCGCTGCCGCTGAAACCGACAGTCTTCTTCCTAATGATTCCTGTGTTCCTTCCGAGACTCCAGTGTGTCTCTTCTTGAGTGTAACTCTCCAAACAATGAACCGAAGCTACTATTTGCTTGTTAAAATCGGTGTTTACCAATAAACTGAGTCTTCCAACTGCAAAAAAATTTGAAGAGCTTCAGTTGGCAGCACTCACTATAACTTCTGAATACAAATGAACAGATCCTTAGGGTTTATTTTAAATTCCAGATTAACAAAAGAAATTATCATCTGTGATGCTGGGATAAATTTATGTTCTAGGGGAAGGATTTTCAGTGTTGGGAAGGAGAGGTTCTTAAGCGGGGTGAGTTCTCAGCTTGTTAGGCGGTTGTTATTTTCATAGGAAGAATCTCTTTCTCATTGACTGAAATTTCAGCATGCCACTGTTGTTGCTGTTTGTGGCTAGAAAAGCAAACGTTAATGTGAATTTAGCTTAAAAACAGAGTTGCTAAATGCAGGTGGAATTGGATGACAAAATTTAAGTGCCTACTACGGCTTGTCACATAATGGGGTTTGTTGAAAGCATTGACTTTCCTTTGTTGAAGCTTGTTGGCATTTGATTTGATGGGTTCAGGTAGACAAATACCAAGTACTTTGCCGAATCCAATTTCTGACATGTGTTTAAAATGTGGTGTGTTCACTGGGTTTGAATTGTAAATACTTCTTCCTTATGGAAATAAGCCCTTTTCGCAGTGAAAAACTAGAGTAGCAGATTAGAATGATGTTGGCCATTACATTTATATTTTATTAATTGCAAAACCATGTGATAACATACACAGCAGTTTTTTTCACTCAATCCTACCCTTAAATTTCCACATCCTTAAAAGAAGAAAAGCATTCCAGCAATATGACTAAGAGTAAACACAGGTAGCAATGAGAAGAAGTTGCAGTAGCACTATGGAAGTGCCAATCTCTAGAGACAATGTTTAGTTTTACAAATGTGTCAGCGTTGTTCCTCTTTCAAAGAAACACACAATGCTTCAGTGAACGTGACATCTTTTGGAGCTGACCCTATTAATTATTTTTGACTTGCTGTGTACTATACATCCACAGGGATTTGCCGAGGATCAAGTACGCTATTGTCAAGGGCTTTTATTTCTCTTTTAAATGTGGGTGTTAGTGAGTATACATGTAAAACTGTCTATTAGCGGATGGTATATGATAGGTTTAGAGATATAAACACATCTATCCTGAGGGAAAAACATGCATAGCAGATTAATAAAATGCCCTGTAAATTTTGTATCTATACTGCTCACAAATTCCGACAGCGCATAGACTACTATGCACAATATCCAATTTCCAGAAGCAGTCTGGAACACATTCTTCAACAGAGAGGACCAAACTCTGTTCTCAATTACACAAATATCAAGTGTTTGAATTCCTACACTAAAACGGAACGACTTACTCTGCATTAACATTGGTGTGACTGAGAGCAGATTCTCTCTCTGCGATATTGTTTGCTCTTTGGAGACCACTGACATTGAGAAGGTGATAAAGGGAATGGCATGTTAGGTACAAGCGAAAAAGAAGGGTAAGAACAGCTGGGGTGAGTAATGAGTTGCGGAGGAACTAACATAGATGCTGAGAAAGTTCATCCTTTATCTGATTCTTTTTCAGACATTCAAGGGACAAAAGATGTGAACAATAGGAAGAAAAAGAGAGGAAGAAGGCAAAACAATAAAAATGTGCCTTTGTGCAATGAAAAGTCACTTCCCCATCACCCACACATGCACAGGTCTTGAGTACAGAATGTATTGTTTCATGTAGTAAAAAAAAAAAAAAAAAAGAAAGAAAGAAAGGAAAGAGAACAAAGTAAGGGGTTTCTTTTGGGTGTTTTTTGTTTGCTTGTTTGTTTATTGGTTTTGGTTTTTTAGGGTAAACCCGTAACTTCTCAATAACTCTGCTTTCCCCAGAAATTCAGCTGAGGTCTAAGGCTCCGTGATAAAGACAGTTGTTACCCAGGATGGTTCTGAGTTTAAAGCATAGTCAGATAAATCTGTCTAAGTTTGGTCTGAGACAGGCCATACCTGCATAAGGAGGATTTGGTATAGAAGGGGACAAAAAATTTGCTGACAATTCAGGGATCACAGTGAATTCCTTATCATTGTCAGATAGTGTTGATTTCTGTTGCAAGACTGAATTTAAAAGAGACTGAGCGCACCATTACCCTGATTGATCCAATATATAGCACTATAACATTTGCTTTTTTTTTAGATTTTGTAATTCAATTGACAAGTCACAATATACCTGTACGACTATTCTCAGTTGCCCAAAATGTGGGAGTATAGATGGGAGTGTCAGTATAAATGTGCTGGAACACATTGACTCCTAGAGGAATACAGTCTTGCAATATAGGCTACGATTTTACAGTCTGCTCTCTATGGACAGTCTTTAATAAGAATTTCCTATTTGAATCTAATTCCAGTATTTGATTACTATCTTTTCCTTGTTCTTTTTTTCTCTGAAAAGTACCATTTCTACCTCTGAACATTCTGCAATTCAGCATTTATAAGCAACTGAGTGCTATACGCAAAAGTTTTATGTTTGCTAATGGTTACCTGTCGGGTTATTTGACTGTGCCAGAATTTCACCCCTAACTTAAAACAGCAGAGATCAATAATTGAGTGCAACTGGAAGGAAAACAGGGATTTTTAATGGCATCTTTACAACCCACTGGAGGAAACATAGAAATGGCATTGAAGTAGATGTGCATTGTTCTTCTTGCAACTGATTACGTGATCCTCTTTGTCTGCCATACTGCAGGAGTGGAGATGACGGTACAGGGTGATACTACAGAAGATACACTAAGCCATGCTGCTTTTGGAGAGAGAGTGAATTAACTGAACTATAGCTGAGTAAATTATAATGACCCCGTTTTACCTGTGTATACTTTTTAATGAGCTCTACAAAGAAGCACAGCATTGTGCTAGTCAGTCTTGTTAACATCTGGAAACTGTTGAGCTAAACAACTTTTAACCAAGATAAAGCTGATGTTGATGGAGTATGGAACAAGGAAGAGCTGTAAACAAAGCAATGGCCAAGTCTGCATTGTGTTTCATTGCCTCTGTTCTCTTGGCTATTTTTTTGGCCAAGCTTCCAAGTAGAGAAGATTTCACCAAAACTATTTCACCTAAGAAAACAATGAGTAAAATAGATTAGAGAACAGAGACTTCTGAAGAGGTGCATGTGAAATATTTAAATTAGTTGATGGACCTTCTCTGAATCCATATGAATCTATACTACAGCCACTCAGAAGAAATTCACTCTGAAGAGCATGGGGATATTGTTATCAATCAGATAGCTTCCCACCTAAAAAGAGATCTCAGCTAGATAATAAATTCCTTTTAAACTTTTATATACTTGAGGCTTTTTTTCTGGCACTTGTCATAAATATTGATTCTTTTTAAACCAAGAATGAAATATCAGCTAAATGTTGTCATTAATACTATGTGAATGATTGTTTTGTTTCAAGTTCAGTACTTTCTTTTAAATTAAATTAGGTTGGCAGAAAAACAATTCTTTGTATTTTTTTATTTTCATTCTCCTGTTGGAATACAGCCCCCCTTACTTTATATCAAATGTTCAGTTCTGAAATGCAGTACTTTTGTTTGGGATTTACTTAACACATTAATTAGGTACATCTTAAAATTTACATAAAGCATTTTCTTAAACTACAGTGTTTTATTTTAAGTTGTTATTAATGAATGCTTCAGCTGAAAGTTTGAAGAAAAATCAAACACTTTCTAAGATTCTGAAACATGCGTTTTTCAACTGAAGGCACAGACTGAATGAATGGCGTGTCAGACCCTGATTCTTCAAAGCCTTGTGTGTGTGATCTTTCACTTTAGATACAGCCCTGTTTTCTGCCAATGGAATTTTTGTAGGCTCAACATTCATATATTTCAGGAGTGCATCTAATTGCAAGAAAACACATAAAAACATTTAGCATCATGTTGTTTGTGGGTTGACAGAAGTTAATGATTCTGTCTTCATCCCAGCTTCCTAAAGGACAGCTGTCATCCTGAACGCAGCAGCATGACTAGAAAGAGGTGACAGGAAGGACTTGTAGCCTTACACCCTATGGAAAGGGGCAAACCAGACCAACCTGAACTTCATCCTAACTCTGCCCTCCTCCCTACGCATGCCTGCTCAGGGATGGACTGTGTCTCCTTCAAGTAGGAGGCACTGGCCTCTGGTGATTCCCACCACTTGACAGACCTGTGGTTGGACATCCTTGCTTCTTCCTGTGAAACTCTGCCCCTGTAGTTTCTGCAATAACGAAGGAAGTTCTTATTACATCTGTTAAGCCCCGTGCCTTGAAAGCAGAAAACTTAAAAGATATAAGCAACAGGCATTTTTAAAAGGGAGAAGCTACCTTGTTTCATTCTGCTGCAAATTTCCCACTTTAACTCAGATAAATGTCACACAATTAATAATCACCAGTAATGAATATGATGGCTCAATTATTTGATTTCATTGGGTTTTGACTACTTAATTTAATTTGCCTGCTTCATAGTATTTGATAAGAAAATGCAAGCTGAGCCACAAGAAGGTAGCTGTACTGTAGAGTTGTACTAAAATCATCAGAGGCTGGATCTGTTCCTTACCCGCTGACAGGGTAATTTTTCTTGCTGTCAACACTGTTGCAAAAGTATTTAATTTTATTGATTCTTTATTCATCCATTTTTATTATTTATACCTTTTATGTGGCTCTCCAACAGGAGTTCATTTCTTGTAAGGCAATACCATGTCACCTGTTTTCTCTATGATGAGTTTATTCATTCTGATACAGATAAAAACCTCTCCACCTCCATGTTAAAAATTATTATGTAGATTCTTCTCTAGAGTTTCCACAGGCATATGGCTGTGCATCAATTTTTTGTTAGAAATGTCACCAAGCCAGATAAAAGTTGATCGAAAACATACAGACACACATACGCTCCCATCCTGCTCCCCCCAAATTCAACTCAGATGAACGCTGTTTAAGTCAGGAAGCTATAGATGAAATACTGTTGGCCTCTTCTATAAATGGCTGCTATCCGAGGTCAGTTTTCTCGCAGTATAGGATGCCAGAGACTTACTGCATGCACTGTAAATACACTGAATGGGTCAGCACATTTAACGGGTGATCATGTCTCACTGTGGTTATGTTAACTGGTCTGAGAGTGTGGTAAAGCATACCAGATCAAAGCTCAGCAAAAGTTACCATCCTTTACCTTTATGACACTGTCCCAGCTAAAGGGGCCTGGCTGACTGGTAACTCATTACACTGTGTTAACCTGCTCATTTGTCTGAGCCTCAACTTCCATCCTTTTCTCTTGTTTCATTGACAAGGTGAAAGCAGTTTGGAATCACTGTCAGAGTCCATTTGAGCAGTACTTTGCACAGAAGGATTTTACATCAGTTGAAGGAAAAAAAGAATTGTTAACTATAAGCAAGTCTTTTGTGGGAATTAGTTACTCATTAGCTCATTCTTTAATTTGCACAAATAAGTGAATAGAAAAACTTAATTTTAGGAATTCAGGGTAAAATGTGAATTTCAACATAAATGTTCTTTTAATAAGTTGTGGACAGACAGTGGAACCCCACTGAAAAAGAAACTCTATGTTTTCCTGTTCAATCACCCTTCATCTGTTTGAATTTTAACACTAAACTATAAATAATCTCATTTCTAGAGGAAAAGGAGAATTCTTTGAATAGTTTTATCTTACAAAATGGGCTTAGAAACTTCACTTAATATAAGAGTAAAAAAATGCTAAACTTACAGCAAATAGAAGGAGACCATTGGAAGAAAGTATAGAAATATCTTCTCTATGTCATTGTTGAGTAAATTCTCAAAGTTCGGCTGTTGAATTCAGTAGACTTCAAATTACCCTGTAATTATTTACGATTATCATTATGCCTTTTATTGGAAATCTATTTTAAGTTTGCTTTTTTCGAGTGTACTTCCTGCCCATACTTTCTTTTCCACTGGATACACCCATTAAAGTTTAGCAGCTAGATCGTCAAGAAAATATTTTAGTTCAGACCCTTTGCAAAAAATAGTGAAAGTACCAAAGTAATCGGAACTCATTGCTAGACACCATTCACCTATTTCAGTCCTTATTGTCCCACACAATTCTGCTGACTTTGTTATTTTAAAATCTTTGAGGCATAAAATTAATCTTAAAAGTTGAGTAAAAATTAGGGGAGGGTGTTGTTATTATAAATTTAGAAAGTGGTGAATCTCTTATACAGATTCACATTAGACAGAGATTGTATCAGAAACACAGTGTCCAGATTAGATCCTGCAAATTCTGATCAGAATTCTTGACTTCCTTTGTTTTGCTCTATGTTATCACCTGGGACAGTACATGGCAAGTTCTTGGACCTCTATGGAGGCCATTCTTGGTTTATGAAAAACAGATGTGAGAGAGATGCAAGATCTGTATGTGTGGGCCAGCGTCCTCACACTCAAAAGCCCAGAAATCAAGCAAATGCACGACCATCAATGTGTAAAGAGACATTTGGAAGAATAGTTGCTCTCAGCATTAGGGAAAACTTGAAAATGTTTACAACTTCAGGGTGTACCTGGGACTTAAAGTCAGCCTAAAAATGCCATTTTCATTACCCCTGAAAAAGGAGAATCATTTCAATGAATATGTAAAATGCAAACACCGTGACACCTGCAAGCAGAAGCTATGCTAGTTTCTCAAATTAGTTTAGACTTCACATACTCCGCCCCCACCTTCTGTTTAACAAATGTATGCATAGATGATAGAAAAAAATAAAGTCTCAGGAAATAAAGTCTACAGAAAAAAAACCCACAAACCATGGGAATGAACTAATTCTCCTGTCACTCAAGTAGTTATAAAACAAGCCAAGCATATACGGAAGGTGAATGTTAATGACTAAGGAGGCAGACAGATGGTCCAGCTTTTCTTTAGGTGGTTCATGATACTTTATTATTCACAGAAAATTGTCTTTGATAAATGGATACAACATTAAAAAGCTATACAGGCAACAGATGGGTCACCTTTTGATTATGGACAAGCAGAGTACATTTGAGAGATTTCTGCCACCTTATGATTAGTCACAAATACAGGGTGGAGTTTTTGGGTTTGGTTTGGTTTGGTTTATCAGAGGTTGTCAGTACTAGACTCCACATTTGTTTCCTGAACTTAAAAGCAAAATGTCATGCCACAGAAATCATAAATTGTATTAAGTCTCATGTTCACTCCATAGTGATGACATTTTCTTGCTAACATAATTGCTGGTACCTCAAGATTGCTACTGCAGGCACTGTTGCCTTAAGGGGAGTTCAGTGTGTTCTTCAGGAAATGCTTGAGTGTCTCAGAGTACTCAGCCAGCCCCATTCATGTTTTCTAGCAGCAGGAACTTTTTTTTTTCCTATGTTGAGTAATGATTAGGAAAAAATATATGCATAGCCAACTAACCAAAGGAAACTGAAAATTAGCTGGCTAGATACCAGCTGCTAATACTGATAAGGCAAAGGCCTTTCTTTGCTCTACAGACAGAAATGTAATAGTGTCTCAGGAAGAAAAGATGGCTTGTTCCATGCAGAAACTGTGTAAATGTCTTCTCAAAGTAGACTTATCTCCGGGTCTGGTTTTTAATTTTAAGAGTTTTATTTAATTAGTGCATAATTTCTTTTGGAAAGTGAATCCTTTGAAGTAATTTCTAATCTCTCATAGAAGCGGACATATTTATAACTTCAGGCTTCATTCCCAACATCTTTCCCTTCCTGCTCTCAACCTCACCTGCCAGGGATGTAACACGTGGCTGCAGGTTTGGAAAGGCAGTCATTCCGTTGCACCGCATTTCTTCCCTACACAGATTTATGGGTGGAATGGTTAACAGTGACCCACTTGGCGGAGTTTCCTTCTCTGCAATATGACACAAATCCCCTAGTTAGCAGCTATGTACATGGAAATCAGGCTTCCGGCAGACCAGTACTTACATGAATAAGTTTTACCTGTTTTGTCAGTACCAAAATGTAGGAGAAACAATTTGCATAGACAATTTGCAGTTATGCAGGGGGAAACCAGGTCAGCTGTTTAACAAACTCATATCACCACATCCTTATGTCTACTCTTTACTTGATTTGAAAAAAAAAGGACAACAACCCCAACTCTGTCGACCCCAATTTTGCAGTGTCAGAATTCTGTATGTCCTCAGCAGTTGTATGCTATTTATCAAAAATATTAAAATATAGCTGCTGCATCTAACTTGTATTAGACTTGCCATTTATGTGTAATATTGAATCAAGCATACTGTGCCTTGAATTCTTCTATCATCAGTTCACCTGTGTACTCGACCAGCGTCTCATGGGTATAGATACTGCATTTCAGAGAATTTGAACTTCTGCAAGCTGGACAGTTAGATAGTTCTGGCCAATTTAATTATGCAAATGGGAATCCAGTTTCTCAGGAATATATTATCAGCATTACTTCAAAGACTTGCATAGAATTCTCTCCTATCATCTTTTTATGGGTTCTTTTTCTTTGTTGCACAAGTGAAAATGAAATATTACAATACATTGAGAAAATCTGGTGAGAAAATAAATGAGCTAGATATATTTGCAAATACCTCCTGTTCCAGGCCTGTAAGCTAGGAGTAAGGAGATAGAAATTTTGTTCTTTCTTCCTCTCCTGTCTTGCATATATGCTTTTACAGAAAAATTCCGTGGAATTTCAATGAAAACAGCATTACAGGTATTTTAAATCACATCAAAGAATTTAATAGAATGTCTAGGCTGTAGTATTCTAATATGTATTTAAAAGAATACATTGTAAAAGGAAATCTTCTCATAAACCCTTTTATTTTATAGAAATGGTTTCTTTACAGTTTTAAAGGATTCTTTGTAAAACTGTAAGGGTAACATAGCTAAAATATTTGATGTGCTTCAGAAGTTAGCATTGGGAAATTAGCCTAGGAATTGAAGAACTGGTGGCATTTTGCACTCCTTGGAGTGCAAGAGTTCCTTCCACTTACTTGGAAATGTGAAAGTTGTATCCTAATGTGCGTAAAGTTCTAGGCACATGAAAGACTCTCTCTTTCCATATTAAAGTAAGTCTAATCAAGAACCTCAGCACCCTGGTGGAGTCTCGCTAATGTAATGAAATTAAATAAATAGGGGTATTTAGACAATTATTTTACAAATTGTTCTAATATTTTGATGAACTATTCTTCACTTTGCCCACTTTTTCAAGCTATTGGTCTTTTCTTGGGAAAAGGAGACTATTATTATTAAGGAGACTTAATATTAGCACTTGAGTACCAGGAGGCTGCCTGCTTGATGTGTTGGGGCTAAGGAATCTTTTCTAACCACTGTCTCTTTCTCTGCATTAGTATAAAACAGAACCACTGATCTGCATAAACGTCTTCTCAAAGTAGACTTATCTCTGGGACTGGTTTTTAATTTTAAGCGTTTTATTTAATTAGTGCATAATTTATTTTTCGAAGTGAATCCTTTGAAGTAATTTCTAATCTCTCATAGAAGTGGACGTATTTATAACTTCAGGCCACATTCCCAAGGAGTGATGGTAACTATAATTGTAAGTGTAGGTCAGAGCTTATAACACATCCCAATAGCTTTGAGTGTTAAAAAGTCATAAAATAGCTTCACATTTCCATTTTTATAGTATGAGCACATCTTTCTACAATGCAGGACAGCTTGTAGGCAATCAACCTATCTCATGATCTTAGTCAAGAAGTGGACTTCTGAAAGTTTTTAAAGGGCAGGACCACAACGTTAACTCAGGGCAAAGAAGTTTTTTGCTGTCATGAAATCTAATTTAATTGTCCTGCCATTAAGACTGAGCTGACTAAGGTCCTCTCTCTCGTGTGCTGTTTTGACGGTAACCCATTTTTGGCTAACAAGGTTCTGCACTGAAGTCAATCGCTAACAGTAATACTAATTTCCCTTCATGTTAATGACATAAAAATAAATTATCTAAAAAAATTGTTTAAGCTTCTTTCATTGAGGAAGAAAAATTCACACCTCCAGAGCATGAATCATCTCACTTAGAAAAACATGATGCTAGTGCTCTCCATTAATTCCACAGAGAAACTAGATTAATAATGTGAACTAGGATGTTCTAGTTAGGAGAAGGAAATAATTCCTAAATGAGTAGATCTCTGTGCTTTGGATAAAGCTATAGATAAGCTACTAAAGATCGATACTGTGTTAGCTCTCTATAATTTTTCTCGGCCCACCTTTGCCTCAATGTATTGGCATTTTATTGTCATTTAGAACCAAGAGAAATGAAGAAATATGAGGTAAGTTAATGGCATTAGATATTTAAAAAAATAGAATGAGTAAGAGAGAAGTCATTTAACATGTGGTTTGCATTGAGATTAAGATTTGTTCCTTAAATTGACTTGTTTAATCCTTACTTATTTTATTGCTTTAGCTCAAGTACATATAGATGCAATTACTTGGTTAGGCAGAGACCTACTTGGTTTATGTCTCTAATGTGACAATCAGGTCTGTTTTGTCCACGTGACAGCCACTTTTCCAGTTATTTTTTATTAATATGAATTTCACAACTTCTGATCATCATATTAGTGACTAAGTCACTGGCTTCTGGGTTCTTTTTCCTCTCTGCTACTGACTGTCTCTTTAATCTTGCATTCTTTTGTTTCTTTTTCTCTACAGATTATGAGACTTTTCAGCGCAATGAATCATCTGGAGTACTTAGGCACTTGTTGGATTTTAATCAATGACCACATTTTTATTTATTAGTCTATTTTCCATTGACACTGTATAACATAAGGCCTTCCCCAATGAACTTGTAATGAAACCAGTAGGAACTGTGGATAATCAGTCCTTGTTGGAGAGGTAGTCACTCTCTCAAAGAATTGTGATGAAAAAGTAATTATAGCCCAAACTGTGAAACTCTCAAAGGCTTTTATGAACACCCTATTCTACATGCACATTTCAATTTACAAGGTTCATTTGAATCAGTGGCTAAAAAGAATAATGCATAACATGGGTGACAGACACTTGATACTTTAGATTTACACATTCAGTTGATTCCTTAATGTCACTATTCAGTGACACTATCCATTTTTTCATTGTCTAGTTCATTGGTATAATATTTTTGATTGAAAGACAGTTTGACACGCTTGCAATTCCCCTACATGGGATTCTCTTACTATCTCATACTCCCCCTTTCAATTTCACACCAATAAGCAGTGCAAAACTGAGAGAGAAAAGGACAAAACTTAGTCTTCATGAACGCATGACTGAAAATGCTTTCAATGTTTTAACTGCTGACAAAAGCTTGCTGGTGGGCTCTTTAACATGAAGAATAAAGCCTTTGTCATATACGTTGTATTGAAAGAATTCTCTGCATTGTCTGGCAATTAATCCTCTTAAACCATTGTTTGGTTACTTGTATGTTAAAACAAGATTTAGCAGCCAAAAATGTGCATACCATTTAAAGTAAAGCACGTTAAATAGCATTGCTGCCAGCCTTTAAATTGGCCAACATACACATCCAGTTCCTGTTAAATATCATTCAAAAATTATGCTCAATGAGAAGTATGCATGTTAATACTTTATGATAGCAGCCAGAAGTGCCAGTCTTCAGCCTGAATGTAATTTGCCAAGACTGTCTAAACACAGACCACAGAGAAATACCTCTCTGGAAAGTCTTACAGACTACAGGGAAGGCAAAAAAACCCAGACAGACATAGAGGTGGAGATCAGGAAGATCAAAAAAATAGTATCAGTCAGCATAGTAAGTGACGATCTTAGCACAATAATTGTCTCTCTGATTTTGGTGGATTTAAGTCACAAGCAGAAGAGTCTTGAGATGAGAAATTTTACTTAATTTGTTGCTAATCAGCTCAAACTTTGGAGGTGGGCCTGCTCTGGCTTAACTTGCCCACAGCCCGCAGTCCCTCAGGGCCGCCCCTGCCCAGCCCGGCTCCCCGCGGGCCGCGGCCCTTCGGGGCTGGCCGTCCTGCCTTGCAGCACGGAGTCCCCTCCAGGGTGTGACCGCAGTCCCTCGGCGCTGTCGGTTTGTTTCTTAAATATTGTTGCACAGGGAGCCCCTCTGTTTCTGTGCCGGGCTGAAGCTTCTGGGGTTTTCCGGCGCTGTGCGTACCGGTTTCTGATCCAGCTGGAACCGGTTCCGGCCGGCCGCTGGCGACTCCCCTCAGCCCTCACCCAGCTGCCTCCTGCGCCGTTCCCCTTCCACAGAGCCTCTTGCAGTGTGCGGCGAGGGTAGGTTTTAAGGAGGGAAATGGAAAAGGGTAGGGACAACAGGGACTGTCGGGTGTCTAAATAGACAGTGGGGATTATGGAAGATTCTGAGAGGCTGACTAAGAGAGAAATTACAGTTGATTATGGTAAATTTTGGCAAAGCAATTTCCCAGCGGAAAGGATTGTCACACTGACAATACTACCTTTAGTAGCATTCGCTTGTATTTGCAATGCCTACTTTAAAACATATTCAAGATGAGAACATACAGTCCAGCAGTGAGCAATTAGTACAGTCTTGCCCTACTGATACCGTGCCCTGGCTCAGCTAATATGCAAGCTGCCATTCTAGTGACAGGCTCTACACATGATAAAATGATCCACCTTTTGACAGTTGCCTCATGTAATAGCATCATACAGCATTAGGAGTCAAAGGGAGAAAATAACCTGAAATTCAGTGGTAATTACCATGAAGGATTTAATGCTCAAGCTTAGATTTTGCAAGATGCAGAGCGAGATTTTCAAGTCTTTTTATTTCCATCCTCACTGCATCATTAGATTAATACTGAGGTGTTTTTGATTAGCATTCATTTCAATCACTCGCTACTAGTCATGCTTGTGGTGAATACTGTAAATACCAAGACAAGACAATTTATCTCTAATAGACATATTTCACAGAGTGCGTTGAGTGACCAAAGTCAATTGTAAACCAAAGATAGACCAAGGTAGAAGGAGTGGAAAAGGCGAGAAGGGAAACTGCAACAGTCTGGGGGTCTGGGTCAGTACATTCTGTAGGTCACTGTCATGGTTTAGCCCCAGCCGGCAACTAAGCACCACGCAGCCACTCGCTCGCCCACCCCTCCCCAAGGTGGGATGGCAGAGAGAATCGGAAAAAACCTCACAGGTTGACATAAAAACAGTTTAATAGGACAGCAAAGGAAGAGGAAATAATAATAATAATAATAATAATAATAATAATAATAATAATAATAATAATAATAATAATAATAATAATAATAATATTACTGGTAAAGGAATATACAAAACCGAGTGATGCACAATGCAACAATTGCTCACCACCCGGTGATCGATAGCCCATCCCCAAGCAGCGATTTCTGCCCCCGGCCAGCGCCAGTTGTACATACTGAGCATGACGTTATACGGCAGGGAACGTCCCTCTGGCCCGGCTGTGCCCCCTCCCAGCTCCTTGTGCACCTCCCTGCGGGCAGAGCACGGGCAGCTGAAAAGTCCTTGACTGAGTATAAGCACTACAACTACTTAGCAACAACCAAAAACATCAGTGTGTTATCAATGCTATTCTCATACTAAATCCAAAACACAGCACTATACCGACTGTTAGGAAGAAAATTAACTCTATCCCAGACGAAACCAGAAATGCAATGCAGAGAGATTAAATCACATGCCCTTTCCTGTCTGGACATCAATGGAGTATTTCAACTGCAGCCTGGGACACCTTGGCTTTCGTGAGTTATGCAAATCATCTGAAGCAGGCCACGTCCACGTGTGCTTCTGAGATAGAAAGGAAAGCTCATCACTGGTGTTATGATTCAGAATTTATTTTAAGAGAAACTGTAAAAGATACTTTAATTATACTGTTATAGATTAATATTACATCAGGCAGTGAACCATGAGACAATTGCTTTTTATGGTTTTATCACTGTATGGTAATTTTTACATACATTTCAGCAGCATCCACTGGCTCCAAGTGTCATCAGGGCACCAGTCAAGATGGGCTCTGCATGCAGAAGTAAGTTAATTGGGCCCTGCTCTGAAGACCCTATATAGTAGCTACAACATGCCCTAACGTGGGAGGAGGAAAAGAACCACAGGTTGCTGAAGTGGTTGCACTATTGCCACACAGGTATTCTATCAGAAATAGTTACATATCTTGGTTCTGGCACTTGCACATTCTACTTTCATGAATCATTGCTCCCTAGTGAGTAAAACAACTTTTCTACAAATATATTTGTCTCTTACAGCCTATTTTTGCTAAATAGGTTTCAGCTAAGGAATTGAAGTTTAGCTATGCATTTGTAAATGGTTTTCTTCACGTGGGATTATATATTAGGCTGTTTGGTATCACATGATTCTGCTGCATGTCTGGATGACTTTAAGAAGATAAAGGGTATATAATGAATAATATGCTTTATACAAGTTTTGAGCTAAATTATATGGTATGTTAAAATGTATGAAAACTTTAAATTTACTAATATTTACATACATGCTCTGGTAGTATTAAATAATACAAGCAGTGAATTCACCATTTCTATTCACAAAAATTATTAATGAATCAATCTTTGTATCATACAGCCAGCCACAGTCCTTAAGATCATTAAAAATTTCTGATACTTATTTTATATTAAAGGAGAGGGAGAAATTATGGAAATGTGTTCAATGGCAAAGAAAAATACAGGAATATTTGCTGTGTTTTTCAAGTGTACCGTTCTATTGATTTAAGCAACGTGTAAAAGGAAAACTAAGAAAAGTGGTACACTAGCCCAAGTAGCAATTGTATATTTACTCTGAATTGCTCATGTTTCCTTCTGAAAATTCATAACCTGAGGTAGAACTGAGCAATGAAAGAGAAAAAACAAGCGTGTAAAATCAATTGATGTGCTGGCTAGCTACCAGAACATCTTTATTTTCAATAACCATGTTCAACCATGTTTTATATCTATTTATCACTGAACTCACTGGACAGAACAAAAAGTTGCTAATGTTAATACCTCATGAATATGCACAGAAAATATTCCCTTTTGGTTAAATATCAACATTTATACTAACCTTTTTGTTCTTTTGTGTTTAATAAGAATGACAGATAGTGGGTGCTGTGGGCTAAGGCTGTTCATTAACATTGTTCTCTTGGGTATTCTTGACATTTAATTTTAAGACACAGGTGAAATGAATGTAGATCCTGTATGTAGTTTTTGCATATTAAACATTTCTTAAAAAAAAAAAAAAAGCAGTAAATGTAGGGCACATCCTCAGAAATACCATACACTTTTTGAAAGAAGACCCTCATTTTTAGGGAGAAATAGCATCTGATGATCTAAATGAATCCTCACAAATGCTTGCTGGCATTCAAAAGTGAAGATGAGAGTTCCAGATTAGTATGCTCACTAAACTGAAGTACCTGTTCTGGCATGAACATGAAGAGCCCATCAATATCAAGCCTACTTAGCTTACACACCTGTTTTATGCCACCAGCAATAAATTTGGTATACCATTCAGTCTGGTGTGAAAACCCTTATGAACATATGGAAAAGATGTGGATTATCCTTCAGAGGTAGAAGACGGAAGGGGCAGACAATGTCAAATAATTCTACATACTATAACAACTCACTTGTAGCAGTTCTGTGATGAATGTCATTTAAGCTTTTCATTATATCAGTGCATGCACATATGCATGCCTGTACATGTATATATATTTCATGTAAGATGTGAGGGTTTTTTTTGTCTTTGAATATTTTGGTCAGTGCAGTATCTACAAAGCTTACCACTACCAAAGCCTGTTACATTGAAGTTAACCCTGTTCATCCAGGTACAGAGACTTGGGGAAACACTTGGAGGAATACTGTGGGAACTGAAAAGATGCAGACCCCTTTCCATTCCATCAGTGGAAAAGTCTCATGCCTTGATACAAGTAGGTAAAACACCTGCTTGCAAATGATGTAACAGTCAGGAGGGTGACAAGTTGGTCCAGAAAATCCAGTTCTGTAGATGATGACATGCAGTAAGCAACTCATTCTTACGAGTCCGCCTTAGGTTCCTCAATCTGTTTTATGCAGAGCTCTTCTGTAGTGTGGTTAGGTGTCAAATAACTGTTAATCCGCTTTTACCTCCATGGCTTCGGTTTGATTCTTGGAGAGAATGGAACAGTTCTCTGAGGAACAATGCAGGACAGTAATCACTTGTAAAAGTTTATATGTATCCCAAGGTCATTAATAATTTGCCTTGGCCCAGGAACACCAGAATTACTTTTAGTGACCACATTTTCATCTTATACATAGCAATTGTGGATTTCAATCACATTTTAAAAAAAAACTTGAGCATTTAAAGTAAGCACAGTTTGCTCTGTATCTAATAGCTGTGCTCTGGCAAAATTACTGTTCTCCTAGCAGAGAAGGTAACCAACATTAGAAAGAAGTCCTTATTGTAGCACATCTTGTTTTTACGAGTTCCCAAGTAAATTCAGCCAACGGCCCCTGTGATGTAGATAAGAATACTGTTACCTGTAATGCCCTGACTTTGCTCTAGGCAGGAAGATTTTTTCTTTTTCTTTTCTGAAGTTACAAATCTTCATCATTATAATTTTTTGAGCAGAAAAGACTGGGAAGAGTTCAAGGTTTTTCTTTTTATAACACACATGTAGTTTGCAAGAATTATTTCTATCCTGTTTTTTAATCTTGGGTTTAACAGAAAGAAAACTTTTGACACTGACAATGTCTTGGTGTGTGGGCTTGTCTTGCTTGAATCCTCTTGTGTTCTTGCATCTGTTGTGCAGTCTGCTAGTTCATATAAAATATATTAAAACACAATCACAAATTACATTGTATTTTTAACTTTTTTAAAAGCATCTAGATCTTGCTTGGCATAAACAGTAGACTTTTTTTTTTCTGATATCTTGGAGAAAAGCAAAAAGAAATCTTAGAAAACTGTATAAAGCATTTGTAGGCAGATGAATCAAAATCTCCTTAGGTGACACAACATATATTGTCTAATTTCAAAGACAGCCGTGTGTCATGATATTCAGATATCAGCTTTCCGTAATGCTTGTATTTTCAAGCTTCTCTATTTGCTTTCTCTTGCAAAGCTCAGCACATTCTCTAGAGGAGTAAATATTACTAGTCTCATCCTATACCTGAGAAATTGAGTCATTAGGTGGTGACAGCAGTAGTCTAGCATCAAACATACTATTAGAAAAAGCAAAGGAAGATTAATGAGATGGTGGCATAGATGCCTGGGTCTTGCTGTCAGATTCTGAGGCTCATATCTGAATGAAAACATCAACAGTAGGTATTGAGATATTCGTCCTAGAAAATGAATCTGGATGAATAAGATCGTACAGGATAGAAGGAAGAACATTTTCCCCTCGAGCTCCCCCAGATGGTGTCTGTATGGACCAGCAGACTGCTGGCGTACTTTGTAAGATCGTGAGGTTCATATAGAACAGGTCAACTTGAGGCTAACATGAGTTTGCAAGTTAGTGATGAAGAAGAAGGGATGAGGGGATTATTTTCCACTGATGGAGTTCAAATAATTTACCTCCATAATCTCTCTTTCCTTCCCGTTCCTCCTCCTTCAACTTGCAGCCTAGAGTTCATAAATATACCTTTGTCATGAAAACGCAAGGAGAAAGGAGCAGTACTGTAACTTTTAAATTTATGGTAGAAGTCTACTTAAAAGATGATGAAGTATCAGCACAGGGAGGAAGATACCATGGCTACTATATCCTGCAATGAAAAACAAGTCAGTCCCATCTGTGGTTGCAATGCTAGGTGGGTTTTCATCTAATGTGCAATCAGAACACCCTGTGTGAAAAGAGGTGCTCACTGATGATCAAGCATTTGAGAAACAAGAGTGCTCAGCAGGTTTTAAAGGAAATCAGGTGAAATCTTCATCCAGATTCCACTGCTTCTTTATATGCTGTATTGCACTGATAGAATACAATGATGAATCATCTGTCATGTCAGTGTATGACACAATATATTTGTGATGAGTAATGTCCTGAACAAAAATTTCATGGCACCACAGTAGAATTTATCCATCTTACACTCACCTTGGCCTATACATAACCAAAACCATCAGGCATGATTTTGCACAGTGCAGAGGCACAGTATTGATCCTGTGTTAGTGAGATCAACGCTCCGTGACCTCTGAATTATCTTTGCCATGTAACCGGATGGAGGCTCGAGAGCCAGGTTGAATAGTTAATCACAACCTGAAGATCAGCTGTGGTGAGGTGGGAAACTTGGGTAAAGGTGAGGATCCTTTAAAACAGAACAGCTGGTTCCAATGGTTGCCCTTGACTACAGAGTACACAAGTAGAGCTTGAGGGGGGGCTGCCTAATTAAGCTCTGGAGCACAAGGCAGCAGGAGCTGTTGGTGTTGAGATCCCAGAGACCTGAGGGAGGCTGAGAAGGGAGGAAAGGTTAGTGAGAGGCTGAGCAAACCCTGGGAACATGCATACCACATCAGAAAGAGGTGGGTGAAGCACTTTTAGAAACAAGTCTGTTTGCAACAAGGACAGCAGTGCAGCACAATTGTGAGAATTGCTTCTGGGTATGGAGGTTAGCGCTCTGTAGGCACTGCCTTCTGTTGGCTTTATTAATGGCTAGTCTAACCAAAATTTTGGGATTTGGTTTGTTAAATTAATGTGGAGAGTATAGTTTGGGAAAGGAGGGTCTATAGCATTATATATAGCTATATTCTATGTGAGGAAAATGTTTATTATCCCTTTGGTTGAATCAAGTAGCAAATAAATGTGTGAACTAGGGAGTGTTCTATGGGGGAAGGTGGGGAGGCATTTTTACAGTCCTCTTGTATTTCCTAAGTGGCTTCATAGAGCTGCTTGTAGGCCTGAGCTACCTGTTCCTAAACAACATACTATGCCCGCAGGTCTCCTGCCTGTTCCTAGCAGACACAGTAGGTAGCCTTTGTGCCTTAATTAAGACTATACTGGGCTGGAATAACAGCATCTGAGGGAGGGCTCTAATCCATGGGGTAGCAAAATCTTGTGTAAAGATTTGTGAGAGGAAATAGTGGCTGTGCAGTTGTCGTCTTTCAGCTCATTCAGCCACTTGCTAGCAGAAGATTCAGAATTTGCAAGCCGGATGCAGATGAATTTTCCCAGGGGAAAAAGGGAATTAAAGGAAAAACTGGAACTGGGGAAGCAAGAAGGGGCATGAATTTCTGGTTGTGCTCTCTACCCTTTTCCCTTGTGCCAGAGGCTGCTCACAGGGCAGTGCATTTTACTCCCCATAGCTCAAGGCTATGCCTGAAGGCACCTTTTAGTATTATCCATTTATACTAAGACTGCACACCTGAGACCAGCCACAATAGTTGAAAAGATTTCACATAAGAAAAGTCCCATTCTGCCTGTGGTTCTCTAATAAAAAAAAAAGTTAAATAATCCATGTGGCTTTGTTTATAAAAGGAATGTGTCTTTTAAAAGCAAAAATTTGCTGCCAACCTAGATTAACGCAGACTTTCAAAAGCAATTTTAAAAAGCAGTAATGTACTGCCACACCTAGTCTCTCCCTACTCTTCAGCAAACAGGTTTTTTGTGCATATTTAAGTTCACTGGACTTTCTTACACATCTCCTTCTGTTGCTTTTTTAAAAATTATGCCTATGTAATAGTATACCTGCTAATTTAGAGATAGCAGAATATTAAACAAACTCTGTGATGGTTCTTTAGAAGGACCTAATTTATAGTAGCAGAATGATGGTAAAAGCTATCTGCTTTAGACAGAGCCCCTTTGATGGAGAAAATTCAATCGGCTCAGAAAAGTGCTTTAACAGAATTCGGGAAATTCTTTCTTGTGTTTCTGCCACTTCTCTGAATGTCTTTAGTTGGCATTTCTTAGTGTTTGCGCTGTACATGGGTGACTTGGGAAAGGGACTTCTGTGTGTTAGTGTTAATCTCTTTTTTTTTAAAGCTAAAAGAGAGACATCTTCCCAGTGAGAAACTCTTAGTATAACATTTTTGTAGCTGAGCCATGTTACAAAATCCTCTATTGTATATGGATGGCTGGGTTCCTGTTCTCTTTCAATGTAAGAAAGGCCAAGGTGTGTAAACCTGCAGCTGCAACAAATCAATTGTTAAGATGATAGGGAACAGCAGGTCAGCTTTGCAGTTTAAGCTTACATTTGAAGATAATTCTTGCTTCAAACCTCAACAATGTTTCTTGGAAACTAGTTTGCTAGTTAGTACCCTTTGTTTGTCCATAAATAAGCAGTGGTGCAAAACTGGTAAAGGTTGGCTGAGAGAACAGGAAAGATGATGTCCACACAACCAAATGGTTTCCCAGACTATAAATTGGGAGCTCTTGCTTGGAATAACTTGTTAGTGTTTCTTCTCCAGCTGTGATAGCTTTGTGCTGTATTACCACTATGATAAGCCTTAGTCAAGGCTTTGTGCTCATCCATGTGCAGCAGTGTTTAAGGTAGTATAAGAGCATAGAAAGAGGTTAGCTCCTGTTTTTGTGAGGAGCACAGCTGAGCTGTGACTAGCCAAAATCTAACACAGGCAGGCTTTCCTCAACAAAGTTCATGAATCTGAGAAACTTCACAATTTGATTCCGTGTGTGTGTGTAAAGGTTTTTTTCTTTCCACCCCTGCATGTTGAGGTTGCTAAACTGACTCTTTCTACACTGTTAAATTAATTTTTTCATGTCTGCTACTGAAATGATGTGAACCTCCCAGCTGTGATGTGGCACTTTTCCCCTGCCTGGAGCTCAGCTTCTTACCATTTGGATGATAAGAGAAAAACAGAACAAATCCCTTTATGCAATGCAAATGTTTTTGTGCTATGTAGTAACTCAGGGCTGTTTTGATAGGAGGAAGGTGGTGGTAAGAAAATGACATTCTTCAACCCAGAGCAAGTTTAATATTGGTGCTGTTACTAAAGAATTGTGGTTCCTTTCTTTTAGGTGGTGCCCAAAGCACTTCTCAGCCTTACTGCAGTTTTCATAGGGATTTTTGCTACTAGTGCCCCTGAAAACAACATGAGAACTTAAACAGACAAAACCAAACAAAAAACCTCAACAGACCAAATGCATAAGGAAAACTGGTTCCCTCTGAAGTCAGATAAGCTTTAAAGGACTTTCACAGTTCTATGAAGTGCTGTTAACAGAAACAAAAGAAAACAAATGGAAATAATATAGTCTCAGTGCAGACTGTTTTGCATTATAGCTTAGAGTTGCTGATTTTCATTGTTCTCAAAACAGCAGAAAATCTCAGGTTGTGGCAAGAGCAGGATTACCTCATTTCACAACTGAACTAGCTTCCTCCTTTGGCTTGTCTGAGTCCTACCAGGACAAGGTGTATAGGGCTGCGCAGTTTCTAACTAGTAGATTAAAAAGGTTCTCTTTCTAGTTTCCTCCTTGTACTTAAGGATCAGAAGAATGGTGATGCCCTTTCCTTCTACCTGCTTTGGCCCAGCTGGGTTTGCTCCCTGAACTGTGAGTTGCAGTCAATCACAGGGGAGTTCCCTGAGTTCTGATGGCTTTTAAGGTGTGGTAAGGGATTAGAAGTAGACCTTGTAGAGTTAGATGTCAAAAGGGAAAGCTAATAAAAAGAAATGTATTTCAAGGGAGAGTGTAAATATGCTGAATGCTTTGAGGAACGCTGATAGAAAGGAGAAGGAAAATAAGGAGAAAACATAGGAGAATAGTTGGCTGCTGCTGAATGCAGTGTTGGAGGTGCAGAACTGTGCGCAGGGTAAGTGGCAAGAACAGGTTAAAACTTGGCATGGTGAGAAAGAAGGTATTTGTAAAGACTTGAAGGAGATGTTTGTTTGCAAGTAGAGTAGGGCTTTTTCAGTTTCACAGAAATGGCTGTACTCCTTAGGGTAACAGTGCAACCAAAGAGAAGTTCAGGAGAGGAAGTAGAGGAGATACCAGAATCCTATTGAAACTGCAGGGGATGTCCCTTAAGATGAACATAGTTATACAAGCTGAGGATTATCCAGTGTAATGAAGTAAATGAAAGGATCTCAGAATTTCCTGTTACTTCCAAAATGACTAAATCTTTACTAGCCTTGTTGTAAAAATCATACATGCTGGATCACAGAGCTTTTGTACCCCTTAAGGCAAGGGACATCACAAGGCCAATATGTTAGTGTGACTGCCAGTTTCTAAAACACTTAAATGGTGTGCAGCTTTCCAGGATTCCCAAGTAAATGCAAGCATACTGAGAGCAGCTATGGTAAATTCACTGTTCTGAAGATTTGTGTTGGAAAGCTGAGCTTAAGATCTTGAGAAAGTGTATTGTAAAGCTGATGGGGATATTTCTTTCTCCCAGAGAATATCACATTCTAGACTTGAATGAGTATTCCACTACTTGTCATATTGGTTTAAACATGCAAAAGATTACTCAGTGCAATGTGTGGTTTATTAGTTTGTTTAAAAATAGATGGTTTATTGTATGTTTTTAAGAAGCAGTTGCTTCCAGCAGCAGAAAGGTCTACCCCCCTCAAAAAAAAAACAACACCAAAACACCCAAAAAAAAAAAAAAAAAAAAAAACCCGAAGAAAACAAGCAATTCTGATTATATTTGAGCCCCAAAACAGGATTTTGCAGGAAGAGGAAAAATTCTGTTTGGTAAGTGTAGCTGGTTGTCTCATTTCTTCACAGAATGAGTTGGGGAAAGCCATATTGTACATGTGTGGTAGCCCATACACTGTATTTTTACTGGGTAATTTTGAAGATGCTATACACCAAACAGGGCAGGTGGCCTCTTGAGCTAGGCACATTATAAATATAGGTGTGTGTAGATGTTCTGCCCCAACAAGTTCAAAAGATAACATAGTAGCATGGAAAAAGGAACATGGAAATGGGCAGAGTGAATGACATAATTTCAGCCTGTTTTATGCAAAGGGTGTTTTGGCTGGAATGGATAGTTAGTAAGTGGTATTTTATACTACCAACAGTATTGGATGTTGAGTGCATCTGATAAAACCTGACTCTATATGAAGTGTTTTCTTGCAAGACTCTGTTCCAGTTGTGAAGCAGACCAAGCTGATGACTTGGTGCTAAGGCTTCTTACTGAACAAGATGTTCCTTTTGCTGCTTCTGTCTGAAAGTACAGCATGTGATTTCTGCACAGCAGTTTTGTTCGTTTTACTGAGCAAAGTAACTTTTAGTGCCCCATTAAATCCTACTTAAAATTGCTTATCTGATCAGCCTCAAGTTGGCTATTAAGGACAACAGGCTTCTAACAATGCTCACTATGTAAATTATTTGCATCTTCTTCAAGAAAAACAATTCACTATTAACAGAGGCTCAGAAAATGTTACCTCATATTGTAATTATATTTTTTGTAGAAATATTCCAATGCACCCGGACTGTTTTGCTGGCTGAAAAGAGTTATTCTAAAAATGCCTCAAAACCACAAACAAAACTAAGATAACATGACTGCTTAATACAACAGGTGTGGCTGACCCAATGCTAAGGAGAGTAAATAGAAATTAATCTGCTGCTGCCCTTGTTAGTCAAGCAGATAGACTGTGATGTGCAGGTACGCTTTTCTCTCAAACACCAACATGTCTTGACTGCTGTTTGTATTTTATTTTTTTAACCTCTACTTCTGATACCAAAAGAAACTAGACAAGTTTGTTGTAGAAACAGATCTTGTCATGTGTTCAAAGTTGTTGTGCCTTTTAAAGTCCACAGAAGTCAATGTGAGACTTTCTCATTGACTTCACCTCCATTTTTACGTAGCTCTAAATTCAGTTATATGTCTGAATTTGAACAAGAAGCAGGAAGGAATACAATATAGAATAAAAATAATAGATAAGAATGCTGAGAAATGTTTTGACTATAACCCATTAAAGACCAGCTCAGTGCTCTTACAATCTGCATGAGTTGTGATTCGGGAGAAAAGACTTCAAAAGCATCTTAAGGGTCATTGCCCCTGCCACTCATATGGCTTGCAATATTGCCTTGCTCTATGACTACCCTTTATTGCTGAATTACATAAATGTTTCTAAAATAAGACAAGTTGCACAGGCAATTACCTGGCCTGCTCCTACAGCCTGCCTCTTAACCAGGTTACCAAAAAACACCAGCAACCTACTTGTATGTATTTAGTACATTTCATCAGTAGATCTCAGGCTTTATGAGGACTGAGACATATGGAATTGACTTGATTTGCTTGAATTATATGTGTAAGTAGTATAATCTTATACAGGTATGCTATACTAAAAATAGAAAACTACTGTAAATATACTACTTGATGCAAAGGTCAGATTCAGAGGATAACTTTCTAGTTTACTAAATTGCTTCATAATGGTGTTTTTAAAACATAAGTTCAACTGTGTTGCTCTCTAGCTGTTATACTTGTAAGCAGATGCGAAGTTTGATGTGCTACTGAGACTAGATACAGATTTTCCTTTAGCTAGAGACTGTTGTGCTGCTGGTACACGCTATTCTTTCTTTTTGTCCCCAAGGCACATGTGTACATTTAACTGGTAACTGCAGTACCTCTGCACCTCCAGGCATGTAATATTGGACTCAAAGGTTCACATAAGGGTGGATTTGTACCTGACAGCCCCCCACCACTGCAAAAAAAGCTAGTCAAACCAGAGATGGTAGCTGCATGATAGAAATCATTGAGCTGTTACTTAACTTTAAAGCTGTTCTGTTGAAATAGCTTCATAATTGCCTTTTTTTTAATGTTTTAGTTAAATATGCAGTTAAGAGTTTTTGTTAATAAGGTTCAAAAAGAAAATCTTTCGGACTAAGGTGACTAAAGGAAACTCAATGTCCTAAACCTGATTCTCTTGATAGAACCAGTGCTGGTCTATTGACAGAAAAGAAACTGAAAAGTCCTGTAGGCTGAAAATCCTCAGTGTGAAGCAGTAACTTGTATGCAGCTTGCACTTGGGAGTTAATAAATGGCAGAGAAATAAAAATTTTCCATTGCCTGCTTTCATGCTGAAAGGTTCAGTCAATGAATGCTCAGGAAGAAGGGAAAGAATAAAACCTGCATTATCCCTGTGCTTTCTCATCAAGCAGTTCTAAAACTTCTTGCAAGTATCACAATAAAGGAAAGTGTTATAGAAAGAAGGTACAACAATGACATGTAGCAATTTTTGGGACCTCCTTCCTCGCATGAGAAGCAGTGTGGAGAAAAGCACAAAAATGCGTGTTTGAACTTGCATCAAGTTAGGTGATGAAGGTAGCTGTTGTGAATTCACTGGAGATTGGTATGACAGTGCAGTGGTCAGGGTAAGGGTGCAATTTTATCCCTACTATTCAGCTGGGAAGCTAAGATGCAGTAACACCTTCAATGTGGGATCCTGGACCTGGCACACAGCTTTTCTAAACAGCCAATACATGTCCTATGAAGCTGCCCTTACTCCCTTGCTTGTCACATCTGCAACCCCTTAATGAATCAGAGTATTATATCTCCCCCGTGTTGTTATCCCAGGAATTCCCTGCAACATTTGATAACCAGCAATGCTCATCGACCTACTCCAGTAGTGCTTTATGTGTTATTTATTGGTCACTGAATGTGTCCTTTGTGGTTCTCTAATTTAATTGGATTTTTTCAATTTACCTTTGTTTGTCTCTGGTATATTGCAAACATAGTTAATTGCATGTGAAAGTATTCCTCCTAGAATAACAGTAATAGAAACTAGAATATTATGTGTGTTTTCTCTATCTACTTATTACACAACAGTGTGTTTATATACAGTGTACTTTTTTATTATGCACTAGCACAGCATTCTGTAGGATGTGGAGATGTGCCATAAACACAGATAGTCCTTCCGTATTTACATTAAAATTTCCTTTTGAATATTGCCCTTCGTATTGTAGTTTAATCCAAGCTCACTCAGCTTTCTGCCCTTTTTCTCTTGTTGCTTTCCATTTATGTATCTGAATGCTATTCCTTGGTACACAGTCTAATTTCAATAGTGATTAATTTGGTGACTGGTCTGCTTAAAGGATTCACTGGTTTATGACTTTATTGACCCTTATAGCTGAATTTATTGGTGAGATTTTTGTCTTCAGAAGCATGGTTATAGTACTGTTGTCAATGACTTTGAAATTGTGATCTGTGTTACTTATGGTTTAGGAGTTTGCACTGAGCGGTAATCTATTGGTACATCTATGATGTACTTAAGGTGGTAGATCTCAGGCTTTCCTGAGGCTTAGGATGTCCTTGTGATCAGTGAGGTCTTCCTGAGAAATCTGAACTCTGTCTGAAGCAGTTCTCGCTTCTTAGAAGTTCCACCTGCCATTATCATTTGTATTCCATAAGCCTTTAAGGAGATAGCTCCACATCATTGTGGAGTGGAGTGGAGAACATTAGGAGGAAAGATGTTTGGATATGTTTGCTGTTATTAGCTGACAGATGCTCTTTTCTGCAGGGGAAAACCTCCAGTGTCTCAGGTGGATCATTCTTTCTCTTCCCTGCATTATCAAAATCTAAGTGTCCTTTTCCCAATTGTATTTTATCTTTCTCTCCTACAGCATAATTTCCTGACAATCATTTTGGTTTCGCCTCAATGTTTTTGTTCCAGTCACAAGAATAATTCGACAGTGTTTCATAATTGGTTTATGATGTTAGGAGAATAGCTGTTTTACTATGGCAAATCATGTGAGCTTGTTTTTGCTAGGAGGTAATTGGGGTAGGACTTAAAGTTGAAGGCTGGCTTGCAAGTATCTCTTATTGACCCTGAGTGAATATGAACAATTAAAATTCTTGTGTGATTCTGAACTTAAGGTCCTGGGAGTGGTCAATCCAACACAATGTTTACTTGGATTTTGGCCGGTGGCTATGGAGTGCAACTATTGCATCTGGTACATCTGGATCAGAGTCATTGCTCTCAGTTCAGGTTTACTAGTTTTGGTGTTGATGTGCTGATACATATGAACTAACTTTCAACTGTTTTCTAGTAGCTGCAGTATCACAAAGACTTCTGGAATGTGCCGAAGCTACCTGGGGAAATGAGTGAATGCTCAGGAGGTTAGTTCCTGTCAAACCTGGAGTTGGTGTGGATGTGTTGCTAGCAGTGCCCAAGTCAGCTAGTGTAAAGATACCTTAGAGATGTCTGCCCTATACTGTGTCACAGCAGTTACTAGATCAGTGAACTGCTACTGGGTGATGGATTCATGGTTGCTTGATAATTCCATTCACAGAAAGGATATAACAGGACCTTTCTGTGTCTTAGGGAATAAATCAGGCTCACCTTGAAGCATGTCTGGGGTTCTTCTGAATCCCACCTATGACCTCCTTCAGATATTAAGCTTCGCATTATAAAGGGGTCCCGTAAGAAAAATGGGGACAGATTTTTTTAGCAGTGCCTGTAGCTATGGGACAAGGGGTCATGGTTTTGAGCTAAAAGATGGTAGATTTAGACTACACATAAGGAAGAAATTTTTCACAACGATGGTGGTGAAACACCAGCACAGGTTGACCAGAGAGGTGGTAGGCACCCCATCCCTGGCAACATTCAGGGCCAGGTTGGATGGGGCTCTGAGCAACCTGCTCTAGTTGAAGATGCTCCTGCTTATTGCGGGGGGGTTGGACTAGATGGCATTAAAAGGTCCCTACTGACCCAAAGATTCTATAATTCTGTGATTTTGTATTGAGGGTAGAATGGAAATCACTGGAACTTTTCTGGCAATGAGAAATGGTAATTTTGCGTATAACTTTCTCATAAAGGCTGCATACGAGAGAGTGAAAGGGAGTGCTTTAACTACTTGATGGTTTGAGCAAAACTTTTGCTATTGCAAATGGAATTGAGGATTTCTGTTGGTTGGGGTGTTGGACTAGGACCCTAAACTTTTGGGGAAGGATGTAGGTCGAGAGGCTTTTGACATGAAAATTTCCCAAATGCCTTTAAAAAGCTGCACACTGATACACCTTCATAGAGATTCAAGCCTATCTTGTTAGGTGTTACTTTGGTTGAGTATAAGTAATGATATTTTAGGAAATCTTGAGGAGGTTTCTAAAAAGACCTTTCTCCTGATGAACTGTTTCTTTATATTGATGTACGTAGATGTGCAATAGACACAGGCTTGGCAGCTGGTGCAACAGGACCAGAATAGTGGAACAAATGTCAGAATGTATTCACCTTTTGCCAGAAGGTGCGATTCAAGAGAAAAATATTATGAAACTGCTGTCAAAGTCTGGTGGGTCAGACTCTTAATGTTTGTCATTCAGCCCTTTTGGTGTTTCTAACTGACAGTCAAGAAAAATGAGGCAGAGTGGTACTTTCAAGACAAAGAAAATTTGATTTCTTTTCTGAAAAGTAGCAGGGTAGCTGCTAGCAAGTGCAAAATTATGTACAGCAAGGCACCTGCAGGTGAACTATGTGCTGATAGTCTTTGAAGTTTTTAGGACTAGCATTATATAAAATGAGGAAGCCAGGTTAATTTTTAGACAGTTTAACTGGATCTCAACATAGCTGGGAATGACTACTGCTTAAATAATTCCTATGGAAAGGACAAAACATTTAAAAAATGCTTTCCTTAAGCCCAAGCATCACAGCAGCCCAGAGGTGATTGCTCAGAATTAATTCATCTAGCAAATCCTCTTAGTAGGAATGCCCTTAATCTGACAAATGGAAAGATGTTCACTAGTCTGGAGTCTTTCTGACACATAATCCATCTGCTTCATGTGAGGGGTGGTTTGGCTTGGAGCCTCCAGGAATTCTCTGAAGGTAGATGGTATAAAATAGTTGCATGAGATCTTTGTCCTGGTTTCAGCCAGGATAGAGCTGGTTTTCTTCACAGAAGCTAGTGTGAGACTATGTTTTGGATTTGGGATGAGAAACTGTTGATAACGTGCTGATGTTTTGGGTTGTTGCTGAGCAGTCAAGGACAGTCCAGCTTCTTGTGCTGGCCTGCTAGCAAGGAGGCTGGGGGTGCACAGGAAGCTGGGAGAGGACACAACCAGGACAGCTGACCCAGACTGGCCAAAGAGATACTCCCTACCATACGATGTCATGCCCAGTACATAAACTGGAGTTAGCTGGGGGGCAGAAATCACTGTTTGGGGACGGGCTGTCAATCACCGGGTGGTGAGCAATTGTTGTATTGGGCATCACTTGTTCTTGTACATTCCTTTGTTGGTACTATTATTGTTGTTATCATTGTTGTTTCCTTCTCTCTTTCTGTCCTATTAAACTGTGTTTATCTCAACCCATGAGGTTTTTTTTCTAATTCTCTCCCCCGTCCCACTGCGGGAGGGGGAGTGAGTGAGCGGCTGCGTGGTGCTTAGTTGCCGGCTGGGGCTAAACCACGACAATCTTGTACTTGTAAATTTGTAAAACCACTTAACTTTGGTTGTAGTTGTTTTAGGAGGTTTGACTTGGTCAATATGCCTTGATTCAAACATTTGTAAACAAAGAAAAATTTTGGAAACTTCAGGCTAGATCATCTACTGGTAAGAAGGCTTTATCTGAAAGAGAACTTCAAATAACAGGCACTCTAATCCAAAATCAAGACAAAGCTCAACTCCTTTCCTATGCTGTACCCACTCTATCGATTGATTCCTAAGCAAAGCTTGCTTTGCCTTATTCACTGGTTCAATTATAAGATTTTATAATTGACTGCTATTAATTGTTAGAAATGTCTTCACATGATTTAAGAATGTTTGTTTCAAGAAGAGATAGCAGAAATAACTTTTTACCATTGTTCCAGCCAGATTGGCGTAATACCTGAAACTACAGAAGATCAATCCCTTCTTTGAACTTCTGGATCTATTGATAGAAGGAGAGACATTTTTATCTTGATAGAAGACAACGTCAGCTCTCTTATAAAACTTGGCTCCTATGTAAATACAAATCTAAATGGAGTAAAGAACGATTTTACCTGATTTATGGTGTGACCCAAGTCCTATAATGTCCTTCAGGTCTGATTTAATGCTGGAATAGTCTCTGGGTTTGACTTTCCAGATCTTGATGAATGGTCAAAAAAATGGGTGAATTTGATCTATTGTTTTCTCAGGTGGGCCACTGTTCCTACTATGTGCTGGACAAAATTGCGGAGGGATTCAAGCCAAAAGGAAGGATTTTCTTTTGAGACCCCCCCCCCCCGCCTTTGCTTTGAAAGTTTTCAGTGTGAAGGATAAAAAAAGTCAGGAGAAATTAATGTCTTATGTTGAGTTATTGTCCACATGGGCCAGGCTGGAGATGTGCTGAACCACAAACACTTTGACACTTCCATACATGTCTAGATTCACCACTTTGAAGGAACCAGCAGGAGGTAGGTAAACAAAGAAAAAATTATGAGAAGATGTAGGTATTTCAGAAATATCTTCTGCTGTCTTCTTTCTGAGCATGT
Organism: Phaethon aethereus; assembly: GCF_964289735.1. Classification (NCBI taxonomy): domain Eukaryota; kingdom Metazoa; phylum Chordata; class Aves; order Phaethontiformes; family Phaethontidae; genus Phaethon; species Phaethon aethereus. The sequence continues at coordinate 8,280,378 of NC_138594.1, forward strand.
AGACATGACCTTTGAATAATATGAAAGATCTTGAAATGGCACATGCTGATTTCAGTGGTGAAAGTAAGACCCAGGAATCAGCCAGTGAAGTGAAGCTACTTCCAACTGTCATTTTCAAATGAATCATTAACATCCTGATAAATATGCACAACAATGAGGATGCTACTTTATTTGACACATAGGTTGACTTGCCTGGAAAATTACCTGTTTGCTCTACCTGGGTTTAATTATAAACATTTAAATGATTAAGAATTTCACCCTACCTGAGGGAGGGTAAAGGAGAGTTGTATGTAGCTATGTTGCCTCCTGTTGAAATGATGTCTGCTTTCTCCAGCTACTGGAATTGGATGATCATCTGCTGGGATTATTCCAGACACTGCTATAGACAGCAAAACAGAAAAAGGGTGAAGAATTTCTTCAGTAGACCATAGTTAAAACAGGCTATAGATTTGACTGCTGGTCTGCTTTCTTGTGAAGTAGGGATGTAACCTGGGAAAGAGGATGAATATAATTTCAACCTCATCAAGGAGAAATATGCTGTATCTGTAATTTAGAGGTCTTTCCTAGTCCCTAACCAGGAAGCCTGCGAAGCTCAGTGCAGACAGGCTGCATATGTTTAAGCTACCAAATGTTTTCACTTCCCACTGGCTTCATATACTTTGACATTGAGAACCTTGCAGTATTGAGCTCTAAATCAGTTGATGCATTGTCACAGCTCCCTGAATAGATGGCCAAGTCATAGATGAGTTTTATTAACCTTGCCTAATTTTAACTGTGTACCAAATTCTGCTTCCTTTGCTTCTGTAAATGATCCCATTGGTTCCACTTCATCTAAGTTACTGGCATGTTACTTGCCTTTGAAGTAGTAATCTACAAGAATAAATTAATTGATTTTAATTAATGTGAAGTATAGAACCGTTCAGGAAGTAAGAGGAGATTTTGAGACAAACGGCAACTAAATACTCTCTAGTTACAAATGGAAGTTATATGCCACAGTGCCATTGAAGTTAATTTTGGAGATGCTAGAAACAAACCATGATTTTAAACAACATAAGCTAAATGAAAGCATCAGTTATGCTGCTACAGTCATCTGGAGATGTGACAAACAGCATGTTTTATGACTGAGCCTAATGTATCCTGGACTTTCTGAGGTGTGAAGGCAAGGATGACAGACTAGCTCACCTGGACCTGCTTGGCATTGTTATAAATGGCCGTGTGGTTACTGAGACAGATGGTCAGCCTTGCTAGGAAGGATAGGGCAGGTAGCTGCCTGCAGAATTTCTGCTGCTTGGTACTTTCTCTTGGGATTGGTGTCAGCTTCTGCTAGTTGAGTGTTGTAATGATCATGACTTGAGACCTTATGTGTGGATCAGGCTGCCAAAACCAAGCTGATGAGGTCCGGAGTTTGTCTTGGCTATGGAGGTGACCTATGTAACTCAGGCTGGGGTTTTTCCTTTACTTACAGTCCTTCATCAGTCAGTCCAGATGATCTGGAGTTCAGTTTGTTTAATACTTGAGGTGCTATTTAAGCACTCTGGCAGGACTCAGCATTAAAGAAATGTGGCAGAGGTCCACAGATGGTGTGGTAGGATGTGGTAGTTGGGGCCAAAATGCAGAAAGGCATTTAGATAGAAATTGCATCTGAAGCAATTAACTGCTCTGCCTGAAACTTGCTGGAAAAGATGCTTGAGCTTTTTCTTCATTTTTTAAAATGGTGTTAGTATATGATCTGTTGTAGTGACTCTTGTGATGCTTCTTCAGTAGCCTGGTAAATCTGAGATTACAAGCTTAGAAGGCCTCAGATTTAGGAACTGCACCATAAAAGATTCAAGGATTAACAAGTATTTCGCAGAAAAGGTTCTTTGACTTAACCTGAGGCTTGGATATAAGGTTCTTAAGAATTTGTGGAAAACAGCTGCATGAGGGACCCCTCTCAGCTAAACTGTGTGAAGTGGCAATGAAAATACTTTTACCTGCTCTCTGTAGTAGCTTAAATTACCTTCACATACTGTCCAGGAAAATAAATAAAATATTGGCTTGCCCTCTGTTAAAAAAAGGAAAGCCATTAGTCTGGTGTTTTCTTGAATGCAGTTTGACCCTATTGTGTATATACAAAAAGAAAAGCATTCAGTCTCTGCTAATGCAATCAAGCAGGTATTACCTGCTGAGTCAGAGGCTTACAATCTGGAATCACAATTCTGTGATAAGGAACAAGTGGCATGCAGATGGCAGAAGCTAATAGTCTGATCCTGCCATCAGGACATGTAGAAGAAATTACCATCCATAGAAGATGGAACAGTTCTGATGGCTTGGAATAGACCTGTACTGCCCTAAATTTTGTATACTCATTTATATGACAGTGTTGTTGTTCTGCTGCGCTTAGTATTATTTTTAAACTGGCATAAATAACTCCACAAGACTGAGGATAACAGGGGACTGCAGGACCAAGGTAAGGAGTCTGACTTAATCTTGAAAGGAAATGATGCCACTACCGTTGATTTCAGCTGCAATTAATGAAGCATATTACCATGACTAAAGCAATAGTTGAATCTGGTCTCAAGGATGATGTTGCCAAGCTGTAATGCATAACTGCTACCCAGGTACCTTTGTAGCATGGAGACTGGAAGTTTATTCCCTTTTTCGTATTGTAGGATACCTGCTGTGTTTTGCAGTTTGAAGATTCCCCCAGGCCTTTTCAGCATGTCAGAATCCTGAAACTGATTATAGTGGCAGGATTTTTCTGCTTTGTGTTTCAATAAAAATATTTTTGCATTGGGGCATCACATAGTTAAAATAACTGATTTGAGATCTAGGGATCTTGTTGAGGTGCTTATAAATAAACTATGATAAAGTCTTACTCAGACACATTAATTAAAGTCCTAGACAAGTGGCTATTAGGAAGTACTACTATGAAGACATAACTACATATAAAAGCTTTGCAATTAAATAATGCTATAAAGCCAAGAGACAGTTTTGGTTTGAAACAGCACATGTAAGTGTATAATTTTTATGGTTGTATAAAGATTGGATCTTGTGGTCGTGTTGTTAAGAGATCCACCATCAGGGTGCAGTCCAATAAATTGTCATGTTGGCAAAACTCCATGAAACTTGCTTAAATGCTGTCAGGTATCTTGGCATGCTGCAGTGTGCTGTTCAACAAGGAAACTTGGAAGCAAATAAAATTTCTAAGAAAATGAGTAGTAACATACAAACCACCACATGTTCTAATATCTGCAGTGTACTTGGTCTTGTGAAACAACCAAGTGTCTACATAGTTATTTTCATCTTAGGGACAGAAGATTTGGAAGGGAACATTCCAGTTGCCTATGAATGTGTGAAGCCAGTGGAAAAGATGTTCAGTCCAGAAGGATCCATGTCCATGCTTAACAGGCTTAGTGAGATAGCAGTATACTGCGTAACTTCTAAATAGCAACAACAATTTGACTTATACATGAGAAGGGATGGTTGGTTGTTTACATAATTTTCAAAAAATTATTTTTGTATTTATGATGATAAATAGGTGATAAAGTCACTGAAGATGGGCCTGTACCTACACTTAAATTACTACTAAAAAATATTTATACTGAAGACATTTAATTAACATATGGCAAGTTCATAAATATGAACTTGTGATGTGATTTATAAGATTTCGTAGCATGCTGAAGCAGTTTAACTACATGTATTCAAGGCAAAAATAACTGAGTTTAAGCTGCACTTTGTGGGAGCTGCAACTCCTATTATAATACTCCAGTTTTCAGTGGATGCTATCTAGGAGTCAAATGTGGCTTTCAACTTGTATTTTTGTCTGCAAGGAATGGCTGTGTAGCCAACATAGCAAATGCTGATCCCAGACACTTACATCCCAGTAGTCTTCAGTGAGCGGAAGGAAAAGTTATTGACTGAGCCAATATAAGCTGGTTCTGTTTCTATCCGGGTTTGCCCTTTTGAAGTGGTGGATGTGTTGAACACTGGTGTATCTTTATGGTACTGTTTGTTGATGGTAGCTATTATGCTGTCACAACTGTGCATAGCTTCATGTACATGCTGAGGAGAAGGGAGACATGTAGCATGTAGCTCTGCAAGGCCGTGTAATTTTTTTACTACTTGCTCCTTGGGTATTTTTGAAGGGGTAAGTACTGTCATTGGTATACAGGAGTTTCTACTGTGAAAACACTTTGCGGGTAACAAGTTGTCTTTGTAGTATAACCTTTATCCTGTGTCACAAAGAGTTTACTTTGCAGAATTCTGAATTCTTTTCTCTTGCCTGGAAATTTGATCCTGAAGCATCTAGTGTGCTGGCATAATTCTCTTTAGACTAGATATTAGGCAAAGTTTCTTTGTGGAGTGAGTGTCAAGCATTGGAACAGGCTGCCCAAGGGAGGTGGTGGGGTCACCATCACTGGAAGTGTTCAAAAAATGTGTAGACATGGCACTTCAGGATATGGTTTAGTGGGTGTGGTGGTGTTGAGTTGATGGTTGGACTTGATGAGCTTAAAGGTCTTTTCCAACCTTAATGATTCTGTGATTCTCATTACTTAAACCTGGCACTCATTGCTTTTTTAGTCTGGGTGCCTAGAATTCAAGGGCAAAGTCAGAGGTGCTGCTGAAGTAAAATTTTCAGTCTGGTTTTGTAAGAGTACCATGTCCTTGCATCACTAGCCAGTACATGACAATTTTTGCACTAATGGATTAACTTCAACAAAATTTAGATAATAAATGTCTGCAGGAATGCAAGTTCTGTTAAAATAACTATCACTGAAGGCAGACTAGTGATTCTGTGAACAGCGTGAACACTAACAGCATAGTGTGAGCTCAGCTGTTGTTGGACATGAGAGAATCTATACCATTTCATTTTTGGTTATGTATTTACTATGAGTGGAAATCACTCTAGATTACTTCCCCCTAAGCAGTTTTGACAGAGGAGGATGTTTTTCATTTACCTGCTTGTTCTTGCAAAGAAGTTAGTCATTTGAATTAAAGAATTGAATGTATGATCGGTTCAGCTGTTTCTGGCATATATTTTTTTCTTCCAGGTCCTTAATGTTTTTTAATGATGTTCCTTTGAAATGGCTAGTGAAAAATGTGTATTTAATGTAAAAAAGTATGTAATTGAATGAGGTGCTCACATTTAGATTAGGAACAAATAAAATTTTGGGTCATACAATCAAATGAGATATAGTTTTGGTTTCAGTTGAGTAAGATCTAAGAAAAGTTGATGACTTCTCTGAAGCTGAAGTCCTAAGCAGTGGAACTCTGAACCAGTTATGTCATGAGATTGCCAGCAGTGGGGATTTGAATCTTGAATCTCTATCCAAATATAGGCTGACTCTGGAGTGACAGATGTATATTTAAACTTCCTTTTGACATTGAGAACAGATTGTCCCTTCTTAATGAAAATTAAATATCAACATATTGTATTCCCCCCACCTCCCGGTTTAGGGCAATGTGCACTTACTTTACACCTGTTTTCCAACCATCTCATTCATGGACTGCTGAACTTATCCAATGGGACTTACATCCATGATTTTTATTTTTCCAGCAAAATTTTTATTATCAGGTAACATTTTAAATACTAAGAAAAAGAAGACTTCAGTATGGCTGACTTCCTAAATGGCAGCATTTCCTCCTCCTGGTAATTTCTACCATGTCCAAGTGCTGGACCTCTTAGGTACATTTTCCCTGCCCCCTTATCCTCTGGAAACTTGGTAGTGTTGTAGGTTCTGGGTACAGGCTGCCAAGGATGAAGCTGGATGTAGAATCTAGACATGTTTCTGTCAGAAGGCTTCACTGCTCTCCAGAATGAGTGTATGCCATAAATGGAATTATATGGGTAGCTGGGAAGCTGGATAAAAGTGGATAAAAGCAAGATAAAAAGAATTAGGAGCCAGATTAGAGAGAAATCTTACAGGGTACCTGAAGTATGAGGTTAGGGATGGTTTCTGGGATAGAAATAAAGGGATGAAGTGACAAGTGAAGCCTAGTGTTAGAAAAACAGTAGAAATTCAGGAGTTCTACCCAGGACACATGAGGGATAGATGCACTTATTCCTAAGAGCACACTAATGGACATCTTTCTGATATTGAACCAGACTGTGTTCCTTTCCTTAAGTATGCATGTCAGGCAACACTAGCACAGATATCGGTCAGCCAAACAGATGTTCTTTGATAAATAACACTCCTTGGTTTGAGCTTTTTATTGGAAGCATTTGCTTCATTGATACTTGTAATGCAGTGAGACTTCTATTGCTCTTGTTTCAATTTTTATCCACCTTTTCCCCTGCTGCTTTATTGAGTAGTTTTTCTTCTAATCCTTTCCTTGTTGCTGGAAAATTGTCCATTTTAAGCCTTGATTCTACTATCAGCTATGCCAGCTCAAATCCAGAGCAGCTACTCTGGGGAAGGACATTCCAGTCTGAGTACTGGACTTGTCATATCAGGGTTATATTCTGTCCTTTTTATCAACAGTGCCAACCAGGAATAAGTCAATAAAATAATTCTTAAGTATTGCTTTTCTCTTACTGATTTTCTAAATTATATTCAGGCATCAGAATTTCAACAAAATGCTCCTGACCATGGCTCACAGCTGTGTCTACTATTTGATTAATAAATGCTGTTGCAGGGAACAGCAACCTGCACAATTGTCAGCAACCTGCGAAATTCATGATATTAACTGAGGTACAATGTAAAAATATTTAGCCTGATATTTTTTGATTGCAAGAATTATTTTGCAACAAATATATTATCATTTTGAAAACCTGTATTAGTCATGAAATTGCAAGATAATTTGGATAAACACAGGGAACAAAAAAGCAAAATTTTGCTGTTCTAAGTGATGAGAATCTGACTTTCCTCCTGCCAATTACTGTCTAAATATTATGAGCTTGTGTCTCCATTTGGTTTGGCAATGCAGTTTGTAGGTCAATTTGAATGTGTGCATTTGCTTACATAGATGTAAAATTAGTATGACTCTACCTTTTGCAGGCCTGTAGTAAATAAGCCTCTGATCAATAAATGGGTGTTATTTCAACTTCCCAAATGAAGTAACATACAAATTTTGCTTTGAATAAGAAATATATTGCAGAAAACCATGCTCTATTCAGGTACGATTAGCAGGCAGAACGCTGTCATTTCTGAAGGAAAATATTCATTACAAATTATTTGTTTAGCTCTCATTAGTACAGTAATGGCAATATCTATTATATGCTGTGAGTAAAATTAACTTAGAAATATTTATTTTTAGTGTGCTACAAAAATATTCTCTGATAATGAATTTTTAATCATACTGTGATTGTTGTAATCATTGTGCTGAGTCACAGACATGGGATGGTTTATCCTGGAAACAAGCTCAGCTGTTTGGGAAGAAAAAACACAGTCCTGTAGTGAAACCCCTTAAATGGAGATAAAATTGCTGTAATGTGGGAAATAATGCTCATGTGCAGTTCCCTCAGTGTAGTCATCCTAATACTTTGGTATTTCGGGGCAAAACTTCCAGTCATGCTTCTGGTATTTTCCTGATTTTCATAGAAGACATGCATCTGGATGACAAATGCAAGGTTAGGTCTCATTCGTGCAAGGGTTCATGCATCCTCAGAATCATTAAGGTTGGAAAAGACCTTCAAGATGATCAAGTCCAACTGTTAACCCAACACCACCATGCCTCCTAAACCGTGCCCTGAGGTGCCACATCCACATTTTTCTTGAACACTTCCAGTGATGGTGACTCCACCACCTCCCTGGGCAGCCTGTTCCAATGCTCTCAGTAAAGAAAGTTTTCCTAATATCCAATCTAAACCTCCCCTGGCACAACTTGAGGCCATTTCCTGTTGTCCTATCACTAGTTAGTTGGGAGAAGAGACCAACACCCACCTCACCACAATCCCCTTTCAGGTAGTTGTAGAGAGCAATAAGTTCTCCCCTCAGCCTCCTCTTCTCCAGATTGAACAAGCCCTGTTCCCTCAGCTGCTCCTCATCAGACTTGTTCTCCAGACCCCTCCCCAGCTTCGTTGCCCTTCTCTGGACATGCTTGAGCACCTCAACATCCTTCTTGTAGTGAGGGGCCCAAAACTGAACACAGTGGCCTCACCAGTGCTGAGTACAGGGGGACTATCACTTCTCTACTCCTGCTGGCCACACTGGATCTAATGTTTAGCATTAGAACAGGCACATGGAAATTAAATATTTAAACTTAAGCATTTCAGTAAATGAAGGAAGTGCATATACACTGCAAGATCAGATTTTCCCTCTCCGTGGGACAGCAGGTGTACCAAGGTAAGATACTTGTTCTCGGTAGACAGGGAGATAACCGAAACTTTTACCAACCCAATATGTTGTTTATGATGGTCATGGCAAAATTGGTGTTTCTAGTGAGAGAAAAGAGTAGATTGGGATTTAAATGGTAATTTTCCCAGGGTTGACAGTGAATGTGAGAGCTGGTAGTTCACAGACCCTATGGCAAGAGCAGAATTTTCCCAGGATGTGGATTTTTTTATTCATTACTCTTATTTATACAATATTTTAAACTGGTATTTCAATGTATGGCTCTTGTATTTCTTTCAAAGACCTGTTCTAGCATAGTTTGCACTTTCAAAATAAAATAATCACCTGTGTTTGTGTTAACTTTTCTATGGGTTACTGCAAATGCTAGTATACTACATGGATTGTATAATTACATTAGTTAATAGCTTCCCAGATGTACTGTAAATGGATTGTAAAATAGGTCAGAGAAATTGCTGAAATTTGAATCTTACATATCTGTATGAAGTGTTTTTAAAACACTTTTTTCAATGTATGTTTTTTCAACATTATTTAGCTCACTGAAACTCTAGGGCTCTGCTCAAATTAAGATGTATAGTTTTACTCCTGTTTAAAAACAGTTATGTCACACAGCGCATGTTCAGGACACTTTTCAACTGCAAAACTCAACCACAAGATAGAGCACTCCTGTAAAGCACTTCCAAAAGCCTGAGACCAGAAGATGCAGGTGAATTCTCAGGCAGACATGGAATAAATCAGGAGCAAACCAGACCAGCTTAATGAAGTAAGAGAGCATGAATCAGTTCATCAACTTAATCATCAGATAATGAACTTTCTGATTCACAGTCACAAGGAGATGAAACATTACAGAGAAATATGTCAAGTGAAGAGCAATGGGAATACAAAGGCAAGGATACTGAAGGGAGATGTTTGTTAACAAGCATAGAAACTAGTGGAATGGCTAATACTCATGAAGCCAAGGATCTTTGTTTTAGTCATGTTGACAACTTCAAACTGTATTTTAGTGAATTTTTTACTGCTGCTTTGTAAGCCATACTCAGAAAATAGGGCGAAGCGCACTCTATTCTGTATTGCGGTGGCATCCAATGTAAAAACGGGGACTTGGCACAAGATAAATGTTACATTTTTGGCTTTATCTGTGCGAAATCACAAGAAGTTTAATTAAATGGGATCAAAACACCAAAGTCTGCTTGGACTTTCAGAGTTTGTCACATCTTAGGTTATGCAATCTAAGGTTTCCTTACGCATATTCACGTGGTGCCTCAGTTGTGATTATGAACAGTTGTTAGTGTTGTTTTCAGGGTATTCATTATCTTAAATAACTTAAAGCATCTCTTTGACTTTACCTCTTTGTTAGAGTTCTTTTAAATTTTCTTTCACCATGGTGTTGTGGATGTTTTTATAACTGATGGTCCTGCTGACAGGAAATAAATGGTTCTTAGTAATATAGGAATGTGAGTTGAAGGAAACTAGCTCCCTATGATGGGCAGCTAATTAGGAGCTTTGCTGTCTTGTATTGGGCATTGAACTATGGGAAGGATGATATACAATAGCTTGCTTTTAACACAGAAGATGGTATTGTGGTTCTGCGTTAAGGAATAGAGATTGCGGCAGTTAGATATGTAGGTAGACTACTTGTCTAGAACATATATAGAATGAACCCTGGGATTGTTTTGGTACCAGACATCTTGATAAGACACCTACAAGGCTAAAATGCAATAGTGTAACCATGGTAATGCTGTCGAATTAGGATTGATGTAATGTGAAGAGCTAAGATTGATGTAATATTAGATGAATACATTTCTAACCACCAGGCTAACATGCTTGGGATACACCTTTAGATGCTCTGGTGTATGACGGGCAAATCCCTTTTTATAGTGGCTGGCTGAACCTATTTACACATGTGCTAATGAGATGTGGCAGTGAAGACCTTTTGTTTTCCTCTGCTTTTCTATTGTGTGGGGTGGGACAGCGGGGGCAGAACGTTTGAGGCTTTTTGATTCTTCCCCCGCTTTGTGTGGGAAATTCTTGTTCTGGAGCCACAATAATATTTGACATAACTTACAACAATGTGTGTGTTGCTGCAGGAGATGGGTTAAGCCCGTTCCTGAAAATAGATTCTACTGAGTTGCCATCTTCCCCCCAGATATCCCTTCTTTGTGGGACATTATCAGAGTCTTCTCATTAGTCATGGGCAACTTCTTTTCCCCCAAAAAACTGAGCTGTAACAACCAAGTACAGAAGTACTGGCTACAGAAAACAAACTCTCAATCCAATTTATATGAAACTATGATTTGTTTTTCTAATAAGCCTACTCTGCATTAATATCATATACAGTATTATATAGCCCTACCTACTTTTAGAAATGTAGTTTAATCAAACCCTCATATTTCTTCTTATTGCCTGCTGCATTATTTGTTGCCTCTTCGGTTCAGGGTACATCACCGCAATTATTTACTTCTTTAATTAGCTCTGCATCATTAATCTATGCTGCTTCTCATCTTGCTTTAGATGGAGTAGCAGTTTGCATTTCTGGAAGAGCATAACAGTTATAGCTGCTAGAGTTCCCTTGACATCTTAAGGCCAATATCTTATGATGTGTTATGACTTCTGTGTGCTTCACTGCACATGGATACAGGATTCAAAGTTAGTGTATTGCAGCCTAAGGAGTTTATTTTCTTTAGCTTCTAAAATATGTTTATGGACACTAGATAATGGTACACTTAGAGTCATGCACACTAAATAATGGTGCACTATCCCTTTAAAGCTACTTGAAGTCTGTTTTTTCTTGGTCTACTTTGGGGTTTGTGTAAAGCTGAGCTGCCAAAACAATTGGAAAAGTGTGGTATTAAAGATTCCATTTAGTTTATCAGCTGCTTTGATGTCTGTTGTTGCAAGAAGTTCTAGTAAAGATGATGTGATATCCTGCTGAAGTGCCAGGTTCCACACTACCCTATGTCTTACGCTGCTCAAAGGTAAGACTCTGAGCTCTGCACTAATACATGGTTACTTAATTTTTCACTCACTGCAATTGTTTTCTAAGGGGTTACAGCATGCACACTAGGCTGGAAACTCTAAAGCAAAACACAGCCTGTCTATCTGAAGTCTGGGACCATCTTTGAGTGCTACTCATCTTCCCTTTTCCCCTTTTGCCCGGAGCGGGTCTTCCTCAGGGAGTTTTCTCTTCATGCATTTGTGTGAAACTATGCTCTGTGACACAAATGTCAGATTTTCTTCCTATGTGAGGAGATTTTGTTATCAAAATTACTGCTGCTTGAGCTCAACTCTTGTCCGGAGTCTAGTTAGGAATTTTATTTGTCTCAAGATTTTTACTTAGTAAGCTTTGTCCTTGTCTTATTCTTTGGTGACTTCAAAATGAGGAGATCAGTTTCCTATAAAAGTCTCTTTTTTTTTTTTTAGATAAGAGATTTCCTGTAGGGGTTCTAGACATCCAGCTAAGTTCCTACCGTGCTGGGTTATTTCAATGTGTAACTGCTGCTACATGTGGTAACTGGGCAAAGGAGGTTTCTTGGCTCTTTAGTCTGACAAACCTCCCCTCTTTGAAGTGAGGTGCACACTGCTGGGAAGGAGCTTGGTTGTACCTACAGGGAAAAAATTATGATACATGAGAAATGCATACTACCAACAACTTCTTATTGGTTTAGTCCTTTAAAATTATTCATGTTTTGCAGAAAGAGCATTTTGATTCCATTGGCTTGTTCTGAGATTCTCAAAGTGGTCTCAAGAGGATTAAGATGCACAGTTCCCATTAATTTAAATTGGAATTACCAACAGTTAAATACCTTAAATGGTTTGGGAAATCTCAGTTTTATTTTTATATTACATCACATTCAGTGCAATTAACCTGCAGATCAGGGAACCCTGAGTGAGGTGTGCAGGTGGAATAGTGATTTGTGTTGGTGCCAGGTCTCATTTTGACACTCCTGGCTTGATTAAGTGTTCAGGGGCTTCTGCATGTCCCATGATGAGAGGCAGCATGTGCATTAAAAGACTGCCCAGGAAGGTCAGTCATGCTCACAGATTAGAAGAGCTGCACTCTCAGCTAAAACAATTTTGTTTAGACCATGGTGAGTGAGCAGGAACTGCAGGTGATGGTGCTCCAGAGTTGAGGACCAACATCTATTCTTAAATCTTGTTTATCTAACATTAAAGATCCTGTTTAAATCGGTATGCCAGAGAAACAATCAATTTCTGCTGTCCTGTCAGTGGTATACAGGACAATCTGTCCAAAGGGTATGTTAGATTCTACTGTTCAGAAAAGACACTTGTTCCTGTTTCTTGCCTTGCGTACTTTTGGTTAGCTTGGCTCTTCTTTCATTGGCTGATTATTTCTAATATTCAGGAATAAATCTACAGAGACACTGAAGCTATATCTGTAGCCTGGTGTAAAAGGGAAATGCAGTCATTATGTTAATAGATAAGAACTTTAAAGACCCCAATTATATCTCAGGCTTTCTGCATAACGTTTGGTAAGTCATGTGCTCTCCTTATTTCTTGCGCATCCCTCACAGAAGTCATTGTATGCTCCATGTATATATGAAAGGGAAATGAAAACCGATGTGCAAAGCCCTGACTGGAACTGGAGCCAATGTCTTCATCCCCATGTCTGTGGGAGTATGTCCTTAGAAGTTATAGACAGCACTGTCCATATGATACTTATTATTCAGCTATTGTCAGATTTATTTTTTTCATTTCAAGTAGAAGTCTGAATTTGAAGCATTTTTTAAAATGGCAAATACATAATAAGTAATATATTAAAACCAGCTTTTGGCATTAACTTAGTGTTTCAGGTGTTAGATGGTTTGAAAAGCATGAGCAACAGAGAACTAAACAAGAGTATTCTACTAGAATTACCTTTCCTCATGAATCAACTCAAACAGTTTGTCTTATCCCACCTGAGTAAATTATACAAGGGAAAAAAGATCATTCTGAGCCCTTTACTAGGCGTTAGTAAAAAATTGTCTTGGAAGATTAGGAATATTTTAAAATAGTCCTGTGTGAGTGGTGCTCCAGGTAAGCCCATATTCACACACTTTTCATCTATAAATTACTGGGGGGAATGAATGGTGCTAAGCTGGTCTGCGTAAATGATCAGAGTACATTATTTCCACAAAACAGTGGGTATGGGCTAGAATCAAATTTTGCGTCATGGGTATGAGAGCACTACGCTGGGAAATAAGTACGTTAGGGCATGCAGCTTTCTTAGCATCAGCTATTATATCCTTTTAAACCATATTTCTGGTAGTACATTTCCTTCTTGAAAATTGGGAATTTGTTCTATTTTTATAGAAATGAGCTTATTGCAAATTGGCATACTCTGCTGTGTACACAGCTTTCTGTGCCACACAGGGACCTTAGGGCAATTATCAGAGGCATCCATTGAAGGACTCGAGTAATTTGCGAATGTTATGTTGTTTTCAGATAAAGTAAATAGCTTTAGTACTGAAGGGCATTTAAGTACTCTAACTTTTTGCTTAGTTTGTATAAATTGTCTTGGTTTTCCTCCCCAATTAAAAACATTCCTCTGTCTACTGAGTTTTCCATTTTCATGTGCTTGAGCACAGTTATGTGACTGATTGCCTTTAATGTCTTCTATGAATTTGAGCATATGGGAGATCATCCTAAGATGTAGCTATAAAAAGATGTCAATTTAAAGGAGGTCAGAGACTTTATTAACAGTTTAACACACTGGGTCCTCTGTATGAGGAAACAGATGTTTTTGGCAGCTATGGTACTCTCTTTTAAAAAAAAAAAAACAAACCAAACATGTCTGACATGAATGGTGTTACAAAGGCTTGTCTCCTACCACTAGTGGATTACTCCCTGTCGCAACCTGCTGGTGCACTGCAGAGAAGACCAACAGTTCTACCTATTGCCCATCCAGATCATCACAGGAAGACTGGAGTGCATCCCTTAATCTACCTATTTTTCTATGTCTTCAATAATAATATGGAGAATGTACATCACAAGCCTTTTAAGTCTACCCTCTGCTTGCTTCGGGTTTTATTTTTAAACTGTTAACTGTTCTTTTCCAAAGAGAATAAGCACTGCCATGTTGCACATGTGTTAATAAATGTTTTCAATACATACAAGGTGTTCCCTGAACAACAGAGCTAACAAAGCTTGGTTTCCTCTTGCCTTGCCTCCCATGCTTCCTGTACCCAGACTGGTCCTAAACCCAGATGGCCAACAGTCAGGCATACACTAAGCTGCTGGGTACGTGAAACATCCGTCCCATTCTTTTGGAGTGTGCCTTAGCTGTCTCCAGCTGCTTTTTTCATGAAGCTTTTAGGACTGTAACATGCAAGGCCTCTGCTGCGTTGTTACATGTAACTATGGTTGGTCAGGTTCAAAAGCTGTAAGGGGACTGGCAGATGTTGTCATCCCATGAGCCTTGTTTCCTTAAGGAATCGAGGCTAAAATTACCTTCCTGTATTGCATGGTATTCTATCACAATACTTAATGTGAGTCTTCAGGAAACAATAAATGCGAGGAAGCTTTCATTACCTGCAGCACTAAGTGCACTCGTCATCCTTGTTACTGTGCTAGTACCGTGCGTTCTTAGGATTTCCTGCTTTTTGGAAAGAACTATATGCCCTCCTGTGCTGCATAGCCCTGCTTTGTCAGAAAGCTCACTACTTTTCCTCTTAAATTCACTTTCCTCTTCTGTTTTCTCTTGCCAGGGGACAATTAATTCTGTCATAACAGTATACTTATTTGTCACCACCTCCCAGCTGGTTTTCAGAGAAGAGCCAGGTCTCTGTTTGAGGGAGAGCAGGGGCAGTGGAAGTGGTGCAAAGACTTTCTGCAGTTGACTTGCTCTTCCCTTTTGCTACTGTGCAGAGAATTTTCTGTACTGGCTTCTTCACTCTGCTTTATCACCTTCAGCAGCTAGCCTTACCTTGATTGTGTCAATCAATGAGCCCTCTTCTCCTGTGTTTATATCACTCCTTACTTTCAACTTTTCACTGTTTTCAACACCTTCTTGTGTCTCTGCTGACGAGAGCTTTTGAACAGGTACCCCACTGCACCTTGTCAGATCTCTTCAGGAATATGCATCTGGATGACTGCATGCAAGAAAAGAGTTGGCATCCTTATCTAGTCTGCTATGTATATACCAAACAATGAATTCAGGGTAGCTTAAGTTGGAACTAAATAGGTGTGATTCTTTTGAGATTTTGATTACTTTTCATGGTATACAGTACTGCTGTTCATAGTGAAATTACAATAATCTCAATATTTCCATATAATTATCCTTCGCAGCAAATGTAACATGGGGAAACTGTAAAATATTGCTCACCATTCCTGAAAGGTTGAATGTCTGAAGATGATGGGTAGGTTCCCTTCAGTGATAACAAATGTTTGAATTCATAGTAGCTGACCCACAGTTGCTTTTTGAGCTGTAGGGTTGATTGTCCTGTTGATTTTTCCCTACCACAATCATATGTGTGCTCTGCAATTTGCTTAATTACCTCTTTGATCTTGACCAAATCCTGTTGCCAGATTTTGGTTCTGAAGTAAAACACATGGGAAACGCAGATACTAACAATGAGTTTAGTCTGAATACCTTAACATAGAAAAGCAAATGAATAAATGCATTCTTCCATTTCCTCTCAATTTTTATTCCTTGCTGTCTGCTGTATTGATGGCGGGGTTTTCTGACTTCTCACACCACACACCCACTCTTTTCTTTCTTGGTGTCATCTTTGCCTGTGCTTTACAGGTGTGTCTAAATCATGGTGTTAGCATAAGACTAATTCTAGCATCCCTCCTGCTACTGAGTTCTTTTAATACCACAATCTGAGAGCAGGATGAATGAATCCCTTCATCTGAAATAGTTCACATTTTAACATTATTCAGCTCTGGCAGATTGCTACCTACCAGTATAAAGATGGCTGGATTGCTATATGTAAAACCAATAGGCTGTGGAGCATGCAAAGTTTCGTCAGCCTGTTTTGCCTGTAGGTCTAAAGACTTTGTGTACATCTAAATTTTCATTATCTTTCTTGTCACAGTTGATTATTGGTCTCAGATTTACTTTAGCCTTCCTTACCTCTAAACCTGTCCTTATCACAATGCTCTTGAGGGTAATGGAGGTGAATGCAGTTTTCTATTCTTCATTTCTTTTGTAGTTTTGTCTTGCGCTTTTATAGAATGACTCAGCATACAAAAGAAAACAGCTATTGGCAAGCTGTTTTCCTAAAAACAAACAACCCCCCCCCAAACAAGCCCAGGTTTATTTGTCAGGTAAATAAAATGAACTAATATTGTCAGCAAACTGGAAAGCTGTTTACCTTGCTCAGTCTTTGACTTCCGAGTGTGGAGTTCAGACTTTCTAGGGGCATTTTACTGCCTTGACACATGCTTATGTGGCCAGTTCTTTTCCTGACATGGGGGAAAAGTAAACCTTGCTCACAGCACCAGGTGGCCTATCCTAAGCATATTCGCTGTGGTTCTGTTCATTTTTGAGTCTTGTTTTCTTTTATGTGAGGTTATTTGTCCATTATCATTCAAATATGATCTCGGTCACTGATGGCAGGTACATAAGTATCAGTACAGTGTTAAAACCTTTTCTATTGTTTTATGGGTTGTGTTCTGGACCTCCTGTGCTGGCAAAGACCTAGTCTTGTTCAGTGCCTTCTACTCTGGCATGGCGGTTTTTCACATCACAGCTTTGAACTGTTGTAGTACACTTTTTTACTTGTGTGCTGGTATAGGTAAGTTATACTTCATAGCAGAACTTAACTACCACCTTAAAAATGCTGAAAATTGTTGCTCTTCCTTTTTAATGATTTAATTTGGGAGACTGGTGAGGCTTTTATATAATCCACTCTCTCAAATATCTGTTTCCCGTAGGCAAGAGCAGCAGTGATGCATTGTGCTTTCTTATTGTGATAGTTGCAAGATTTCAAAAGTAATCTTAACACTGAAGGAGGCATCAAATGAGAAGAATAAGTTCGCAGTCTCTATTCCAGTGCATTACAAACTGATGCATGGACCAACTTCATGTCTTTTGAGTAATTGGAATTGTTCCAATGTTCACAAAGCCATTGATTTCTGATTAAATGCAATAATGTAGAATAAGAGTCATCCTTCATAACATGAGGTATGTTCATAAGTCTGTGCAGAACTGAAGTATCCATGAATGAGAGAGTTCCTGTGTTGCTGAAACCAAGCAAAGCGCTACAGTTTGCTTCAATGGATGAGTAAACCGGGATATAAAATACAGACTGTAGTGGGAAGTTTGGCTTGATTGTCTGATTCTGGACATAATAAAAGGAGAAAATAATTAGAAGGGATTTGGCTAGAGAGCAGAAGTGTTTTGAGGCATGATCTGAAGGTAACAAAGTCTATGAAAAGATACAAGCTTCATCAGTATTTGACCTTTTTGAGTGGAACTTAGAAAAACTCTCAAATTCTAGAAGCCCTTATGGAAAACACTTTTCCACAAGATGTTTTTTCCTGAAGTTACTGTTGTACCAGACATGAGGATTCTAATTGTGTTGACAGAATGGACAAGCCTCTGCACCTGGAGTGGCTTGTTGGTAGTCTAGTCATTGAGTTCATTCAGCTGTAGCATCTGGTTGTTTTTAAAATGACTTTTTTTATCGCTAATTTGTTGTTTTATTTTGTGCTTTTTGAGAGAAACCAAAAACATTAGTCTTGGGTTGAGCTTTGGAAATTGAGTATGCAGCTCTTCTGTGGAGCCCAGTTTAAGGCAATAAGGTTATTTGTTCATCTTCATTTGCATGGAACATCATTCAAGATTGGGCATCAGTACAGTCCATTAATCCATAAATAAGTGTTGCAGATAAGTTCTCAGATAAAATCAATGGTAATGTTCACCAGGGGAAGCATTACTCAGTGTTACTAAAGCATTACTAAATGTTCAGACTAGGGGCCTTGGTCTGGGTACCCAGTTCAAAAAAAAAAAAAAAAATTTTTATCTTCTTCTGTGTATCAGCAATGTGGGTATGAGCACTGCCCTTGAAGGCAGACAGCAGACAATCTGATTGCTTTTCAAATTGAATGCCTCACCTGCTGTTTGTAAACGTGTTCTTCTCTCATTTACCCTGTTGCTGAACAAACATTCATTGATTTGTTGCATGTGTTTTTTTAAAGCAGCAACATCCAAGATTGGACACAAACGTGGAGCCTGTCTGCTTAGTGAGGTATCCAGCTTAAAATTGCAAACTACTTCAGAAACTGTAGCAAGTCTTTTTTATTGTTATTGATTCTGCTAATAAGGAAAATGAACCCAGCTGAAGAGAACACACAGGTTATTAATGCACACCTGCCCTGGAAAATGTGAGTCTGGAAATACTGTGAGTTGCATTTGACTCAAATATAGGTGAAGGATGGCTTTACAGGGGAAAAGTGATTAAGACTGTATGCATGTAGGTATGCCACTTCTTCCATTAGAGCAGAATAAATTGCAAGCCTACTGATGCCAGTGTTGTGATGGAGGACAAAGTTTGTTCATTGCTCTGGAACAGGATTTTTCTTTTTGGTAAGAAGGTGGCACAGTGGATTTATCAAATATAGACTTTGTATTTTGTAGGGATTGTGTATATCTTAAATGGCTTGTGTTTTTTTTTTTAATGTTGCTTGCCGTCTGTCACTTTTACAATGTGTCTTAATTATATTGGTTCAATTCTCATGTGTATCCCTGATCAGTTTTCCTGACCCTGTAACTTTGATTTTGCAGTAGTACTGGGAGGCCTGTAGCTCATCCTACCTGTTGAGTTAGATACTGTGCAAATGTATAATGGAATATAGACTTAGTTTCAATGTAATATCATTGCTGACACACAAGATGAAATGTGGGTAAAGGAAATCTAACCAAAAACCGAAGATAAAGAAAAGCAGAGACTTAGGCTGTGATCTTCTAAGGAGGTCAATCTCCTTTTTATTATTAGTATTTTTAATTTTTGAAAGTATCCTTAGTAATTGAAACAGGAGTACAAAGAAAATCTGCTTCATGATGAGATTAACTCAAGTGCTGAAGTTAAGTCTAGTTTGCCTTCAGATGTCAGAAAATGACAATCACTTTAGCATTCTGGTCTGAACTCTCCTCTAATGTAGGTGCCCAAAATTTCCCTGTGGCTCTCGACTGACTATGTATGCTGTCTAGAATTGGCTAATGTAATTACTACTTGGAGTTGAATGCAAGACTCCTGAGCTCATATAGTAATGAGCCTTTTGCATCCATATGGTGCTTTAATTTATAAATGACAAGATGCCGGTATAAGACGGAGCAGTATGACAATATGTTTAATTCTAGCATTAAAGGATGACTTGATTACACTTTCTGGTAGCTAGTTTCCAAGTATTTGCTACTCTTCATGAGAATACTTGTTGCTGTATATTTCTGGGAGCAAAGTGGCTTCACAGGTGTGTCTAAGGAATGCCTTACATTAACTATTCCACATGTTAAAGGATAAAGAACACTACAACATTTTCAATGACTTGCCTTGGGCCATGGGCCATATTCATTTCTTCACAATAGAGCTAGACAGTGCTACTGATGTGACAATATATAATTAAGGCATGTGGAGTTACAAGTGCTACTGATGTGACAATATATAATTAAGGCATGTGGAGTTACAAGCAGCTTTATCAAAGAGAATATACAAGAGCATTTTACAATTTCATTAAAAGGTGGACCGTATTCTTCCTTATACAAATAGCAGATTAGTATTTGGTGATTAATGACTTACATTCAGAGGAAGGGTCTTACACTTCTAGGGCCAAAATTTTTACAACCTTAAATGTGTGGAAATCCACTGTGACAATAAAACCAGGCTGTTTTACACCACCAAAGAATGAATTGCAATTTTTCTCTACTTTGGATGGTATTGCTTATTATTGATTATATATCCTCATTCTAAAGTATGTAGAGCATTCCAGCAGCTCTTGCTGCCAATGCGCTGACTAAACTGTTTACCCTTTGTATATGATTCTGACTTCATCAACAGTTTCCCTGCCAGAATGTTCACCACGGAGCGTACTTTGCTGTACAAGTCTGTGGACAGAGTAAATTGCCTTGAATGGTCTTGCCCTGGTGCCATGATGCTTTTCAGGCCAGCAGTTTTTACACAGAAAAGCAAGATCTGTCAGCCTTGGTCCTTGCTATGGTTTATATCCAGATATGAGCAGATTAGACTAATTGGTGAGAGCCCATATCTGTACAGATTCACAAGCCTTACGCAAACATTGTAATACTAAGTGCTTCAAAATAGTATATTTGCCCATAGCTGTCTCCTTTGCAATTATTTCTGTTATGGAATTCTTCATGTTTTGGACTGGTTTTTACAGCACCATTAGGAAAGAGAAAGAATGAGGAACCCCTGGTTTGGATCATAAGCCAGACTACAGAAATATGAAATAAAACTTTAATGCAATTTTACTATAAAGTTTTCTGAAACTTACTACTGAAAGAAATGTCAAAGAAAGCATCACTCTCCAAAGTCTTGCACAAAGGTTAAAAAAACCCAAACAAACCAAAGCCACCCCCAAAACAAAACCCAAAGCAGCGGAGTCAAACAACAGGTCTGTCAAAGCAGCAAGCCAGTGTGAGTTTCGGCATGTCTTCCATGTCTGGCACTGCTTGACCATCACAAACTGTTGCTGTCACGATTTTACGTAACACCTGAGATTACGTAACTATTTTCTTAGCAATTAAATGCTGAAGTTTGTTATGTGTGTTCTTGGACATCACCTATAGCTGCCACTGTTCCTGTTATAGATACTGATTATGTCAGTGACATTCAGTATGGATGCTCACAGGGGAAGTCAGATGAGGCTTCTGAATGTATACTTACCTCCTGGGCTAGCCACTTAATTGAATCTAAAATCAATTTTCAATTAGTGGTGGTTTGGAACCTCATATTAGCTGTTAGAATTGTGAATAAAGGTAAAGAGAAAAGCATGTAAATCTATAATTACTTGTACCTTAATGAAACGAACATTAGCAGCATTAGGAAGAGAGATGCTGAGTACTTCAGAAGGATAATTAACAGTGCTATGTCCAGAGATGCTAACCTTTACGGGGCTGGTGATGTGCTTGGTATTACTGCATTTATCAAGGCCAGGACAGCTAGATAGAAAGAAATTATTTTGACTGGTGTTTGAGAAACTGTACATCCCTACATAATGCCCCTATGTTTTAGGTTATTTTCCCTTTTCAAATGGAAACAAAAACTCATGGTAGATCAGTTGCCACTTACACCTTAAATCAGACCTGCTGCTGGAAAAAATTAAGTGGAAGCCTCAAACTGAATTTCTGTCAATGAGAGACTTGACAGGTCTGATACAGACAAAAATTACTTGAAAATATATATATGGCATGTATGTCTGAATGCACTGGAGAATATAACAGCTACAAGTGGAGTTTCTGTTACTAGTTGCCTTAAAAATTGCTAAGAACATCTTGTCTGTGGCTTTCCAGTTGGTGGGGGATAACTGTCTTACAGTGCAAGGGGCCTAGCCCCTTTTCTATCGGTGCGGCTACCTCATGGTTGAGCTCTGGTCAATAATTTTGCATTCAGCTCCACACAGGTCTATTCCAGAGTGTCTGTTATTTTGCAACTATTGCCTTTTAGGCTATTTGTTTGAAATTGTTGCAACAGAAAATCAATACAACAGAGCGGGGCTCAAATGGTAAACAGTGAAAATGGGAATGCCGTTTCTTCCGCTAACCCTTCCACATGTGTTTTCATTATTTTTAGCATGGGGGATTGTGTGTTTCTCTTTTCCCCAATTTCCAACAAGTTCTACTTTTCTAAAGAGCCTAGGTGGTTTTCTTTCAAGTGTTTCAGTAGAAAGTCTGCCCAGGTCTTTCATGGGCTTTTGGGATATGTTTAATGATTGGCAGTGGAGAAGTAGCTGGAATGTTGTAAGGACAACCTGGATTATCTTCATGTTTTGTTACTTTTCTGCATTACATGGAATCATAGAATAGTTTGCATTGGAAGGGACCTTCAAAGGTCATCTAGTCCAATTCCCCTGTGACAAGTAGGAACATCTTCAACTAGAACAGGTTGCTCAGAGCCCCGTCCAACCTGACATTGAGTGTTTCCAGTGGTGGGGCATCTACCACTTCTCTGGGCAACCTGGGCCAGGGTTTCACCACCCTTGCTGTGAAAAATTTTGTCCTTCTATCTAGTCTAAATCTGCCTTCTTAGTTTAAAACCATTACCCCTTGTCCTATTGCAACAGGCCCTCCTAAAAAAAAAAATCTGTCCCCATCTTTCTTATAGGCCCCCTTTAAGCCCTGGTAGGCTGCAATAATGGTTGCCCCAGAGCCTTCTCTTCTCCAGGCTGAACAACCCCAACTCTCTCAGCCTGTCCTCACAGCAGAGCTGTTCCAGCCCTCTGAGCATTTTGGGGCCTCCTTTGGATCCTCTCCAACAGGTCCATGTCTGTCTTGTGCTGAGGGCCCTGAGCTGGATGCAATACTCCAGATGGGATCTCAATGGACTGTCCCACTAAAGGACAAATGGGCAGCATCAAAAACAAAACCCCATGGAATTCACATTAGTAAATCATAGGTTATGAAAGTAACTTAATAAGGTACATGTGGCATCTAAAGTATGAATTAGTAAAGTCTTTTCACTTCAAGCAGCATTGTCTGACAGCTGTAGATTTTTAATATTAATGTCAAACTACTAGAGTAGCAAGAAAATCCCCAACAATAACAGAACATAGGCTCTTGCTACTGAGCACCTACTTACATGACTCTTCCTTAGTTGTATTTTAAAAACACAGGGTGGCATGGAGCACTGGCTGATCATCTTATTGCTGTGTGCATATCTGAATTTTGCTTAGGCTTGTTAATCCTCTTATGGGTGCCATGATTCCACTTCTAGCAGGACTACTTCTGTGCTATTGCTGGACTTGGAAGCCTGCGTCCCATCCTGCAGCAAATGCAGGTCAAGTGCATTTGCAGTAAGCAGGGTTTTATCTCTTTTGTCTCCTGCCAAGTCTAACAACACCTGATTTCTGCTTTGCTCCCTGGTGAGTGTTGGAGTAGCCCAAGAGCTACACTGATTTAGTATGACTGCTCAAGGCCCCAGGACTGTTCTGTGAGTAAGGGTTGAACAAGTCACTGGAGATTCCTCCCATCATACTCGCTCTTCCTTGGTTGTTCCCTTCATAAAGACTGGCACTGCATTGATTTTTGCTGCTGGAATGGTCCCTGGAGAATGGACCAGCGCTGATGTATCAGTGTCCTTTGCTGTTCTTCCTACTCCAAGTCAAATATAGGTAGTAATGGAAAAGTTGCAAGAAAGGTTGAATGCTCCTGTGGATTTTCTTTGCTGTCTTAATGCTGTTATCATTGGCTGGCTAATACATGTGGGTTTTTTTCATGTATACTGTGGCTACAGATGGCCATGATTTAGCATCCAAGCTTAAATCTCTTCCAGTTATGTCAAAGTTCTCTTCTAAGGCTGTATCTTAGTTTTCTGACTCAGCCCCACTTTTACCATTGACAGTAGTAATTACAGTAATTCATAGCAAAAAGACCATCTGTTGTGCTGCAGTTTAAATTGATTTCCTGCAAACAGTCCTGTGTATATATTGATTAGTATATTTTGTGGATTGTTTTATAAATTGATTTTTTTTATTTCCAAAGAAATTTTTAGGTATGTGTGACAGTCCTAAGGAGCAAATGGCATTTCTTTTTATTACAGTTTGTGTTCAGGCTTAGCAGTTAGGGCAGTTTGAAGAAGAAAGAGTTCCTCTGAAGTGGTTTCTCACTACTGCATTGCTAAACAAGCTTGCTGGGGGAGAAGAGGGAAAATAGGTGCCTATTTTATTCTATTAATTTTGTGTAGTTAGTGCTATATTTTCTTTCCTTTCTCTGACCCACAGCACTCTCTATGGTTTTGAATTAACTGTTTTGAAGCAGTCCTGTTTGTACAACTGAAAGAGGGATGTTTGGCCCCATCCTATTGGCTTTAGCAGAATTGGGATGAAGTCCTTAGTGCCACAATAAGTAAGCTGTGTTAGAGAGGTGGCAGTGATAACAGGATGCTCATGTTGAAACAGCACATAACATATGTGATGACAAAGATTAGCAAGAATGCAGTATGTCTAGGGAAGGGCATCTGCTGTGAAGTTGTGGCCTTCATCCAGAAGATTTGGGTACAATTTTATAGCAAGATGCCTTACAAACAGATCTCCTTGAAAACACTGGTCATATACAGAGATGTATTTCTTGCATATTTTGTAGTGCATCTTGATTCTTCTGTGTTGCTCCGTCTTAACTCTTCTATGTCAGTGCTGTGGTTCATCATATGCAAAAAGAATACCAGTCAATAAGTACTTAACTATAGTATGAATTATGTAAGATAGAATATGCGATTGTCACAGGGGGAGGCACGGAGGTTAATGGGCCTGAGTACAGAATGCTGTAAAAACCAAAATACCTTGAAATTTTACAAGCAAAAGCGTATTAGCTGTGATAAAATGAATGTTTGCAATTGTTCCTACAAATTTCTGGATATTTACTGATGCGTTAAATGGGCTTATGTGTGAGAAGCTATTGGCAACTGTAATTAAAATTTCCCTAAATGTATATAAATTATGGCACACTTATTCTGTGTAATAAATAAGAATTCAAAGGCTTAAGGAACCTCAGATGACCTGCAGCAATATCTTAAGCTTCTGCATCTTACTATTTCAGCTATCTTTAATGACTTTTACTGCTGAATTGTTCTAAAAGTTTATTTACCAGTCTGTTTACATTAATTCATATAGTTATTTCAAAATAAAAACATTTACAAGCTCAAGATATCTTGTCTCATTTTATGAAGTTCCTAACTGTATTGTTTCACACCAATATTGACTGCTGCAAGTAAAAATAAAAATGTATATCACTTTTGTCCCTGAGCCAAATAAAAGGAGCTGCATGTAATAGTATGGAGAAAAATCACCAAAAGGAAAACATTGTGGAGAACCCTGCAACAGATTTCAAACTTCTAATTAGCTGATGATGGCAGATAATAAATTTTGTGGTATACTAGTGAAAAGGCTGGTGCTGGGCACATTTGAAAATTAGACCATATAGTGAAGTTGTACTTTTCATGCTGACTCAGTTAACAGCAGTTTTCTGCCAATACCAATGCTCTATCAGCACAGGCTGTCTCATCTGTCTGCACCAAAGTACCACCAGAGTTTCCAATGTAGTCTTACAGGGGAATAGCTGATGTGAATTACACCGCTTTTCCTCCAGTGAATACAAAGATCAAGTCAGGAGTGGTCTGCTGTCTTGCACCTGGAATATTTATTTACGTATGCAGAAAAGCTTCCCAGAAGATGTTACCAGAGTGCTGGGGGCTTTGTGTAACTGAAATTCTTTATTTTACTATGTCACTTAATCCATATTGCATTCCTGTTTGTTTTTTTCTTCAATACTTTTGTTGACACAGCAGTGTTATTTTCAGGACCTTCAACTGCCCATGATAACTTCACTGAAGAACCACCAGTCTGGGGATTTTATAACAAGGTAAAATTTGCAACATTTTTCATCTATGTGCATTGATTATTGCTGTTTAACATTTAAAGATAAATTAATGCTGTGAAACACAAAAATTGGCATAATAAATAGGAAGATTGCTAAACCTTTCTTTAGGTTCAGAAAGAACTAGCCTGTGTGCATGTGTGCATATCCTGCGATTTGCAAAAAGTTGTGAAATAAGTAATGGTCTGCAAATACAGAATAGGCTTCCTTATTACTCTTGTGGTGACCTCAATATTTTGAAACTTATAGTCACCAGAGACAGGATGTCTTGGATCATCTAATTCTACATTTGAATGTGACAGTCCTTTACAAGCAAGGACAGCTCAGCAGTGAATATTAAATTGTAAAAGTAAGGAGTCCTTTCAAATGGCAGAATACATTGGTAATGTCATGTGTTCTAACCTATAAACTGTACCTGTATAAATGCTTGAAAGGCTGTCAGACTTTTTAGGTAAAAACTTGATGTTTCCAGTAACTAAATCTTTCTAAAATGTTGACCCTCTATTTTTCTTGAGCCAGTTCAACTATGGAGAAATTATCGTGATCAGGCACATGTTCCATCAAGCTGTTATTTTCTGTGATAACAGGTGTTTGTCAAACTACTTGGAGCTGTAGCCTGGACATGGAAGTACACAGTGATGCATAGGAAGGGAGTGAAGGCACTGGAATGCTATTAGTCATCTTTGCAATTGTCTGAACAAGTATCTGCCTTTTTAGCAATTGTCTGAACAAGTATCTGCCTTTTTAGTGCTCTCAATTATCAGTTTTTATAAGGAAAGACTATGGTTCTGCATATAAAGTAACGTTTTGAGTATTTTTGGTAAAACAAATCTCCTTTACTTTGTTCCACTTCAAAAACACTTCATATGTGTTTCAGGACTCTATTCATTTCAAGCTAGGCAGGCAGATTAATGTTGCAGTTACCAGCTGTGGCAAACTAGACAATATTGGTGATCAATTACAGTATCAATAACAAACTAATTCTAGCTAATTGCTAGCTTTAATTGATGTTAAACTGAGCCCAAACATCATGGTTGGCAAATGGTTTCTGGACACTGTAGCTAGGCTTAAGTTTGGGTCTTTACTCTTTGTCCAAGAATTTGTCTAATGAACTCTGTGCCTACAGTACCCTGTGGTGAAGAGTTCGAGCTTACCTGCATCTTTTGTGGAGGGGGAAAAGCACCTCCTTTGCTTTCAATCTGCATCCCACTAACTCATTTGATGCCTCCCCCTTACCCAGGTAGCAATTACTTTTCCTTTCGTGATCCTCCCGAAGATTTTTCTGTTTTCTTGGGCAGGCCTGATGTTGGGTAGTATCAAGAACTTTTGTCTATTGCATGTCTTAGGACTCCTTGAATATTGAGGAAGGAAAGAATGGATATTGCCATCTTTCAGGCAAAATGCTATCAAGTAGGCCTTCGTACTTGGCCCTTTGTGAGGAGTGTAGAGGAAGGGTGCTTAACCAAAGAAGATTTAAGCAAAGACTCCTCATTGCCAGCACTTTGACTTCTCCACCCAGGACCTGCACTGAGGGTACGAGATGTGATGCACCTTAGTCATCCGTAGCTGACAGCTCTTTCAACAGTTAATATAACTCGGAGTACCTCAAGGAATTTTCTAACTGGGCTCTGCTCTTTGGGAAGGCAAATACAGCACGTATATACAGACTTTTCCACATGTCAGTCAGCTGAGGTACAGTGGGGACCTCTTGCCATTCTGACATTTTATTGTTTCTCTTTGCTCCCTTTTCAGCCTTCTTGCATCTGCCATATGGTTACCTCATGTTGCACAGAAGAATCAAAGTGTTCTGGCTCAAACCTTTTTAGTTCAGTGCTTGAACAGCACCTGAAATAGCCAATGCAGTGTTTTGCTCTTGCTATCTGTAATGTACTACAAAGAGCCTGCAAGTAAAATTAGCTCATGAAATCACATTTCGCATGTGGAATACATAGGTTTTGGCTGGGACTCTTAAATTATTTAATCTTATTTTATCTCCTCCTGTTTTGCATAGTAAATTAGTCAAATCTTGGTATACAAAACCAAACAATGCAAATCCAGGGAAAGCAGTAAGAAGATATTCCAGAATTTTTCTATTCTATATGCCTCATTCTTACTCAGCTGTAGCGGAGGTTTTTAAAGATGCTTCAGGAAATTGCCACTCTGAAAGTGGTGCATATGGGCCATGCTGCCCGGCCACTCTGGTTTCTTTTGCCTTGTTTAGTCATTGCTTGTCAGGACATGCTTAGTGACCTACAAAAGAAAAGGGTTGAGAAACTCATTCCTTTGAAGAATGAGATAACTAGTACCCTTCAGGCACATGCTGTTGAAGGACAGGACTAATGCTGCCAATATTATCCTTGTTTTTCTGTAACAGAGAAATTTAACTGTGGTGTTATTTTTAGCTGTCATCTTAGGCTGCTCTGGGTACGGCAACCCTAGACTGGTTGCTGCAGTCTTCAGGGCAAATTTTCAGTAGTGGCTGGAAGACTGTACTGTGTAGCTCAGAAGCGGCTTTGAGTCATCTTTGTACTTCCCTTAAACAAACCTGGAGGTGCTGAATTTATTCTCCTTAAAGCTGTTTTAATGAATGCCAGTGGCAGCCAAAATGGCCAGCAGTTGGCTCTTGTAGAGTCTTGGCCGTGTCCCTTTCTCTAATCACAGGCACCCCTGACCACAGCGGTGTCTGCAGAGCTGGTCATTGCCTCGGTACAGCAGGAGGACACTCCTTAACTGCTAGTCTGGATAACATTTGCTGAAAATGTTCATTTCTGCATGGAGATTGAATTTTAAATGAATGATTTTCAGATAACAGTTTATCTGCATACAAGGTGTTGATGAAAATGAAGAAAAGCCTTTCTGACAAACACAAATTGGGAAAACTTCAGCAAAAGTGAACTATTGATATCTGGTTCCCATGTTATGTTTTTCCCACGCCTCTGCTGTGCAGATTTAACAGCTGAATAGGAAACCTGGAAATGTATGAGATTCTCCAAACAGGTTGAGACAGAGTGCCTACCTGAGAAGAACAGGTTTGGACTGCTTTGGCTGGCTAATGAAGAAAGCCGGTTTATTTAGATGCTGAGTGAATACAGTTTAAAATTGTGAGACGTGGGCATCTTTTACCACATTTTTGGTAGGATACTGGACAAGGCGCTTCGAAGAGTTTCCTTCATTTTCCACATAGGTGACTCTGAAGCCTGGTTTAGCAAAACACTTAAGACCCCACTGCAAACAAAATCTGTGTGCTTGAATGCAGGCTGTGCTATGCAATGTGAAACACAAAGGCAGCCTAAGTCTAGCAATCTCAGCCGGTGCTCAGCACTGGTTAACAGAGCTGAATAGTGGCTCAGAAATGGGACACCAGGCAATGTGTGCTGAGTTTGTTAAAATAATGTGTTGTCTGTATCTTCAAAAGTCTGCAGTGTAGTGCAGCTACACAATGGGGCTGAATTATGGCTGCTTAGGTCAGCTTGCTTCTGGCTTTTTCTGACCTTAGAGAGTGGCTTTGCAACCTTGATTATGCTATTTAAACAGGAGTATTTGTGTTGTTTTTTACAGGAGGTTCAATGGATAATGATGACTAGGTTTGTTTTTTCTCCTTGATTTTTGCACATAGTTAAAGAAATATATTCCAAGAAAGCTTCCCTAAATTATTCTTGTAACTCTCTCTTTGGCTTTAATTGGTAAATTACTTCTTGCAAGTCTGAGATGGAGTCTCTCATTTCCTGGAGTGATTTGATTGGCAATTTAGAGATGATTTGTTAAACTGAAAGAGCGTATTTCATAAGATTAAATATGAAATTGCAGAACTGCTCAAGGGCATAATTGCCCTGCTTTCTCCTAGAAATGTTATTGTGCTGGAAACATATACACCAAACATGTTTTTTGCAACATTGGTGTTGAAAAGGAACCACACTGGTAAGTTCCTCAGAGTTGAGTATCCACTCGATCCTTAAACCTGTTCTCTGCTGCAGCCTCCCCTGAATTTCATTGTAAATCTTGAGCCATAATCTCAGCAGACTTGTAAGCGATCGGTCTCTGTTGCACCCTTTAATGTTTTTATCTGGTTAATGTTAATGCTTTTTGGTTTCTTGGCTTGTAAGCTCATCTTTTTTATGTGTACAAGAATTTACTTTAACTTTTTTACTAAACAGTAGGTATCCAGCTTTAGTTGAGGGGTTCTAAGACATCTTTAGCTTCAGAGATATCTGTGGCAGTGAGTTCTTCTCTCTAGTTATATTGTGTTATTCATTATGCTTTAATATAATTCAAAATATTCTTACATTTAGAATATTTAGAATACACTTCTTCAACTGACTGGTGAAAGATGATGATTTTGTATTATTTGCCCTTGGACAGACTCTTTTGCTTTCCACTAGACAATGGAATATGCTGCCGCAGCCCAATTATATCATTATGAGATTTTTTTGAATTCTTTCCTTCGGTTTGAGTTTACTTTGCTGTAATGTTTTGAATTAGAAGCTCAAGCCTGAAAACAAGTGACCTATAATTATGAAGGGACATACTCAAAGCCAATTTAAATCTAGAGTAAACTCCACAATGCAATAAGCAGATTAATTAAAAAAAACCTACTAATTTTGGTGATTTTTAGGTTAGCTTACATAGCAGAAGGAGCTGACTGCCATTCCAGCTGCTGAAAGCCTATAAGGAGCGGCTTTTACAGCAAAGGCCAATATAAATCACTCAATTACATCACCACAACAGTTTGCTTTTATTTATAATAAAGAAATCTCATAGACTTCATTATCTTTCCACATATGCTCTAGCAGAAAGGCTTTTTGGGGATTTTTTTTTTGCGCTTCCTCATTTGAACTTCCACTAATGAGCTTCTGTATTTAAAAAAAAATTTTGACCTGAGAAAGAAAATTGTAGGCTGTATAATGCTAATCCTCAAGGATTGGTCAGAAAATTGCGTTCTTCCATTGCTGGAAGCACAATTGTGGCAGGGACAGGTTGATGCAACGAAAATTATGGAATAAAAAATATAACTTTTAATAACTAGTTTATGAATAGACCAGCCAGAGAGATTCTCCAAGATCTCCTCCATATGCGGAGCAAACTCTAAAGTGAGCTGGCAGAGGGCAAGGCACAAAATAGATTAGAGATGTTGTCAGCTAGGACAGGAGACAAGACCTCGTATCTTTAAATAAAATGACTGACACAGAAGGGCTGCAAATCACTTAAGACAAAAGGTTAATGAAGGCCAGGGTGTCTCTAATGCTTTATGCTATAAATAATTAGTAATAAGCTATGTTTAATCTCTCTTATTTGACCTGATGGAGTCATTTAGAAATTAAGGGTTTGTTAAACGGATTACCCATTCAGTCTCTGGGATGTCTGAGTGCAGCATCAATATGGTCTGTTATCACCTATTGCTTGGGACCTTAACAGGTGTGATCTTGTGTTTCAGTAAGAGCTTCAGTCTTGGTGTGGTGGAGCACTGTATCTGTCACTGACCAGCCAGTTGGGTAAATCACTGATTTTCTTAAAATCTGTTGGCATACTTTATGTACACAGCTCAGGAGTTTGTCATTACTTAACCCTTGCTTGTTATAGAGACCTTCATCAAAGCTGTTTGAGTTTTTATTGACAGTAATGAAAGCGAGGTATCGCTGTTCATTGCTCTTGCAAAAGCCTCAAGTATTTGATACACTGTCGTCCCTGTTGGACTCTAGTCCTAAAATCCACTACAGTTTTCAAGCCTGTCAGGAACAGCACATGCTGTCTTGCATAGATAAATATGGAGTATTTCATTTCATAATGAACATGTTTTTAGTCTGTATTCTAGACTGTTATAATGGTAAACAAGTTTGTATTTTAACTGAAAGAAAAGAATATTAATGGAAAAACTCAATTATTTCTAGCATGGCTAGTGTATTGAGGGTAGTGGAGGTGAATCAGGACAAAATGCTGCTTCCATTAAGCCCTCCATTGCTTCAGAGCATTTTGATAAATCCTACGTTTTGCTGTGAAGCAATGCGTTCCTGTATTGTGTGTCAGAGGGGTATGGAATTTGAATACCTCTCTTCCAGGTTTTTATACTGCTCTATGGGATCTCTACAGCGTCTACTTAAACGTGCACAACAAATGCAGTGCTTCCTGCTGTACGCCACAGACCTTTTCTGCAAGGGACCTGGTCTAGAAACATGTTGTGTTCAGGCCTGTGATGAGTCAGCAAAATGGCTGTGATAATGGTTTTAGGAAAAAAGTTGTGGTTACATTCAGCAGCAGTAGCTGTAACACTTATCCTAAAATAATCTCGTTTATTCCACGTGGCTTTGGAAGATGGTAAGGTACATGTGCGCTCCTGCAGAGGCAGGAAAAAGTTTGCTGAGGGTGCTTTAGTAGCTGGTTTTGCTATGATATGAGCAACCACTCTGTAAACCCAAACATAAGCTATGGCAAAATGTGCTTGAGGCAGTTTTCTTGGGATTCTACAGCTCCAATTCTTAAGTGTATCTAGCTGTTCTTAAACCAGTGGGAGTTAGGTAGTCAAACACTACTGCTAATTTACCAATAATTTAGAATTTTTGTGAAAATTTGCTCCTGAGGTCAAGCTGATATTTGTATGTCACTGAGTATTTTTTCCTCCTAGCAACATACATACTGTTCTATTCCCAAAATTACTCAGTGCTAGTGTATGGGTTTTATGGCTTTGGGTTTTTTAACTAGATTGTGCTGAATCTCTGAACCTCTCAGACTTCCAAGCAGGAAGAGCTAAAGTTTTGCCAAATGATGATGATGCCTTTCAATTCCCAAAGAAAGAAATTTCACATAGAAAATTTTAACCTTTTCCTGAATATTTTTGTCCTAACCAGTGGGAAAGGCAGAAAGCTTCATTAAAAGCTTGTTAAAGAAATGGACACAGAAATTAAGAAATATAACTGGATTAAGGTAAGGGGCGGAAATGAAGCTGTACTGGTTTCAGTGATGGAATGGGAGTTGCAGGAGTTGCTTTTCAATGTTAGGATTCAATGCTGTCAACCTTGGCATTTGATCTACTGAACCCCCCGTCTCTAAAGCTGTAGTCATTGTCTCCACAGAAATTCTTCCATCTTAACATACTACTACTCTGCCTGCCAAGCAATATATATACTTTACATAGTCTTACGTCAGACTTTTTTCCCCTGCAAGTTCTAGCTGTGGTGAGCACTGTGGAAAGCGTGGTGAGCCATGCAGTGTGCATCACTAAATCCTCTCGGACCCTGCTCTCCCTTCTGCTGCAAGGCTTGAAGTTCATTTTTCACCAAGTAGTTTTGGAGGAAAAATATTCCTTATCTGTTGTAAAAAAAAAAAACACCCTTGAAACATCTGTGAAGGAGTAGGAAAATAATTGTTTTCTTTGTCTTTTGCAAGCATTACCAAAATCCGCTTCCCCACCCTGTCTATATATAATATTTGCTCAATGTATTTATGTAATCTGAGCTCTCTTGCCCCAGACTTTGGGACTCTCAGTTTGAAGGGGCCATTCAGGCACTGCCAAAAGGTGTCTTGTGGATGTTTTGCAATGAGGATGTTCATGTGTAGAGTCATTATACCTTGTATTCACACTGAGAACAAGAGATGGGGTAGATGTGCTTATTAAAACTAAGTCTCATGGCAGAAGAAAAATCCATGTACTAAAAAATGGCTGATTATATTTCTTAAAGGTGAGAAAGGCCAGTACAATTAAGTTGGAAATAGAGCAGATGGCCAAGTCTAAGGCCTGCTTCAAGTATAGATTAAACCATACAAATACTCAAAATTCTAGTATTCTTTGTTCATATGCTGCTATTATAAAAAAAAAAATCTCAGACCAACCTAGTCATTTGTATTTCTCAGGTAAAGCAAATAAAATAGGGCTCATGCTAATATTTTTTAATGTCTTGGTAGGGTGAATGTACCACCTGAACACTGTAGTTGGGAATTAAGGAAATAAAAAAAGTGTTCTGACTTCCAAATTCCCATTTTGAACAACTGGGGAGCACTGGAGGATGCCCTGGGAAGGATGAATTTTTATTGTATATGTCCCATGTACTACTGGAATGTAGAGCTGACATGCCCTTAATTCTCTTTAGGTTAATGCAACTCAGCGTTTCAAACAACAACAAAAAATATCAAGAAAGGATTCATATGGGAATTGGTTTTTTTGTGTTTTCTTGGTGGGTTTCCCTCCACCCCAACCAGGCTCCCTATTACAATTCTTGGTGTAGAAAAGCTCTCGGTCTAGCTGAGAGAGATTTGTTCCTTCAATACATGGTATGGGAATTGTAGTTTTCTCTGCTGTTGAACTGTTTATGGATATTTTCTGTAGACAACCTGTTGGCTAATAGTATTCTTTATACCTGAAGGTTGCTGAAAGCTAGCACAGCAGTGCCTAAGACTTTGATAAGAACACACTTCTTGCATAGGGCGTGTGTAGACAAGAGTCCTAATTCACCACTGAGACCCTTTTTCTATGTACTGCAACCAGACTGAAATGGAAGAATATAATGGAGAATCTGGCATGCTATCTTGAATCTTCTAAAAGCCTCTTTGTTCCCAGTAGTAAAGTTTCTCTCTATTGGATTGTTTTTCCTTGCAAAAGTGTTGAGCGCTGCTAACATTTCTGAAGGCAAAAATATAAAATTTTTGTCCAGCATGGATAACCTAAATTGTTTCTGGACATGAACTCACAGCATCTGAGACAACACAGTAGAAATAAAGTATGTGTGAGGATTCTCGTGCAGCTGAATATAATGACATAGTAGAGGTGTTGCAGATGGCTGGAAATAAAGCTCTGAAGGCTCAGCTGGTATGGCACTTAAGGAGAAGGCAATGTCATCTTCTTGCCTTTAGCATTGGATTTCTCATTGTGTATGGGATGATTTCAGTAAGTGCCGACAAAGAGCTATTAAATCTTACCTCA
This sequence comes from Phaethon aethereus, assembly GCF_964289735.1. Taxonomy (NCBI): domain Eukaryota; kingdom Metazoa; phylum Chordata; class Aves; order Phaethontiformes; family Phaethontidae; genus Phaethon; species Phaethon aethereus. Next base: position 8,315,107 of record NC_138594.1, read on the forward strand.
CTCAAGGATTTGGCTGTTTTGTAGGCACTCCAAAAGAAATTGGAAAATGAGGTATGAACAGAAAACTTTTTATGTGTTATGGGATTTCATAGTGGCTCACAAGCCACAAATCTCATTGCACTTATTACTGAAGTCCCTGTGGATCTGATAAATAATTGCTTTAAGGAGACTATTCTTAGAGCAAAGGGGAATGGAAGAGCAAAGAGGTCAGTGGCAGGTTTGCACAAACACATGAGCAGTGACACCTTTAGTGTTGTATTGATCAGTACTGGTGAAAGGGAGAGATTTGTGTGTCAGGGTCAGGAACTACATTATGAAGGGCATAAAAGCCTCCTTGGCTTTAGCCCTGTGAGATATGGAAGGAAAACAAGCGGTTAGGTTTGAAGAATGACCAATATTTGGGGAATTGTGAACTTTGGCATTGTACCCAGAAGAGAGCACATTTTGTTGTGTTTTATGGTAAAGGTGAGGAAGGAGGATTAAGGGGTTTGAAAAGGCAGCTATGAAGCTGCTTAAATGAGTGGAAAAGCAGCTGTTGAAACCGAAGCCATTGCAGTTCTTTGCCTTGTATTCTAGGATTACTTGTCTGCTGCTCTCCCATGTACAATATTCAAAGGAGCGTATGGGGTGGCAGCTAGCTGTTCAACTCTCAATGCAGTGGGTGCCAAAATTAAATCTCATTGAAAATCTGGCTTTAAATTATGATGTTGGCTTAGATATCAGTGTTATCCATAGCATGATTCTCTTAGCTTGTACGTTATTCACCCACAGAGAGAAGACAAACAAGTGGCCTTAGTATCTGAAAATTAAAAACTTCAGAGGTTATTCTATTAGTAGCCCAAGTACTAACAGTAAACACTTTCTAGTGTTGTCCAGCCTCTCTGTTTTGCTGGTGGAGATGCATGCTGTCTGGCTGCACTGTGCTTTAATAGTATGAGAACAGAAGAATAAGCTTGAATATGCAACTTTTGTTTGGTTTAAGTTTATTATAGGTAATTGTGTAGTTATTTGTTCTGTAAGGGAATCGGAAAGTTTATGCAGCAAGTAATCTTAGGTGGTCAGAAGTCTTGTTTGGATGATTGCCCAGAAGCCTGGAACCCCGAAGCACCTCTGGAGCTTGTCAGGCAGAGGTACTGCACAGCGCAATTTCTTTCATGACATCTTGGTGGTTTGATTGGATTTCTCCCCTCCTCTGGCTAAAACAAGGAACTGTGGATAAAACTCAGAATGGGATTAAATTTATCAAAGCTTGGGGTTATGAAAGGTTCTTTTTCAGTCTAATTTGAGGCAACTGCTCAAAAACTCTGCAGTGCTGGTTAAAAATTAAATATAGACAATTTCATACCCAGTTCTTTTTGACAAAAATTATACTAATGTTCACCTAGTTATGGGAATTCTGAAAAACCAGAGATTCTACAGTTAGAGCAAGAGCTGAATCAGAAAGAAAACCATAATAGTAACATATAAGCTAGCACAAGTTCTGTGTAGCTGTACAAAGAACTACTGTAATAACAATGGTATACTGGCAGTCAGTATTCTTCCTTCAGTGCAGGACTTTGCAGAATAAATTCTCCTTCACTGCAGGAGCATCGGGATCTGTGCATTAATTACCTTATTCTCCTTGGATGAACTTGACAAGAAATTTGGAGAGAACTGAAATAAACTTAGCGGAGGCTTAGACTAGATATTTGGAAAAATTTCTTTACTGAGGGAGTAGTCAAACATTGGAACAGGCTGCCCAGGGAGGTGGTGGAGTCACCATCACTGGAAGTATTTAAAAAACATGTGGACGTGGCACTTCAGGACATGGTTTAGTGGGCATGTGGTGTTGGGTTGATGGTTGGACTTGATGATCTTGAAGGTTTTTCCCAACCTTAATGATTCTGTAATAAGCAGGGACCCTCTTCGTGCTTAGAAACCTTCTTGCAGTTTTGTCTGAATTTTCTCTCTTCCTATGCTATACTGTCTTGCACATGATTTCCCTTTTTGTTCATGCCTTGTATCCTGCCATCCACAGGACAAGAAATCTTACCTACTTATTTATCTTCTCTCTCTTTAGCTTATGCTCCTAGTAACCATTCACTTTTTTTGAGAGCAAAAAAAAAAGTAGCAGATATTACATGGCACTAGTTAGGATATTTGCTCTGTTTCGCCACTTCAAGCCCATGTTGTGTGTCTGCATTGTATTTTATAACCTCCTTGGGTCAGGGACTTGCACTACTGTGTGTGTACAGTGCTTGACATGGTTTGCCATCAGCCTGGCTTGGTCTTTAGGTGCTACATCAGAGATATGAGTAAATAGTAATATGAAAGGAACCTTATTACCAATTTTGAAGTTATTCAGAGCATCAACTTCAATAAAAAGTGGCATAAAGTTTCTAGTTTATGAAATTTATCTGAACTGAACAGCTAGGGATAAGTAACCCTCCAAGGAAAAAAAACACATACTGTAACATCAGATTGTTTTTGATCTTGAAACTGGGACTGTGCAATTAATCTGGTTTCCCAGAAGCTAGCAGATACTTCCAAATGTGAAATTATTCCACTTCTGCAGAAATGAAAGGATTCAAAAGATCAGCCTCAGCAGTTTCTGCTGGGACTGTGCCCAGGGTATGTTATTTATTTTGTAATTTCTTTTCAATTAGATTATTTCTTCTTTTTCAAAAGAGAGGATGCCCAACTATTTAATCTAATCTAGTTCACTTATTGTTTTTATCCTGCTGAGCCTCTCACTGTAAATCCAATAGTGCTAGCATAGCACAAACCTTGGTAGACCTCCTGGAAGCTTTTGCACTTTTCCAATGGTAGACCAGGGTCAGGATCTTTTACTTGTAAAGTACAGAATATTTCCATCCCTCTCATTAGTTGGGAAGGATTTTGATGGAAGACAGTGTCAGAATTGTAGATATCATTTTTTTGAAACTGAGGTTCATTTTAGAGGATAATTTCTTGAAGGTCACCTTCACCTGTTGCTCTCTAGAGAGGTGGTAGATGCCCCATCCTTGAAAACATTGAAGGTCAGGTTGGATGGGACTCTGAGCAACCTGCTCTAGTTGAAGATGTCCCTGCCCATTGCAGGGGGCGTGGACTAGATGGCCTTTAAAGGTCCCTTCCAACCCAAAGATTCTATGATTTGTTCCATAGCCAGGTGGTTGGTGTGGTTTGGGGTTTTTTGTGGGAATACCACATTTCCAGGTTTGCTGTAGCTAGATGGCTTGTTATTCAGCAGCTTTAGGGATCCTTATATAGCAATGGTGAATATGTCTTAAAGACTATGCAGTACTGGTATAGCTGAATATGCGCTGGCAAAAGATACATCATTGCTTACTCTCTGCTTTCTGATGTTTGATGAAGATCATTAAAACTACAGCATGCTGTGGTCCTTTTTTTGCTGTGTGTTGTAACAAAGAAATAAACTGAGGATAAATCCAGATCCTGTGGAAATAAATGGAAGAATTCCCATTAGCTTCTGTGAGAAGTGGGTGGGTTTTTCGGGAGAAGCAGAAACAGCTATTGAAAACAAGATTGACCTCCAGATCAGAGTATAACTTAAATGTTTTCTGTAACTTGATCACCATCTGCTTTGAGTTCTGCTCATGCTGCAGAAGTTCATGAACAGAAACTTACAGTGGACTTCAGAAGTGCCCTACTGTCCTCGAAAGGAAACGTGAGGCATGGAAAACAAAGTGGTTGGATTGCCAACTGGATGCTGATGTAGCGGGGGAGTTAATTATCAATAAAATGTTAGCTAGAGCTGCTTGGAGCTGACAGGGAAGTTTTTTTAATAGTCATCCTACTTGGATATCTATATTCTTTTTCTTGTGGTTATTTTAGAAGCAAATGCTTCCCAGTTCTGATCGGATGAGCAGTGAAACATGCAATAAAGGTATACTGAAATTAGACAGAAATCCTCTTACCAGTTTGGGAATTATGAGTACAGTAATCAGTAACATTGTTTACTGTGCTCTAATTTTCAAATTAAATGTTTAATACATAAAGATCAGTGTTTAATAATAAACCATAAACAATCACATATGTTTGGCCTGATGCTCTCAGAGCCTGTTAAAAATTACAGTTAAACTTTGCAATGCTTTGTAACTTAGGACAAGGCTTATGATACTCACTTCACTGATCAGGGAAATGCAGACTCTTCTCGAGCGGATTATTCATTGTGTGATACAAATCATAGGTACAGGGGGCACTTGATTCCTCAGCAATCTACTAACATGCTTGGGGTGCTGAAAAATATAATAAAAATTTATAAAAGAATGCAATTAAATGACTAGAGTAGAATATCAGCACTCTGAACACCATCTTCATCCAAATTTTTTGGTGACTTTGGTATTCTCATAATTGTTGTGTTAATGAAAATGTTATTGTTAGCAATTGCTGATCACATATTGCAGGGGCCTTACAAAATAAATTTGAAAGCCAATGTCTGCTAGTATATCAGTGGCAGAAAACTTTATTTTCCTTAGCCACAGTAATCAGGAATTCACTTATGTTCTGCCTGGGAATTGTTTGGTGCTAGAGTATGGGGATCGGTAACTCTCGTAGAGGAAGGCTTCATGCAATTTAGATTATGTACAAAGACAGAAAAATAAGTAGCAGGAAGCATCTCCCTTTCTGAGACAATAACTTCGCATTTTGCATTTTTTGGAAGAATTTCTATGGCCATATCCATGTCTAAATTAAGGACAAAAAGGCAAGCAAAATAAAATCGTTCTTCTAGTTTAAAACTGAGAGATTCAGAGATCTGGGCTTTTTGGGAGGGAACAGGTGCAAAATGTTCCTTTTGTGCCATTCCTTCCCTTTTTGATTCTCTTCCTGTCATTTTTCTGAGCAGGTTTCACATAAATAGAACATGAATGGAGTTGTCTGCTCTAATCCAGATGGGAGGATACAGAGCTGGTATAATTTTAATGTGAAAGATACATTAGCTTTCATTTAAATTATGTAAATATACGTGTTCTTCACTGAATAAGTGAAGACAAACTGGGAGGCATAGATGATAATTATATATGGAGGGTTTGAGCCCTTAGAATTAATATATACACAAGCTTTTCAATTTTGAACAGCTTAATATTGTAGACAAATCACTGATCTGATCTTGCAAACAATTACCCATGTGCTTAGTTTTACGTACTTCTGTGGTACTGTTGCAGGCAGTAGGTTAATTGAAATTTGGAGTAAGTGTACAATCGATAGATCAGATTGGAATGAAATTTTGTGCTTGCAAACAGGTTCCCCATTGCTGTATACATTTGAATTCAGCTAATTTGGGCTCTGTTTCATACAGCTGCTCCAATTATTGTAGAAGTTTGTCCCCCTCCAGATAGTAGTGTTATTAGAGAGCAGGCAGGAAAAAAAGAAAAAAAGCATCCTTGAGAATAAACTTACTCCAGAAAATGAATGAAAACTCTAATTTCTCCTGCTGCTTAGAGTCCAAACTGGGCCAAGTGGATGGGCTTGACAACTATACACTTGTGTTGTGTAGTATTTGCTAACTAGGGAATACAGACTGAAACTTTGCAGAGGGCAATGAAAATTATTTTGAAAGAGTCAAATCAGTGCACTGCTATCGCAGGCTTGAATTACTATGAGGTAAAATATGATATATGATGTGTAAAGGGACTTGGTCTCAATTTTGAACAGCAAGTCTATTTGTTGGGAGGGCTTGGAGAGAGCTGTGCGCAGGTGTGTGTATTCATGTTCTTCATTAGAGAAATAAAATCTTCTCCCTTATTCTTAGCTCATTTATTGTTATGTTTCAGAACAGTACTTTTCCTTAATTTTAGGGAATAAAAATGTGACTTGGTCTCCATGTCAGCAGTAATAACTCCTTTCTGTTTCTCAGCTAGCTATAGGCCAGCAGTAATGAACATTGTATATTTACACAGCCTAGAAATGCTAGAAAATAAAGTGATTCATGTAAAGGAAAGGGAATGAATGTTGTTTCCTTTTAACCAGTTGTCTCACATTTGCATAAGATAACTTTCATTATCTGTGGTAAACTTGAGAACAACTACAGTTTTTCCAGCTGGGAAGATCTTGACTTCTTTACTGACACATAAGAAGGGAAAAACTTAAAATAGTACTTCTGACTTACATCAATATCTAAAAGGTGATTATTCTCCTTATATGTATACATTTGTATATACCAAATACTCTCAGAACCAATGATGACAATGCAGAGTTTTTCATTTGTGGTAGGAACTTCCTTGTAATTAACACAGGCTTACTGATTACTGCACTTTCGGAAGCAGATGTGATATTGTCCTACAAAGATTCTATAAAAATCATGATATTGTCTTTCATTAAAATATTTATTAGGAAAAAGATACTTTGTCTTCAAAAATAGATGTTTGGAATTAAGAAGTTGCTTAGCAGCAGACAATAACAATTGGAAAGTTTCTCCTATGCAGTGTTTTTTTAAAATACAGCATTTAGAATATGCAGTATCTGCATGCAGCTTAGAATGAAAGACATCTTAAACAATTATAGTATGTCAGAGACCAGTATAATTGCATTTATTTTAAAATTTACTTGTTTAATTAGATATTGTCCTGAACATGTATGGAAACTTTTATATCTCCAGTCACTCTGTTAAGTTTTTTAAATAGTTATAGCATGTGATTAGCAAACATCTAAAAACATTATGCATATATCTTATATGGCATATATAGTCACCTATTTATAATTTATAACATATGTTGCTAAAACATTTATTAAACATTGATAGCTGGTTTCATGTTACTACTACTGTGTATTATAAATACAATAAAATAACTCAAATGTTCCCACAACCTTTCTATCAACATTCATTTACTGTTAATATTTTTGCAAACTACGTTAGCATAAAAATGACCATACTGTATCATAAATGATTCATGAAGTCATTTCCTCCTGCTCATTTGTCATTTGGGCCATACATCACAAACTATTGCTAAACCTCTATGTAAAATACACTAATCTGCAAGTATCAGAGAATCAACTGTACTTCAGGGAAATACCGGGGTTTGCGAACCAAACCTGTTGGAAACCAAATCAATTACTGAGCTGTACTGACCTCGGCTTACCTCTTTTAGCATGCCGGTTTGTTCAGCAAACAAGCCTCAGACTTTTCTGGCCCTTGCCCTCAAGGGCTTTCTGCATTGTTTAAAACCTTACCGCTTGGCAACTGCAGCTTTTCTCCAGCCGTGTTTCTGTATGGTGCCTGCTCTTCCATTTCGCGCTTGCGTTGTGGTGTTACCACATTAGTCTCCTTCCTGGTAGATGAGGGAGTAAACTGAGGTGGAGGGAAGGAGGTTGAAGGTCTTAGTGTAAGCTGGGCTGCTGTTTGGAAAAAAAAATACAGTGTGAGAGCAGTCTAGTAGAGACGTGGCCTTGTACCTGGTGGACAGAGTACTCTTAAGAGAACCAGAAGAGCAATAGGCTGCTGTTCTTGTAAGTAGTGGTGGGACAAGAACCTCTTCAATATAAAATGCTTAAGCAATTTTTGAAGGAGGATGTAGAGTTTAGGGACCCACCCTTCTGAGGTGCATGGACAGTGACTCTTGGCTCCATCTTGTGAACGTGAGTCAGAATCACGTGCACTTCTCTAGTCTGGCACATGGAAGATTAATGATCTTTCTTACTTCTTAAATTCCTCTAAATCTCTCATTTAGATAGTGCAGTCTGGATTTATTTGTGGTCTTTGCCTATGTCCATACATCTTGATTCTGACAGTTTTTATGAGCTCTGCTTTAATGTGCCTTTGCAAGTTTAAGCTGTTTAGCTACACTTTTGATTTTATGCCTGCAGAGAAGAAAGTGTTTGAGGCCTGTGTAGGTAACTGCTAAATGCTGTGGAATACGCCTTAGCTGACTTGCAGCAGAACTCTTTGTGTTGCTTGGGCATCCAGTTGTTCTGTTGCTGCTGGATCACCTGCTGTGGTATCTTTGCGATGGTGAACGGGTATTCTGCAAACATGGTCCCTGGACTGCTGGATGTATACTCTGCCCTTTTGAGTATTTAAACTGTGCCCTTGAATCAGCAGCAGCCGTTTTGTGATAAGATTTCAAAGTATCATGTTAAAATTCCTTGAGATACACAAGGCACATTATTAGTATTTTTATAGTGTCTTTGCATTGACTACTTTTTGAACATAACCCTGTGATTGTGTACAATTTAATCTCTTCCATTCTGTGTGGTCCTAACCCAGCTAAACTTCACTGCCTGAGAAAGCATGTGCAGCCCTTACGCATATGTTAATAGAGCTGTAATTTAATGAAAATTGTATGCATTCTGAGATCACTGTGCAAATGTATGAAATAGTACCAAAAATAGACTACGATAACTGAAATTAGTAAGGGTTCCAAATGGTGTTTGAGATGCGAAGGGATTAACTTTGGTGTTGTGTATTCTCTCTAGATAAGTGTAAATTAATTGTTCCGTTGTTTGTATCCAGCTTGCAATCTGTAACTTGCCTTTCTGAAGGTTTTTTTTTAAATAAAGGAGGAAACTTTGAAATCCTGTTAAAGACACGGTAAATCCAGGCAAGATATACGATAAATATTTGCAAGTAGGGGTTTCTGCATTCTATTTTTTTTGTGTAGAACACAGAATCTACAAAGCCACTGATTCCTTGAACAGCTAGTATCCGCACCATGCTGCGAATCAATCTACAGTTTCTCCAGCATTATACTGGAGACAGATCTGATGACTATGGCAGTGATGTTTGCTTTATTCTATAAGCATTAACTTTTTTCTCTGGGGTGCTTGATTGATGGATAGGGACGCAAAGAACTGTGTATAGCTGTAATAGCTGATAGTACCAGACTTCATTTCTTCGTTGTTACTCTGTGTAACTAGATTGCAAATGAAAGTAATGCTGTTACTACTCTGGCCTTAAGCACAGAAGTCGGTGTATGCGACTTGAGTTTGCACACATAAATTATACATAAATGTGTTCCAGGGCTGAGGAGACTTGATTTTGAGAAGTTTTAAAGAGAAGAATCTTAAAGGCTTTTGAAATGCAGTTTCTACCAAGTTCCTTTACAGAATCTCGAGGCTGAGGCAAGTGATGAAAAATCCATAAAAACAAAACTTCAGAACCACAGAGTGGTGTGATACAAACATCCTGAGGCAGTGTTCATTCTGAAGTAGTCTTGCTTAAAGTATTTTGAGTTTTCCCAGTGCATTCAAATATGTAGTTTGTGCCATCTTTTACCTGTTTGATGGAGTTCTAGGTGCTTACACTACACTCTTTCTAGGAGGAAATCATTGCCGATGAAGTTTTAATGTTAACTTTCAAACTACTTTTTCTTATATGGGAGAAGATAAATCAAAAGATGACCTAGCAAGGTCTGTGCAGATCCAATATCAATTGCTCACCCTAAAGAGCAGACAATTTTTGAAAGTTCTTAATAGGAACCTAGGGACCCTAGAGACATTCAGAAGCTCTCTGGACATGGTCCAGCTACTTGCTTTAGGTGACCCAACTCGAGCAGGGGTGATGAACAAGGTGACCTTGAGAGATCCCTTCCAACATCAAAAATTCTGTGATATTTTATTAATCGGCTTCCTGATTCATCTGTCAAACCAATGCTTTATTCTAGCCTTATTTAATAAAGAATTTGCTTAATTAGGTGCACTTAAAAAAAAAAAAACAAAGTCCATTGTAGAATCAAGACTCTTTATTATTTGCATCTTTTTAAGCAAAAGTAAATGAAAGTGGAGAATGTTGCCATGGAGGTAAGTAAATAAAATACAGGTGATGCCTCCTTCAGATCCTATTGGAGAAAAATACTTTGCGTGCCTCAGATGGTAATTTTGGGAGCAGGTATTTCTGGACCTGTGATAATGAACTCTGAAAACACATAGGATGCTCTGATGAAGAAGGGGGAAGAGGGCATGTTGTGTGATTGCATTTGTTCTGTTGATAATGTGCTGGGAAAGTAGTGAGTGCATGGAACAATCAAGAAGTTTGGGTGTTTCTTTATTATTGCTGTTGCTGTTCTTGTCACCATTTTAGCAAATTAGAAACTTAAGTCCAAACAAAAATTCAGTATCAAACAGTGTCTGCAGCAAATTGGAGAACGAAAATCCAGAAACACTAGCAGGTCCATGGGTTGGCTTTCAACCAATTTCCAATTTGCACTTTGGTTACAAAAAGGTTTTTGTGCTTTTTTTTTTGCGGGGGGGGGGGGGGGGGCGCGGGAGTATTCAGCTGCATTTCTTCAGTTAGGGAGGAAAGCAGTGACTCAAAGCATCTTTTTTCTTTTAGCAGATTGGAGTGGTAATGTGCACAATGTGAGGCTCTGTAAAACACCAGCCCTTGGGCCCGAGCTCTGTTCATAACTGTACCAGCACTCTACTTGAGCTCATAGAAACTGTTGCAATTAAAACAGCAGCAGCCCACTTTAAGAAAACCGTAGACTCGAGGCTGAGCAGCCATTTTGTAGGATGAAAACTGTCGGTTTTCCAAAAGGATACCTGAGGTTTACGTCTGTCTGTCATGATGAAGAATTTACAGCAGCTTCAGTGTGCCTCAAGTTGACTTTTTAGCATGCGCGGACTACCTCGCTGTACATGTGTAGCACGTTTTCTCAAGCCCCGTTCTTACAATGGTCTCTTGCTGTGTAAATGTTTTTCTAAAGCAATAGTGAATTCTGATTTAAAAACAAAACAAAAGCACAACAATTCCGGGAGGGAATGACAAGCGTGTGTTCTTTGTGTAAGTTGTTAAATTAAGTACTCTTGCTCTTCAGAGCGTTGAGTGCATCTCTAACGAGGCTTCACAGCTTTTGGGGAAACTTAACAGCTTTTCACATGCTAAAACTGTAAACTAATTTATTTGTGTATTGCTTCATTCAGCAAAGCACTTCGGCATGAACTGAAGTGTAAGCATGTGCTTTTGGTGCCGAGGACAGTGCAACCATCACCATATTCAAAACAAGTGTCTTCTCAGTGATTTATGGAATAGGTGGCAAAGCTCAAGAAGAGATAATGCAGTACAAGTCAGTGTCCCCATACTGTCACACCCTTATTTCTAATAAAAGTTCTGACCAAGAGATTTGTTCTTCCATAAAATTGTAGCATTTTCCAAAGACTTGATAACCCCTACTTTGTAGTATGGTTTGAAGATGCTGTTGGACTGCTAACAGCAGCACAGTGACATTGGCTTTGCAATGATGGATCAAAATAGTTTTGTGCTGTTGGAGTCTGAGCCAGTCCCCTCAATCTTAATGGGTGTATTTCAAATCATATTAGTTAAGTTGTTGACCAAACACTGGGCAATTCCTTTCCAAAGCTGAAAGGAACAATTTGAATTGCCAAACAACATTGCTGGAGAAGTCAAAGTTATGGTTATTTTTTGTGTGAAAATGCTAATTTTAAAATGGACACTTAGAAAACTTCATATTCTTCTCTATCATTCTGATGTATATTTACTCTGTTCATTAGTTGGCTTTTAAATAATATATCTTCTTAGCCTCTTTTGGTGTTTGACTTTCAGATTTCATTTTGAGAAGTGCCTGCAAAAATATACTCTATAATTATAGCTTTGCTCCTTTGATGCATGTTTTGTATTATACTGTTCTATAAATTGAAGGGGTGAAGAACCTGACTTTCTGTAAGTGATCAGTGATTTATTTAAGTAGGACGGAAGCAATAGTGAGATGTGATGTGTAATAGACAACATAGTATTTTGTGCTAGAATAGCAAATTTTCTTTATAAGGGTTAGGGGAAGTTCATCTAGCCCAGTCTTCTAATTTGCTGGAAATCCCCAAGTACTTAATGAGACTGTTCATGTTGGTACAAATTTAGAATTAAAGACATACATGAGTGCTAATTTACTGTGAATGCCCCCCAGACAACAATGCTGAAGAGGCCCTTGTTGGAGTAGCCCTTTTCCAAAACACCACGGGCTCTGCCTCTGTTAGTGCTGAACTGAGGGCTTGAGAAACTATTGTTGTGGCAGGTGAGATTCACTGTAGGGGAAGCCAGGAGAGTACTTGTTGAAGGAATACAGCCCATGTTCGTACACGAGGCATGAGCTATGTACTTCAAGAACGTTTTGTCTGTTGTCTTTTGTTTTATTTGTTTTTGTGGTGTTTTTTGTTTTTTAGACTGGGTTAACTGGCATAGATAAGATGAAATCTCAGGTTTTGGTCAGAAGTCTCCTGTGTGCTGGGAGTACATGAATTCTGAGTTATGGAATAGAGCCCTGAGCATCTCAAAGGCTGTGATTTTTCTGTAACTAACAGTCCAGAAGTTGGTGTCGGACGTCACTCTTCTTCGTGCTGCATCTGTTTTTTTCCTATTGTGCTGCAGTAGCACACAGCAGAAAAACACCTCTTAAAATACCTCTTAAAATTCACATCACCTCATGAAACCCCATGGTACTCCTGAACAAACTTTTGTTTCTAATGTGCTGATAAAAATTATATGGGCAGCTAGCCTGAATTGGTGTGTTGTGAAAGATGATAGATCCATAGCATAGAGGCTGCCAAACTAGGAGATGCAATGCTCTCCAGTTATGGGACTACAGGGGGCAAGTTAGGTCTGGTGGGGAACATGGATGTTTTAATGGCTATGGTAAGTGGAAAGAAGGATGCTAATTTGCCCTCTTGAAATGGGGAAAATTAATGCCTGAGAACTGGGGAAAAAAAACACTAGGAGGGAGCAGAATAGAATGAAGATGCTGTCACAAGAATGCAGACCTTCTAGTTGCAAAGACCGTAACATGCTGCAAAACGGGGCAGGGCTGACCACAATAAGTCCATGACCATCACTGGGGTGCTCAGACATGGCTGTGACCTGTTGGTATGAATAATGTGTCACTGTCCTGCTGGGTGTACCAGATGTTGTAATTTCTTTTGATTAGAGCTGGCTCGGAAGCTTCCAACAGTTGAATTTCTGTATTCACTTTTAAGCCCATTCTTTGCTAATCATATTTGGCTGGCATGCTGGTCACTCACTTGACTACAAAGGGTTGTGGGGGGAACTAGGCTGCACTGATGATAAATCCCTTCATCCATGGGAGCTCCTGATGGTTTTGACTTTGTGACTGTGGCCTTGAAGATCTGTTCTCTCCACCTTTTGCCAAGTCAATGCTCAAAGGGAGCTGCTGGCTCCTGCACTGGGGGTTTTGTGTACTGGAGTAGTTCCTTACTCCTACTGCTCTTCCACAAATATAGACATCTATGCAAGGCAGAGTGCTTTAAATAATCACTGCTGAGTCATAAACATTTATTTGTTGTCTTTTGTCATTTTTTGACAGGTTATCTGTGATAATTTTGTTAATTGCCACTTGCAAGCAAGGATCCCACTTACTCTTTTCTCTATACTTATTACACACATATTAAAAAAAAGTCATTTAGCTTTATACACATTTGCATGAAACACTACTGTTGCTTTGTAGGAGGATTAGCTCTAGCTGCTTGACAGGAGAGTGAGTGTGTGTTTATATAATGTGTAGCATTCATGACTATAAATACATTTAAACATCAGAGCTGAATTGCTGATAATGCAGAGCTATCATCAGGATTCAGCAGGCTGCTCCACAGCTTGTAGGTTGGATGTGAGCGACAGTGCATCCAAACCATCTGGAACTGGCAGCTTTGGGGACCCTGGCTGCTGCGAGTGGCTGGAGAGGCAGTGTGCCTCTGGAGGATGCAGTCCTCTGCTGTGTTCGGCCAGGTTTTTCTCCAGGGTAAGGGAGTCATGGTGGCAAAAGATGGAGGGATGGGGGACTTGGACCCAGCACCTCCTCTCTTATCTTTTCCCTCACAATACTGGGTAGAGAAGATGGTGAGCAATGCATATACAATTAACCTGCTGCCTCTTTATGTTGAGGGAGCTTAGAGTTGACAGCAATAAGAAAAAGTGCAACTGTAAGCTTATTTACTACATTTGTTAACCATCTGGGATATAAAAACCTCTAAAGTGAAGGAGCTGTCACACTTCATTCTAGTTAACCCTGTGGAAGCAAAAGACTTGATTTTAATTTTTTTCATCGGGCATTCAGTTTAGTAACAACCTTGGACAAAAAGCAGTACTGATGGAATTTTTTGTTTTATTCTCTTGATATGTCCACATTGTCATAGGAGGCGATTACTGACAGAGGTCACCAATGGTCATCAGGGCTTCTGCTGGAGGACAGGGGAGGAGGCCATCAAAGGGTGAGAAGCTCTTCTTTGCCTCAGGCTGTCAGGTGCTGTGAAAGGTGATGGACCCATAGGTTGGAGGCTGCTGAACTTCTCTAGTTATGGGACTACAGGAGGCAAATTAGGTCTGGTGGGTGCCCGGATGTTTTACAGCAGAATAAATTTGTTTTTAATGGCTATGGTAGATGGAAAGTAAGATGCTAATCTGGCCTCTTGAAATGGGGAAAATGAACACTGGAAAACTAGGCAAAGACACTGGGAGGGGGCAGAATATAATGAAGCTGCTGTGGTGTGCTCTGCAGGGTGTTGTGAGCTCTCCTTGAGTTTGCACAGAGAGATAACAGCCAGGATTCATCCTCAGAGTTTCCTGAATAAGAATTCAAGAAAAAATACAATGCGAGAAGAACTGGCACAAATTGTGACAGTTAAAGGTACTAGAGATGTAGCCAATGAATAACACAATGAGAATGGTAAGCTTTGCTATATACTACTGAAAAAAACCCCCTTGCGTTGCTTTGCTTTTGGTTTGTAACTGTGGAAACTGGGCTGTGTTCTTGCATGGCTTTTTTTATTTAACAGTTTAGAGCTGTGCTAGCAAGGTTGAGAATTGGTGCTGCTTTTCCCTCTGAACACTAGTGAACAGAAGTAAAGAAATTAAGGAAGAGAAATGACTTGAAGAGAAAAAAAAAAACCCCAAATAAGAACAGTATCTCACAGGAGGGAGCCAGATTTTACAGTGGAGCAACATTGGCTCCAATGGAGCAAATCCAGTTTAGAGGAGAAAAGTATGTGTCCCTGGATTCTGAAGAAAGTGGGGAGAAAGATGCTCCAGTACAGACCAAAGAGGAGAGAAAAGCTAGTATCAAGGATGGGACAGAGAATGTGTGATTATGTAAAGCAGCTGTAGGAATTACCTGTGAAGTGTGTTCCTTACCTTAGTGGGAATCTCTTTTGTGATGTGGACAGGCTTGGGCTCTGGCTTTGAGACACTGCTGTGGGGTGTTGAATTGCTCCTCAGGAATGTGCGTGAGTTTGAAAGAGGTATGGTTGCTTCCAGGAAAAATGAATAGTGGAAACTGTAGCCCCTTGCAGTGTGGGAGTTAAGTGTTCAGCACTACTGAGAATCAGGTTGCTTTGGTGCCAAAATATGGATTTAGTTGCTTAAAATTAAGTCTGCCTGTGTCCCAGTTTCCCCATCTGTTAAATGTATTACAGCAATTTCAGCTAATCCTATTAAATTGTAGTACTAGTGTTTCACTATTAATATATCTACAAGGACATGCATCATGGTAACTTTACCCCATGGTGACTAAAATGTCTGCAGTAGCACAGTATAAAATAATCAGAGCCTCTGGGACTCTGGAGCTCCCCCTTTTTTAATTGGTTGCCTAGAGAGAAATTATGCCAATTTTCTCCGAGTAAAGATGTTGTCTACCCTCACCATGAGGGAGGGAAAGCAATCTATATTTCAGACTAAGATTTTTCTACTTCCTCTCAATCCTGCTGTTTTAAGGTAATAAGCAAGCAGGATTTCATGAGAAGGCTTTGTCTTTCCTTTGCATGTTAAACTTGTGATTTTTTTGTTTTGTTTTGTTTTACCTAACATCGTTCAAGGAAGGACTCGGGTGCCTTCAAAATGCAAAGACTGTGTAATGAAAAGACTTCCTGCTAGGCAAGGAAAAAGCTTCAGAGGTAATTATAGCTCCATTTCTTCAGCATTTTGTTCCATTTAGTGTTTTATTAAACCTTTCACCTGATCTTTGGTGTGTATATGATAAAAGGAAGTGTGTAGTGCAGCCACCTCTGATAGATGATATAATCCTTTTAGCAGGCAGGATGTAAAATAGGTCCCATAATGCATCAAGATTTCCTCAGAAATCTCTGGCAAGGCTAATTATTTTTTTCCTAGCCACTGAACATTCACTAACTCTCGCACAGTTACGAAGTGCTTCTGACCTTCAATATTTCTTCTACACTTGTGCAGAGATTACACCTAGAGTCCCTCAAGGACACAGCACCTGGGTTACTGTTTCAAAACAGAGCTCCCCATGAAGGACACAATTTTTTGACTGATGCGGTTTCTGCTTGCTCAGTACATTCTCCAAAGACAGTAGTATAACATGTTGCATTGCTGTAAGAAAAAATAAAAAGCCTGTGTTCTTCAGAGTCCATAATATTAATAGAAATCATTAATAGCCCGTTGATTGCAGTGGCAATGCAGTAATTACAATATATCTAAAATGTCACTGTTGGAAGGATTGTAGAGGAAGGTTGTGGCACAAGTTTGAAAGTAGGTGCTTACAACATGCTGCCTGAATAAATCACTGAACAAAGGGCAGGCAGCATGACTTAAAGAACTGGGTACCAGATCCTGGTCAAACATGCCAGACTGGTACTGAAGCCACAGTAAGAAACCACAGCCTACCTCCTTCGTAACGATTCTAACCTGAACTTGTGAACCTGATGGTGTGACAGTGGTCCATGTTTCAGAAAGGCTGGGAGAACTGATGGAGGGCAGGTTGTCGAGCAGGCAGCGAGAGCCTGGCATTCAGTGTCTGGTTCTGCTGGCTGAGCATGGGCAAGCTGTCTTGCCCTTCTCTGCATCTTCTGCACAGCCACTTCATTTTTTTCCCCCTCTGTTTAGGAGCTAAGGTTTAATTAGGGTAAGGCTTTCTGGAGTTCACCATCCTGTGGTAACATTATGGATGTCCAGATTTTTGTTCAGATATCCTGAATATGTTCAGCTCTTCTGACTCCTTATGGATACTTGGTAATACCAAAGACTAGTCTTAAGGTCTCCAGAAACATTTAAAATCAGAACTCGCTTGCAAAAATGGGAGGCTTAACCTTCTTGAAGTATTAATTTATTAATAAAATAAATTTGGATGTAGAGATCTGTAATTACTGTAAATTATGGACAGGGGCTGAAATCTTGATGTGATGGGCAGGTGCTGAGAGCTTAAGACTTGGGTCATATGTAATTTAGAAATTAATATTCTGTCTCTTGTTTTTAAGAAGTTAAATGCTACTTGTTGTAGTGCTTTATGTGAAATTAGTTTCACCAGAGGTGAGTTCAAAACCATTCACTCTACAGCCTCCTGAATAAGGGGTTCCTGCAACTTGAAGCTTGCTGTTATCTGTTTCATGTTCTACTTCAGGCACTGATTGCTACTGGCTTTGCCTTTCTCTCTCGGCATCTTCAGAACATAGGTCTGGGAACCTCAGGGTTCCTTGTGAATGGGAAGCCAAGACGTGAAAAAAACATGTTGCTTGCTGTGGTAGGCACATTCTGTTTTGAAACATTACTGTCAAGTGTCTGTACCATTTAAATAATCATCAGAGCCACATTTCCATTCAGTTGACAGCCTGTTTCTTATCTGAGTAATTTTTATGGTTCCCCAATCAGAGCTCAATATAACACATGTACAAAATAATTACAATGAAGCAAAGTGTTCTTTTGCTTTCTTTGAAGGGTACACTTTTCAAACATTCCCTAGGAAGGAGTTTTACCTAACCCAGGAACTTTCAATGTTGTTACAGCTCTAACTGAAATCCTAATGATGCAATTAAATATTAAATCATCAATCAGATGCTCTGTGGTGCTGTTGAGTTAGATCAGGAACACCCAAACTAAAATGGAAAAAAAAAAAACCAAAAGCAAAATACATGACAGGTCAATGCATGTGGTTTACAGTTTGTTGGACTAAAGGTGGAGGAGGTCTCAAGTGAGTTTACTGCTACCAAATGTGATTATAAAGAGCAGCCGCTGTAGGGAGAATACAAAATCATCAGCAACCTACAGTATCTAGCACACTATGGTCCTCTTCCATATGTGAAGACTGTAAGCGCTTCCTTATCTCACAAATATAAATACATGCTTTTGTAAACCCCATTTCTCATGCAGGGTAGAACAGTGTTACAGGTGGTAAGCTGCAGCACAGACAGTAAATGATTTGCTGAGAGTTGTACAGGAAAGGCAAGCACAACTGGGATTCAAACCCAGGTCTTAACTTATACAGGTTTTCTAGAAACTAATGGATTGTCTTTCTGTTCTGGTAATTACAATAATTAATATTTTGTGATACCAAAAAAGCCTGGTGCTCCTGGAAACTCTTCCAAAGGCATGTCTGCGATCTCTGTTAAAATGATACTATAACATTGATATAATAAATGTCCAATGTATATTTCCTGTCTAGCTGTGGAGATGGCTGGTTCATGTAATGGAACTATTCTAGGTATTCTGGAATACTTCTTATTTATACTTTGGGCTTTTTCCCTAACTGAGGCGGAGTAAAGCTGGAAGAGATTCTCCAAAGTATGACACCCATTCCTTACTACTTCTAAGGCCTTTATATTGCTGGACTAGCACAGTAAAGCTCCTGCATAATGAAAACCCAAGTCACTCAAACTATGATATTACTTCAATCAAAGGTAATTTCTTAAAGTGTAGATATACTCAGTAGGGCATGATCCTTGTAGCTAATGAGATCTTTCCCTTTCTTTGCATTTACCTGGAGTCTTACGTTTCAGAGACACTTCTACAGTCTCTCTGTAGAGAGCTGCTTTACAAACTTAAACTAGACACGCAAACAACCTTGTTCTCTGACAAAAGCTTGCTTTCATTATTATTTGTTGTGTGTTTTGGAGTGGATTCCTGGACTGAAAGTCCATGTTCTGCTGGGGTTTTTTGTAGAAATTTAAATGTTGTGATCTGTTCTCTTGTCTTATTTTTGTGAGTGCTTGAGCTCCCATTGCAATAGAAATGGGGTAGAATGAATGAATCAAGGCTTATTTCTCCCATCTCCTCTCTTGTCTAGTTTCTATATGGTAACTGCTTGCAGCTGGATACTCCAGTGGTTGCTGCATTTCAGAGGTTCTTAGACTCTCAGTTTATAACTGAAAAGCCAGCATTTTGCTGTAACCCCCGGAAAGTGTATATATTGCGATATCAAAACTGTATGTGCTAGCAAGTGTGTATGTCCTGTACATTCTTTCTCTACAATGGAGCTTATTTCTGTTTACTTCTGTCGTATTGTGGCTCCATTTTTTTTGAACTCTAAGCATTTGATTGATGTGGTGGGTAGGTATGTGTGACCCATTACTGCTTTCAGGGCTATTGAAGACTAGGCTAGATCATTCTGATGTATCCTACCACAGATTTGTTGAAGTTGAAAAAGCAGTGATAAATTAAACAAATGATGATTTGGCCCTAAAAAGTGATCCAGCCTGTTGGAGCGTTCTGGCTGATAAACAGGAATGATGTGTTTGTTTTTCTACTTTGTAGAGTCAGAGCAAAGCAAGCTCTGCAGGGATGCTGAAACTGCTTGCAGCAATATTTTCTGTAATATGAATCCAAATAAGTGAACAGACAAAGCTTTCTATAAGGCTAACCAGATCACAGGGGAAGAATCCCTTTCTCAGACACCTTAGATACTTTTTTTTTTTACAGCAGGGGAATTTCTGGGGAAAAGCAAAGGAACAGAGTGGTACAGTCTCCAGGCCTGTCATGGTCTTATTTAGAGTCCACGTAGGCAGGTTATAGCTGCGTGCACAAACAGCTTCTCCACTGCCAAATCCCAGCAAATGTCCAGTGACAGCAGTTTCCAGAGAGGTACCTGACAGAGGGAAGATGTGGCCAACTAAAGCGCAGCACTTCACACAGTGGTGTAGTATAGGCTTTTCCTGTATTTCTTCGGTAGTGTCACTGGGGAGCAAAGCCTCCAAGCATTAGGTTGCAAAGACTTACATCTGTGTCTTACTAACCTTTGTCTAGCTTACTCTCTTGAATGCTTTAGTTAGTTACATAAATAAGTCCAGATCCTGAGGAATTTTAGCAGAGTCCTTTCATGGGTCAAATCAATGTTAGATGATATTGCTAATCGTTTGAAATGTCTCTTTTCCAGTGACAATATTTTTAAACATGGGTGCAATATGTAACTATGTGCCTGATGTGGATCCTCTGCTTGCTGGATCTAGGCTTTGTTATGGAAGCAACTGGGAAATAGTGGTAAATAGACCTCACCATAAATGAAAAGAGTTTCACACAAATCACACAAATTGCTCTTCCTTTGGCCTGGAATACCAGGTTATTATGGTGACTAAGTATGAACTGCAGGAGTTAAAGAAATTGGAAGTGCATGAGAAAGAGGAATAGTCTCTCCATGTGGTTTTAGCACCTACTGGTGTCAAAACCCAATTCTTCACATCATCTTTCAGGGGAAAGAGCAAGTAGCTCTCCTGAGCCTCTCCGCTAATTTTGGACTCCTTTAGTTAAGAGCAAGGTGTCAGTAGGAAAATGTATTTCGTCAGTTGTGTGCCAGGTTGCATCCTTCTTTTGTCTTTGTTCTTGCAGCTGGTGAAGTTGGGTAACTCCTGTTTGTCGCGTACCTCATTGGGTAACCAGGACAGCTACCCTAGAACAAGTGCCACCGAGCAAGGATGATAATGCCTAGTGTTTCTCCAGCATGTTTTTATCTTCAAAATGCATTACAAGTAGCGAGTGAACAGAGAAAAACATCACAGATGTTCTGATGAGTCCCACGCAAACTGCCGGGGCCGTGGCTGCCCCGCGGCTGACCGGTGACCGTGCCGACAGGTGCCAGCCGCGCGGTTCCCGCCCCCCTTGCAAGGCAGAGGATTGTCCCGGGTGGAGGACGTGCCAGCCTTCTGGGTGCTGACTGAGCTCCACAACTGGGCTTCGGTGACATAAAATTGAGGGATGTAGAAAATCCGAGCGCCGCTGTGCAAATTGCTGCAAACGGTGCTGGGGCAGGCGGAGCCGGGCTGTGGTACCAGCCTTCCCTAACCGCGTTTGCACGGTGGCGGCTCAGGATAGCTGCTTTCTCAGGGGACTGACTCGCTTTCCACAGACTTAGGTATAAGGCAACACCACTATCTATGGTAGTATATGTGTTTCTGTGACCAGCTGGTTTCTGGTAATCAAGCTGCCTTAATTATCAGTGGGTTGTTTTGAGCATGGCCGGCATCTCCTTGGGCTTACGGATGAAAATAGGAGCAGGTCTCTGTTACCTCAGCCTAGTGTGAGTGTAATAGATATGAGGATATTATCTGTGCAATCGGACAGGGGAAATAACGGGATTGAACTCCGTGTATATTTTATAGACTTCATGTCATGAAGTTTGATTCAAGCAGCCTGAAAGACTGGTGCGTGTCTCGGCATGATAATTTTGACATGTGCTACATCTCTGGGGAGAGAGTGCATCTGTTTGCTGCTTCTCTCATAATGACCCTGTCATAATCAATAAGAACAGCTCATCACATAGAAATCATTTGTGCAAAGGACAGGGGTATCTATTTCTTGTAAAATACCCCCAAAGCTTTAAAATAATTGCCTTCTGTATTATGACCAATCATTATATAGCAATGTGTATAAAGAATATCTAACTTAAAAAATACTGCTATCTCTGATTCAAAGCTAACCGAAATTCTACCTGGATATATAATTATGAATCTGATATAAATTTAGGTTTATACTACGTTTCCTGCCAACATTAAAAAACAAAACGCCTCCCTGCCCCCCCCGCCAAAGAAATCAAAACAAACTCAAAAAAACCCAACCAAAACCACAGCAATTAAAAAAACAAATCCTAAATAGTTTTTATCATTTTTGGGTGGGGTGGAGTGTTTGGGTTGGTTTATAAAAATAGTTTAATCATGTACAAAACAACTTAAAACCCTTACACAAACAGTTTTTAGAATATATACGGAAATTACCGGTTAAATTATACCTGTAGATAGTAGGAGGAAGATTAGAAGGTAATAGAAGTAAAACTGAGACTTTTGAGTGAGACTAAAAATGTTCTATAGAAATGTGTAGTTTTGAGCTGCAATAGAACATTCCTTTCCAGTGTTTAAAAATACAAATCCCCAGTTAAGATTTTTCTAACTAAACTTAATTTTATGTATCAAGAATCTGAAGAAAGACCTTTTCTATATTTCAATTTGCAGAATAAACACAGACACCCTCGCCCACTCCTCAGACTATCAAATTCTGTGCCTTGCTCCAGCTATTGGGACCACTCCCTTTCTGGAGCACTTAGTGAATAATTCTCTCAATGTATCTCAGTAATGGCCCATTATTCTGAGACCTTCAGCACTGGGAAAGAAATACATCCTTGTGCAGTGGGCTAGCTCAAGATCAATGTGCCTCTTAAATTCTGAAAATAGGTCTCAAGTGTGCTATCCTTCTGTCCAGCAGGGAATTTCAATTCCCAAAGCACAAATTCCTCCTGTTTGACACAGGGGTATTACTGGAAAGCAGAACTCCAGCCTACTTGCGGCTCTTCCGTTGCATTTATCACTGTGTAGGGTAACAGAGCTTATCCAAGCCCCTAATTAAAGTCCCAACTCGGATGCTGTTTTGCAATCAACCTATGATCATATGCCTACAGATTACATACATGTTAGCATGAAGATGGATCAGAGACCTCAAAAGTAACTCCTAAAATAGTTCGTGTAGGCTGACTTTGGATTTCACATTAACTAGTCCTTGGAGAATCATTTCTGGCAAAAGAGAAAGAAAAAACAAAGAAAACAACCTCCCAAAATCTGTCACGTTATTCTCCCATGCTGTCTCACGGGAGAGCCTGTCATCTGCATTCAAATTTGTGAACAAAATGATGTGGTTTGTTCCAGGCTGGAGCACATGCACATGTTTACATGCAAGCTGGATGACTGGAGGACCTGAGCACTGAAATGACGTAGAGAGCAGCTGCATGGGCATGCTGTGATAGTCTTATAGCTGTGACTAAGTATTAAATTCAGTTTATGGCTCACAACTGAAGCATGTTGGAATCGTCCACACTTATCTTATGCATGCAATGCCATTTACACTTTTCAGTCTAACTCCAGGAATATCCTAGTTATTGAAGAAAATTAGACAGCAGAACATTCAAATCAATGTACATCATGTTCATTAATGGTGGTAAACTAAAAGTATTTAGGCTTGATCAAGATTCAGTGTTATTGAGCTTGCCTGACTCTCTCCTTAAACACTGCTATGGTTAAAAACCTATCAGGAGGAAATCTGGCAGTTCGTGGCTGTTTGGTAGTTGTATTGTTACTACAGTAACAGAACTCCATTCTTGAAAAGTATTTCTTTTCAGATTACCCCATAATGATTTCCTGTTGAGGTAACGTATTTGGACATCACAATACTTTGAAACACCTCCCTGAATAGTAGCATAACAGTTCTTATATTGCAAGAGGAATACTAGCACTGGTTGAGGCTACCAATTACTGTTGTGGCTGAACAACCTGAGAAGTTGCTGCTGAGTCAGGATTCCAGGAGAGGTGAGGGCTGGATTTGCCTCTACTGATGTGTTGCAGTCTGTTAAAAGTCTGCAATTAATTCCTGTTGGTACTTTATTGCTACAAGTATCTTCCTGAACTAAAACATTTGTGCCAAATTCTACGGCCTTTGTTCAGAAGTTGTTCTGCCTTTTCACAGAAAATTTTTGTTGTATATTTCTGTATGTGCTCAGAGGAATAATTTCAATTTAGAATTCCTCCGGAAGTAGTACCAGCATAATCTTTACAAAGCAATCCCACTGAATATAGATTGATTATTCCTATTTCCTAACATTCACCAAATCTACAACCCTTTGCTGGCCCAGGAATATTGGTACACTGGTACTGTCAAAATGCGGTTGCTATGGATGCAACTACACGAAACATTTTCTATCTTCCCGTTCCTTTTCCTTCCCGGCCTCCAGTCAAAGAAGCTAAATTAAGCTAGTGAATTAAACTGGGAGGACTGGTGCTGGTTTATGTTGCTGTTGTTTTCAAAGGGAAGCAGTTTGTTCTTACTCCCCCATGTCTCTGGGGAGGTGAAACTTCACTATTGCACTGGAAAGGCTTGCCTTGCCAAACCCTTCTGTCTGAGGGCTCATGAGGCCCACAGTGCCTTCATTCTGCAGGTCTTGGGCAGGGACAGCATTCATGTCAGGAGTCTCCTCAGATAGTCTGTCTCCATGATGCAAACTAGCAGAATGGCTCTCCGTTTTATGACCATATGGGGTTCAGTAAGCAGTGTCCACCAGTAGACATCTGCCCACACAAAGTGGCAGAAACAATTTGAGTAGCTCATTTGCAAATGAACTACACATTTTGATCAGCTCTCCCTCCCTTGTAATCCCATCATGTGGGCTTTGCAGTGAATGTAAGACATACATCAGCTGTTAGAATGGCATACTACAATTACCTTCAACAGGTGTTAACATTCTGTCTTCTGGCTATTTAGCTATCTAGGCTCTGAGTGCCAATATATTTCAATATTATAGCTCTATACTGTGTTCTGAAACTTGTGTGACACAATTCAGTTCCCTGTCAAAGTGCCTGAAAAGAAAGGCGGCAAGAGGATTGAAGACTTGACATCATTTTAGAGCTGAGGAAAAAGTCTCAGAGACTGAGACTTTTCATTGATTGTGTAATTAGTTGATGCTGCTTTTTTAAAATTTTTTTCAATCAATATGGTATTTTTGTTTTAATAAGATGGTCAGTCTATACTATGCTATTCAAAATCTTAAACTTATGCTGTATGGCTCACGTTCAGCAGCAAAATACTCTTGCTGGCTGAATAAGCATTACACCTGTAATTCAGTTACAGGAGCCAATGCCTGTGGAAAAGGTATTTTAAAATATACTTTTAGAAAGTTGTAAAGTGTCTAAATTTTGCATACTTGGAATTTTGGAGTAGGAGTAGTGCAAAAAATAAAAATAAGTGATCACACATCATGGTGGAAAGGTTGGAGGCAAGCAATCATGAGCAACATTAATTTGTTTGAAGACCTGAATGATTTCTAATAAGTGCTTCATGGTAGTTTGGCTGTACGAAGTGTATGGGGGGGCCTAGTCATGCTGTTCTTGCAAGATGTGATAAAGGACTTGAATTATTTTTGCATGCAGTAGGGGGATAATCATAATAAAACTCTAGAAAGCATTTTGCAAATATTGAATTAAAATTATCAATATACTCCTTTCAGGAAGGAAAGTATTACTGCCTCAAGAAATTGCGAGGTTAAGTAACTTGTCCAAAGTCAATGAAAAAAAACCCCAAGGGTCAGATCAGATTTATTATTGCAAAATTAAAAGGCAAATGTGTTAAACATCCCCCCAGTGGGACAGGGGAGAGAACTGGGAAAAACCTCGTGTGTTGAGATAAACACAGTTTAATAGGACAGCAAGACAGAAGGAAACAACAATGATAATACCAACAAAGGAATGTACAAGAACAAGTGATGCCCAATACAGCAATTGCTCACCACTCAGTGATCGGTAGCCCGTCCCCAAGCAGCGATTTCCACCCCCTGGCCAAGTCCAGTTTATGTACTGGGCATGATGTTATATGGTATGGAATATCTCTTTGGTCAGCCTGAGTCAGCTGTCCTGTCTGAATCCCCTCCCAGCTTCCTGTGCACCCCCAGCCTCCTTGCTAGCAGGCCAGCACGAGAAGCTTACTTAGCAACAACCCAAAACATCAGCACCTTATCAACAGTTTCTCATCCCAAATCCAAAACATAGACTCACACTAGCTTCTGTGAAGAAAACTAGCTCTATCCTGGCTGAAACCAGGAAAGATATGCAGTGGAGTTCATAGCCCTAAACTCCTGTGCTGTCTAGAAAGCTTTGGGCTTGATAGCTTCATCCACAGGACACATGTCTTCAGGAAAGGTCGTAAAGACAATGTCTGCTCAGTTGTCAGGGGAATGGAGCTGCTGGTGCAAAGCAGCATATGCTGCAGTATTGTTTCATGGCAAGACAACAAATCTGAGCAAAAAATCCTAACAGAGACCAAGTGCTGGGGTAGACCTCACCATACCAAAGCTAGATCGGCTCGACCCTATTTCTGCAATCCAACTCTTATAGCTGCATTGTGGTGTGGATTGCAGAACTGCTTCTCCGTTAGGATTTACAGCATGAGATCTGGTGAGCGTTACCCACAGGGATTTGACTTTTTTGGCAGCAAAGATACAGGGAGGCTTTTCTGTCCCTTGGGGAGGCTCAGAGGTAGCAGCAGGTATAAATTAGTGGGTTATGAGAGTCTGTTACAAAGCTGTCCAATGTTAATCTCTTTGGATGTATCTGTATTTAGAATTAATTGTGTTTCTGCTGATACAGGCTCACATAGGAACTATGTTTGTGTACCTACTCATTTGCATGTTAATGGGGTTCTCCAGGGTTTTTCCTTGATCTTTAACAATAGGAAAGCCTGGCTAATTGAAATTTATTTGAAAAGGGTTTATTTGCCTCTTGGGTGAGGGACAATAGACTATAATATCTGAGGAAGGCTGCAGTGCTCATGTTAGTGAGTTAGATTTTAATACCTAAGCATACCCACACTGACAGGGTAAATTAGCAAACAAGTTGAATGGTTTACACTGGTCCTTCTCAAGCTAACACCCTAAACTGGTTTTGGTCCAGCCTGTTCACGTAGTGACTGCTTCACAGCAGCTGAGGTGGGAACTCTTGATTTGTAGTGGAACAAAGGATCTGCATGTAAAATTTTCCATGAGAGAGAGATGTAAACTTCTAACAGATTAATATGGCTCAAGAATGTAGGAATGACAGCACACAAAGATCTGTCCCAATTACCACCACTAACACTCATTAAAAAATTGAACCTGAACATCTGAACTGTCCTTAAATGCTGTACATTGAATCCTGGCTTTGTTTGTTCTAGTGTCTGATTCTCTAAACTCCTTATTCTGCTGTCACTGGCACAAGACATTTCTATCTCGGATCTCTATGGCGTCTTGCGTACAGCCCCATGCTCTCAACATGACTCCTGTCCAGAAATGCCAGGAAGTGTTGGTGAAGCATGACAGTTGCTGTAGCAAATCAACGTACTCGGAGAATTACCTCTAGGCTGGGAATATTGTGATGGCTCAATTTATCAGCTGCTCCCTTTGCCAGCACCATCAGTCAAACTGGAGCTGCAGGTCAGGATTTTAGTGTGGAAATAACATTTTGGGTGAATGATGATGATTATTTGTTGGGGGGAAGGGTTGTGTCTTTTTATTACTTATCCTCTGTGGCCTCTGTTTTCCGCTAACTGCATAAGAGCTGTTCTGATGTGAACCTTCTGAGGTCCGTTGTTTTTAATACAAATATTGTGATTTCTTTCTGTCTAGTTAATCACCAAAAAACATTGCAGGGCACAATTAGCACTTCACTAATATCTGTATTTTAGAACCTGCCTATGATTTCGTGGTCTCAGTCCATCTCTCTGCAAATATTTAATAGCTGGTCTTACATTGAGGTTTTGATTATGAAGAGTTCATTATATGGCAGATAGAACATTTCCTGGTACAGGACAGAGTATAATTACAGCTGAAGCACAGCTGTCAAAATAAAATAAACACAAAGTGCAGCTATTGCTTTAATTGTGTTCATATACTTGCTAACTCCGAAAACTTCACAGTCCAAAGCGGTTCTTCCCACTGATAGTGCGGTAAGCGACGGGCTGCCGCGCTTCTGTAACCAGAGTCCAACTGGATGTTGTCTTTCTGTCCCGAGACAGAGCTGATTCACACTTCAAAGGGAGCGTGGAGTTCCCCGTGCTCTCCCAAGGCAGGGGAAGTGAATGTGCAAACGGAGCATACATCAAGGACAAGACGGCCGTCCTGCCAAAGCAGACAATGGTCTGGCGGCCAGGCTGTGGTTGCTGGGTGCCAGGTGATCTAAGGGTGCACAGCATTGTCCCGGTGGCAGTTTGCGGAGTGAAACTGGTGGAACAGGCGAGATCTGGTTTAGGTGGGCTGAAGGCAGCTGTTGCATTCGGAACTGCTCAGCCATTAAGCAGCAAGCCCTCAGAGGCAAACACATTGTGAAACTAGCTCTGTACCAGCTGAGCACCTTTTCGGAGCATTAACTTAGCAGCCTCTTGTTTTTGAACGCTGTGACATTTCATGGAAGGATTGGACCTTGGCAACCTTCCATCTTTAGTGTTCCTCCCTAACCCCGAGACTGTTATTCACTGGTATTATTTCTATAGGATAGGTAAAGATGTAAAGGGTGCACAATAGTACAATTTTCTGGAGCTTCTTGTAAAAGCAGTGAAAAGCTGTAAAGCACTGAGAGGGACAGAAGAATTCCTTACCCTCGGCTGGCCACATGTCTCTGGGAAGCAAAAAGGAGACCCACAAAACATATTTCTTGTGCTTGCGGACATGGGTGTAATTGGTGTATTCAGTGAATTGCTGTCATCCATTGTAATCTCCCCTTTTCACTGTCCTTAAACAAGCATGAACCTTTATATAAACACTTTAATAACCTTTAACATGCTTAGGGTAAATAATGTATCATAATTGACCTTTCCCTTCTGCTATCGCTTCTGATAAGTTATTTTAGTGCATATATGTCACCATGTATATAAATGGGTTTCTCATTGTCTCTTTCTTATTTTTGCCTTAGATTTCAGAAATTTTCTTCTGTAAAAAGTTCCTTAAAATTAACCATATATGTTTCTATCTTTAAATGCAGCAAGTGATGTTTGGGGAAAACTGTGGAAATTCCTTGGTTTTTTCAATTTGTAATCTAGAGTTGTGCATTGTAGATGCACAGGTCCTGCTTTATCCTTTTTAAAGAATATTATTTCACAGATAATGTTATACAGGGGAAGACAGATTTAAAAAAATAAAGGGGTGGTGCGAGGATCTGTAGAGAAATGTATGAGAGAGAACTGTATGAAATCTAAAAGGGAATTAAATTCTAACTCAAGAATGCTCAGTTTGAACTTGCAAATTCAGAATTACTGCTCATAACTAATGATCGGTCAGGATGATCAGTCTGAGGGAAGTTGAATTGTTACTTGAGAAAATACTAGATGCAACATTTTTTAGGGTTTGAAGTTTTTTCTAAATGTTTGTTGTGTAAAGACTAAAGAAGGAATTTGCATCTGGTATGGCACCATCCGTGCCTCATACTAAGCTAATTAGGGAGCAACTATATTGCTCTTTTTAATGAAAGCCTGGGTTTCTAAAACACCCTGCATAGAGGCATGAGAATTGCATGGGTAATAAGAACTCACAGCTCCTGTTAAAATTAATAAATGCTGCCATGTACCAAGAATCTCAAAAATGGATGTCCTGGGATTGGAAGCAGCTGACTGGATCATAAGCTGGTATAGCTCTTTAGTATAAGATATACTGAAGTTGATGTCAACAAGCAAATTGTAAAACTGATCCGCAGGCTCTTGTGCATCACAGGACAAACAATAGAGCATGCTGGGGATGGCGAAGTGTTGTGCTTAAGGCAGGATGGGCTCTAATCACCAAAAGATGTTGCTCTGCTGTCCTGTTTCTTCTACATGTGATAGGTAGAACAGAATGACAAATAAAGCAAACTCCCATGGAAGAGGAATAGTGACCAGATTTATTTGACTTCAACAAGTTTATTGGTACCTGCCTCTAAGGGCAGCTCTCTTTAACCAAAGTACATAGGAGTCCTCAAAAAAAAAAAAAGGTAGGTGCTGAGATTGTCCAGACTGCCTGCAGACTTCAGCTTTAGGCTACCTACAGTGCTGCTTTCATGCATTTTGGCAATATATCACTGCAAATGTCCCATCAATATGTGTGAAATACAATGGAGGAAGCTCAGTATTGCTGTAGTTGGCAACAGCGATAGCAAAGTAAGGCACAAGAGAAAGCCTTAAATGCTCTTCAGGAGTAAATCCACTGTACCAGGTAAGCAAAGAAGACTCTTCAGTAAGGAAATGCCAAATAATGTTCTAAGATGGATTTTTTTTTTTTTGCTTGTCTCTACATCTGTTTGGCAGGTGTTTTTGCAGTTGACTAGAAATGATGTTAAAGCAAGCAGCAGATGTGCATCCTATACTCTTAAATCAAGCTTTGTTTTCAAAGTCTTTTGGAAAGTTGAGAGGCAGAAATAGAATATTAATAGCCAAATCAGTTGGTAAAGTGCAAGCATTTTGGAAGTACCCTCCAAAGAAAGGATGTGGTAAACTTTAAATTGGTCCTAAGGGAGCTACACAGGACCGTCATCAAATAGAGCATTTAAAAGAAAGTGTGTCAGGAATTTTTTACCAGCTGGAGCTTGGAAGCATGAAACTCTTCCGAATGAATAGGTCATGCTGGACGGAACTGTACCATATACTGCAGCTTCTTATCTTTGTTATTATCTCTGTGGTTTTAAGCTGATTGCCTCTGTGTGCTGGAGCTTGAAGCTTGTAGCTCCTAAAGGATCATTCTAAGAAAGTGTTTCAATGGTTGCAGTGGCAAGTTACCCTGGAGTGTCCCATGCTTGATTTCAGTTTTTTTACTCCCACCTTGCCCCCTAAAGCTAGGCTTTGTTTACTTGTCTTCTACCTTTTCGCCTTTTCATTCCAGTGCTTTTTTTGTTTTCTTGCTTTAGAAGTTTGTCACAAATTTTCAGAGCTTTCTTGGAACTCTTCAAATCCTTTCTGCCAAATTTTATAAAATTGATCACTTAGGAAGCTACTAGACTGTATCGGTGCCATATCCATCATGCTGACTAAGGATTAGTCTGCCCTGGGAAGTGGGGGGGTGCTGGTGGTGTGTGTGTAGAGATTTCCAAGCTTCTGTTAATGCAGGTAGTTGTGCATGTTCACACAAAGTGTAGCATCACACAGAGAAACAAACGTAGGCCCAGGCACAGTCTGCCTGCTGTGTCTTAACTAGTAGGTCCTGGCTTTCTGCTGCACGCTGCTATTTCTTGGAGTAGCAGCTCTACTATAGGGTCTAGATCTGCTGCTGTTTCTTTCTTTTTGTGATTTCTTGACTTAAATGGAAAGTACTTGCTCTGTTCAGTGCATAACAAAATTTGATCCTGCTTAATGACTGGATGTTTGGGGGTGGCAATAAGAAGCAAAACTAGTGAGGGGGCTCTTGGGCTTCCTTGCCAGCCCTGGCCCAGGTTCTGGGCAGTGGAAGCTTCTGAAGTGGAATGTTAGTGAGATCCTGTGCAGGTACAAGGTTTAACTTCAGCATTTAGTTAATTGTATGCTTTATGATGTTTATTCCTATTTAAAAGGAGGAGGAATAAAACAAGATAAATATGAACAAATATATTTATAAACAGAAAAACATTTCCCATTACCACAGTTTTAATTAAGTGTGTGTGGGGGGGGGAACCATGAACTAAACCGATTCTGTTTGCCTAGAGTAATGGATCTGAAAGCTGGAGTGAGTCTATTTTTTCTTGTGTCAGTATATTAGGAATAAATGGAAAATTGAAAGCAGTAAGAGTCCTTCATACAAGCATTTCAAAAGCCTCATAAGGGAATTGTCAGAGGCATATCCTGCTACAGATTTTACCTTAAGTGTTTGTTCATCTATTCCAACAACTGATTTTTGATGTATATTAGAGTTCATCTATCAAGTGATGGTTGTTATGCATATCTGCACATGGCAGATAGTGAAATAGAAACTTTGATGGGCTTGCTGTGACTGGTTAAATTCTTTTTAGACTTCCATTAGAGTTCTCAATCTCACCTTGAAAATATCACCTCACACCTTTGACGTGATTTTTAAATGGCATTATTACTGTGTGTGTGAAACACTACCTTCTCTAAGCTCAGTATTTACTAATGAGACTGAGAAAATACTTGCAGGTACTTCCTAGGAAACAGTAATGAAATTCCCAACAGAAGCATCTAACACTGTCAGATTCGTGGTGGTGGGTCTACTTACTTTTCTACCTACATGTAAGAAGTAAACCAGGCTATTTCAGCAGGACTGTAAAATGGAAAAGACTCCTTTTTTCAAGGACGTATCATGGTTGCATATGCCTGGTTCAAGTTCCTAGAATTTGATTTCATGAATAACATAGAGCTGTATGTAATAACTGCTGTTGGGGTGCTTGCTCTTGCAGTGATGTCTGATGGGGATGTCCACACTGAGAGCACCAGGGTTAAATAGAAGAGGAGAGGTAGGAATTTGCTGGGTGAAAGTGGCAGTGACCAGGCTTCTGGCCTGCTTTCTGCATTCATCACCTCCACTCCGTTAGCGATCATCTCAGTCGAAAGAAAAGACTTCCTCAATAGCACCAGGAAACTGAGACCTCTCTGGAATGAACAGTGGTTTATTCAACTTACTGTTGTACTGAAAAGCTATCTTAGAAGATGACTTTAAACGAAGTAAACTGCTTTATGTTTGTTTGAAAATTAGCTATATTTAGTACCAAGATGAACACACTACCTCAGAAGTTACATGATCTCAATGCTGGGATATCAATAAAAGAATTGAAGCATGTACATTAATCCTGGACCAGTTCCTGGATTTTGAGCTGTCCATCTTCAGGATCTTAGAGACTGATATTTGCAGAAGACAGTCTGGATAACGAAGGTATTTTTTAATAAGGATTTCTTTAGAGCAAAATATAGTGCTCTAGCAATTGTGCAATAGTCTACAAATTCGTATTAGTTTTTCTTAATGGTTTCTTTGGAAATATCCACCTTTTAGATAATCTCCCCCAAATCAGAATGTTTTCTTTTTTTCATGTTGCCATCTTCCTTCTTTTCCCCTGAAACAAATTTTTTGTCTTGAAATATCCATTCAGGTGTTTGATTAAAAGTACCATTAATTTCATCTTTTCAATTTACATTTCTCACATGTTTTCAGCATACCCACAATTTAAATTCATTTCAGAGCGCAACCATTTGAGGGTGAGGAGGAAGCAAACATAAGAATTCAAAGAAGCTGTTATTCACCCAAGTTAATCTGTGACTCCACTCAAAATCAAACTGAAATCAAAATCTGAGAGAAATGACAGGAAGGTATGAGACACCAGAAAGCAATAAATCTCTGGGGAAACACTGGAAAGAAGATGCCACAGCTTTACATGCACATTGGTGACAAATTCTCATCCTTTGTCAACTGGTGAAGCTCCACTGGTTTCACAGAACCTGGCCAGATACGTGTTTCTGAAGAGGAAGGAGTCACTGAGTGGCTATGGTAGGTCATCTGCACACAACAACAGTCAGTGTCCTCAGCCTCCCGGTCTCTCTCTCCCTAAAGGCACCCACTCACATTTTTGTTTTAATTAGAACATATTTTGATTGTGTGAGAGCCACTCTATTTTAAGATGTTTCAGGCTCTTGGATGTAGAGGAGTGGGGCTTGTTCCATTTCTAAGTAAAGGCCAGGTGTGGTGCGTAAAGGCTATTTTCAGATATGTTTCTTTAACACAGAGATTTTCTCTATTAGCTGCTAATGACCTATGGAAGGTAGCTGTAGTGTACTTAATATCTAAGTAAGAGATGATATCAGGATTTGGCTGTGTTCTTATTGGAACAAGAACTTGTAGAATCCAGGGGCAAGAACTAGAAATACATTATCTTCTCATGTTGCAGCAGAGTATTACGGATAGAAAACTTACCTTTTGCACCATCTTCTGAAGACCTGCTGGATTTTTTTTTTTAAACTGGAAAACTGCATCTAATGGTTTCAGGCTTAACTTCTGTGTATTTAGCTGGTTTTGACAAGACTTCTATTACTGATTCAAAGGTCAGTTGTCCTCCCCTTTCCCCCCTGACAACATGCTTGAATAAAATGTAAACCTCTGCTAGCTCTAAAATTTGAAGTAGGAGAAAATGCAGATGTTATGTTTATTTCCAGTAGTTTTTAACTCCTGTTCAGGGAGACAAGCAAAGACAGCAGTGTGCAAAATGTGCCGAGAGCAACAGTTCTTTCATTTCCCTGCACAGTGCCCATAAGAATTATTAAACATGATTTTCACAAGGCAGGCACTTGTTTTTTAAATCAGGATTGGAAGATACACTGGGGCTTAAGAGATTTATATGATATTGCCTCTTTTATAATTGTTTCTGTAAAAGGATGAGAGTTAGCATCATTTGCTTTGGGGAAAAAGCAAAAAATTTTAAACTGAGCTTATTTTCATAGCTAGGCAAGCGATCTGTTATTCCTGAGAACACCTTGGTGTTAGGGCTTATTGCTCCCTTTTCCATGTGAAAGAGGAAAAAAAAAATATACACACAGTAGTTCATGCTGTCAAAACTCTAGGCTGTCTAAATGAAAATGTGCGTTCTCCATACCTGAGTAAGAGATTTATATTCACAAAGGCTGTTCAGGTCTTCAGCTCTTACTAACTGTGCCAGCTCAGTTGATTTCACTGGTGCCCATTTACCTGGCACCAGCTGTGAAAATCAGAGTCCTGGATGTTTGTACTTGAAAGACAAGAACTTCTTGCTGAACTTAATCGTGTGTGTGTATACACGTACTCATTATGAAAGTCTGCAACTCTTAGTTCAACTGTTTTACTGCTGCCTTTCACCCAGTTTTCTAAATACATGATATACTATTGTGTATATATGTCTATAAGCTTATATGTATACATGCACATATATACACACATATGTTAAAAAAAAAAAAACTGTTGGACAAGAGGACTATTGAAAATTCATGCTTCCACCACTGGGAAAAACAATGTCATGCTACATCAGTTACAAAGACAAAGTTTGTCCAGAAGTGGCCTTGTGGAGTCAAACTTCTGCGTTCAGGATGAGTTTGAGTTAAGGTCAACTGAGACCTCATGAAACCGGCACCTTAATTCAAAGTAGCTGTTCGCATTAGTGCATTTCCCCCATTTCGGAGTCCTGAGGAGCAGCTCGCAGGAATTGCCACAGTTACAGGTGCAGATTACAAGTAACCTGGCATTGCAGTTTCCCCTCTTCACCAGCTTGTAGAAGCGGTGATCTGCATCGGACCCACGTGCTGGGAGGCAAGCTGGCGAGGAGAGCAGGCTGGAGCTCGCGTACCCTCAGCTTGTCTGTGTAAGGAGCCAAGTTCAGGAGTGCTGCCCGTCTCGTGTCGCTGCTGCAGATGACAATGTGGCTGGTCCTTGTGAGGATGCGGCACTACAACGGTGGTATAAAGGGGATGCGGAGCCCAGTATGCTGAGAGGAGGGTTGAGTCATGTCATTTGTATGTCAGTCTGTTGTTAGAAGAAGAAAGAACCCAATTTTCAGATGAATCCTTTTCTGTTGTTTGTGGTCATTTACCCGTATGAAGCATGGCTTTTTGCAGTGCTGAGACCTATCTGATTGTGTGAGTTTTACGTTGTTTGTGATCTAGACTGGAAATGTGGTTTCACTTAGGAGCCCATATGCAAAAGCTGAACAGACCTTTGTCAGACTCATTCAGTTAGTAAGTTTTGCTTCTTATCAAAATATTAAAAATGGAAATTAAAGGTGCAATTTTACTTCCAATACAGAGCTAAATCTTATGTTATGGACACCTGTTGAAGTTAATGCCATTATTTTTGTGTGTAAGGATAAATAGAAATTTTACGTAATTAACATTAGGATTTATTCATGTTTCTATCGATGAAAATAATTAGTTTGTGAGATAAAGAGAAAAATACATTATTTGTAATTTCATGTTAGAAATACAAAAATCGCTATGAGGATATTTGGCATGGACTATAAAATCTCATTAGCGGCAGTCTGAGGAGAAATGCATTTGTTATGACCAGATTAATACATGGTAGTGCCACAAATTAAGCTATGTCCTCCTGATTATTTTTGTGACACTTCCTAGATATTAGTTACATTTTCTCTTGAAATTAACACTTAGTGAACAAAGTTCCAGAATAAGTTCTCTGCAAGAAGTGGTTTGCAAACTTAAGCCAATAAGTAGAATTTTTTCTATATTAGTTTTTGCTCTGCTGTTGTTCTAAACTTGACTGACTGAGAATGCGGTGGCCTAAACTATTGGCCATCCAACAAACCATTATGTTGCATGCAGTTGTGAGTCTTGACAGATTTTTCTCAGCAAACCCTGCTGAGAAACTTTTCATACTGCGTCCCAGGGAAAGCTGCTTTTGTTGTATGCAGATATCCAATGTCTGAAATGTTGAGGTCACTCTCTTGGAGCATGCAGGTACTTCCCTGGCAGAAAGATAATAAAGACATTAAGATGCAGCATTAAAGTACTCCTGTAATCTCACAGTAAAATAATTAACTCTGCAGTTTGATACAGGGTAAAAGGTCTGTTTGAAGAATACTGTGTCACTAATTACTTTTTGTGATTGTATTGATATTCCAATAAGGAGTCAGAAGACAATATGTTAACGGACTGTGTTCCTGGCAGACGCCTGGGGTGAAATCTCTGGCCCATGGGAGCCTGCAGTAAAAAACCCTTTTACTTCTGTGAGCCCAGAATTAATATGCTTGAGCAATTGTGCTCTTCCCTTTGGCAGAAATCTGTTGCTCTAGAGCTAATGGCTGGATAAAATCACAAGATTCTAAACTAATAAAAAAAGCACTGGTATGTTCTAGGCAGTAATGAGGAGAGAAGGAGCACAGTTGGTATCAGAAGTGTGGTTTAAGTGAACAGCAATAGACGTTCACGGCTCAGGCTAAGGTAACCCTTGGCCCTTTACCTCCCTGACTTTTCACAGCAATATAAATGAGTAAGTCTTCAAAACGTGCTTTTAATACTGGTTTAACATCAACACTTTCACTAATGTTCATGTTCCTTATATCCCCCTGCAAAATGTGCAGTGATAGCTTCATTGATGACATCTGTAGTTCAGCAGGAATTGGTCCAGTGCTGCCTGAATTTGTTTTGACCTCTCTGTGGTATTGCATGAGGCAGATAACTTCAACTGCCTAATGAAATACTAAGGAAATATCTTTATTTTTAGTACTATCTGCTCCAGAGACTTGTTTTCACAAGGTCAAGCAGCTTCTTGTCTTTGCAAAGCACTAAGATGGCCACAAGTTCATACAGCATGATGAAAAGCTTTTAAAAGGCTTCATTTTCATAAAATCTATCTTCAGAAATTGCTTATGTGTTAGCCCTTATTTAAAACACTACTGTGAGACTATTCAAAATCAGGTAACTGCTATTTATTTTTTTTCAATAGACTCTTATCTTGGGTCACTCTGTAGTGTGAGGCTTATTTGAAGTTGGCTGTTTGTTGTGTGATACCCAGGGCAGCAGTGATGTATTCTGACAAGCTCTTAGGGTTATTTTTATAAAATAAACCCCAATCTTGCCCAAACCTAATGTTTGGGCTCTACTTTTATGTCATATGGTATAATTTTGACCTTTTTTCCACCTATTTTGAGTTTTTCTCCCTTTCTTTGCATGTACTTCTTGGAACCTCTCATAAAAGTTTTCATGTGATAGCCATTAAGATCAAGGCATACTATAGGTAAATATGATAGTGTATGTGTAAAAATAACATGGCTTATTAAGAATGGAAGGGAAAATTCACCAGTCTCATTAGGCTAAAGACTGAGGAGGAATCATCTCAATTTGGTAAATGTACTTTCATTCAAGTAATGTATGGGACCAATTAAACGTCTTCTCTATAGCACAGCAGGCATATTGTGTATTTTATTAAACTTGCAGCATCTAGCTTTCTAGATTTTAGAAGTCTCTAATTAGAAGTTCAGATGGTAGGAGGAGGTGCCTCAGATGTGATTTGGGTTAGATGTACTCTTGTTAATCCTTTCTCTAGGTCTGCAGAACAGTAGTTTTGACCCAAACGCTTTGCATAGGTCTTGCATAGGTCAGGTTGCTTCAGAGTTGTAAATGTTAGATGAAGGCTTTTCACTGTTAAGTAAAAGTATTGTATTAGATTGTAGTTGTCTACAGACCGACAGTGGCGTCATAGAAGGGAAAAACTAAAGATTTTTAAATACCTTCAGAAACATGTAGGGTGTGCTTGGTCTCCAGAAAAGGATCTAAGAAAGAATGTTAGTTGATGTTTTGTGGCTTGGAAGCGTCAGCAGAGAGGGGGAATAGAATTTTAGGGAGATAGGGAACAGCATGTTTCTCAATATGGCTGCATAAAGAACATCTGATTCTTTAATATCTTAGCCTAGCAACCTTGATAAAAAAAGATAATAACATATATATGCACACATATAGATCCAGTTGGAAAACCAGTCCTGAAATTTACAGATTAAATTCAGAGAAAAGTGTATACTGCCCTTTTTGCAGGACAATCTGGGTAATATGAAATGTTTTGTACTTATAAATTTTGACAGTTTTTCCTTTCTTTCTCTCTGAGAGAAACAGAAGTGCCAGAACAAGAGTACTGTATGCACTAAAAAAGATAATGAAAAAAGAAAATGAAAAGGTTGGGAGGGTCAAAAGAATTTTCTCCATCTAGAGGAATCTGTAACTCCGGGGGAATCCACATGTAGCTAGTTAAGGCTGCTTTGTGCTTCTGGGCAGTCCTGAGAGTATGATCCATTATTACTACCATATAAATCAGAGCTTTATATTTAAAGCTTTTTTCTTTGGAAGATGTAGGCATCAGTCTCATTATTCAATCATGCTTATTTTTAAACAGAGGGAGCTATTTCATTGGGGTTTTTTCCTTAGCTGGTTTGGTATTTGTAGCCTGTTAAAATTTACATGTAATTGATAGTGAAATGCAAGACTGTCTAAACCAAAATAATAATTTAGATAAGCTGTGTCCTCAAAACATTTTTTTCCTCTCTTCTATTAAGAAAGCAGTTACTTGAATATTGCCATGTTCCTGCCTGACATGTTCCTCCCTTTCAGCAGCTTGTTCAGAAGCACAGTAGACACAACACAGTAAAAGCAGAACAGCTATTTTGCCATTTTTCATCATTGACAATGTAGCTGAACCTTCCATGAAAGCTCTGTCTCTGGAAGAGCAGGTGCCTGACAGAGAAACTGCTCCCAACTGAAATGAACAGAATTGCTTTCTCGGATCTGTAGACTTTTATTAGGACAAAAATTCAATTTCCAGACACTTGCAGAGGGATCCTTCGTAGCCCTTCCACTGCTCAGTGGCCGTAAAGAAGCCTGTAGTCTATGGGTGAAAGCAATGCTTATGATTGACATCTATGCATAAGCCTTCCTCTTAATTTAGGATGCACAATGCTGGAATAGGATTCTTGGATGTACTGTTCCTTAAGAGCTGTTCTTTCAAAATGAAGGTCTTATGTTGACCATAAAGTGGAAGAATTTCTTTTGGGTCTATGGCACCCCATGTACATTTTCTGAGCCAAGGGAGATAAACAAGACAGGTGCCAAAGTCATATTCTGCTCTGTGAATGTGGAAGTGTTTTCCCTGCTGTTAAGGAACACAAGCATGTGTTGGGTCTGAGAGCGGAATCACACAACAAGAACCTGTAGGCTTACATACACGGCAAGCATACAGTGTGTACCAGAGGCATACCAACTACTAGTGCTTACAGATGGTTCAATATAATTTAAAGGGTTAGAAATTTATTTTCTCCCAAAATCCAGGGTTAAAACTGATCTTTGTTTAATTCTGTAGGGTCTAGAGAAGTCACTTTGTGGGTACATTTAGCAGATCCTTGGGCTGGTAATCTTAATGAAGTATCTGTGACAGAGGAAGGGAAAAGACTGTGCTAGCATGAAGCTAGTGGAAGAAGTACCTGCACTGTCATTCATGAGGCCGGGGTCTCCTTAGCAGTAAGTGTGCTCAACATCTTTCAAGAGCAGACCCTTTTAGTGTCATCAGAGTTTATAGGTCTTGCCCAATTGAATTATATAAGTAGCTACAAATCAGAGCCCTGCAAAATGCTAAATGTCTTTCTCAGGTTGCTGAAGGCACTCAGTTCCCGTTGACTTCTAGCTGAACTAAATAAAAGTTGATGTCAAAGGGACTTAAATGTGCTCAAAACTTTTCCTTCACTTTGGGAAAGTTTTGAGCAATAGGACAAGTTCTTATATTGGATATCTAGTCTGGATTTCCTTTTGCTTGTGCTCGTTTCTGTTAGTATGTGAGTGTGTGTATATATATATATGCATGTATATATACATGCATATATGAGAAAGAATGAGCACCAGAAAAACTAATAAAAAATTAATAAATGTGGAAAAACCCTAGCTGACACAAAGCAGGTATTTTCATAGGGAAATTGGTCATTGCACATTATATATTCAACTCTAAGAAAGTTAATTTTAACTAGCATGTAGATCATTGATTTTCCTCCTGAGTCACAGACCCGTAATCTAGGTATGTTTGTCCCAACACAAGATTTTTGCATTTAGTAGCGTTATTTGGTTATGACTTTGCTTGTGTGGCTGCGTATGTATAGGCTTCCCCCCAGGAAGTATCAAGACAGCCTCCCAAGTGCTGCCGAACCGGGAGCCCGTTGTTGTAGGTTGGGTCTGTGCCGCTGTTGACGTCTCTGCGTGACTGCTGCGCGGACTGAACGCGGACGGCTTCTTCGAGTTTGTGTGCGCACCGGTCTGTGTGGTCTGGTGTGTTGTGATGGGGAATGGTTGTCGGTACTGGAGAGCAGCTGTTATGGGTGATGTTTACAAACCCATGGAAATTAGCTTTAACAAGATGTGCACTTGTCAGGGTTGATAAGATTAAGTTCTTGAGAGGTGACCTCAAGCTATGGTTACCACCTGACAGTTAAAAGTAAGCAGACTTCGATTAATGAACCTTGCTGTGCGCCTGCTTCTCTGTCACTTGTTCTAACTCCCAGACAGGCTCGTTTTCTGAACGAAGTAATCCTGAGGTATAGTGATACAGAATCTCAGGAACTTGCTCTGTGGGGCCTGATGGGTTATGGTGGAAAATGGCTGTGGAAATCTCTTGAGAACAGCTTGTCACGCAGTATTTTCACTGCTATGTATGCCTCCCGCTACTGCCCGTAGCGTCACTTAATTTGAGGGGAAAAGGTGTATGCAGGAAAGCATTTCCTCACTGAGGACTGGTTTTAGACTTTTGGTTGACTCAAAGATTTTTGAATCACGTACAAAATTACCACCCTTTCTGCTGACGCCGTGTAAGGCACCAGCATTAGGACTCGTCTAGGGTATATCTGTGTTCACAGCAGCTGTCCAAGTCATTTATTGTGGTTTCTTTGTTTATGCTAATTCAAAGGTTGCATTACTACTTTTATACCTTATTAAAGCTAATTTCTTAGACTCACTTGGTATTTCTAATTGCTGGCTCTCAAGCCCTGGTTATTTAAAATACCCACTGATTTAGTCTTTTCTGCTTGCAGTATGTGATTGGGTTTTTTTGGCTCAGTCCCATATAATTATCACTCTACCCACATTACAAAGGGTACATTTTGTAGTTTATAATTCCAGAATATGTCACCATCAACAAAAGCCTGTGAAGCAGCAGGAATATTGAAATACGCTTTTCCTTGGAAAAAAGTAATCTGCCTGCCACTATCTAGACCACAATACAATTACAGCTGGGACAATGCTGTGGTAGAGCTAGACAGATGCTCCCAGTAGTATCTTCAATGTCTGCAACTATAAATGCAAATCAAAAAGCACAAAAAATACCAAAGCATGATGGAGACTAAAAAGAAACCCTTCTACCTAGTAGCACAGAACCTAGCATTTGTCAAATATGCTAAACACAAGATCCACAGAGGATCCAAGGGTCCTTTTGAATGGATTAGTTGAAGTAGGCTTTATTGTCGTATCTGAATTCTGGAGGTATTTTATTCATTGCCGTATCTGAATTCTGCTTAGCTGGAAATACATTCATAAAGTTCAGGAAGCCTTAGTGGGAGGGGAAAAAAAGAAAAATAAAAAAATTGAATGTATTCCAATTAGTATGTTAAAGGAACTGCCAATTTTTAAAAGTTGTTCTATTCAGTGTCTTTTACTGATAATCCACCCAGTGAAAATACATGGATTTTAGATGTTTTCCAAGAGTTCCTCCAGATAATTTTTATCAGCATAAGTTGCTCAAGGAAATATATTTTAAAGTCTTCCTTCATTTGTTGATAACTGAAGGCATTTAAGAGAACGAGGAATAGGATTGTTTGATAAAATCATTCCTCTTTCTTCACTTAGAGCTTTTAAAGAAATTGATTAACTTAAAAAAAAATTCTATCCTGCAAGATGTCTTTTTTTTTTTTTCAGAATAGCCCACAAGTATGACTTAAATTGATTTATCTAGGGATCTGAAGAAATCTTCACTTTTCAGCATGTTCTCAGGAAGAGAAGTTCATGGACACACACTCTTAAAATCTCTAAAGGATGCTAAAATCAGTATTTTTTCATGGTTAAATAAAGTGAATATATGGTACTTGTATGTGCAGTAAAGTGACTTTTTATAGGCCATTAATTATCATTTTCTGAAAGTAGATGAGGAATGTTTTAGATGCTTAGATTATCTGTCTAGGATGCTCTGGCTCACAATATTGGGGTATGATTTATCTCCTATCAGCCAGGAAAAAAAAATCTCTGTAAATGTTAAATTTCCCTTTAAACTCTGAGAAGAAACGGTTACATCCTGCATTTCTTCTGTGTCCCTTTGCATTCTGCAGTGCCCTCCTGAGGTATGACATACCATATGAGCTTCCCTTTCTAGCGATAATTTATTTTAAATGTTTCCCTTTGAGCATGTAGAGAAGCAAACAATCACCAGAAGAAAGCGATAATTCAAAGATGATTAACAGTTAGGAAAAGTATGTATGTATGTATACAGTCAAGAAATTTTCTTCTGTTGCTTCATGGCGTCGATCTTTGCAGCGATAGTGAGCTGCTACCCTTTTTCTTCCGTTCAAAATTACATTTCAAGTCCAACCATGCAAAATCAATATATTTCAGTCAATCACATTTAAA
This sequence comes from Phaethon aethereus, assembly GCF_964289735.1. Classification (NCBI taxonomy): domain Eukaryota; kingdom Metazoa; phylum Chordata; class Aves; order Phaethontiformes; family Phaethontidae; genus Phaethon; species Phaethon aethereus. The sequence continues at coordinate 8,357,840 of NC_138594.1, forward strand.
GCTTTACTTGATAGCACATGTTCTTCCTATAATATACTGGGTTATCGCCTTCCAAATTTGATAGAGCAGAGGCTTTGGGAGGAGATAAGAAATATTAATGCGGTGTGCAGTTTAAACAAATCAATGTATCCATCTGCACTGAGCGCTAGCAGAGTAAACAGTTGGCTCTCATCTGACATGCAGCAGTCCCAGTACTTAGCTTGGCCACAGTTCCTGCAATTTGTTTTCATTTATGTTGAACCACTGAAGTCTTTTGCGCTGCCATTAGCACTTTGGAAGCATTAAGGAGGAAAGTGAGATGGATTCAAATCCATATAGGTACAAAATCAAACTAATCTTCTTTTGTAGCTGAAAGTGAAATTCTACGAAGCTCAGAATTCTTCAAAGTCATTTCTGCAAATTCGTTGTAGAAATCATGAAAGCACTGTTTCTGCTTTATCTTAGTCTAAGAAGAAGTTACTTTTCCTGACAAGGCGGTGTATTTTATATTCCAAATACAACCCAGGGCTTGCTCAAACTGAACTCTCATTTATTCTTTAGAACTATATATGAGAGAAGAATACACTGTCCACAAAATGACCACAGAATAGCATCTGGGGGAGTAGAATGTAGCTAACAAACCTATCGTTTTACATTTACCAAACAAATGTAAGTAAATATTATCTCTTTAAAATAAATGGATTTTCTCGGGGTTAGCAGGAAAGCCCATACAATTCTCTGTCCTATTTTGCTTTCTGTGCATGTTGTCAAGCTTGGTAAATTTTTTAGCAGCTGTCAAAGTAAATTTATTACAGAAGAGGTCTAAGTTCTTGTGTAATCCAGAAGGGAAAAGCCCTGCTGACTTGGTTTTGCTTCATCTTTTGTCTTTACAACACTTTAAAAGCTTCATGTAGTTGAGATTCAGGAACAGCACTAGTTGAACAAAATCTTCTATCTGCTAAAGAAGAGTGTGTGTGTGTGTGGTGTTTGTGTGTAAAATGTGTGCATTTATGTTTTAAAAAATAATTTCCTAATAGCTCACTTTACATGCTTAAAACAGACCTGCTAATCTGCAAGGAGTGTAAGTCTTAAACCAATGAAAAGGAATTTGAGAGCTGAAATGAGCACACAGCAATCTGAGCTATTTGGAAACAATGAGTTTTTCCTGATGTTTAGCAGAGGGAGCCTGAACTTGGGTGAGGGAGGAAAGCTGGTGGGTCAATGAATGAAGGGTCTAAGGTTGTGTATTATGGGAAGGCTGTATCCCAGCAGCTGTGCGGTGAGATGTCACACTAGATGTCAGCAATGCAAGGGAACTTCTTAAAGAACAATGTATTATATGGCATAAAATGAATAAAACCAAGGGAAAAAAAATTACTGTGGCTTACAATGTATTTAATATTATTAAATACCTTAAATGTATTGGAATTTTTGGGCACAAAAAGTAAGCCAAACTTCATTCACGAATCTGTTCACTCTGAGGTGGTCAGGACTGTGGATTACCTCTCGTTCTCCCTTCTGTTCCGAAAAAGCTGTACTACCTTGTTCTGACATGCGACCATCTGGTCTAAGTCTGTTAAGTCACTTCTCTTCTGCTCTGCAAGTCTGGGTCACTGGCAAAACACTTCTGTGTTGTCACTCTGGAGAAATTAAAGTTAACCAGGTACCTCTGCTCTTCTGAGGCAACAGCCAGAACTATGAATTATAGCAAGTAACAGCAAGAGGCAGAAGGAAATTAGGTTTATTTTTCAATTAATTTCTACAGAAAAGTTTGTAACTGTGCTCCTAACAACCTTCCTTTATGTCTGTGTCTGTGCCTATAAATTTCCCCTCAAACAAAAAGCCTAGACTTCACTTAAAAAGAAAACAAACACATTTTGAAAAGCAGTGACAAAACAGGTGTCCCCCGAACCCCGAAAACACCACCCACAGAAACAGGGAGTAATTTGAACACACAAGAATGATGTTTCTTTTGATATTTGTGGATTGTATATGCAGCTCCCCACATGCTGATAAGCTCCTGAGCAGAACTTATGAGTTGGTGTCTAGTGTGTGTAGCCTATAATCTCTTTCAGTAGAGAGTCCCAGGTCCTGGAAATTTGCTGACCTTAACTGAAGTCTTTTAGCATTGTGATTTACTCTTTGAACATCTGGATTCACTTTCTCAGCATTATTTACATTTTTTTGATCAACTTTAGCCTTTCATAACTTGAAACACATGAGAGCTCTTCCCCACTACCCGAATCTGTGTCTGTGATCATCATGCCTGGATGACTTGAGGTTTGCCAAATTAGTTTTACAGCAGGTTTAATTTAACTGAAAGAAGGTCAATACAATCAATCTGCCTCAAACTGATTTTTTTTCCTCAACAGGAGGTATAAATGGATGGGGGAGGGGGAAATTAATTCAGCATGAAAGGTTGCATAATTTGCTACCCAGACCTGCTAATGAGATGATTATCGTTATCATTTTTATTCTATTTATCATAAGAGTTCTTTATGAAGAGTGGGTTAATATGGCTTCAGGTTAGGTTTTAGTCATCATTGTTATTACATTTTGGGGGAAAATTGTTATTTGCATAATATCTGTATTTCTTTATTCTTTGCCCATGTCTTCTAAATCTGCCTTGCAAGTGTGAAAGATTGGCCTACATTTGCTCAAAATACTACCTTGATATACACTTTAGAACATTTTCTGTGTTTGCAAAGTGAGGGAGGATTTTGTAGGGGATGTAAGAATGGAAAACTGCCCCTCTTCGCACAATCGCAAGAAGAAATCTAGAGTCCTTAAAAAAAAAAAAAAAAATTGTAATATAGTCTCAATAGACTTAAACTGTGAATATTTTAATTCTTAAAATTTTTATGCAGTAAGGTTGGAATTTGTTAAACAATTCAGCAGTGACCCAACTCCATTCCTTCTGAAGTCAGTGGAAAACAGCAATTGATTTCAGCAGGAGCAGAGTGAGGCCAACAGCAGGTAATTATGAAAATCACATCCCAGTGGGAGTAGACCTAGGTTAAATATTGAAAAGCACCTAAGTGACTTAAGACCACAAATCCCATTGATTTTCATTAATGGTGATTTTCTTATCTGTGATTCTGTGCGCCTCTAGCACAAAGTGTGCAACTGCATTTTGTTGTTTTTTAGGGTTAGGTTGCCTTGCAGATTAGTCTATGAAACTCTTCTGAGAACTAGATTCTTCCCCGATCAGCATTCAGGTTCAGTGTGTGGCCCATCCTTAAAGCTAGATCGTGGTTGCATGCGTCCCAGTGATTTAGAGATCCGCAGTGATTCTTACCCACACTCAGTTCAATGGCACTTACCATGCAAGTAAGTGCTGTCCAATATGAGCAAGGGTGTCAGGATAATTAGTATTGCCTCTCCTCGCTAATGCAGCGGCTTGGAAGCAGAAGGCAAAGTGGCACATAAAAGGTGATTAAAAAAAAAAAAAAATTGTGCATCAACTGGAACTACAACCTCAAATCTTCTAATCTTCCAGGCTGAAACCTGCAATTTGTTTGTATTCAAAATTCCCAGTGAGGTCACTGGACTTATTTTCAGCTCTTGAACAACTCCACTGACTTTGTCATTATAGATGCCCATATCCAAACAGAAATCTGAGCGTCTAGTTCTGATTGGCATGAAGCCCTTGTATATGGCTTGAGTGGTTTAACGGGGGTAGAATAAGGATCCATAACACTCACATCTACACTCAAATCTTTCTACAAAGGAGGGAGAATAGGAAGGACCAGACGTGAATAAGAATCAGCACCCTTCTGATCTCAGTGTGGCAAGTTTAGGGATTTTGTTCACGTAGCTCTTAGCGTAAATTTTATGTTCTGTTTCGGTTTTGCATCATCTCACTTGAAGTTCCTGTAGTTTTCTATGTGACCTTGTTATCGCCAGGATCTCTGTATTAAATCTGCAGAACCGCTGCTCCTAAGTTTCTCTAAATAGTACTGATTTTGGCATTGTTCTGACTTGAGCCATTCCCTTAACTGCATTTGGTTCCACTTCTACATCAGCAAATTTCATCCCTCTACTTCATAATCTGTTTTCCAGTTGTTAACATATAAAGTGCATATGTTCATGGGGGGGTTGATCACCTCTGTGGCATTGATCTGTCAGCTCTGTGAATCTCAAATTGCTTCTACACCCGGTACCTTTTTCATAGTAAACTAAGAGAGTTTGGAGTGGAAGTTGTCTGAAATTTTTCCTTTTAAAAGGCTCATTTCCTCCTTAAATAAGATGTGTGTCTGTGTAATATTTTTTTGCCTCAGGGAGAGATCCTGTGGACATTAGTTCAGTTGCATATTATATAAGTAAACAAAATACTCTCTTCATTTCACATGTAGAAAATGCTGAGGAGAAACACCTAAGAATTTCTAGGAAAATTCTAGAAATTTGTGTACATCTAGGATTTGAACTCTGCTGCTTGAATTTTCATTCAGATCACATTGCTTCCTTAATTATAACACCAGCTAATTATAGATATCCACTATATCAGCCCAGCAGGACTAAATTAAAGAGAACAGTAAATTACTGTAGGTTTACAGAAGTAGCTACATTTAATGTATTAGGTTCATGGAAGGCTTTTGAGATGCATTTGTTTTCACTAAAGTTGTATCTTTAGGAGTTGTATAATATTACCTTATGGTAATGGAAATAATAATTAACATATTTTTGTTAATTAAATCATGCAAATATACTTCATGTAGGCAGATATGGCACTTTTTCTGGGGATGCAGAGTAAAACATCCCTTGATGCCACTTAGGAAGACCTCACAGGTAGCATAAGGTGTTGCTTAGGGACTAGGTATAGCCTGTTATGGGTTGAGTCATGATTTATTTTCTTGGGTAGAGTGATGTAAATTGGGATAACTGCTTGAAGTAAATGAAACTGCAGTGGCATTAAACTGCTCTAAAAAAAGTCAGATTTATTTAATGTTTGAAGCTTGCTTGTGAGATTTCCTGAGTGAATTCCTACCTCCTTGCAGCCAATGTCAAAACTTCCTCTGCCTTCAGATGCAGCATCATTTCACCTCAGATCTATTTATCTGAGAACATCCAGAATGTTTTCAGTTATCATTACGAAAAAATTCTTATAGTGCTAGTGGGATCAATTTACTGACCATCTTCAGGGAACTGTATTTTGTCAATCTGTGATATTATTTTAATGTCATAAAACAAGCCTCATTCTAGATTCTCCTCTGTTCTGTCTAAAAAATATTACTATCTGCTCTTTCTTTCATCATACTTAAACCGATCTATCCTGTTAAGTCTTTGATCACTTGGATAGGGGAATGCCTTTATGACACTGTTTTTCCTTTAAGGACGTATACTTTCTCTGTGTATGCTATCACATGTGTTCAGGAAAACTTCCGTTGCCTGTGGAGTAGAAAGGACATACTATTTTTTGTTTTTTAAAAAAACCTTAAATGTTCCTCCATTTACTTGATATATGCTAGTCAACATCCAGGACCTGTTGTTCAGCTTTCTATTTGTTTTTATATATAATAGACAGTAGGTATTTCCCCTGACAAACCAAGGGTACTCAGAAGGACAATGGGTGAGGATTTTAAGAGTGAAGGACTGATAATCTATCCAGGCAGCCCAACAAGCTTATTTTTGACCTGACAAGAAACTTTAATATTAAATGCTGAAAGAAGGGAGCAATACATAGGACAGAAATTACTAAGGTAGTAAAGCATCAAGAGAAATACAGGGAGAGGCAGCAAAATTCAGACTGTGGAGACTGCTAGCAAATTCTTTGCTGTGTGTACCAATGCAATCCTTAGTTGGTAGAGAAAGTTACTCTGCTGCTTTTTCTTTATTTTTTTCTTTAATTTTGGATTAGCTATTTTTATACTGAAGTATTGTCAATACTCTTTTTAACTTTGTAACTTTCAAATATAGAAAAGTCTGTAATGAAGTGGAGATCAAAACCATAGCTAAAGATTTCCCAACTTGATAACTGATCATACAAAGTTTCCTGCATAATATATGAAGTTTAAAGCATCATGACACACATGGAGGAAAACTAGCTTTGTTTTTCCATTGTTGAAGCAGCACTGCAACTTTACTTGACTCTTAAGGTGGCTGTAGCAGCTCAAGCTCTGTGATGCCATGCTACGTTAAATGAAGGAGCTGAAATTGCAGATTTGATTGACAATGCAATTTTTTCATAATTTTTCCTAGAAAGTAAGTCCTTAATACCTATTACATTCAGCCAATGAAGAGAAATGTACAGGAATCATATTCCAGCTACAGAAGTTTATAGAATGATGTAAAGAACTTACAGAAATTATTTTATTCTGTGATATTTTAGAAATCTCTACCTATTCCCAGTGCAGTAGGTTTTTTTCCCCTATGGCTGTACCATTTGTACAAACAATTTGTAAACAGGGAAATAGCAAAATTCATCAAATAAATTATTCACAAAGGAATTATTCACTCAGCTCAAGTATTTCCTTTAAACAAAACATCAAGCTGTCAACTCATAGGTCTTGTTATAAGAACTGAGATGGTGTTTTATCTAAAAGAGCTCTTTATGGCAAAATAGACAAAAGGAAAACAATGCATATGCCAGAACTGCAGAGTACGGTGTTTGTCAGCTGGTTTGGGGTATTAACATTTAGAAAATCAGACCAATACACAAGTCCACCATTAGAGGACTCAAATTCTACTGTCCTTTTCATGCCTTCTGAGAATATATAGTCACATAAAATTTTCAGACATGACTAAATGAGTTAGAGATGTGTGTTTCTTTGAGAGGTGAGCTCCTTAAATAACTTTGGTGCATTTGCAAATGGTGCTGTCGTAGGCTAGGTAACAATCCTGCAATGGAAAGAAATAGACAGTGTGTCTTTCTGGTAGAAGCTTTCTCTTTAATTCCATAATCCAGAGGGGAGGAAAAAAACCCCAGAATGTTATTAATGTTATCCAAACTCCTTTGAAGTCAATGAGACTTTTTTTGCATGGGCCTCAGCAGCCTTCAGATTAAATAATTATTTTAGTTAAAAACTCTTTACAAAACGTATTTGCCTTTCAGAATCATCATGTTTTCAAAAACCTTTCAGAAGACTTACTATAAATTTTATTTTTACCAGTATTCCCAAACTCATTTGTATGGTGGCTGCCTGTCTGAAGCTACTTTGCAACTTGGAAGCAAAGGCAAATATTCTTACTTTCTGTATAAACAGCTAATAGATGGTGATTACTGGTAAAAGGTTTATTTAATTAAGCCTTTAATTAGAGTCTTTCCTTAGAATTAGCCTATCTTGCTTCTTATTTAGAGTTTTTAGGACACAATCATGAGCCATATTTGGACTTGCCCAAAAGAATGATTGCCTGAAAATCAAAATATGAGGGGGAAGGCACATCAGAGGCACATTGAAAATTACTTACAGATATCTTCATGCTTTCTGTCCCAGAGGCAGATCAACCTAGACTTTCTCCCACATGGACTTCTTGACCTATTTTTGGCTAACAGTAAGTGCTTAGCTCATACTGGCTCATGGAGGGGAAAATACTGAAGTAATTTAGTGGTTTGTCATTTTGCTGGAGGGTCACTTCAGTATAGTCACTCAGCCTGTTTTGTTTGTTACCTCTAGCATATTCTGAAGTATTTTCCCCTTTTCCACCATTACTTGCACATCAAATTTTTATGTACGGTGGAATATTGGAGCAAGCTACAGTCTGTGAAGACATGCTTTGCAGTATATTGTGAATAATTTATGGGTATAGGTCATGAATACTCATACAAATATTAAAGAAAGAGGTAAATATATTGTAAAAGTAGGGGAAATGTATGTGCCTTAACGCTGAAGATGTAAGTTGATGCAGTGTTTCACTAAATTTACTGGCTTAGCAGTCATGCATATGTTAAATGGAAAAAAAACCCATGTTAAATCAGAATTTTAATACCACTGAACCTACAGATGTCATTACAAGTCAACTATTTACCTCTGATATTTGTCTGGTAGTGTGTCTCACAAAACTGGGTTCTGTGTATTTGCTGATGTTACTATTTTTTTTTTTTCTAAGCAAGTCAATTTAGTAAATAATTCCTCAGTAAACAGTATTGTAATTTTTTCCAGTGCATTAAGAACTTTAGTGGAAGAATTTCATTATTTTTGGTGTAAGGGAATAAGATGGGGGAATGAAATTTCTTTACCTGCTTCTATAATGGAAAAGTGCTCATCTAAATAACTTTGAATAAGACTGGGTAGGTGATATGTAGAGCTAACTGGGTTACATATACATATATTTGCTTTACCTTTCCCTATGAGGTTTCAGTATAAAATTACAATATCAAACATTTTTCTACAAAAGGGAAGCAGAGCCCAGGTGAAGTTCCCTATGGTGCTACACAGTGTTTTTATTCAAAGAGTTTTAAGGTAAAAACTTTTTTTAGGAAGACTTAATGAAAAATTTAAAAACAAACATGTAGAAAATCTACATAGTAATATGTTTTAATAAAAATGATACATTAAGAGGTAAATAGTCCTTTTAATGGCTTGTAAGATGAAAATATAATAAAGTGAGAGCATTTTTATGATCTTTTAGTTCTTCCAAAGTGTAACACATTTTATTACAGAACTATGATTCCTTGATTATGAAACTTTGATTAGTCTATTACCTTGAAAATAATGAGCTTAGCTGTTGTAACATGATACACAATCCTCGGTGATAAAGCTCAGTTCCCATCCTTTCTTGAGAATATTCGGCATTACACCTACAGTGATTATCAGCGAATGCTACAGTGACATGCATTTGCTTCCTCTCATTTGTGATCGCACTAATGCGTGGGCTTCTCAAGCTGAAACTTGTTCGCTAACAGTATGTGGTGAGATAAAACCTTTCAGTGGAGGAGGAACATTAGGTTTTATTAATTCTGCCAAGTCCTACATGTCAGATGCTCCGGGTGAACCAAGAGCAAGATTATGAGTAGTAAACAGTAGAAACAGCCAATGGCATGTGTACATAATTTCATTTTGGTGGCTGATTCAAGCTTCACCACTCCAGTTATGTTTAGTCTTTTTTCTTTTTTTCTTTGCTGGTTTGTGCATTCTTATTAACAAATAGTTAACAGATGTATTTCTACAACCTATTGCTAGATGCATTCGCATATGCTTTTATTAAATAGCTGGTCATCTCAAAGGGTTGGGTCAGACAATTCCAAAGAATCTGTTTCTGTTTTTATGGAAAAAAGCTTCTGTCAAATTTGGGGTTTTAAGCTTACTCAATAGTTTTGCTGTGCAGACTTTTTACTATTTTATATCTTTAATCTTTACTCTAATATAGCACAGTCTTCCTGATAACCTTATCTTTCATCACAATGGACCTATGGGAAACTATCACTGTGATAAAAATTACCTGTTTCAGAAAGTTTAGACAATTCTTTGATAAATTTGTATTGAGATGCAATTGACAGAGTAATACGTGTAGAAGAAAAAACTGATGGGATATGCTTTTTCTTTTGCAGTTCGACTCCTCACTTCCTTGGTTTTGTATAAATACATTAGCTTATAATTAACCTGGCACACAGATCTGAAATAAATTGTAGGTAGAATGACTAATCTACTGTTTTTTCTATACAAATCAACAAGTGATTGTTCTGGAGTATATTCCAGCTGTCCACACATACAAACAACACCCCCCTTTTTTTCTTTTACTTGTTGGACTATTTTAGATAGGAATTATCCTAATTTTTTATTGAGGTTACAGCCCATCTGCAGCAGTCATGGTGGTTTAGGTTTCTGGGAATTTCTCTATTACAAATTTCTACAAAACTAACATTAGTGAAAACAAATAAATATATATAAGCATGCTACAAGTCACTACAAAATTACCACTAGGAAAAGAAGTGTATATATAATTGCAAGAGTAAAACAAATGTATGTATATTAAAAGCTATTACAGAATTCCAGCTAGTGAAGCGTGTATATATTTATGAACAGTTACCTGTTCATATGCCTATAAATATATAATGTGAGGTGTTAGTGGTATAACACTTACAAAACCACTCCCAGGAGTGGGACTAATTGACAATGGAAAAAGTCTCACTTCAAAGGGCCAGATTCAGCCAGAGCCGGGTGTTTGCAGAGAGCTGCTGCAGAGAGGATCTTGCAGAGAAGCTTGTTTTCTGTAGGAAGCGAGTTCCTATTTATGCATTTTGGGTAGAGACGTAAGTGGGCATTAGGACATCCGTTGCTGGCATGGTTGTTGCTGGCTCCTGTTATAATGGAAAGTCAGTTCGTTATTACAGTTTCTTTGTGCTGCACCCAACAAGGTTTCTTTGTCCTGCCAGCTACTCCCCATCAAGGAAGGGAACTTATCGGGGATGTCTTGGGGACTTACCAGGATGCCAGCTAAGGAGATATCCTTCTTTGTCAGTGTATTTACCAGGTCCCTTTCCCTTTTGTGGCAGCACCATTACCAGCCAAACTCAATGAAAACAGACATTCAGAACATGACGTTCAGCAAGGGGTCAAGTTCCATGGGAACTGTGCTTGAGAAGACCATAAGGTTGATTAAAAATTAGGTTAACTAATTCAATTAATTTTCTAAGACTTTAATTTTTTTTTAATATTACAGTTCCAGATATTGATTGATTATATTGTTTATGGGCTTTAAATTGTCAGTCCTGCCTTCAATTTCTTTGTGAAGCGTGTGGCCCAGCACGATAAGTTGGGGACAGAACATGGCCTGGTCCTATATCTGATGTAGTATCAAACAATCCAGACATTTCAGTTGTAGGATGATGTTTGAATTAGGTCCATGATGCTTCCCATAGTAGTTGACCAACTTTGACAATACTTAGGAAGTTTAAGAGGAGGCCTTTTTAAAGTAGATTAAAACTTGTCAGTTATGGAAATGAGTTTATGAACAGGGAATATATTTGGTCAAATAGATGACAGAACTTGCAGGAGGAGAAGACAAGTGTATGACATTTTCGTGCTCCTGTATGGAAAGAAGTTACGCTAAGTGTAAGAAAGATGTTAGTGGTTTGACAGAAACATGAAAGCACTTCAGGGGTCTGGTCCAAACCCCTGCCTCAGATCAATGCCACTGGGAACAGAGCCTAAAAGAGAATTGACTGCCTCGGTGCAGAGTGGCCACTAAAGCGGAGATGAGGTAAAGAGTTAATAGTGGGTCACAAAGTGTGTTAGCAGGCACAGAAACTGTAAGTAAACACCAAATGAGCCACTCATGATCTATTGCCCATGCAACTAATTTGTTTTTCCAGGGGCAGAGTGGAGGATATTTGCAGCCGGTGTAAAGCTGTGTCTCTTGTCAGGATGAGGCATGGAGCCTGGTTTGCTCTACAGTCTTTAGTGATAGAACAATGTTTTTAAATCACTGGCAGGCTTTTTAAATGCAAAATGGTGAGCTAAATAAAGCTCCAAAAGGGGTTGATATCTGTTAGGTATGTAGTAAAAAGGGGTTAGACTAATAGGAAGTAATGAGTCCTGGCAGACGTCCTTCTGTTTGCAAGAGCTGAATCAAGGCTGGCACAGATGGAGTCATTGCATAGCAAAACAGAGCTGCAGGGATTTCATGAATGAGGAGGTATTTCCCCATCAACTGCACTTTTCACTCTGAAATAGGTAAAACTAAGCAGCATGATATCTTTTGGTTGCTGTATACTCTGAAGCTTTGCAGTTCCTCAGTAGCTCTTCTGCCTTTGGTTCGACTAAGCAATTAAACCTAGTTTTGACGTGGCAAAGTCCTTAAGCAACAAAGCCTCTCTATGCAATTTCTGGGTACAAGTTAATGGTATTTCATGTATTCTCTTTGAGACTGTGGGGTTGTTTTTGCTTATTAGCTTTGGATCTTTCTAGTCTGAAAGCACTTCTTTTGGTCTTTGCAGCTGGACATAGCCATACATCCAGGAATGCTAGAGAATTCTAAAGTATGGCTGAAAGAAAAGTACGAAGTTTGCATCTACTCTTTTTTAACAGGAAGGAGGTGTTGTCAAAAAGATACTTATAGAGATCCTGTTTTGACAAAATCTTAAATAGTTTTATACGTACAGATAATTCTGCAACAATATGATTAATTAAAAAGAAAAACATCTTCAGAAAAAATAGTTTTGGAAATTAGTTTTATCCTATTTCTGGTTACTTTTGCTTCAGTGTCAGGAAAAGAGATGGTGTTTCATTATGTTGTCTCTCTCTACTTCCAGATGTTTTGTTAGGTGTTTTTTCTTTATGCTTTCTACTATACTGTTTTTCCCACCTTAGACTTTTAGACTGTATTAGCATTTTTTCCATCGGGAGCATAGTTTCTTGATAGCAGAAACTGATGTTCATATAGCTCTACTGTACCATTTTTGTCATAGAACACAACTCCTGGCTTTCCTTTATATGTTTAACTTGTACCTAGCTAGGAATATCTGTCTTGGAATGTAAATACTAAAAGCTAATTTGACTGAAGTATCATTATCTTTTACAGGGAATTCATGTTTTCGGTTTGTTCCTTGTGCTTTCAAGAGAAAGCACTAAACCCCAGCAAAGGTGATTGCTAGGTAGAAAGTATGAATTTCTGTACTTCAAAATCCAGGTTTATCATATACATTAATGCCTGAATGTATCCACTTGAAACAGAAGGATGTGTATGTGCCACCCTAACCTCACTTGCTAGTCTGAGAAACAAAATGAGTTGAATTCATTGAGAGTAGTAAAGAAAAATGTTCTTTGTTTCATGTGAGAGGCATACTGGTGTCATACATTATGAAAGAATGGTAGTGATGAAAAAGTTGGCAGTATTCCAAATTTGTTTCTGAAACTGTCTATTCAAACACATTGCTAGAATACAAGTACATACAACTGAATATATAAATTATTCCTTCATCTGAGATTCACTGTTTTGCTTTTTCTTTTTTGACTTACTCTAATGCATCATTCCTCATTAAAGGGCATAGAACTGTTTTTTAAATTTGACACAAGAAATACATAGAAGTATCATTAGTGAAATGTTCAATTTCTGTGGGCTTCTCTGTGGGATGCGTTCCCTTAGCTGATCACAAAAACGTTCACAGATGTAAGATGTACCTATTCTATCTAAACCCCATGCTAATGGATCTTAAAATTTTCTAGAGCACCCATCAGCATTACATGTGGGTCCTGAATCCAGACTTCCTAAGAACAGCATATTGAATTTGATGGTTGCTAAGCTCCTGACAGGAGGTGTTTAATGGCTTTTGTGCCATACCTACTTTACTACGTAAAAATGGTTAATTATATAGAAATACTGCTTTTGGTTGTTCTAATCTTAATGATGCACATCTGTGGAGGCAGATCATACCTGGGAAAATAAAGCTGGCACTCAAAGGGGCCAACTTACTGTACCAAGAGCCTCATATCTGTTTCTACAGACTAGGTTAAGCACTTGCTGTTTCTGCTGTGAGGAGCTTTCAGCTTATCTGAAAGCCCAGGGTTAGAAGAAATATTGTTTACAAAGCCTTTTTTTTTTTTCTGTAATAGAAATACCACTGAGCTTTAGACCAGTTTGTCTTATGCATATAAGTGGCATTAAAAGAAAAAATGAGCAAAATGTATCATCTGGAGAGGTAAAAGAAAGCCTGGTTGAAGTGTATGGGGGATATTGCAATTAGAATACAACGCGAGGGGGAAAAGCGTGCGGGTGTGGAATGGTCCTTTTAGATTTATGCATCTTTGGCATAGACTTTTATTTTAGGGGTTTTTAATGGTATCTATATAGTTCTTTATGACTTTTTTTTCCTTTATGGGTGACTTGGACACACTGAAGTGCTCAGTTCTGATCACTGCATTGTTAGCAAATGCAGCTATCTCAAGAAATCATTTGTGGTCACATATTTTATCATTCATGTTTTTTAGAGGCTTTAGCTATTTTTCCAAACCACAGAAGCTTCATAGTACCAAACTATAGCAATACTGATGACAGCAATACTTCCTTGTCTTTTCTGCTAGTCCAGCTTAGAGGTGCCCTCTTAGTGCCTCAAGTTTTGTAAAAATCTTCATTTTCTTTAAATTCCAAATGTGTCTTTAGCTCGTTAAAGGTATCAGGTTGAGAATTTCTACAGGCAAAAGAGCTCTGCTTCCTATTGATATATATACACACACATATATGTGTGCATTTATAGGCAGCACATCCTAAATCCTGATTTACATTTCTGTGGTTTTTTTCTTTGCTTTATGTGGCAGCTAACGGAATATCTGCTACTAGGGTGTGTGTGGGATTTGCGTGGAGAGTCAGCAATCTACAATATTCAGGATTATTTGCAGCAATTACTGTTCTCTGTATTTTCTCCTATTTTCAGTATTTGATCTTTTAGTCTATTGGAAAACTCAAGAGGAAAAAATAGTTGAAACAAATAATAGAAAATTCTTCAGTCAGTTGATCTCTAAGTTTTCCATTTGCTGCTTTGTTGGGGTTTTTTATTTCATCAGCCACCTGACAATTCATGCTCCTGTTGACTTCTCAGGGCCTGTCATTGCTAAGGGTCAACTGAATAATCCATGAAGTTCAGACAGCAGACAGCTGCTGTTGTTTTTTGATTGTTCACATATATGCCTTGCAATGTGAGTTTACCGGCGATGTTTACAGTTTTTGTTTGTTCTTTCAAAAAAACCACAGTTCTGCATGGAAATGTAGTCTGAAAGAAAAGGGCTTGCCCTAATGGAAGTTTTTCCAGACTGCCTTTTACTTTTGCAGTTGTGCATACTGGTGCTAAGCAATACAAATCCCTGCTGCTTGTGTGAGCAAGCGGAGAATTTTCATTCTCTAGAATTTGCACAAAGAAAATGGCTGAAATAGCTGTAAAGCAAATGAAAATCAATGTTCTGATCTTTGCTCTGATCTAAAGAGAGTTTTTAAATTGTTTATACATTTTCATCTGACATTGAGGGAAGTGATGTCCAAAAAGATACAAAAATATTCTGGCATAATCACTCATGTTTTGTTTGCTTTTAAAAATAAAGTATGCAGTTTTAATGTTGCAAATGCACATTTACTTTAAATAGCTTAAAAGGAAGATTTTGCCACCTAAGAAACTCCTACAGCTTTGTGCATTGTCTTGAATGAGAAAATGGGCATGTTGCTTTTATGATATTAGGTCCTCTACTAGCAGGAGGAAAAGTCCTGTTAGAAATATGTAGGGTTATAAAGAAGGCGCTTCAGGTTTTGCAAAATCACTTTTTTCCTCCAAACATAAGCAATACTTTACCAAATAATACTGTCAAGCTTTATCTATGTTTATCATCTACCTCTTCATGCAGCTATCAAGTGGAACTGAAGTCCTAGATACTTGCCATGAGCCTTGAACATGATTTTTGCTTGTAGATATGAGCAAAATACAAGCAGCCAGGTTGTCACTAGGTTGGAGGAGGGGATGTCCTGGGATATCTGCATATCCCTATATGATGCTACCCCTTGTAAGAGCTGTTTGTCATGTCAGTGTTCCTGACGAGCAGCACTAAGTGCAGCTTCAGTTTTCCCAGAGTGGCTGAAAAACCTCCGAGATCTCCGATGAGTGTCACGGCAGTTTCTCACCGGGTCTGGATTCCAGCTGGCAGATGGCACAGCTCTGGTTTCGCTGATGCCTTAAAGATTCTTGATGAAGCTGTCAATGAATGATCTGGTTTCTCCCTCTCTTCCTCCCTAAAAATTTCTGATGAACTGGTGCATAATGACCCTGAAGAGACCCGAAACACGTTTGAAAGGAGTAGTCTAAGTGTGATCAGTGAATACAATCCCATCTTTCAATTTCCTTATGAATACTATGGGATAAAAGGATAGAGGTTTTTTTCTTTCCCTTTTCTTTCCATAACAGCAATTCTTTGACTTTAGGAAGTGAAGCTCAAACTTATTTTATGCATTGCTTTTATCATCTGTGTAGCACCAGTCATTTAAATATGCTAGTTTTACATCTCATGTAAATGCATGAAAATAGGAGACCAAATCCAAAGCTAGAGATAGAAATTCCATTTCTTACAAATCAAACTATATAATTTTTTTCAAAAGGGTTACACACAAAGTGATAGTGACATTCTTATCTTAGTAATTTAACAAGTTATCCTTTCCCCACCCTCTCTGTCGCAGTAACCTCCTCGTTGACTCTCAGGATGCAATTACGCTCGGAGGCAGAGCACGGGGACGGGGGCTGCAGGGACCCGACTTCTCCTCCAGTGAGAGGAGTGTCTAGAAATGATTCAAAACAAATCAGGACTGAAAGGGGAATGAACCATTTAAAACTACTTTGTTTAAGGCCTGATCTAAGCCCCAAACTGTGTACGGGGGGGCAGAAAGACTCTGCCTAAGAATCTGCCCACAATAAGCATCTGCTCCTTTTGGTGCCAAGTACGAGTCGGGGTTTTCAGTGGCTTTTGGATCAGGCCCGAAGTCCCACAGCAAAGGAATTGCAATTTGACTGTTTGTATCAAAAGGATAATTCCATCTCGTTAACGTTATTTTATTCAGCCAGAATCACTGATATGTACCAGCTGCTTTGCACCACTCCACAGGCACAAAGCAGCTATAAACCAGGTGAGGTTGCGTTTACGACGGCAGCGCGTTGGCAGGATAGCGCAGAGCATACAGGTAGGTGTGACCTGGTGTTAACTGTGGTACGGCAGTAATCAGAGGTGCTTATGCTTATTCATCTCATGGACACGTAACGTCCAGTTCATAGTTTTTGGGGAATGTGCAACGATGGTTTAAACCTTGTGTAGTGCATGTTGTATTTGAGTAAATTATGGCAAGGTTATAGCTTGAATTTGGTACAAACAGTAGTTCTAGAAACAAAAAAGCAACAATGATGGAAACCCAACTCCCAATTTTGCAACTAATAGCCATTTCTTCAAACAGTTATTTTTCTCTGAAGGATTTACATGTGTTAGACACATTTTCTGTGTCCAGCCTGAGACAGATATTTTTGGTTTAGCCTTAAGTTGAGAAAGGCAGCATACTTTTTTGTCTGAGGTCTTCTCACTTTCCAATATTGGTGCACTAATTGTTGTCAACCTTCTTGTTGGATTATGGAGCTCTGGGACATTTTTATTCTTTCTACTGGGACCTAAAACAAGACTATAAAACTGCTTCAAAACTTTATGCAACCTTATTTGTAATCTAGGAATTGGGGACATATCTGCAAGCAGTAAAGATGTCTCACCTAGCATGTGGATGTGCAGGAAAAAAAAAAAATCAGATATTTAAAATTATGTTTGCTTGCTATTTATAGTCTTGGCTATCCCATTTTCTGTTCTGTGACTAAGGTAGCCTTCATGGGTGAAATAACAGGCTTCTCTCTAGATCAAATGCTTACATTTGTATTGTCCATAAAATGAAGGAGGAAGTTGTTCTGCTGACTTAACTCTTGAATGCAGAGAAAACTGTTCTAATTGTGAAGTTGCTGGGGTCCTGGTGTGGAACTTGTTTCCCTATAAGTCAAAATAAAAGCTTATTGGAAGGAACAGCTTGTTCTTCCTGAGAGAGAGATCGGTTCTTGGTGTTGGCCTAATATATTGGCAGATGAGAGAGAGGCAAGATAACAGCATGAAGTAGGAAAGGTATGTTACTCACATATGATGTATTGCAGACGACAAGGCTTTGGAAGCCTTTGCTCACTTTTATAACTTGCATCTTTATTTTGGCCTACTCTAAAGCTAGTAAGTATATTGACTAACATGGTGAATATGTACAAAGAGAGATCAGGTGGCTTTATTTTCTGCTGTCTGTGGTTAAGAGTTTTAAAAGCATATTTGGCAGCCCCCTGAGAAGTCCCTTTGTGTTCCTTCCATATTATGTTACAAGATCAGCAGATATTTGTGCAACTTTGGTAAAGAAATAGAACAGAGAATGCAAGTCATAGACCACATCCTACTGTGTTTAAAATGAAAACTTGGAGAGGCAGAAAACATGGGCTGGGTAGAATCCAAATGGATGATAACACGGGAAGTATTTGGGGATTGAGGTAATAGTCATTCACATTCACCTACCGCTCCACAGATGATGCTAACACCATGTGGATTTTACAACGTTAGTAATGTTTGTAATAACTTCTCCCATTCAGAAAAACATTTTGTTAGCAACAAGGCTAATTCTATTCACCTTTCTAAACAATAGTCCCATTAATTTATTGTGTACTAAGGAACTATATCTTCTATGCCATGCTTAAGAGTTGCCGCCTTTTGAGGTAACTGCCTCCAACCTAGTAAGGTCTGTGTTTGGGGTTAAAATGCAAAATAAAATGCATTTTATGTATTTATAAGAGGGACTGAACACCTAAACAGGAAACATAAAATGCTGAAGGAGTCTTTCCTTCTCTGTAAAGAATTCTTCCTACAGCTCTTTCAAAGATTTCCTCATTGTAGAAACAGGTTTCAAGACAAAGGTGAGGAAGACTCCAGTTTTATGGAACAGAGGTTTCTTTGATTCAGATCCTGATTAAGATGACCCTTGAAACAGAAGACAATGATGTCCCCTGGTGAAATCTGGCTGGTTATGCAGAGGGAGGAGAATTTCTCAGGCATTTGATACTACAAGAATAATTCATGTCATTTACTGTAACGTTGTAAGGTACCTTAATAATTGCTGAGACCTATCTTACAGTTCATATGAAACGTTGTGTGCTAACAGCACTGCAGACTTAAATAGAGCAATTTTTCACAGAGAAACCTATTTCTGGCTTGGGAATAAGGAAAAGAGCTTCTTCTGAATGCAGCTGGCACAAAGGTCTGTATCCTGAGTTTTCTTCCTGGCAATGTCTGCGCAGCTGGGAAAGGTTATTTGCGATGTGAAACATGTCTCTGCTATATGCCTGAAATCCTGCACGTTGTTTAAAACTTCTGCAACTTGTGACTTTTATCTAGAAGTTGCACACCTTGGGGAGAAAGAAGCAAATATTTTCCTTTTGTGCAGAACATATCCCTTTTATATTGGGTTCCATAATACATTGACAACTTTAGACTTGCTTTAGACTGGTAGTCTTGCAAGGAACAGAAACCGTCCAAAAGAGACAGATAGACTGTTCTGATTTAGGTAAAATATGTTGTGTGAAAAGTAATTCTGTTATAAAGTGCTCAATCTGTTTTATTGCAAGTTTCATTTGATTATTGTTTAAACTTTAGTATGTAGGTTTATATATATTTTCTGTCCCAATTTTCACAGAAACAGATGGCAGATGTCTGACAATCGATCTGTACTGAAGTGGCAGAGTAAAACACTTTTATTATAGCAAAAATTATTTAGAAAACTACTGAGCTCACCCTTTTGTGTACAAAATTGACTTTTGGTGCAAAGTAAGTTTTATCACTGCTTAAACTAGTATTGATCAAACTATCAAAAATTGTGTTATGGTTTCAGTGGCTTTTCTGGAACTACCTACAGGAATAAGATTTTCTGTCTAAATTCTGAAATCTGACCTGATCCTGTGAAATATCTTTTTAAAAATAATTTCAAATGTGGTTACTCTCCTGACCTTTTATTAGATAAAAGGCTAATTTGAAATAGTGTTGTCCTCTTTTTAATTTCCTCCTCTGAAAATAATTAATTTAAATGTTAAAAGCCTTTCTGCAGACCTCCAGGCCAGTCTTAGTTTTTGAATTAAAGATACTGCTTAAAACTCCAGTTATTAAGGAAATCCTTAAGAGTAAATTAAGGGTTTGCTTAATTTAGAGCTTTTAGTAAAATGCACTGTGTAAAATCTAGATGTAGACAAATTTCAGGATACTGCATATTTTGGAAATGTAACATAACAAAAAAAAAATATAATCATCTCAAATATGTCATAGCTTCAGAAAACTGAATTATGTTAATCTACCTTCAGGTCACAGAAAAAGGAACAGTGTATTCTTATTTCAGGAAATAAAGTGAAAAAAAAGTTTTTACTTTTGCATTACTCTTAATGACTTTCTGTCTCCACATGTAGATATACCCTCCAGGACTTAAACTTCCATTCCCCAAATTAGTTCATTTTCTAGGAAAACTGATTTACATTGATATTTAGTGAGACTTTGGGCCCTAAATGTGTTCATTGATTTTGAAAACTGCACTCAGACCCCTAGCCTTCTTAAGCCAAGAACAGGAACCTCTTCCAGGCTGAGACATGCTGCCAAAAAAAAAAAGAAGCTATTGCTCCCAGCTTCTCTGGCCTTCTCCATCTTATATGGTTTGGTAGGCTTCTAGGTCTATCACATGCATAAAGGTAGTGGTGGAAACACTCTGGCATTAAAAAAAAAAAAACAAACCCAGAACAAAAAAACTAAACCCAAGACTGAAACAATCTGTGACCTCAAAACCAGTTTGCCGCTTGGTCCTGATTCGTGTCAGGAGTTGGTTAGCAGAACGACTCCGGGGCTGTGGGTGGAAGCGTTTATTCCTAATGCAGATCCAGACTCTGAATACATATCCACGTCAGCGCATGCTGTTTGCAGAAAGACACATTGATTTTAGTGGAATGATCATTGTCTCATTGTCAGTTTATGATCAATTAGGCTTACAATCCAGCATGAAAGAAGAAAATGAGGAAAAACATGCCTAGTGTATAGATCTGTACCCTGTCTGGAAAACCTTGAAGCAGCTTACGTATTTTCTAGTACAATGGAAATGATTAAATCATTATATGTGAGAAACTAAAGCTCTAGCATTTTTGGAATGAGAAATCTCACTGCTGAGAAGTATATATGGTTTTAGTAGAGTTTTGGAGAGCCTTTAGGCTTGAATCTCTGTGGTAAGCTCCAGCAAGGCTGATTTCCAATAGAAAAAGTGGGTCAGGCAAGAAGAGAGGTATTAATTACAGTTAAAATCTCTTGAGAACTATTCTCCAAATCCATATATAGCAAGGTAAGAAAAGAAAGTGAACTGATAATGTCTTGATTTATGCTACTTCAGGTTGTAAGGTTGATTTTTTTACTATATTAATTTCATCAGGCAACTTGAAAAAGCAGTGATTTAAATGCACTCAGAGCATTGCCATTGGGATTTGTTCTAAATGACACAGGGATATTGGCATTGTTCTCTTTAAGGAATAGGTTCACACACTTTGACCATTGGTACAATGAGAGGAAAGGTGTATTTCTAACCTGTTGCACCTCTGCTTGGTAACCTTTAAAGTACTGTAAAGTCTTTCTAACTGAATAATGATTTTCTACACATAAGAATATACCAAAGTATTATCAAATTTCATTAAAGTACTATTTCTCATGGTATTTATTGCAAGTGTGTGAATAAGCCTGTGGAAACAAAAAGGTACCTAAATGAGTGAGTTGATATATAGTGATTTTTCCATACAGTTTCTTCTCTGTTTTTCTGCAGTTGTTGCTTGTCTGTCCTATTTGCAAGGCTGGTGGGGTGGAAATCAGCAGAAACAAGTTGCCTTTGTCTTAATTGTGGAATTGAAATGTGAATCTCTACTTCCCCCAAAGTGGGGGAGGCTGAAAGTGTGGCTGTGGCTTTCTAAAGGAACGTTAATGACCGGTGTGTGGGGGCAAACAGCTGTCCTGCTTCGGACTGGCCACACGCGAGGACCAGATGCGCTAATAGGGTTTCAAAAAGTGGAGGGGCCCTGTCTGATGGACCCTTACTGTGCTGTGCTTTCTCCAGGAGAAGGCTGCGTCACAGCGGTAAACCCTGAGCTCTTCCACCTATTTTCAAAAAAATGTTTCTTAGGATTGGTAAAATTTTATGATGCAAGAACTGTAGATAACTACTGTATAAATATTGGCATAAATAAAGCTAGTACAGTTTTAGCACTTGATTAATGGAATGAGTAAGCTACTGGGATGCGTTAATGTTCGCAGATGTAGACCTTGAAACAGGAAATGAAATATATATTATGTGAATAAAATTAGTGGGAGAATTCATATAAGAGAATTGTGTAAAAGTGGTGGGGAGCTCATGTAGCCTCCATGAGAATTCCCTTTTATTCCTCAAAGCAAATACAGACATCCAGCTTCTACATGTGAAGGGATAAATAGGGAATTATGTCAAATAAGTGCCAGATGGAGATCTGCCCCAGAATTTTAGTTCAAGGAATAAATAATTGAACTAAAAAATGTGCTTATTGTAAAGGGGAAATGTCTGTGGCTAATGTGCCAGATACAACTTTCACAG
The DNA here is from genome assembly GCF_964289735.1 of Phaethon aethereus. Lineage (NCBI taxonomy): Eukaryota > Metazoa > Chordata > Aves > Phaethontiformes > Phaethontidae > Phaethon > Phaethon aethereus. Next base: position 8,379,917 of record NC_138594.1, read on the forward strand.
TCATGTAAAACTTGATGCAAAGGTCATGACAAAAGAACCCATGGTAGATAGCTCTGTGTGTCATTAAACACAGGGGGTTTGTTCCACTACAGTTATGTCCAAATGACCTAAAAAACAATTTTCTCTTGTCTGTCTTGTCTATCTTTCTCCCAGACAGGTCTGTAAACTCCAGATTTAGTAAAGGAAATATGCAAATGTTCAAGGGGAATAAACGTGCTCTCTGTTTATTTTCCATACTAAATTGAATTTGCTGAAGACTTAACAGAGCAAAGCAGCTCCTGCTAGTCTAATATTACATTAATATCAGTCATGCAGAGTGGGGGCCCTACTTAATGACTAGGTTACTCTTTGCCTGTGCTTGGTAATTGAGATGCAATAGTTTTGTTCTGTGCTTTGCTACAGGAGCGTTATGTTTTGTTAATCACTACCTCATTATGTTTGAATTGTTGTTCAATATGCTATTTGATATAGGGTGTGACTGACGAATGCAAGAAGGTGGTTAGCCTGGTAATATATTTGCTCCTGACTTTTGGCTTCTGCAAAATCAACACAAAGAGCAGACATTAAACTCTGCTCTGAGGGGAAGACTTTCGCTTTGCTGTTATGTTGGTCAATAGGAATACCAGTATGGCATGGTATGCAGCAGTGTTGTGGAGTTTTTTTAATATAACTGAATAAAATTTTTTTTGAAGTTGGAAGAGAAACATTGAAGATATCTGACAATGTTTCTTTTTTTTTCTCTTAAAGGGGTGGAGGAGAAAGGTTATGTCCAAAAATGCTAGTTAGTACAGTAAGAAAGAGGTTGTTTTTAAGGCATTCCCAGGGGCTCTGGTTTCTGCTCCTATTTTATAGGGTTCTGTTGCAAATTTCCTTTAGTTTGTCATTTTTGAGAAGAGAGAGTTATATTTTCTGGAGTTAAATCATCCATAGTTATAATTGTCATAGTGCAGCGAGTATTTTTTCTTTTCTTTGATTGGACAGTGCAAATATAGTTATGACCCTGATCTCTATTGTAACCTCCAGGTGGTATGCTGGAAGTCATGTATGATAAGATAAAGACTAACAAAGTATCTGTCAGAAAAGGAGTTAAGATGAAATTCTTTGGTGGAATGGTATTGTAAAGACAGAAAAGAAAACTATGCTAAGCGTTGGAAATCAAATAAAATGGGAAACCCTATAGTTTTTATTTGCATTTGATCTCAGATGATTTATCATAAATTAATCTGGATTGCAATATTTCTGAAAGTCAGTAGCAATACTGCAAAGAGAAGGTACATTGTGAGTGTACTGTCTGTAGAGATGATGCAATGAAAATATTGGTAAATGCTGCAGAAGAAGGTAAAAACCAGAACAAAAAACCTTGACACATAGAATCTTCAGGTTGACAAGTGACTCCTCCTTGATGAGGAGGAAGCTTGGCAGAGAGCTTAAAAAGTGAGCAGGAATCTCACACTTCTGAGAAGTAAATTCAAGATGATGCAGATCTTGTGAAACATGCAAGACCACCAGAACGTACAGGTGTTGTTACTGGTTTATTAGATGGGAAATTATTTTTTCTTTTTCTGCGTCTGCTGATATTTCTTCTCAATTGGTCCCATTTCATATTCTTTTATGAATGAATGCAGAAGTTCAATTTTCTGAGAACTACTTCCTTGAAATGAAAACTCACTGCACTGTTGGATATTTTCTTAGCAGGACCCACAACAGTTTAATCATCTAATACATAGTGGCTGATCCTCTTCCAGTACTTTGATGGACTGAGATAGAGAGAATTTGGTACTATGGGCTAGTTACTCCAACATGGTATCCTAAATCTGTGTTAGGAAGAACATCTATTGAAGGTTAAATGATTGTCTTGTTAGATTTCTGTAGGGCTTGTAAGTTGTTTTGCTGATGCTAACTCTGTTAAGTGCTAGGGCATATGACAGTACAAGTACTGTGCCTGATTACAGGGAAGCTATTGAATGTTATGAGTTTTCAATCAATTCTTTTAAAGATTGTACTCTATTGTTAGATAGCAATAAAGTTACCTCCTGTTCCAGTGAATACGGTTATTGAAGTAAGCACTAGCGTGTTCCAGAGTGATGAAATACTAATTTGTCTCATTTTTAAACACTGTAGTTTTATTGTTTGGTAGGTACCTTATTCATCAAAAGGTTCAAATGCGATGAGAGCTATAACACTTCCTCCTACAGTGCATTAAGGATTGAATTTACTCCATTGAACTCATTGTCACTCCCAGTCAACATTAGAAATGATTAAGGATTAAAATGATCTCCTCTTGTACAGAAATTGGTCTCATGTAAAAATGCTGAAGTCCATGTTTAACCCAAGTGGTCAACCCTGTAGCAAAACTAAAGGGTTTCCTCCAGTTTATGAACTGTCTAACTTTTATGTCATACATATAGATAAAACATGCAGGTTTGAGTAAAATAGAAATTTTTTGTTCAGTGTTCCTTGCCATAATAGTTTGTCCTCAGGTCAACTTGATCAAATTCTATTCCATTCCTGTGTATACTGTGACTTTAATTACAAGCGTATAGTTAATGGTGTAGGTGGAATATAGCTGTAAACATTCTTGCTATTCGGTCATCACCAATGCTAGCTCGGTCTCCTGAAGCTTTAAAAGGTTATTTTACTGTCAAACCTCATTAATGTAATAAAATCCTCTTTTTTGGGACATCCCTGGTTCAGTGTAATGTAATTAAAATGGAGGAGTGGGACTACTTCATACCTGGAGAATAAGACCATTGCTGAAGTAATCCCATAATACTAGTTCTTTGCTTTCTGTTAATGATTCTATCCATCCAGTTGTATGTGTCTTGGTCAAAAAAATTACATCAGTAATCAAAATGAAGGATGGAGAGCCCTGAAACCAGGTGCCTTTCTGGATACCGGTGAAAAATGGTGTTAAAGGATTTTAAAGATTTGCCTTGAGGTTTATCTGTGTATTTCACTACAGCAGAGGGGACGTGGTTTTATGGTAAAAAACCTTGATCTTGGAACATAAGGGTTAGATTCCTCTTTCCCTCGTGAAATTCTTATAGACATTTAGAAATCACTGGCTACAAAGAACTAAATTTTTAGAAGTATTTAGTGCCTTAATGTAAATATTATTTGTCATAATTTTCAAAAGTTCCCATGCTCAAAACTTTAATTTACTTCCATGCAGATTATGGAATTAAATAATACTGAAACCCCTACTGATTTAATAAGACGTTCAGTTCTTAAAGGCTTTTAAAAGTGTTATCTCAAGATCTGAAGTAGTTTTGGAAACCAATAATTAAGCAGTTTGTCAACAAAACTCCCAAAGGAACTTTCCCCTTTAGCCTTTATCAAAATTTAAGTCTCTGGCGCTTCTGAGCTTCTGTTCAATTAGTCTCAGCTTTAGATCTGTACATTTAAAAGCAAACAATAAACAACAGTTTCTTCTCATACTCTGGGGAAGGACAGTGTCAGCAATTTTGGATTCCATTCTGCTAAGTTGCAACCACTGGGGTCTCAAACAGTGTGAAACAGAGATACTGCACGTGAAATGGGATATTAATGGATTATTTGTGCAGGTAAGTCAAGCATATTCTTCAGTGCGCTGCTCTTGTGGTATTTTTTCAAGATCAAACCTTTTGCCTATTAAAGTATATTCATCGACAGTAGAAGGATTATCATGGAAGGATAGGAAATAAGTTTTCAGCTGAAGACTTTGCTGTTAACATCAACATTTTGGTCCTCAAAAAGCTTTTTAAACAAATCCAACTAAAACAAATAAACCATCAAAACCAAATGAACTTATGCTCCATTTAGCCAGTTTCCCTGGTTTTTATGTCAGCTTGACAGAAAGCAGGTGATCTTTAACGTACTCGTTCTATTCCACTGGAAAGCCCTGAGAAGTAAAAGAAACTCTCTAGTGTTGGAATCCAGCCCTTAAACAGTGCTGCCTACTAACTGCTGAGGTCCTCAGTCAGGGCTGGATGCTTTCCCAGCCTTGTTGAAGTTACGCAGGAAGCCCAAAACAAACTTGGTGAGTCAAGTATAGGAAAACAAAACAACAACAACAAAAACCGACCAATAAAACCCAAATCCTCAAGAGGAACTAGAGTAAACTTCAGGTTTTAATTACCGTTGTGTTAATGAAGATGGTGAAGTAATAAAGAATTGTTTCCAATGTCTGATGTAAACTACTAAACCCTAATTTCTGAAATGTCAGTCAATAGCAAGAAGTGAATGTCTTATAGTCCTTGAAAGTGCACATACAAGTAAATCTGTCTGTGTTTGATTCCTGGGTGTATGGTTCTACCCCAAACTCCATAGAAATAGAGTTCTGCAGCAGAGATGTTGTATATTATAATCCACACCTGAGAGAAATAGCTTTATAGCACTCATTAAATGACAGATCAGACTGCTCCCATGAGAAAGGTTTAGCTGACTTGTTGGGAGCAACAAGACATGGAAATTCAGAGGGACAAAATATCCTTGTTTGTGAACACCAACATGTACCGATGGGTGCAGAAAGATCCTTGAGGCTCACTGTGCAGGGAAAGCGGTTTCTCAACAGTAGTTGCTATCGTGCAAGTTTGCAAACAGTGGCAGAGAAGGGGACTGAGGGAAGAACAATCCAAACAATTCATTTACAGGTAATGCGAATAATTTATTTTCTTTACAGTCTGTTTAAATTTTCATTAAACTTGAGTCCTTTCTCTCAGATCTGGATTACTATGTACTTACAGGCGGCTCTGCCACAAGGAAGGGAATCTCATTTCTATGGAAATTAAAACCAGCTCTTCTATCCAGGATTAAAGCAGAATACATCTTTGTTTCAAAGACCATTACAGGAAATTGTCCTTATTTAAGGCTGTATTCCCAACCTTTTATGTTAATTACATTTTGGGTGATGGCACTATGAAAAGGAATTGTATTTTGAAAAATGATTGCTATAATGTATTTGATTCACTATCAGAATTTACTCTCTGGTAATAAAAATTAATCCATGCTTCTCTCTTCCCCCTTTTGATAGATACTTTGTATTTTTTGTCAATGTTTCTGAGCTTTTTCTTTATATCCTCTCTGTAAAATAATTTGAAAGCAATGCAAGTATGATAATTTGCTCATTTTGAAATAATTTCATGAAGAGTTTATTTTCAACCTGGCATGAAGCTGGGAGACAGAACTGGGAGAAGAAAGAGGCAGTAAATTCATCTGTTTCTACTAAACTTTAGGTTTGAGTGAGAAGAAGGAGGGACGTTTAAGAACTTACAAAAATATAAAAAGTGCCTTTTACTGCTACCTTTAGAGTGCTAGGACAAAGAGGAATTGTTGGGTTGTTTTTTCATTTTAGACCTTTAGTTTGAAAATATGACCTGCTTAAAAAAAAAATTGCGATTCCCCAACATGTGATCCAAACCTGTGTCTCACTGCAAAGGTCATCAGCAAATTCCAAAACTCCCGTGGCGCGATTTGCTTTGAAACCACTGCTGCTGCATAACACAGGCTCAGTCCCTGGTGATGGTATGAATGTTCCCCTATGGAGGCTGTTGATTACAATAGTATTTCTGGTGATCAAGCATAGCGGAGCCTCAGGCAGTGGACCTAATGCAAACCTTAAGCATGGACAGATGTTGGACAATCTTCTACTGTTACCGAGAGCTTCAGGCTCAAGAATTTGCATATGCGGATCAGGTGATAATCAACAGATTATAAAGGTTGTATATGTATACAAGTATATATTGTAAGAAAAAGTAGCAGGGAAAGCAGAAAAATAAACTCCGAATTTATCAGAGTGATGTCTTGCTTTGAATCAGTGTAGGCTGCCTTCTGCAAGGTGCCTGACTTTAACTGAAGTTGAGGGCGCTCAGCACTTCTCAAGAATAAATTGTTTCTTTACTGGAGAAAACATGTTGTCAGGAACCCCAAAGAAACCTTGGGGGAGGGTGAAGAGAGAGCTTATCTCATGATCAGCGCAACAAAAAAAATATGGTACCTTTGTGGAGGGGGGAGGGTGTAAGGAGGGAGGGTAATTATTTATTTAACTATTAGAGAGCAGAAGAATACAGAACAGAACCACAAAATGTTAAAGGTCTTGCATTTCCGATCTTCAGAAGCTTCCTGGGTGGGCACTGCTGTGCCTTTTAATATGTTGTCTTAATCTCTAAAGTCAGGTCTTGAGGTTAAGGTGAACACCAATTGCCATTGTTGCCTTAGGCAGGCTTTGACCAGGTCTTTTCAGAACAGCCAAGCTCTTCTCTCTACAAATAGCTAGTCTCCCGATCAGTAAAACTTGTTCATTTTATATAGGCACGCACAGGATGTATTATTGCTGGATGTGTGTGTTAAACAGCCAATATTGGTGCCTGTACTATAAAATCAGTAGAAAACAGCCAAACAAATTCCTTTTATCGTGAATCCTGTGGCACGTTGTGCATGCATCCTAGTGTTCCACGGAACAGCTTGCCCTGCGCCTGTGTGCAGTCCAAGCCGTGTTCGCTGTGAGGTGGGAAGCAAGGCTTTGCACTATGGGCCCTTCCCGTGTGCACAGCAGCGTGCTCACGGTGCCGCCTCGCTCACTCGTTATTGCTGTTGGCGCGTGGGATGTGGCTCTGGAGCCATCGTGCATAAACAGGTGCTGTGCACTTGTATCTCCTCTTGCAAGCGAAGTTCCATGGTTTGACCGTTTTTCCTCTCTGTGCCAGCCTGAACAGCTGAGCTGGTGGGGTGGATTGCAACCTCCACCGGGCTCCAACCAAGCAGGGAGGAGAACGCAGTTCCTTCGCTTCACTGTCCCAGAGACAGCCCTGGCACTATGAACACAACATACAGACAGGAAGGACAGGGTAAAATCCAGTATCAGTTTCTTGCTCTACTATTCCATTGGGGACCTATTAGAGTAGTAACATAAAATCCCCTAACCTTGCTGGGCTGCCCTCTTCAGCCAGCCAGAATTAATGACAGGAAGGTAACCGAGGAGAAAGCAAACCCCAGACTGCCGCCATTTCCATGCTGCCTTGGCTGGAAATGTGGCACCATCTACCATAACCTTAGCTTTGACTCCAGACTTGTAGGCTGTAACAGTTCCAGGTCCAGACAAGGCTGGTCGTTTGCTGTCCTGACTGCTTGTGCAATTCGCTTTGGCCAAAAGAGCTTGGGTTGTGAATGTGCTCTTCACAAAAAAGCCCGTTTGGAAACAGTGCAGTTAATTAGACCAGGGCCTGTTCTGTAATCTGGGGATGAGCGTGTCTGCAGAGGAGGCATAGTTCTCTATCTGCTGACAACGTGGAGGTTTATGCAAAGTTTTTGCTCAGTGATTGCCATTATTTCTGTTCTGTAGCGATCAGAAGTATCTTACGCATAGTTGCGTGAGAGGGGTTTAGGCAGAATTAAGGGTTGAAGGAAGAGACGGGACGGTATGAGTGTGTGTGATTATATGCAGCCATGTGAGCAGATGTGTTTTGGAGCTTGGATATAATCTCTTCAAGACCTTAATTTTCTTGCATTTGGGGTTCTACTGACTAGACTGTGCTCATTTTGTCCTCACCCTTGTGAGGGTGAGTAAAGGAGTCAAGATCTAGCTTCTGATGGTTTATATGGATTGACTTAAAGCATTGTTATCGTAGAAAACAGCCTGTCCGCTTCCTTTGATTGTTACAAATAGCTTTCTCTTAAAGACACTTTATTTTCTGGGAAGGCTAAGATGGTACTCTAGGAGATTATTACAGAAAGATTTTTGGAATCGGACCCTTCAAAAAGTTCATGTTTTTTCTGAATGTTTCCTTATATTTCCGTCTGTGCTAGTTTACGCAGTTAAACAAATAATTGTCCTAATTTTCATATATATTCATTGTCAAAGTCAACAGTGCTATAATGATAGAGAAGAATTGGCTCTTCCCCAGTTTCTTCTAAAAGCTGTAGTCTGCTCTGAAAAAGTAATGAAGAGATGCAGATTAATGACAGATGCCTGAAATAGTTCTGTGTTTCAAAATTATAAAAACTTTAATTAAACATTCTGAAAATTGCTGGACGGAGCACACAGGTAGAGGCATGCTACTGGCACCTGCTTTCGAAATAGAGTTTTGAGGTTCTGATTAAAGATATTGATGTTGAAGAGCTGTGCAGTGGCCTTTCTGCTTAACTTCCTGATGCTATATATTGAGAAATTGGCAGTGATGGTCAGAGCAAGGTTTCTTTTATGACGGGCTTTAGCTAAAAAGCTAGTTTCTCCAGTGTCATCTAGTTGTAACTCCTTTCCAAGACTAAATTTTTATCAAGATTTATTGTTGCTGCCTCAGATGGAAGCAGTTGTTTGGTTACAAAACCCCATTCCCATCTTTAGGCAGCTGCTGAGGATTCGGTAAGTACATATGATAGGACAGGCACATGTTTAGCGGGAGTGTTCATAGAACAGTTTGAAAGTAAGTTTTGCATTTTTCTCACCACTGAATTATGTTTACAAAGGTCTCCTTGTGCTGAGCTGTCTTTAAATGTTGAACTTGTAAAATAGCCTTCTATTTCAAATGGCTTTTCTCTGGCAAGTGTGGCAAGAGAGAGAGAGAGGAATAAAACTTACGGGGCATAGGGAGTGTTAAAAATAAAATTATTTCAGTTTTCAGCTCTATGGGCTTTCATGTATGAACTTTTCCCAGTAAAATGTAGGGTTTTATTTGAAATATTTTTGCTCTGGAAGGCAAATAATTCCTGATCACCTTTATCCCTGAGTGTGACTTTTTTCATAAACAAATTTGTTGACGTATTTAACTGGTCTTGTTCAATCAATTAAAAGGAAATTAAAAAGAAAAAAAGTGATTGGATGGAAAAATCCAATATGGAAATTGACTTATTCTTCTGCTAGGGGTAAAAATAAACTGTGTCAATCATACCCAAAGTGGTGAGAACTTCAGGAATATTTCAGTTTGGAGCCATGGTTATTCTTCATCAAATCCAACAACTGAGACGTCTCTAATAATGCTCCTTGAATATGATGAACTCTCTCATTGACTTAAAGAAATTTGGATCGATACTGGATTGTGAATAGATAGGTCTCTTATTTAACTGCCTGTTAGTGTGTGATCACCTTCTTTCTCATTTCTGTTGTCTTTAAAAAGATGTTTGTAATTTATGTATATATCTTTTTTCTACAGTCTGTCACTTAAAATGTATGCTGTGACACTGTAACTTGATTTGTTACCAGTATTATCTACCATTTCTTAATGTGTAAAAGCATAGTATAGGTAACGTTTGCTTTTGAGCCTATGCTGTACCTGAGATTGTTTCTTACCATGTTTCTGAGCACGGCAATTCTGACTTTTTTAATTAACAGTTAGATAGTCTTTAAGAGAAAGCATTGTATCATCTTTTGACCATTAGTTGGTAAGCAAGCAGCTATCTTCAGAAAAACTGTCTCTCAAAACAGAAATCAGAATTTGGACTAAGCCTTTCTCTTGCAACTATTCCTCTGGTTTATCGTTTATGCCCTACAGGAAGCTTTTGTTTCCATTTCATGATGTTTTTACTTCATCTGGAGTTTTGAGGTTGAAACTCTGCTGTTTGTCTTTATAAGAAGGATGCTGGGTTTTGCCTGCCAGTAGGAAAACCTGACAATGTAAGCACTCGTCGTGATGTTACATAGATGTCGAGGTAACCCCAGCCTTGTGTTCCCCAAATGTGCTCAAGGTTCAAGTCTCAGGCTTGGCTACAACTTCTGCATTATCCTGATTCACTGTCTCTGAGAAGAGTTTCCTATACTTTTCAATTTTTATCTTGATTCACCTTGTCCCTGAACACTAGGCAGGTTTAATAGTAAACAAAGCAAATATTTAACAAGACCAGAGGTCAAGGTTTTGTGGGCAAGGTTGGAAACAAAAGATCACAAGCAAACTGAACGTAAAACACAATCTTGGTTTATACTTGACAATATCTCTTCCAGCCTGTTCTTGTATTTCTCATCTAGAATTCTCTGCCACAGCCTCTTCGTGAACACCGAGCTCTTAGGTTCACAGTGTCATTTTACTTTCCAGAGGACTGAATACCTTTTCTCCTAAACGAGCCACACTTGCATTTCACTGGAGCTGGGGATGAATACAAATGTAAATGCCCTTGATGGCTCAGTGAAGCAAAGCACGTTGGGTACCCCCGATCACTCCCCCATGCCTTGGTTCATCTCTGTCATTCACACCAGAATGAACTATAAGCGCTGCAGTTTTGTTCCTAGGCCTTCAGTTTACATGGGCTTTTGTTCCTATATGTGCTTACTGCTAGTCCGAGCAGTTTATCATCTCCCCAGGCCTGTTGAGAGTAATGTTACATTCATATTAAATATTAATATTGTTAAATTCATAATTACATGTACAGCCTGTGAAGCTCATGATCTTATGTTACGAGCTTTCAAAAGAGCCCATGTATAAAACACTTGTCATTATGGTCTGTATGTGAAACAGATATCTAAGGTCAAGCTGAAAAAATTGCTGTATCTTTTGAATTCTACAAAAATAAAATGTAGACAAGCTTACACATTTTTGCCATGGGTTTTCTGAGTTACTGCTTTAGAAACTTTAATGAGCTTTAGTTTGCTAACAAAGTAGCAAGCAGTAAGATCAGTATTTGCAAAAGAAGGAAGCCCCTAAATTTTCTTTTCCTCTTTGATTTTAAGATAATACATGCAAGTGGTCTAGACAACTTCATTATCCATTCGATGACCTTTCAGTAAAAAACAAACTTGAAACTTAAGTACTGCATTTTCTTTTTTCTGAACCTTTCAATCTCCATTTTTTTCCTAAGCACCCAAACAATCATATTTATTCCAGTAATTAAGTCTCAGTAGGAGCCTCTTGGGGTTTTACACAGTTTTTCAGAACCATTTCTATGCAGAAATGTGCCAGTCACAGCAGACTATTCCTCGTGCTGAGGAATCATAAAGGTGACCTATCTGCTAAAGGCTGAAGCAGAAATGAAAGCAAATGGAAAATTAAGAACAGTGAAGCTGCAAGATGGCTTCATGCAGCAGGATGGCCCGGTGCCTTGTTTTTCTTTAGGGTTACCTCTAATAATACCTCCTTGGGTGCAGCCTATGGTGGAAAACAAATTTGTGCTGTTGTTCTTCCTGTTTGTCTCTGCCCTTTTTAATGTATTATTAGCTTGGACAGGGAGATTTCAGAGGCAGGAACAAGGCTTGTAATGCTATCCTCCAATATTGGTCTTTGCACTTCATCGCACTGAAAATAAATTTGAACAAACAAGTCCTGAGCCAAAATAATGAGTCAATCTGTAATCAGCAGCTTTGGATTGTGTCCTCCACCAGCAGAAACATTGGACCAAATTTTCACTAAATGGCTACAAGTTTTCCTTTGAATTCTGCTGGTGTCTCACTGACAGTGAAGTATGGGTGAAGTTCTCTTAAGCTCATCAGGATTAGACCTGCTCTGTTCCTGCTCAGTCATGCTCAGCTCTGCCCCTGCTGCCTTCTGGCACTGGTGAGCATGTGGTGAGCTGGTTCACAGAGCTGATTGAGACAAAAAATGACCCCACAAAGGGGAAGAGATTAGTGATTAGATAAATCAAACCCTGACCATCCCATCAAACACACCTTGTCAGTGGGAATATGTGGTTGGGCACATAGAGGGAAGGTGTGACCAAACTTGTATTGGCTTAAGATGATGTGGATCAGCATCCTAATATAGTATGGCACAGAGGTGGGAGGACTTAGTCTATTCACTAGCTGATTAATGATGTCTCAAAGGATCACCACTTACACTCTCTGCCTTTCCTATATCATTGCTTCTACGCGACCTGTTGCAAACAATAGTGTAGCAATAGAAATTGCTGGCTGTTGCTGTCATAAAGCATCTTCACATGAGATACTTCTAGCTGCTTTGAAACGATCTATGTGCTACTATAGGCTAAAGCTTTGCCTATTGTGGGGAGAAAAAAAAAAAAGGCCTATTATTGCTATTTCTCTCTGCTTCTGCTCCACTAAGTCATAGCCTGGGACAGTAGAAACAACCTTACTGGTGGAACAGAGCTCAGTCTATGGTAATTTACCCTACTTATGGGTACTCTGACCTCCCCACACACTTACCCCGTTTACTTTTTAAATGACCAATTTAATCAGGCACATGTACAATACAGAAATGGGTGTGTGAATATCTAAATATACGAGAGAGGGAACTTCAGATGTTTTATCTTTCATTAGCTAATAACAGCAGTAATGACCTCAGCAGCACAGGATGTCTTTTGCAAAATTAATAACCACATGAGGGTTAATGGCCCAAGGCGATGAACTCTCTCAGACAATCATTAATCTACCTTGATGATTATTGCTTCATTACTGAACACTGAAACCTCCTTGGTGTACCAGTGAATGCCTGATTTCAACCCTCCCTACTGATGTTCATAATGTGCTCTCTTATCTTTCTTCTGGGCATGCAGGAGAACAGGAGTAAAGCTCTGAGATGCAAATGAAGGTAACAAGTGTGAGAGGTATGAAACTCATTTGAATATGGGTCTGGAGAACATGTCTCCCAAATGATTATCTGTTTTCTACCTACATATTAAATAGAGCTTTAAGGGGGTTTTTTTTGTTTATGTTTTTAAGTAGCTGTAGTCTGGGAAGCAATACCATGGCTCATGAAGCAAAGCCTTTCTGGGATGGTTATGTATGTAGACTGTTTAATTGGTTGGTCTGTGTATTTAGATAGTGCCCATTAGTACAGAGTCCTTGTTTTTCTTCCCAGGAGTAGCATCCTGCAACTCAGAGCTGCAAGCATTTCCCATTCATTGCTGTTATTGATCTGAATTTAGACCTATAAACTCAATGTGGAGAAATGGAAGCTGAGGCACCCAAAAGAAAACAGTGCATCAGGATATTTAACACAAACAGACCCTGCCACAAACAGAAATTTTTATGATAGCTGAGTCCTCTCTATTTGGAATAGTCTAGTTTTTTGGAACAACACCAGTATCTCTAGAAGAAAAGAGTGCTGAAAGCATATCATCTTGCTGGCTGTGGAATATAGAAGCTTGCGCAATCCCGCATCTAGCCTTTTTTCCTCCTTGTCAGCCTATGACAGTTGTGCACATTAACCTTCAGAACCTGTGGGGTTTTTTTTTGCTTTATCATTTCTGCTGCCAGGATTAGCTTTAGCTGGACAGTTATTAATATAAAGAGGGTGCTGCATAACCAGCTCAAATTTGGATAGGTAATTAGGACCTCTAGCTACTAGCTCCAAGTTAGGAACGGTTGCCGTTCATTTGGATTTCATAGCAGCACAGCCCTGTTACAGGGCAGATAGACCTGGAAGATATTTTTGAAATTCCTGTGCCTTAGTGGGCTAGAGAATATAAACTGTTAACGCTTCTCTTGCTTTGCTTTTTGTTTTGCTTTCTGGAATGTGGGAAGTGTAGCTAAGTGTTATGGATGTTAACAAACTGTAATTATCAACCATTATGATTGAAGATGGTTTATTAGCAATGGGAGAGCTCCGTAAAACTCTTCAGGAACAGTCTGATACTACACAAGTGTAGCCTGCCAACATTATGGAAACTTAACAAAACACTAAAGCATCTGTATCTCAGACAGAAACTGGGGATTGGGAAATTGCAGTTGTGAAAATTCATAACCTCGGTCTGCAAGGTGTCTTCCCTGCACTCTGATAGATGGAGGCAATAGAAACCTTCTTAGCAAGTCTTCATCCACACAGCTTGTCCAAACTTTAAAAATTATTTTCTAATTCTAAGCAGAAAAAGTGAAGTGCACCAGGAACTGTAGTAATAACAGAAGCAACATCTAGTCCATTCTGTACATGGCTTTGTAGTTTTGGCGGTTCTTGTGGTCCTTGTTTTTCACAAAGATTGATATATGCTGGCATCCTGGACCTCCATTGACTCACTCTTCTGTATCTCTGTATGATCTATTGATCATAAGCGTAATGGGTGTTCAACAGCAAATTTGATGGGAGATTTTCTATGCTGTACTCTCTAGTGAGTACTCACTATGTGTCTAGCCATTACAAAATCTCATTCCATTACACTACTAATTTACAGGGAGTGAAATTATAAACAAGGTGATTACCGAGTGTAATTTATGGCCCATGTAATTATATAGCTGTCAAAGCAATGGATGCAGTTGAATTGGTTTCTGGGTTTGGTGAGTTTTTGTTTTGTGTTGTTTTTTAACTGATGATGTCTGCACTTTTTTCCTGCTCTACTGCGTTTGTTAATTGTCCGTAGCTGAAAATGTGTTTTTTCCATTGCAAGATGACCAACCTTCAATCTAAGACCATAGTTGTAGCCAGCTACAATTAACTGCAGGGCTGATGGGAAATTTTGCCTATTGGTCTTGAAACCCCCTCAGGTAAATGAAAGAAGTTTTTCTTTTTTCTTTTTTCTCTCTACTGGTTGATGAAGAAAAGAACTTCAATTCTCTGAAAAATAGCTAGGATCTACAGTAGTAAATAAATGAAAAAAAATAAGTACTTGTCATAACTGTTGCTTTTATAAAAGATATCTTGTCCACAAGCTGGTAGGAAATATGGCCATATGTAATGCAAAGAGTAAATCAGAACGAAAACACTGAACATCTGCTTTTGATAGGATTATTGATAGCATATGCATAACTTTATGATGGATTAAGCAACAAATTTGTAGAGACGTACATGGAATTGCTTTTCCACAAGCATTGAGCTAGTGAAGAAAGGTCATAATAGAACTGCATCTCTTTTGCTTGAAAACCCCCAAGTACACTTGTGAAATTATGGTAAATAAATTACATGAACTAGTGCAATCTGCAAGTAAAGAATGAAACAGTATAGCACATAACTCTGTTTAATAACCATCCACATATATAGGGTTTTGTTTAAGATCAGTGGGGTCTTGTCAAACTACTATCTTATCTTTCATCTGCAAATTACACTATTGCACTACTAATAACTTATTTATAAGAGAGGCCATCCATTTACATTAGTCATCTCAGTTTCATTAACCTGCAGGGTTTTAGCTGGGCGGTGGAGCACCTTCTCCAGTTCAGCGTGTAATTTCTATTCGGAAGTGCTGCAAAGGTGTAACAGGTCTCCTGACAACGCACCTTGCAACCAGATGTTGCTTGTGCAAAGCCTGCTGGAATCAACCGTTAGGCCAAACGTGCCATCGTTTCTCTTGGTTTCCTCCGCTGTGTCATAGAGCCGTTGATTTTTCTGTGCCTGAGCCACAGGGCTATGATGGCCAGACACTCCTGGGGGCAGATAGCCAGGCTGTGTGAACAAGGAGGCCTGGAAGGTAGATCCCGTGCCTCTTGGACCTTCAATTTTCCTCTCTCCGGATCCCTACTGCCAAAGGGAAAGAACCCAAACAGACATTCCCCTCAAACCTGCCGTTACCATGTGCCTGTGGTACACCTTACTGCAAGCCCGCTGCTGACTGTGCGGTAGCAGTTAATTAGGAAACGCCACTTCCAGAGCTGAATTACTAGTCATTGATACAAGTGTAAAGAAGAAAATTATTCTCTTGCTTTTGTACATATACACAGTTCTTACCAATGTCTGTTTTATTAACTGAGGTGGTTCTTAATTGTGTTTTTAAGCTTGGGAAGAAACGGTTGTAAAAAGATTTGAACGCTAACTTCTGCTTGAAATATAAAAAGTGTTTGACAAGTAATTATGTAATTAGGTAAGTCTTTGGCAATATAGACAGGTATAATTTCATTCCAGTCCTGTGGCTTTCATACAGAAGGCTATTTAGCCTTTTCATGCAGCAAAGAAACTGACACTTTATTCTGAAGCTTGTAAAGCCCGTGTTATGTAAAAATGTTAGTAAGAGAGAATATATAACTTTCTGAAAGAAAAAGTTGGCAGTACTGGGTTAATAAACACCTACTGGTGGGGAAAACTGTAGGAAAGGTTCTTCTTGTTGTGCAGTTGGGTCCCAAAGATGGAAACTGTGCTTTCAGTTAGTGAATTACCCTGTATAAACTTATTCCTAAGACTGGTCACTGTCTGTGTCAGCATAAAAGCAGGGAAAACTTAGGAAAAAAGAAAAAAAAGAAAAAGACTAGGCTTGAAAAGAAGCTGTGGCTCTGATAATGTAGAAAGGCTGCCTTACCTCTGGTGGACTGGCCTTTTGATCCCCACCCCAGGCTGGGCATCATAGCTTCCATATGTCTTATGAGTATGCGGCAGTCCGTTAATGAAGTAAAAAGTGATTAGCTTTCTAGTTTAGTGCTGCCTCTTACAGAAAATCTATGATTATTTTGAAGGACTGTGGACTTATGTCAAGGTTTGAAGTTTTTCTTTCATTTTGGAAACTGCTTCTGTATTGCAGTGAATGCAGGCTGCAGATCATGTCCTAAAGCTGTAACTAATGATGGTTCCATCAGCTGTGTGTAACGTGGTGTGAATAAACAGAAATCTCTGTGTCTCAATAGTAAAAAAACATGGAGAAATTACTGTGTCTTTGTAAGGTTACCCTTATGCTTTTCGTTGGACTATATCAATAAGTTTAATTTTCTGAAAGGAATTTTAAAGGACAAAACCATATTTGTTTTAAGAATCTCTGCCTCTAGTGTAGCCTTCTTTTTTTGTATTTATTATGTATGCCATGAATACAGCGGTGAGGTTTTGAGTATGCTTTTCTTCTAAGACGGGAAAAAAACAATCCTATTTGATGACTGTGCTTATGGACGTGCAATGTTTTAGTGCTTTCGGTCTAGTGTAGACTACTGATGAAGGTGGTTGAAGTTTTGCAACATTGCCTCTCAGTGTGCTAGCACTTATTGTCCATCTACGCACGTGTAACTCTTGCTCTGGGGGTAAAAAGTTCATCTTGGTTCTTATTAGTACAACGTTCCTCTACAGTCGTTCTAGCATGCCAATAATCCATGGCTGCTTTAACTTCAGAGTAATTGTCAGTGATTGTATCATATGCCAGATGTCATGGGAGGAAACAAGAGCATTTGTCACCTACTCACAAGAAGCTTGTGGTAGTGCCTTATACATTTAATTTTGGGGGGGGATTCACTTGGTACTTATTAATACTAAACTCATTAACACTATGTTGAATCAACTTTGGCTGCCATGCCTGCAAAATTATCAAAAAATAAATCAAGATTTCAACAAAATATTGTTCAGCCACCTCCTTGTGAAAACATAATTCTTTTATGTTCATTTCTGAGCATGGTGAAATAGTTCTATCTAATGTTCAGGAAAACTGAACCCTTGTAGACCTCCATTCCTACCAGTCATGCTCCAGATGCATTTAACCATGTACAAGATGATATTTTTAATGTGCTGGACTCTGACTTATTCTTTTGGTTTGGGCTGTTCTCTGCTACATGGAAGACTTCTGCTGCCTTCTGAGCTTTGTCCACGAAGCGTGCAATAACAGTGCACGCACTATCCCTCGAGTGCGATGACAACATGCGTCTGCTAACCCCGGTACCAGTGCCGAATTAACAGGGTGAGTCTTTGCTTGAAAAAAAACACCAAAAGCCAAAAACCAGCAGAGGTGGGCAGGTGAAGCCTCATCAGAGCTTGCAGCTTGTTTACAGTATGTGTCAATGTTAGGCTAAATGACCTTGATTCAGCTATCAAAACTGTCACGCAGCGTTTGCTTATTACTATCCCACCTCTGACCTGATCTGTCTTACCTCCTATCCTATCTGCTTAGAGGACATTAAATACTGACTTAAGGAAATGCTTTAGTGTGGAGTTTTTAAATTAGATTCTGAAACAATCAACCTTTTGAGTAAACACTTTCTAGTCTACTTAGTTTCCCTGATTTCCTCCTGCAGGAGGAAGATCACACTGATTCTCATCTCTCATTCCTTTTTCTCCCCCCTTTTCCTAACATTAATACTAGCTACTAACGATTGAAGTTTTATTGAGAAAGGCCTTTTGATGTGTCGCTTTATCTGATGAGAAAGATGGCAGAAGGTTAGAGCAAAACAGACTTTTCTTAGCGTGTTCTGCCAGACAGCTGCAGTATAAACAAGCAACGCGTTAAGTGGTTTGTGTATGGAGTTCTATTTGCAACATCATTTGAATGCCGGAGTCCAAATCTTGGGCTATGAACAGTGCTTGTCACCTCACAGCATGCTCTGTGCGCCAGTTGTCAACAATAAAATCTGAGGGCCATCAGTCACAGAAAAGAGCCAAACCTATATTTGAATGCTCTAAGCATGGAAGAAATGTATAAAGTGGAGTTAGATGGTGTTACCATAAAATCAGTTTCTTAAATGTTTGGTATGAACTGGAGGATTTAATGAGGATTAAATTGCTCATGTTTTGGTTTAATTCCTTTGATAGTAGTCTCACCCATTTGGCTGCAGGCTGTCTGCATCTGTCATTCTGCAGTCTGTTACACAGGTTCTTTCTTTCTTTCTTTCTTTATTTCAATGCGACTGTCTACTTTTCAAAATATTTTTGAGTCAAATCTGTTAATCATATGAGTAATGTCCTCAGCTGGCTGAATGAAGAACACTTACATGAGTAAGACCAAAAAATAATAGCTGTTATGGATTTTCTCCCAGTCTGGATGTTGTAACAGAGAACCTTCTGGACCGATCGTTCAGCAGAACACAAATGATAGAGTTTAGTCCCAGGAGGAACTGTTTGAGACTTTAGTTTTCTATGTAAGAAAGCTTGAAATTATTTCTTGATGTTTTTTGAAACCGTGCGCACTCCACTTTCCTTTTATTTTACAAATTTTGTGGGACTACTTGAAGTAGTAGAATAGGTCTGCCAGGTCAAAGGAGTGAGAACAGTCTGAGGTTCTTGAGGATGCAAATAGTCAGTCCCCCGCCTCGCAGGGAAGAAGCCGCTGTGGAAAGCGAGCTCGCTGTTGCTGCCTAGTGTAAACATTTGCTGCCACTTCTTCCTTTGAACTGTAGAAAAATGAGCTGCTGCTGACTTTGCTTTTGCTAATACTGAGTATAATACTGAGTATTCTTCATGGGAATACAAAAACATTCAAAGACTGGAAAAAAAAAAAGGTCTAAATACCTTCTGCCTTGAAATCTATGAATTGTTAAAGCACAATTTCATCTTCTAAACATATGTAATCAAAGATTATTGTTTCAAATATTGCAGTGAGTTTTTTCTATTCTAAATAAACACTTCCAAATATTTTTGTAGCACTAGAAAGTTGTTAATAAACTGATGTAGGCTGAACAGGTACAGAAGCATAATTTATTCTAAGAAATGATGATTTGGAAGCTAATAAAGTGAGATGATATAGTGTCCTCAAGTCAAAGCAAAAGTCCCTGGGAACCGTGAGTAAAGGCATCTAGGCTTTTCCTGACTTGTCTTAAAAAATGAAAGGTGATTCCTGGTCAGAATTCCCAGTTTACAGAGACATGTTATAAGTGCCCATGTCCTTTTTAATTCTCCTACTGTGGTCTTACAATGTGTTTATGTCTTCTGTAAACTTTATGCATAGACTTTAGCAATTATAGATTGCTGTGGTTGCCAAATGGAAAAGCTGGGAAATCTGGTTTCAGTTTTCAACCGTACTGAGTATTTTCAGGGAATAATGAAACAGTGAATTAATAAATGTACTATTTTATTGGGTGATATATAATTTTTGAATTGTGAACCAATCTTCAGTGTAATTGCCCCTTTGAGACAAAAAAGATTGATATTTCAGTGAAGGACTCTGACCCTGAAAGTATTTTGGTTTTGTGCAAATGTACTACTCATTAGAAGGTTGCTTGGTTGTTTTTTTTTTTTTCCAGACCCATGCAATGGTGCATATTACTTTTTGGTGATGGGATTTTTTAGTAAAAGACCTCCTCTTCTGTCCCCTTAGTTCATTTGCAACTGAAACTCTCATGCTTTCTGTGATTGTAACCTGCAGTGAGAAAAAAGTATAAATCGTGAAATTTTGGCCAGGTCCCAATATTAAGCTCAGTAAATTTTAGGCATTCTGAAAATTGTTACACCTTTTCCCACCTTCAGCCACACTCCTCCCCCACAAATTAAATTAGGTACCATTTTCAAACATGTAGAGTTTACTTGTTTCTTTGTTGTCTGAGAATTATTATTTTATGGATGTTTAGAAGAGAGATGAAATCCTTACAGCAGAAGTTGATAAAGAGATGTGTCAATTTATCTTGAGTTTATCTCAAAAATAGCAAGTGACATGGCAATACAATAATACAGAATATCATTGTGCACCAGCAATTTGATCTAATTATCATGTTATGTCATGATGGATTTTGTTTTAGTGACGCTTCAGTAGCAAAATGACATGGCACAGGGAAAGGTTTTGGAGAAAAAAAATCTAATAAAATAATCACAAAGTTGCTACTTATGCAAGAATGCACACATTAATCACCAAATAAATAGAAAGGAAAGAGAATATGATCTAAAATCTGCTGAAGTTGTTGGAACAGCTCTTGGGGGCTGCAATATCCAGGTTCAAGTTCATGGTGCTCTATATACAGGTGGCATTATATAGGCAGCAGCAAGCATGTCAGTCTGTCCTCCTTCTGAGCTGTGTCATTCTTGGTACACATTCATGTGCATAGGCTTTTGCGTGTCTGTTTTTTTAGTATGTGGGAAATATTGATTCTGCTAAACAAAATCAGATCTTCTCTAATGCAACAGTAAAATTGTGTACAAGATGTTCTCCAGTGAATAAAAATCTCATGCTATCATGGGGAAGAAAAATCAATCACATGCCTATTTTCCTTCAATGAAACCCAAATTATTGGTGTGAAAAATGACTGAGATAATCGTATGTTGGAGGAATTTAGACTGGGAGATCTTCTTGGCTTAAAAATGTATCACTTTTTATTTAAATAAGTCTCTGACGGGAAAATTAAATTGTATTAAATAGTTTGTAGCCCTAGAGTGGGACTGCAAGTTACTAGCTGGCTATGTCAGACTCACAAAAACACTGAGAAAGAAGGAGGCTCTTTTGGCCTGTGGGTTTTGTGGGGGATTTTTTTCTTGTTTGGTTATTGATTCAAGGCTATTATCTTGGATGATGATATCTGGAGTTTCATTGCTTGAGTATCTAAAAGGCACATTTAAATTACTTTGGGAAAATTACTAAGACAATTATGGGATTGTAATATAAAGTACCATAATTACACTTTAATGCTTCTTATTGATTGTTGAGCTTTGCACTTTGCCATAGCATAAAACAGTGAACCTATGTTTTCTTTGCCTACCCAGAAAGTTAATGCTTTAATATCTGTTTTGCAAAAGACGGTCTTTCAAACTTAGCAAGTAGGAATTTCCAAGATGAAAAATATATGCTATACGAATACACACAGATATATATATATACCTATTATGCTTTGAAAGCCACATGTCAGTATCTCTTCTCTTTCAAGTTCTTTCTCCATCTTTGAGTGGTCCAGAGTAGTGCTACTCCGAGAGGCAGACATGTTTATGTATGTGCATGAGGGAGGAATGACACTTGCCAAACAGGGAAGGATTGGGAAGGTGTGATGATGTGTTGGTGATGCTCATACTTTCTGTGGCTAGAAGGCAGCAGCATGTTATCTTTCAACATTGCTAGCTAGCAGGAAAGGGGATATGCTCTTCGTTGAAGAAATACTTGCTCGGGGTTTCAAAACACCAGCTGTATCAGGTTTTTGGGTGTGTAGTCAAAAGGCAGTTTCTGGATAGCTCTTCATAAACGAATACGAGGAAATTCAAATAAGCTGTTTCTAGTTACTGCTAGGTAACATGTGAAATTAAACTCTCTACAAAGAATGCAGGCAAAACGTGCATGTCCTTTCTGGTTTAGTTTTACAGACTGAGAATAATGAAGCATCTCCTGCATCTATTTCAAAGACTTTCTGGATGAGGTGCTTTCACTATAACAATAATGAAAAAGAGCAATGTGCTATCACTGCAGAAATTCCTTAGCATCCTTGTGTTTTCAGTGGCTATTAACGTTATATCACGTGTATCCTCCCCAAGCTGCCACTTCAGAGCGTGCAATTCCAAGACAGTATATGCTTATAGGGCAGATAAAATGAGGTATAGATTTGCCCCCCTAGTCCCACATACAGGAATCTTATTCCTTCTAGTTCCTCGTATTGGGAAGTGTCCAGTTACATTATTACTCTCTCTCAGATCTCTGGTTGAACTTCTCTTTGCTCTAGTATCTCCAACTACTTGGCAATGACCAGTGCCAGCTCACAGATGTCATCATGTCCTCACTGGTATCCTTTCTGCTGCCCTCTTCTCGAAGGTTTGATAGCAAATTTGGCTAATTTTAGTGTTCTTTGTTTTACAGCAATTTGCATGGTGAAAGTTCTTGCACAGAAGTATGTCTTGGCCTTGTTGGTAGTTTATGATTATTTTTGTCTATGAAATTATGAGAAACATGAGAGAAATTCTTTTAGGCCCTTCATGACAGGCGTAAGTAAAGTCTGAAGATTTGCCTTCCCTTTCCTTTATGAACTCAGTTATTTCCTACCAGCTGCCTCTAGGCCTCGGGAGGCTCATATGACATTTGGATTAAGCTCTGCAATAACAATATTGATTGAAGCATCTTGCTGGTCAAAGCAGCAAAGCTGTCCTGTTCTGTAAATACTGTATCATCCTGTTATTAGTATCTTACATTGTAAACTATTCTGGTGCAAAGTGGGTTTGTCTTTCGCTTGTATATTAGATAAGCACAGTCTTTTCTGTATCTGAGTGCGGACTGCTCGATGCACTTCCCTCTGTGTCATGTTCACCTTTCCTGTGGAGCCAGCTATGAGCATGCTGCCATCTCATGGCAGGCCACAGTTTAATTAGAAATGGCAAATGGTACAGGACAAATGAGTATTATTATGTAACAAAAATAAGTTAAAAATAAGAAAAAATAAGTTAAAAATAAGAAAAAAATCAGCCTGTGTTTTAAAACTAACATTCTCTGATTTCCATGTAACAGATGAGACTGTAAGTGGCAGAGCAATTGTGGCTGAACCTACTGTATATCCTTCTACATCTATAATCTTTTGTGCTTTTAGGAAAATAAAGGACCTTGACTACACAGTATTAATATTAAAGATGTCTGGGATATTGCAGCAAATCCCACTGAACATTACCATCAGCACAATTTACTCCCCAGAAAAGTATCTATCTTTGCTTTCAGCAGCAGATATTAGTATACATGGTAGAGAAAAACATGTTTAAATCTATTAAGGTAACTCATTACAGAACACAAATGTCTGAGCACTTGATGGAAAAGGACAACATTTTGTCTTTCTCTTCTGAGGGTAGATAATGCTATGTCTTTCAATTCTTGTTTAAGAATTCCCAGTCTGTGAGTCTGTTCAACCGTCTGACATTTTGGTGTTCAGCTGGGATTTCTGTTCTGCACCGATATTCTGTGATATCTAGCTGCCATTGTGATAGTTGCATTACTTCTTAAAATTGCTGTCTCTTAGAGTCTTCGGTTATCATCAGGGGTATTTTGGCACAGGACCCTAGGGGAAAAACAGTCTTCATAGCCTGTGTTTTGCTTTTCCGATCTCTATTTCAAGACTGTGGTTTGGCTGTATATGGTCTCAGTGTCACTGTTCAGAAGACCTGAAATCTGGGACCATCTAATTCGGTGTCCCGCTTCCAATAGCGGCCGCGGGTGGGCTAGCTGAGCTGCTGTGTCCCTAGGAAGTGTCTACCACCTCCCTTGTGCTTTCAGGGTGCGATGGTGCTTTAGAGCCTATGCCAGCCACACAGCTTTTTTCATTTTACGTTTGTGGGACTTTGATCTCACAGATTATAAAGTCTTGACCACTAATTTGGCTTATCTGTAGCGTATATCTGCTAACCAGAGAAAGGAGGAAAGGGTGACTGGTGCTTCACAGTAATCATTTTTATAAATTTGTGTGGTATACTATTCACCCGAATTTCCATGTAAGAAGAGATAATGGATGGAGCTTGCAATACCTAAAGTTACATAAATTAACAACTGAAAAACTTCCTTAACCTTCTTGCAAGTTAAAGTCTTTATGCACTGGCAAGCTTATGTTTCTAAGGCAGAAAATAATTCTTGGTGCAGTCTTCTAGTCAAGCACTTTGCCCTTCTTATTAATATGAGCTCAGCCTTTGATATGTTTGCAGGTAAGAGTATATTTTCTGAAAAGCTGGTTTGCTATTCACCAGCAGAGTTTTTAGCTGTGTATTAGCACTTCCAACTCAAGGCTGGAGTACTCAGATTTGCACTTATTCATTTTGTGAGCACAGAATTCCTATGTTCTTTCACGCTGCACTTTCATCTGCGGATTTAGTGCTGTCTGGCAAAGTGAGCATGTAGGAACAGCAGGTGAGGACCTGGCATGCTTTTTCGGATGAATATTGTGGATAGAAGAGGGATTTTGATACTGAATTCTTCTGTAATCTCTAGGAATGTCTAGGCATCTGTTCCTTCATCTCTAAAATAAGGAAGTATGTATGAGTGGGAAATTTTGCTAACTCCATCTTATAAAATGGCCTTACTGTGGCCATTGGGTGAATAAATTGGAAGGAGAGCTTCTGTCTCCCGATTCATACATCTGTGCAGTTTATTCTGTGGTATTTTAGTGGGAAAAGCAGGAGAAAAGAAATTTCCGTATAACTTTTTTGTTTTTTCCTTCTCACCCTTCTCCATGTTCTGGGAATTTCTCTGGGTTGATTCAGGTCTTTTACACATAGAAAAGCATGGCACTCCCCACAGAGTTTTCTAAGCTGCATGCTCATCTCATTTGGAGATCCAAGAAAATGCTGGCAGGCTAAGATTGCATTACAGAATCCAATCTGTGAAATAAATGTTAAACCCTTCTGAACTTTGACAACATATGTCTAAAAGGCACGTTTGTGTTTTTACTGAAGACCTGCTCTGTCAAAATCCAAGACTCTGCCACCTGCTAATAAAAGAGTGATGGGAATTGGGTTTTATTTTCTTTATTTAAGAAAGTCTCGTCCAGTCAATTGGATTACAACCAGTGATATTACCCAAAGCAAAAGGTAACACAAATGTTGCCTACAACCTAAGTCTTGCCATGAGTGTTCTTATTAGAACAGTGTGTGGAGAGATTTCTCCTAGTATGGTTGTGGTAAAAGTACCAACCCCTAAGCTAACTCCCTCAAAATGAAAAGAACAAGATACAGCTCTGAAAATCTGCAAATCAGTCCTGCGTGTTGGGTATCCATAGTTGTTTTCATTACAGTTTTGTTTGCTTTATTTTTCTCTGAAATTTGTGTTTTTGTAGTTGTCTGGTACCTCTTCTGTTTCTGGACAAACTCGGAGAAAACAACAATGCTATTCAAAATAAGAGTGAAGTTTTAAGTGATCGAAGTGAGAGAACAGTTGCAAAACAGAATTACCTAAACAATGAAGTCCCTTTTTTAAATGTTTTTTTAATGTTCTTGGCTTATTTAGGAGCCTGTGACTTGCCATCTGTCAGTCTAGGAAGGACTGATACAGTTTCTCTCCTTATGTTTAAGTTCTCCTTTTGTTCAACATGGCATTCTTCCTTCCCTTCATGCTCCTATATTTATTCTCAGCCTGGCATAGGTTGCCGTGTAGGTCAAAAGTGATAAGCAAGCTTTACCCTTCCCTTTCTCATGCAGAACCTCACCTGTAAGGCTCCGTTTGTCTTCATCACTTGGCACCTGTCTGTCATCTGCGCATTCTAATATTGTGTGAAACAGACATCAGAAATGGTATCTTCTGTATGTATGTGCTATTATATTCATCATGTTTGAAGAGGTCACAATGGCATCATTTTATGCAGAGTGGACTTGGTGTAGACAGTGATTAGTCTAAATAGCTTTTCCTTACCATAAGCCTCCTTTTATCAATTTTAGGGAATCACGCTGTCACAGTCATTCAAATAGAAATGTTCCCGCAACTTTTCTTTACTTAGTTTCTTTGTACCTTCTATAACAAAAATTATGAGAGGTTTTTCATTATAGCTGAGGAGAGGAGAATGCATTGCAGGAGGCGGTTGTTGTTCCCCCAGGATGCTGCCCTATGAATAAAAGGTTTAGGTATATTTTCATATGATACTTTGTCTTTTTGTTAGATATTTAAAGAAAACCTATTCTGATATACTGAATGAAGATGTTGGCATTTCCCAGCCCAGCTTGAGGGCTGAAGAACAGGAGTTCTTAATGGCTTACTGTCAAAGTAGTTGGCTATGCTGTATCTATTGCTCCTGAGGCCGCGGCGTGCCGTCGTAATTGTGGATCAGGCACTGAGGATTAGAGATTGCAACAGTCGTGGACTTTTTTTACTTTGCAATTATCCACAGTCATTCAACAGGCACTAGGAAGACCTGTACATCAATCCTTTTAGCAGATGACAATTCTTTCTCCAAATCTCTGCTTAGCCCAAATGGGAAAAAAGGGGCTAAATTAGTGCTGTTAGGGCTTTTTTCTACTGGAACTAGATTACAGATCACAGTGTTGTTAGGACAGCTCCAGCATTTTCTTTTAACAACTGACTTCAGTGGAATATTCCATATGGTAGGAATGGTACAGTAGCAGCACACAGTGCACACCAGGACCGGTCTTCATACCAGGTCCTCCACAGTTTTGTTGGGCCTGACCCCCTTATGTTGTTGATTTGCGCACAATAAGCTAGCTTATAACCATTCGCCTCATATAATATATATAATTTTTAGTCTGTTTTTTTTTTAAATGTGACTTGAAGAATTCAAGTGATGTAGAGCTGCTCAGCACCTGTGAAAGCTGGAAACCATGATTCTATGGAAAAGCAGTATAACAAATTAAAAAAAAAAAGCAGCTGTAACTTCTCTGTGCAGCATTTTTTATAAGGAATATAATTTGTCCTATTAGAACATAAGGCTTTTAAGAGTTTTGAAGCTGAACATAACACTTGAGAGAATTGGATAAATGGTGTCATTATTATATCCCTGACACTCTCAGACGCTTTGTATTAAAGAGACTATACAGAAATAAATGGAATACAATTCAGTTTATTCTTCTCTACTGTTAAGGGGACTGTTTTGTCCTGCTTAGAAAATGGATGCTACAGAATTACTGAAACGAATACAGGCCAGGATGAGGGGTATAATCCATTGTAAAAAATGCGGAAAAAATGGGAAATTGTTTTAAATGTTGTTTTTATCCACAAGACTGATTCTTACTGCTTTCTAAAGATGTTTGTTCTGATGTTAAGTCTGGGGAAGACTTCTTTTTCGGAGGTAAGCAACCTGCTGTGAACAAAGCTGTCAAAAAATGTTTTTTTCCGTGTAGCATCAAAATAATTTGGAACACCATAGGTATGCAAATCTCTTTTTTTTTTTTTTTTTGTTACAGTGCTGGATGTATGTTTACATATGGTAAACAACAGAGGTTGACCTGATGGTAGCTAATGTAAATGTAAAGTCTTACTGATTTCATTACTGTAGTGATTTCAACTAAGATGTCAAACAAAAGCATCTAAGTTCTTCTCTTTTCTGCTGACCTCGGTTGGACCTTTTTTGATGTTTTGAGGGGTGGTTTGTGTATTCTTGGGCATGCACCGCAACACAAGATCATAGAATTGTAGAATAAGTTGGGTTGGCATGGACTTTTAACGGTCATCTACTCCAGCCCCCCTGCAATGTATGGTATGTATTTCAGGTATGCTGACATCAAGGCAAATGATGTCTTGATTATTTTTTCAAGACTCATGGGTTATAATTCTTTAATGTTAATGAACTGAGATTGTATACTCCTGTTAGACTAATGGCATCAGGAAAGACTTCAATATAATTTTCCAGTTGTATGCAAATAGTCCTACTGACTTCAGGAATATCAGCTGGGTGAATAGAATGTATAGCATATTACCTCTGATCTCACCCTTTTCCTGCATTTCCTGCAAATTTTTATAGGGAAAACAAGATTGCCTGAGGCCAGCTTGCAGCTGAATATAATGGTGAAAGGGAGGAGAGATGCTAATAATTCACCCATACTCGACAGTTCAATCCTGATCCCCTGCAATATCTATCACACAAACTATTCCTTTCCTGGAGCTCTGTGTGTAGTGAGAGGGGCTCAGTGTAGTTGGTCTCAGCAATGTGCCCCTTTACAGTGACTGGTTGTCTCCTTGTGTTGGTACCTACTTTGCTTATGTCAGAGTTTGTTCTTGCAATCCTTACATTTTCAAGCTTATGTCCCTAACATAATTTTTGTTAAATTTATTGAAGGAAATAACCAATCAATTTACCTTGCTCTCCTTGTTGAATTGTTTAGTTAACTTACTAAGGAGTGAAAAATGAAACTAACTTTCTTTGTGGTGGACCAGCAAACAATGTTCAGGTTGCTAATTAAATTATGTGTGTGGCTGGGCAAATAATCAAATGGGTAAATCTGCAGAATTTCAATGAAATCTTAACTTAGTACCCAATTTACCATAAATAAAGCATTTCCTTCTGTAAGTATTCACCTTTGCAGTGTTAGTCAACACCACTGCGAACTTTCTCGGTTTCACTCAGTACTATCTTGGAAAATCTAGCAAGGCTGCCATTTTTGTAAGGCTCTAAAGTCTTCAACAGGCTTAAACCAGGCCCTTCTGTTTTAATCTACTTTTTCCTGTAAGCTGGCAGTGTTCCTTCTCTTTTACCTTTAAAGGAAAAAATGCTAAGATATATGTACTGGGAATCAGTTACCCCCCCAACTTTTGCTGATGATGCAATTTACCAATTGCCTAGAATTAGTCCTAAATTTTCACTTCCCCCTGACACTACTGTCCTATAAATTTTCATCAAAATTCCGAGTAAAGACTACTAAAATCCCCTTGATAATAAGAGGGATTAATAGCAGCAAAAAACAAATAACTGTTGTGTGCTTTATAAATTAACACAAAGGTGAAAGCAGAAAACTGCTTACTTGTACACTGGGACTGATTCTCCACTGCTTTACAACTTATCTTGCCATTTATACCTGTATAGTGTTACAGTGTAAAACTAAATGGTGTCTATTCCAGTAGTACATCTTGAACTTAATTAATATCAGGACCCCATTGTGTTGGATGCTGTACGAATGATTCACGGGGAGCAGTCCAAATAGCGAAGAGCTTACAAGTTGAATACAAAGCAGTGAACTTGTAAGCGGAGACATAAAGGAAGACTTTACCAAAGCCACATGTCAGATCAGTAAGAAAGCTGGGGAAAAAGTGTGTTCTCCTTCCGCTCACTCTAATAGGCGTGGGGGCTCAAGCACAAAACTAAGTCATCTCTGCACTCTTGGAGAGAGTTGTATATGGTCATATTGGACAAGAAGGTTTAAAATTTGTACAATAGAGATGGCTTCTACAAAGCTGTCTTAGAGGAGTTTTTCACAACTGTATCCAACCGAGCAATACTCTTTTACAATCAATTTCTTGTACAATACAAGATACAATCTTTTACTATCAATTTCTTTCATGCCATCTTAATGGAGGCCTCGCGTTCATTTCACCAAG
Organism: Phaethon aethereus; assembly: GCF_964289735.1. Taxonomy (NCBI): domain Eukaryota; kingdom Metazoa; phylum Chordata; class Aves; order Phaethontiformes; family Phaethontidae; genus Phaethon; species Phaethon aethereus. The sequence goes on from NC_138594.1 coordinate 8,409,287, forward strand.
AAGTTATTTCAGGCATTCTTCAGTCAGAATATTAAGTGCCCTCATTCCAACCAGAAAAAAGTTTAGAAAGGTCTTTTTTTTTTTTCTGATATTCAGAAGTCAAACTCTTCTTCCAAAATGTTGCCCTTTTTTTATGAATGCAACATTATCTAAACACTAAGCTTTTTTTTTTTCTATTAAAAATACTCCTAAGGATAATAGCACACTTTTCTCAGTTCAAAACTTGGCTTTAAACAAACAAACAAAAATCTAAGCAAGTTCCTCCGGATCAAATGCTTTGAGGAATGATTTCCCACTACAAATAGCTTGTATGATATGCTGTAATGAAGAAAGATAATACAGGAAAAAAATAATTTCTCAATGTAATTTCCTTTGTGGATTCTTTTCCTGCCAGTTTAAAGATACCGTTGGTCATATTTTCAGCTGATATAAATGGTTATATTGCTAATTGAATGTGGAAGTGTTAGGTTAAGATCTGGTAAGCCCAAACTTCTGATTTTTAACTCCTTATACCCATCTTAATGAAAATGTGTTAGCAGCAGGAGTGTCTGTAAGAGATCCATTTCTGTTTTCCTCCTGGGAACAAAATTTATGTGGACTTTTCTGAGTTTTCTTTGAGTTAGTAAAGTAAAACGTGTCTTTTCTTACAAAGAACTTTGGAGTCTCTCTTATAGGTACTATTCTCTTTTGCTGTTTATGCATAACAATCTTTAATAACACTATGAATTTGTGATCTGTACACAGTATTTCCTGGGGTCTCAATTTTTCAGTCTGAATTCTGCTTGCCTGAAAAAGTTATCCTAGTTACTGTTTTAGAGTAATTTTGTGTAGGCTGGTGCAAAGAATTTGGTCTGCTGACAGTTTCATAGTTCGTTTTTGATTGTGCTCTTGAGTAGCATTTTTGAAAATTATGAACATTTTCTTCAGTCCTTTTCTTGTAGGAAATGGAAACATCACTTGATTTTTGGAGGAAACATGTCAGCAGATGCTAAGCATTTGGGAATATTCTTCTGTTTCTTCCTGTATGGTCTGGTATTTCATTCCCTTTGCCTATGTCAGGTTGTCTATGCGACACTTATGTGTCCTGTCAGAGTACCTTGCAACACTTAAGACCTCTCCAAAAGCTTCTGTATGAAACATCTGTGGTATCCTTCCTTTTTTCACTTTTTTATGCTTAACAAAGGTACAGGGATGATGATTTATTTGCTAACCTGTTACAGATGTTGATAGCAACAGTACTTTGAAAGCAGGTTTTCTAGATGCAGGCTGAAGTCTTAATCACTGCATCGTACTTCTCCAAAGACTGGCTCTGAATGTAACATTAGTTCAGGATTTTTTTTCCTATATAGTTCCACCGATACCTTCCTACAGCCATTTCCAATGATGGGAAGCTTGCAGATGACTGCAGAAAATGAAAAGTACTTTAAAATATCTGAAGTAGATGTCTCCTCAGTCAGACAAACCTAAATCCAATCATGTCTCAGATGCTTAGTATTTCAACTGTCTAATCAAGGTCTTAGTTCTTACGCCGAAGGAGAAGAGGCAGTGGTATTTGGTCATTCCTACTCTTGACCAAATGTAGTATTTGTGGGAGAGGGCCCCCCAGTGTTTGACCTGAATATAACTACTGAATGCATGAGCTGAGTAAGACGGATTGCTAGTCACTTTTGAATATTTAGTGTCTCTTTAAGCACAATTTTTTTCTCTGAAATTAAAGTCTTAGCGGTAGATCAAGATGATTCTCCATAGTTTAAAGGAAGCATTGGATTCTCTGATCTCTGTGGTGATTACCTACAGAATATTAGCATGAAGGACTGACTCATATCAGAGCATGAAGTTACACAACACATCACATCAAGGATGGTTTCTTCTACTGAAACATGACTCTAAGGGCCTGTCAGTACTGGAAATAGTTCTTGGATAGCTATTCCAAAATAAGTATGAAATCTTAAGTTGCTGTTTGAAGACTGATTCTCCACGAAGTGTTTTTCTTTCAGTGAGCCTGCATAATTCATTTTTGAAATCCTTCCCTGCAAGAGGTTTCCAATCAATGAACTCTGGCCTGTGGGCTCTCTGTATGGGGCAGTGTTGCATGCAGAGAACTTGCTGGATTGGGTCCGTTATGTCAAACTTCCTTCCTCTCACCTTTCAGAGTAATTCTGAAAACTCACTTACTGCACAGAGCATGCTGTCTGGAAAGACCATCCCACGCTGTGTGCTTTCTCTCTTTGTAATCTGCTTTGTTATATTGAAACAGCTTGCGTCCTCCGATTACAAGCCCTCTGGGGTAGGGACATTTTTTGTTACTTGTTTCGCTCAGCTCACCTACCATAGAGTTCCTTGTTCATCTCTTTTGGAACACAGTGTGTGGTACATCAAAATAGTATTATGTTACAAGAACTTAAGTTTTGAATAAGTAGACAAAGAGCTTCTCATTTCCTTACCTTTTGACTTAGTTATTCTGTATATTACACATGTCTGTCCAATGGGAAGATGTCAACTATGGCTCTTCCATGAGTTCAGGTTAAAGTATCTTGTATTGCCTTGGGTTGAGCTGACATACTGAATCTAACACTAACATGGCCTCTGCTACCTCATGCAGTTTAACAGCTATACTGCATAACATCGTGGGTGGCAGATTTCAGTCTTACCCTTTCTGTTGAGAAGGGGACACAGTTATTTGATGTCTACTATAATACAGTCTCGCTTGTACTGTGGGTAGTTGCCACAAGAACATAAGGTACAAGAATGTGTTTTATTACCTTGTAGTAGCTTGGGTCATTGTTTTGTTTAGAGAGTATGTGTTGCCACCCCACTTCAGTTAAGTGACTATAGTGTAGCTTTTTTAATGTGTATTTTCTTTGTTTTCGTGCTAAGGAACTGCATCATGACTGTAGCAATAGTGTGGGTCTTCTGGTTGTTAAAAAGCCTAATAGCATACAGAATGTTTTCTATACAAGAAATATCCTCAGATCTGGTTTTGCACCCTTTGATGCATACCCGTCTGTGAATTCAAGCTGAGGGTTCACTTCTTTTCTAGTCTTACGTGATGTGTTTTAAATGAATGGCTTTGGTTTCAGCTGGAGTTGGATAGGATTTTTTTTATTCTTGTATGTTGAAAACAAAGTTACTATGGCTTACATATAGTGATATTTTCAAATATGTAAATCTCCAAACTTCTGAAACATTAGTATTTTTATAAATTCATACACAATGACCTGAAATATTTTTCTGGCGTATACAAGGTAACAAGATGTAATTACGTATAGCTGAACTCGGAATACTTTTCCCATTGTCTGTTCTGCTAAAAATGTGAATTGCTTTTCCCTTTGTCCCCTTTCTTACTCTTATTTATTTCTTGAATAAACTATTTTTATTTTCATCTTAAGCTTTTTATCTAATCCTTTTCACTGGCTTTGCCATGCCCATTGCCTAGTCTTTTTATGATGGCTCTCCCTCTTTCTGAAGTCTTTTATTAGTGCAGCACATATGTATATTCTTTCATTTCATTTCACTGTGTTGCATTTTTTGTCTGTCCCCTTTTTCTTGTCTCCAGTCATTGTAATAAATACCATCTTTGCATTCTGTTTGTGAATCTTAGTCTCACAAAAGGCAAAGATACCCATTTGATATCACAAAGAGAATGTCAGTATTTAAACATCAAGGGCTTCATTTTGGAAAGGTTGAGAGTGCTTACAGTCTCCAGCACTTCCACCCTGAAGTAGAGGAGCTTGCTTCTGCAAATTTGGTCTTATTTTCTTTCTTTCTAGCTGATAATAAACTGATAATGAATGCAGGACTTTACATAAATATATTAATCATTTAACCATTGTACAAGTTTTCTAAACTTGAAAATACCAAATGAAACACATAGGTAAAATCTTGCATCCTTCTTGGGCTAAATTTCCCCTCGGTCAAGCACTAGCCCCATGAAATTACACATAAATGTCACCATTAATTTTGAAATGAATGGATGTGAGCTGTGGATACCATTAGCACAAGAGTCAGTCTTTCTAGAATTAGCAATCTTCTCTTCTGCCAATATATGAAAATGAGAAAATCCTTCAAATAAAGGAAACACTGTCTGTTTTCGGGGAATGCCTTTGGTGTCAAGTAGATAGAATTTGTCTTGCAGTAAGCTTAGGGCTGCTATGCCCTTAGAGTGGACCTTGATTAAAACTCGATCATGTCGTCTATTGATGGGAGTCATAATGACCTAGTCATACACTTCAATAACGCAGCTGCAGTGCTTTTTAAGGATTATTTTTCTTATCACTTCCACTTTAGTTGCTTTGTCCTCTATTTTTTTCAATCCTGAAAAGTCATGAATTTCTGACATTGCTCCAGCAAAGCAATTTAGTATATGCTGGACTTCAAGCATGTCATTAGCCCCGTTGACTTTGATGCGCTGTAAGTGTGTGCTTAACAGCACTGGAGACAAGAACAGATTATTAGCTACAATACCGTCCCTTCCAGTGTTGTATTCTGGTAGGACTTACAACAAGGCCAAGATTCTGATAAATGTAAATAACATCATAGACATCAGCAGATGTTTGGGAGTTGCAGAGAATGGAGAGCTAATATACTATTATTAAAATATATCTCCAGCTTTATTCCTGCTGAAATGTTCTTTGTCTGCAATGAGTACTTACTGTGGCAATCTTTACTGTTGAGTTCTGCCAAAACTCTTAATTCTCCTACTCCTCAGTGTTTCTGTTTTCCCCTCAGACTTGTGCATTTCTTCAGCAGAGTGATTAGTTATATCAATAATAACACATCTGATGCATTTTATTCCCCAGCCTTGTAGGTTACAGTCAGGTTATGCTCCCATTCTGCATGTGCGTTTTGCTTACTATTGAATAAAATTAGGATGCTTTATTTCTGAAAAGGCACATGGTTATTGTAAATCTGTCCACAAGAGCTGGTTTTTTTCCTTAACAATACCTGGGTTAATGAAAGATTTGTTTTGTGTATTTCTAACTTTGTGAATGCATTAGCAATTGTGGTTTTTTACCTCACATTCCCTCCCTGCCATACCCTTCATTAATTCCACACGTCATATTCTTTCTAGCTTTATTCTAAATTGTTGTATCATTTACTCAGATAAATTAAGTTGTTATAGAAGCTTTGTTAAGTATTTGGTCTTTTCGTACCCTTTGGCAATATATTTCTGATTTTTAAATAACAGCTCCTTTTTCTTTTTTGCGCTCTCTCTTCTTCTAATAGATCAGTGAACTAGTTGTCATGAGATAAATAGGTATTTCTTCATGGTGAGCCACATGGAGAGGTATAACGGGCCCCCAGTTTGAGACTGCCTAGTAGGAGCATCTAGAATCAGGTGGTGGGGGGAAGGGTGTGCAAACACGCTGAATTTACAAAATTAATTTTCTTTGGTGCTCTCAGTTATCTGTTTAACTTATTCTTTACAGTTATTAAAATAATGGTATTTTTTGCTATTGACAGCAAAGGAATCCTGTAAATATTTGAGCAAATAGGATTATGTGAAGATTTAAATAGCCATCTTTCAGGGCATTCTGATTTTCAGTCTTCTTGTTTCAAAGGGTTTTCCATCTGTTAAACTCTGCTTCAGGAAAGTACTTAAGCACATACACAAATCCATCAGTACAAGGAAGACCCATAAGCCTGGATTTAACTAGGTGCATATTTCTGAATCAAGGCTTTAAGCTGTTTGCTCAACATGCAGAAAATTCCATCTTTTTAATCACAGTGGTAGTATACTTCCTTGCCAAAATCCACTGCCATATAAAAATATTTACTGTTGAATGAGCAGTAGTACAGATGGGAAGGTATGGTTTCTTAATGGAAAATAATAGTTTGGGTTAGGCAGGTATATTTGGTTGTGGCAAGAGAAGGATGTACCACTTAGGGTCTAACCTTACATTAATAGACTTTTGCTGGGTAATATAGGATTAAATGCCCACCGTGACCAATTTACTACTGGAATTAATAGGCATGATGACACAGAAATCGGTGGGATCCACCTCATTTGCTGCCAGCCCTTTCCACAGCGCCAGCTGAACACAGAATTTCTCAGTGTTTGGTGCTGCTTTGAAATGGCCGTCGGTATTTCACAGGGAGAAAGAGAGGAGCTGCATTTAACCACAATTTGAAATTATTCCCTTAAGAAAATTGATACAGAAAACTTCCGTAAAAAAATAAATAAATAAAAATCTCAACAACCAGATTTGCAAAAGGTGCCTCATATTCAATTTTCAGGAACGAGCTACATGCAGGAGTGGGCTCAATAACAACAAACCAGTTCTGTGAAATGCAGCCTGCCGGGGAGCCGTGAACTGCGCAGAGCCCCCGTAGCCGCTGATGAGGTGGGTCCTGTAGGCCTTCAGCATTTCACCTGTCTCCAAACTGCTTATTTAGGATTAATTCTGTCTTAGAGGAGCCAAGTTGAAGAACCGTTCCTGGTTTATTCACACTGGTGTTTTTTCTGGCTGGGATATGCCCAAGAGCAGCTGCTGGGCCGGTGGGTGTAGGGAAGAGGAAGCCTTGGAAGAGCTCTGCGCTATCCACTCGACAGCTGCGTGAGATCAAAGAGCCTTTTTAGGGGAATTTTCTGGTGGTTTGTGTGTTGATCGGAGCTTTTTCTAACAGGGTATGGGAATGAGAATCAAGTACGTGATAATCTGCAGATGTGTTCTTGCAACTGAAATCATCTTTGGTTTCCATGAGGTACTCTCTCCTCTAGTCATTGTTTATTGGTCTCAGTTTGGGGCTGGTTTTCATAAGTATCTAAGTCTGTCTCTTGTGTGCTGTTAAGAAATCCCGGTCCTGGGCATGCTCTTACCCTTATCATCAACTCTAAAAGTTGAGATAAACTGAAATTTTATCAGAAATATTTGAGTGTAACAGTGAATAACGCAGTCGAAGGATAAGCAGCCCACTGAGGAACTCTTTTTTTTTTTTCCTGCTACTTTGGGACTGGCTGTTCTGTCCTCCTTTCTTCTGCTTTTTTCTTCTTTTTGAATAAATTAACTTGAGGTCGTGTATCTCCTCTGACTGGAGGAAGAGAAAGTGTAGGAAAAAGGAGAGAAGGGAGGAAATGTTTCTTTTACATAATAAAATTCACTTTCTGGAAATATTGCCATCATTTTTGTCCAAGGTAAATGATTAATCAAAAAGCGAAGTAAAGGAGACCTCAGATTTGTGATTCTGGCCATGAATAAAGCAAGCAAAACCCCTGTATTTCTTGGTGTTCTCACTTGAGTGAACCCCAGGTGTATTTGGAACCACAGGCAGACTGCGAACAGTTTGTGTGTGGTTTTGATGTTATAACAGGATTAGTGGGAACTGGGAGCTGCTGTACCCAAAGTTGTGGCTGTGACAGCCTAGTAAATCTTAGATGGCAATTCTACCTGGGCATCCAGCAAGTCACCCGTATCGCTGATCGACTTGCCTGATGCTCGGGCTCCTTGGAACGTCCTTGTCAGTGTTGGGCTATGAATCATCCTGAGCAGCTCCTTGCCCTTCCACTCTCTGAGGTATGCAATGTCTGCTGCAGTCTGGGGAGGTTTTAGTTGTCCAGCGTATAGGATCAGGAATTTTGTCTGTTCCAATCTAATGAGAAACAGCATTGATGTGTTATTCCTTGCCACAGCTCTTACCCAAATGAAAATGAACATGTTAAATGCTGTTTCCAGATACATGTTACCAAATTTTATAGCAGGGGGGGAAAAAAGAAAGGGAGGTGGAGGAGAAATAGAAGCTGCTTAAAATGGCTTTTGTTTTTAAACAATCTAAGGAATTAACTTAAGAAATTATGGGGAGCCTAAGATGACCAGATGATTTGTATTTGAAAGTCATTTCTGAAATGACAGTTTATTTGCCGAAGACTGACGTCTTTTAAATGTTTCCCTGTAAAACATATTTTAGATTGACACCTTATAAATATTAGAACAAAGGGCTTTGCAGAACAAACAGATCCGAAACCACAGAAATACACAACAATGATTCATTTCTTGTATCAGTCATTCAATACATTATTAACTTCCCTGTGAGCAGGAGCTGCCCTAGGAGCAAAAGTCAAAATATTCCCAGAGCAGCAGAGAAGAATGTATTTTCCAGATACTGGTATTGCATCTATTTGCAAGGGGTCTAAATGCAGAAATCTGAATGCATCTATATTCAAATCTAGAATTAGATCCAACAATACATCCTATTACCTTTTCCTGGGAGGCTACTTTCAGCTTCTGTTATAGCTTACCAGCTTTATTGGGTATTTGCAGTGCAGGCGGACGAGGAGTCATCACAAAGCCCCACTGGCCTGGAATGTCAGGGCAGTAAGATTTTTGGTTTTTTCATTATGAAAAGGAGAAATTGTTTCTAATAATCCAACATATACTCAGCTCCTTTTATTTTTATTTTTTAAATTGAGCACGGAGCTCAAGAAACATCTGTGTTGCAATTTAATGACACAATTCACTCCTCCTTGTACTTTTATAGGATTAATTAGCATCTAAACAACATTTTTTTTCTTGTTGCAGCCCTAAGCTCAGCTTATATAGAACCAATTATATCTCTGCATTCAGTCTGTTGGAAGCTCATGGCATGCCAGTCGCTCTTACAGAGGTCAGCAACAGTAATAAGTTGTTCTTAGGGACTTTTTCCACTATTTGCATTTTGACAGTTATTGTGCATTGTGTTTATGCTGGCTGACAGGTCCTGTCAGCATCCACAGATATTAAACCACCTGTGTCTTTATTCTGCCTGTGCTTTGTTGGCATAGATTGGACACTCATGGGGACCCGTGTAAGTAAAAGCACAGTTACTTGCATTAGTGCAAAATAAGTGTAGAATGTATGTAGCGCCATTTAAATTGGGTAATGTTGTTCTTGTTTTTCATCAGTGGAAAGACTATGCAAAGTACAAGTCCAGGAACACTTAGGACCACGCTCCACTGGTCTGAATGAAGCTAAATTATGTAATGTGTAGAGAGTATATGAAATTATATTGGTTGGTGTTAATACGTGATAGAAATAAACCAAAGGTGGACTGTTAATGGGGCTCAATTTGCAAATTCTGACACAATAATACCTGTTACCTCTTTGTTCTTCATCTCTGAAAGTATCCACAGTATGCGCTAGGCTCGGGGTAAGACTAGGTGCTATGATCCCTTCTGACCCATAGGTCTCTAAAACCTGGTATCAGTTCTGTTTCTTGTGCAAGTAAAAATTTAATAGTGTCCTAAGCAATTTAGAAGTTACATCAGAGACCACAGGAAGTATCAATTTTAATAGTGATTTCAAGAAATCTGCAGGTTTGGGTGAAACAGATATTTGGAAAGGCAATAATCCAATAGTTGGGGAACTTAGAGGACTTTCTGTAAGCCAGTCCACAGTAGTCACAGAATCACAGAATTGTTAAGGTTGGAAAAGACCTTTAAGATCATCAAGTCCAACCATCAACCCAACACCATCTTGCCCACTAAACCATATCCTGAAGTGCCACGTCTACACGTTTTTTGAACACTTCCAATGAGGGTGACAATGGTCTAGGTGAAGAAAGGATCTTACTTATTTAGAGTGAGGATGTTCAGGGCATCGGATGATCTGCTTTCTTGCTAAAATCTGTATGTGCCTAAATAATAAATTCCATTTGAAGTGATCATCAATAATTATCCTAGATGTGAATTTTTCCACTCTTTAGTTATAAGATGCACCATTTTCTTGCCAGATACCATGGTTAATTACAGACAAGTTGATTACTCCCCAGTCATGATTTACTGTGACTGTTGGCTGCTACTTCCACTTGATTGCTGCCACATCTCAGAATGACAATGAAAAATTATGCTCCAAATTGGATGTGAAAGGAAAAAGAAATCCAGTTTAAACTGTGAAACTGAAAGAGCAGCAAACCTTGGTAAACTCTGGAATGGAATGGCTGGAGAGAATTTTTCTCCCCACTCTGCCCCGCCCCCCTTCCCCCCCATAATTGAAACTACACTAATTATCAAAACCATGAATTCTGAAAAGCACATTCATATTTGTCCACCCCCTGACCCTGTTTGTCTGGTATCAAGCTACTGCATCTTGTCCTAAGTTATGAATTCTCTGAAATAGGGTCTGCATTTGTGTCAATTCTTACAATGCAGAACGTGCCTTTTTTGATCACTGATACCGGCATCTGTAGTTTCAAACTGCTGCATCATATCATAGTGGCACTTGTAACTATAACTGATATAAAAATATCGTGACTTAGATCCTTTATTTTGTAGATTCTGATTGTCTATTGCGAATTAGATATTATCATTGCGTAGTAGTTTTGTGTTGACTGGAGGAACTTCTGTTTCTTGTTCGTAGTAGGACAACTTTCTTATTTTGCATCACAATAGACTGGAAAGGTGTGCACTAGCTAAACTGCCGGTGTCTGGCAGCAATTCAGTCTCACGTGTAGAGCCAGCTTAGTTAGCAACTGCTCTTGGGCCTCTTCTACCATAACCGGAGTCCTAGTTTTAGATTTCCCTCCTTTTGGGAGCAGATAAAAATGCTCTCAGAAAAGCGAGGAAGCAATGTGTATTCTCTGACTCGACCTACAATGGCTACCGGGGAGCGTGCACCTGTAGTCAATAGTTTTTGGTGAAATTCTGTCTGTGCTTCTTTTTTATGTCTGGTACTTCAGTTTTGTATGTGTTTCTCTGTCTCTTGAGATTCTTGCTTATTCTGGTCTCTCCCTGTTTGCATGCTGCAGACTTGAGCTGTTTCCTTTTATTTTCCCATGCGAGGGATCGGTGTAGAATCAGTCTGTGTCAGAGTAAAAATTTGGAAAATGTGGACAGATATGAAGTGGTTTTGTTTTGTCATCAAAATTTTGCGATTCCAAGAGATTTGACCAGTGACACTTTTTGGATACCAGCCTGTTTGACTTATTCTCTCCTTGCTAGGTTTCTTGAGAATTATTTTGAAAATGTTTTAATAAGAATGTCAGCTCCAGCTATCACTGATGGTTACAATGACAAAAATGTGTCAAAAAAAGCTGAAAACGTACTTCACCTTGAGATTCACAAGGTCGTTTATGCACACATTCCCTCTTCTAAAACAGACGATGAATATCATCTTCCAAATTTGTTCTCAGTGCACACAAGCATGCATGGAGAAAATATTTGTCCAATGCTTGGAACAACTTGGGCACGTCTTATATACAGAAAGAAAGTTGGATCTCGTTAATTACTCCAACAACGAAGTCAGTTGCAGAAGTGCATCTTGTTAGGTATCTGCTAAGCTTCTACTTAATGGCTCATTACTTGTAAGAAACAAGCAGTCTGATATCATTTATAGTGCGATGTAAAACAGTGAGCGAGATGGAAAAGCATATGGAAGAGCAAACTGTGCTTTTACTAATTTTCATTTTCTGTTTACTTTTTGTACTATTGGTAAAATGAGTTCCTTCTGATATGAAACTGTACTTAATCTGTTCTATCTCATTATTTCTTTCCAACAAACAGATGATGTGAATTCTTTTTTCAATATGTTTGGCGAATCGTGTAGAATACCAGGTTTCAAGAGCCTTGTCTGATTGCCTAACAGCATGCACTCACCAAATTAATTCCTTGCTCCTTCAGTTATTTCATACTTATTAAATGAGATGGGCATCTGTGTATAAGAACTGTGCTGATGCCCTAAGGTCTTGTGTCTCACTCCCTTCCCTGGGGAAGGAGTGCAAGTCATGTAGGCGATGGCTTGTTGGGGTGGTTAGCAGTGAGGAGGAGTGGATTTTCGTTCCCGTGCAGGCACAAGCAGGTCGTTTAGTTTGTACAGTGTCAGACCCGGGTGATTGTTTCCTTGTTTGTTCAGGCAGGGCTGAGCAGGCAAAGGACGCTGTCTTGTTTGGTGGTTATTGCTGGCTAATGACTCAACAGAGATCTTGCAGTTATTAAAGCCCTTTGTTTCCCTTTATTACAGTCTGCCTTAACACTTTTCTGTCTAGGCAGTAAGCTTTTCCATTAGGCTTAGTTGTGGTGGTTTGCAAATAACTGGTGGGTAGACAGATCCTTCTGAGCAGCGGCCAGCCCTCCCCTCAAGGCAGCCGCCAAGCGTGGGTCTCCCAGTGAAGGAGCCTGTGTCTCCGTAAAGATGTAATGGTGACTCGCAGGGACGAGTGTGCTAGGAAGCCAGTCAACAGCTGGAAACTTAAAGTCTTCTCGAGACTTACTTCATGTGTAATACCTTTGCATTACAGGTATTAAGAGATAGAGCTTAGTCAACTACCCTGGTGGTTGAGCAGTAATTATCCTAAGGAGTTCCATGATTAGGGTGCACTATTCACTACCATTAGTGTAAAATAACACAGTACTCTGCCTTGCTTTAAGAAGGGCAGTGATGCTTTAAAATGAATGGCTGCTAACAGGAGTATCCTGTAATCGGGATAATGTTTTATACACAAGACTATTTTTGTACAATGCCTCTGGAGTAAATGAGCCTATTCTGATAACATTGAACAAGCACCACAATTTTCCAGGTGGGCGACTTTGATTAGACATTGGTCTTTTTATTTGGGAACTTAAAGTTTTGCTAAACAATATACTGCACTAAATTATTTAACATGCTGAGTTTAAAATAAGATAATTCCTCTTTGTTAATACTTGTCTTTCTAATATATGCCCAGCAAGATGATTTTTTTTTTTTTTTGTCCAGCAGTGCGGGGTTATAAATACCTAACACTCTGTCAAAATACTGCCTTCTCCAGCACTATAAAATTAAGAACATTACAGTTTTTTAGATTTATCTTGGGTGTAAATGTATGTGGTTATTGTCATTTTTTTTTCACCCATTTTACTGAATTTAAGTTGTTGGGTGATGGGGTTTTTTTTGTTTTGGAGCAAAACCAGCTCAGAGGTGTGACCACATTTGGATCTGAAATCCATGAGATCTGTGGTTTCTAGTACTGTTTTCCATAACGGTGTCGATGGTGAAGAAAGCTGGGATGTTGGATATGACTTCCACATACCTGGAGCAGACACCTTCCTTCCTCTAGTATTAAATTAGTTGTCTGGTAACATAGAGCATGCAGGTGCAACTAGTCCAGTAGGTCTACAAACTCATCCAAGCTCATGCAGAGATTTAAATTCAACATCAGTCACTTGATTTTTGGCTCAAGTCTATTTGGGGAGCCACAGCTTTTAAAAATAAATGTGTAAGACCTGTGGTCTGGAGAGCTTATATTGAAGAAGGTGGCTGCTCAGCAGAGGGCAGGGAAATCAAAGTATTAAGCATAAAAATACATACTTTTAAATTAATGTTTGAAAACACATTTCCATTTTCTTCAGCAGCCATAATCTTATTATTTGATAAAACCACTTTCAGCAGTAAATTCTAGAGATTAAGAATTAGCAGAACCACGTGTGGCCACAGACTGACTGAGTAGCAGTCAGATGCAGTGATGTCTAAACTCAGAGCAGCCAGGTCTGCCAGAGCTGAGCATCACGTGCATCATGGCAGCATTTGAACCCGCAACATTGCCTGCTGCCCACAATTAGGCATTGCACGTATTTAATAGGACAGTGTACTTTCTCATTCCATGGGTCTGTTGGAATCCATTCCTGCTGCTCTGGGCTCACCTAGTGTGTCAGCATTACATCTTAATACGTGTGTATAAAACATGCCTATATATGCGCTATCCATTTTAATTACAGATATACTCAAGCTCAGATTCATCATCTTCATTCCCTTCAAGATGTTTTGCTGGTTTTTCTTTGTGCATTAGGAGTATCATTTTCATGGCTCAATCTATAAGATTTTGCTTCCTGAATTAACATCTGAATTTGACGTTTTCTCTATAATAAATAGGTAGTGCTATGATGAAAATGCCCAGGAAGGCTACATTACATTCTCTTGCAATTTATTTTAAAGACATGTGAAGTGTGTCCTTCTTCCCAGGCAGAGCTGATGCTGTTCCACATAGCATATCTCAGTGCTTTTAAATCCTCAGGGAAATTATCTTTTAAATTACTTAAGGGGGAAAAAATAAAAAGGCAGCATGGCTTGACACCAAGGATTAACTGCTCCTACATAAGTTAATTTGGTTTAAAGAGGTGATACTTTCTGGATATTGATTTGGATATTTTAGCTCTATAACTCATAAATTATGGGCAAACTTAGTACATTATGAAGATACTTGGCTGGATATTAAAATTTTAAAAGTACTTATGAAATAATTGCTGAAGTCATAATTGCTCTGATATTCCTGAGTTTTTTTAAAAAATGCAGAAGGAGAGAATAATACAGGAGAAGTAGGAAATAAATCCATTTCTAGAAAGACCAGCATCATTTGTTAAAGCAAACAAACAAATCCCATATTTGGGGCACACCATCTGTGACTTTCTTATCCGTCTCCTTTGTACATGTTACACCAAGTCTGCTACAACTGATTTCAGAGAGATGTGGGGATATTTGGCATGTAGAAAGTTTAAATCTGTGCGATATTCGGCTATGGTAAAATAAAATAAAATAAAAAACCTTACATCTGTTGTAGAATCACTGTTGTAATCCTTGATGCATTTTTTTTCTTAAACTTTTTTTAACTACTTCAAGATTTACTTTAGTTTTTTAATTTCAATTTACGCGAAGATTTAACTTGGTGTTCAGTGAAAAGAGTGTGAATTTTCAACAGATAAATAGTTTGTGAACCAATAATGTGTTGGCAAAGTGTCTGTAGAATAAATCAGTTCATGAAAGTGGCTTTTGATAACGTTAGGTAGTTACTGACAAGGGAAAACCAGAACTCTGCTACAAAATGTAGTCATATCTCACATCCAGTACAGAATTTTGCCTAACTGGCAAAACCTTTCCCCCCCTCAAAGCCCCCAAAACCAACACAAACCCCAAAGAACCCCAACAACAAACGAACAAAAAAAGGAAAACCAGCCAACAAACCCCAACACCAGCACTCCCCCCCCAACAAAGAAAGAGAAAAAGAACTGCATTTTTTACGTATTCAAAAGGTGGCAGAGCCTTGAAGAACGTGGACCTCCAAACGCTGACGAGGATGGCACGTGGAGTTTGGCATCTCTGAGTGGCCGGTCGTGGGGCACGGTGGGTCCATCAGCTCAGCTTTGGCGATCCCCACTCTGGATTTGTACCAGCACAGTTTTTAGACGCTGCTGAGCCATCCTGGCTGTTCGCCCGTTCTGCCCGGCTCAAGCAAGGCCAGGGAATGAGGGCTGTAACGGGTTATCAGGGCCTGCCCTCTGAAGAGGAGGATGCTGGTTTGCAGGCAACGGGCTGCTGCTGACAAATGGAGTTTCCAGCCGGGACGTGCCTTTCCGGAGCGACTGTAGGAGAGGGTTAGGAGCTGGCAGGGAGCCCCGGAACTCTGTACCTATTATTTTCTACCTTTGCAATAATTCTGCTGCTTTTGCAGTCCCTGTGGAAATGAAGTTCAGCTAATTAACTGTAATGAACACCATGCTGTGAGGAATGGTGCAAATAAATGAAGATTTGTAGAAGAGCACCGAAGACACAAAGTTGTGTTTTTCAACAGCAACAGCACGTAGTAATGTGAGGTTTTCCATAGGTACCAGTCTGTCTGTAGTTGCTGTCACTTCCTTTTGCTAATATCTTCGTCATTTATATTACTGTTATCCTATACTGAATAGTTGTAGTTGGTTTTATTTAGCAGAAAACCTTTGATCACATTTGATTTCCTTTGTGTTTCAAGAAGGGGGAGCTTATGGTGTGCCTGTGCAGAGGTTTCACATTTCAGGCTACTTTTCTACTCTCTTTTTAAGTTGTCATGTGCATAAATTACTGCCGATCCTTCATTTGCAGATTCTTGCCCTGGAGTTATGTAGTCTCCTACCGATGCTTTTTGTTGCTTAGTTTTGAAACACCTGTCACTTTCCCAGGAATTATTTCAATGTGTTTCAGGTTCCCTATTGGAATTAATGCAACTTTTTTTTTTTTATGAGAATAATTATTTTTCTGGCTCAGTGTCATTATATATCTTTTGCTGAAATTAATGTGTCATTAGAATTCCCTTCAAAGAAGTCATAAGGACTTGCCACACATTCTGGGTGATGTACAGATTGTGAATTAATAGAACAGTGCTAATTAATTTATTCTTTCTAATTTTCTTCTTTAATTCCACAGTATTATGTGAGTAATTGTCAAAGATTCAGGATCTTTTCTACATGCAGTGACTTTATTTCTGTCACTTTAAAATATGCTACCATTGTAAGATGATGATATAAGGAGATCCTGTTCGATTTTATGGAATTTGTCAGTTGATATAGTTTCTAAAAGGAAAGTGAAAGCAAAAAATACTCAAATCCATAACATAGAAAATCATTAATTGTTGTCAATTATTAAGAAAACTGGCAGGTTTTTACTGCTTTGCTTTTTAAGTCCAGTTGGTCTATCTAGTCTATTGTGAACATGTAACAGAGATATGAAAAGACAATAAAATTTAAAATAAGCTCTTTCAGTGGACATCATCTCTCCAGCATAGCACATCCTGCACTGTAGTACTTCAAGCAACATCCTGAATTCAAATACTGAGAAGCTTAAACCTTTTTGCAGAAGTGGATTTAGCAGAGCGTGGGGGAACCTGGAGTCACTTACGCATTTTAGCTCTGATGTCTTCTCAGATTGTGAGTTTTTGGAGTCTTTGGAGTGACGATCTGTGCTCTTTTCTCCTGTGAAAGAGATAGCAAGATAAAATAATGGTTGATATTAGCCAAGCTAGTCAGTGCAGAGTTCAACAATACACACTAAGATGATGAACATGCAGTATTTTTCTCTATAGAATCAAATCTAATAAGATTCCAATATTTTAATTAAGTAAAAATTGGATTCCCATTGCAGTTTAACGATTAAGGCTGCATCGAATGATGTTGACCTGAGACTAGAAATGATATCTTTCATCTTCACTTTATGCTTATATTTCTCACAGCCATAATTCATTATTCTTTCCAGGAAATTGGGTAAAATTTATTTAAGAAAGAACTAATGTACAGAAATTCTTTTGTTTAAATATTTCTTGTTCGATTTCTCACTCTCTTCTTCTTTAGGGCCTTAATTGCAAAATTCTTTATGTAGCTTATGATATATCTAAAGGTCTTGCAGGTTTTCTGAGTTCCCACCCTTTCAGAACACTGACGATCCTTTTTCACATACCTAGAGCAGGCACACGTCATTCCCTTTCTGTCTTCTATGCAGTCAAATAATTTGAAACACACATTGACAATTTTACTGTTGTATTCTATTTTCTTATTAAAATAATTATGAGCCTCTATTATAATAGATCTTTTTTCAACTTAGGCTTGTTTAAACAAGTGCCTAACACTCTACTTTCAACGGACCCTTTGTTGCCTCACTGAAGGTATGTTGGAGTGTTCCCTGAAATAGCTCAATTGGTTTTGATTCTTTTTTCTTTCCTCTCCTGCAGCCCTAGCCATTCACTTTCAAGTTTGTAGTTTCTTGCACTCTCTTCAATAATTACATCTTCATCTACCAGACTTTTCTTTTTCATTAAAGAACCTTGAATCAGTGTGATGCTGCCACAAAACTCAGTTGGTTTCCACGTTTGTGTCTATTCCTGGTTTTGTGTATTCTGTATGAATTTTCTTTCAAGGTAGCTAGTATGACAGAGCTTTTCTGAATGCTTTACAGTGGCAATTTTTTCCCCTCAAATGTGAGGCCCTTGACATTTTTATTCTGTTTGAGAAGGAAAATTACATTGTTCAGAACACCGTATTCCATGCTAGAATATCCAATAGCCCATTTTAGACCATTTATCTTAATAAAAGAGCTTTTGAATCAACCTCTTGCTCAGTAAGACTATGTGTTTGTATGGGTTAGAAGAGTTCTGGTACATTGAGTAATCTGGTTCTATGGTATTTCTTACCCATTTTTCTTACTGGAAGTGCTGAGACTTCCCACGGTCCAGGAGAACACCCTGCTTCTCACAGAATGATTATCCTTTCACTTAACTAGTACTTCTACTTCAGACACAAAAGCATTTTGAATAAAATGTACTAAGAAGGACTACTTCTGCAAACAGAAATTTGGCTTTGAGACAGGATCAAAAAAAAAACCCAAATCCCAGAAAAACAGTGGTTCTGCTCATCATGTAGCAGTTTCCTCTGTGAAAAATGGAAACTGGCTGAACTCAAACACCAGCTGTACACATAGGAACATCTTACTTGCATGCTAACTATTCTTTGGTAAACCACTACAGCTCTGAAGCTAAGAATTGCAGTGTAAAGGGTGTAACTCACCTAACATGGAGACACAAGTCTGAAGACCAGCTTCGTCATGATAGACCTACATCTTGCCAATTATTGAACACACTATTGCAACCAGAGGAAACGTGTCAATCTGTAGCGATGCTAAGTTTAACAATGCAAGAACCACCAGCAGAAATAAATTATTAATCTATTATTTAAAACCAGAAATTATAATGCAAGGGTGAATCATAACAGACTGACGTATTGGACTCCATTCCTAGATTAAGTCTTAAAGTGGACAAGACTGTCCCTTTCTGGCTGTAGGCTCTGGATTCATGCTGCTGGAGCAATCAGTCGGTCGTCAGGCTGGGTGCTGGATATAGCAAATGCTGGATCAGACTGTTGAAGGATGAATGTTATTAGGGCCGCACAAGGCATTATATATAGGACAGTGTTTCACCTATAACTTAATCCAAATTTTCCTACTCTGTATCTCTGTTCAACCATGGTTTACTTCCTCCTTGATAAAGTTGCATTTTGTTACAATCATATATACTTTGCAGCTGGGTAATACTAAGATTTCACTGTGTTGGAAAAATAAAATTCAGGGGTTTGTACGCATCCCAGAGACCATACAGCAAAACTAATGCAAAACAAGTATACTTCAGTGAACAGAAAAATTACTTTTAATAGAAAATAAAGTATGTGGATGTTAGTTTCAGATGATGTAAGCAAGACATAGCTATTCAGGTTGGCAGCTTTGTCCTCTAATAATTTAATGACTTTTTTTTTTTTTATTGATGGTTTGCAAAATGTTTGTTATCAGTTCGATAGAAAAAAACTCGTAAAAATCCCTGTGGTCTTCATGCTGTATGCTGAAAGAGAAATGCTCTTCCCCCACAACTTGCATTAATGTCCATGATACCTGGGAAACATCAGGTAGTTTTGCAGGCTTATGGGGTTATGTACTGAAAATGCACTATTGACCTGGCCAAATCCACTGCAGTGTCAGCAGCGCTCTGAATAAAAGCTAAATTAATTTTGAAGGACTTCTATGGGTCTTGATGAGTGGTGGATCCAGTAGGTTACAATTGCTGGGCTGTAGTCCTGCTTTGGATACTTATTACTGTATATCACTACTTGCTTTCCAGTTCTTAACATTTCTTAAATTATTTTTCTATGATTTCTGCTTTCCAGGGAGAGGGAAGATTGAAGGGAACTGTATGCAAATTCTCTGACATTCAATTCAAGGACCCCATTACAAGTGTTGGATATTTGGGTCACTGAACTACCCAAACAGAGACTTGTGGGAAGGAGGAGCTGAATAAGGTAACTACCATACTCTGAGATGGTGAAGCACTTAAGTGTTTTCTGGTGTATTAATGGAGTCCTCCCTGCCTTGTATAAGAGAATGCAAAATTCAAAAGTAATAGAAAAGCAATATAAATGTGTTACAGTGACACTGTTGATAACATCGCCTGTAAAATTTAAATATATTGTGAAGGACTTTAAATTAACAGCTCTTGGAACCGTACCTTGTAAAACTCACTCATACGTGACTTAATTTTATTACATTCTTGTTGCACATACAGTGCTGAAATTATACATGTGAAGAACATTCATACTGGAAAAATGAATTGTTATGTGTGTTTAACAGGTGAGATAATAGTGGTTAAAGAATGTAATTATGGTAATCATGGTGTTAGAAAGCTGTGAATCAGTCGCTACCACTGCTTTGCATTCTGTCTGAACGCTTCTTCGTGAAAGCTGTCGTCAGCAGTGAGGTTGTCTGGGAGAGGACGCTGCGGGCAGGGGAAGGGAAGATGTGTAGTAGGCATCGATTAGGTGCATTTCTCGTTAATGCAAGTACAATTACATGGAGGCATGACACATTCTCAGGCTGCAAATTGAACAAGCAAGGCAGGTAAACAGATAACCGGCCGTGACCTAACTGAGCAGGACTAATCCTTTAGCAAGGGCAGGAATCCTCGTAATGAATAATTATCGAAGGACAATCTCTTAAACCTGATTTAATTAGGATATGACCCAGCCTGTTTCTTTGAGAAAACATTTGTTTATCTGTTTTTCCTGAATAAGACTATGTGATCCTAAAGCGTACGACGAGTATTCTTAGTGGTTTAGCAATAATAATTCTGTCCACACTTGACCAAAATGCTGTGGAAAGATATGCATAAGTATTAATGGTGCCCCTTCATCAAATGGAGGTATTCTTTCAAAATACAGACTATAAAAAAAAAAGGGGGGGGCTCAGTAGTTTGGAAGTCAGAGCTGCCCTCAGTATTGAGGCTTGATTATAAGTTTATTTAATTTGAATGGCTTTTTGATTTTGCTTTATGCGCCAAAAGCTTTGTAGAACTTATTAACTACATCTTTTGCTCTGGGAAAGCAGCTGGAAAGCTTTTACTTGCAATAAAGCACCTGATAAAAATGCATATATCCTCTCAATAGGATTAAGATTCCAAAATGTAGTGAATATTGGTTCTTTCAAGGAGTGATTTGGTCAGGGAAGACTGGTAATTTTCTCTGGCTTGGTTGCGGGGCGGGCAGGGTGGTGAAGCAGGTGTAAAAACGCTATGCAGCAGACAGCCGGAATTTTAGACTTTCTGTCCAGCCACACACTGGTGTGTGTGTCAGGTGTAAATCCCTGCTCGGCTGGGAGGCGGTGAGGAGTCGGGCCCCTCGGGGCTGCAGCCCTGAGTGGCCGCGCGGTGACGGATGGCTGTGCGGCCACGGGATCTCCACGGATCTTGTTAGTTCTTTGGGAGGAGAGGGCTTTCCATCCCCTGCTCTCCGCTGGCAGCTCCAATCTCTCTTTTACTTCCAAAATGGCTAAATTGGCTGTTGTGGAGATTATTCCTGTCATCGCATTATCTACGTCCAAAGTGCGCTGATGTCAAGGACAGACTTTCATTCTCAGTAAAGTACTGTATATATTGACCATCCCTTATGGAGAATCCAAAGAATATTAACAGGGCCCTTCTTCTGAGATAGTGGGAGATATTTTTCCCTTTTCTCTTTTCTGTGGTATAGTTTTTGTGTAATAGCTGTAATCTTTATTGCTTTGTGGTATATAGTGCTTGCCATAACTGGCTATCAGGATTGATTAAATGCCTCAGCTTCAATATTTAATCAAACTTACCAGCTGTCAATTGCTGTATACTACAAAATTATGAGTTTATTCTTTAAATATGATGCAATAAACCAAATCATTCCTAAATCAGGTACAGTATCGTATATCTTTATTTCTTCTTTCCTTTCAACTAAGGAAGAAGAGCGTGGGCAATCTTGACTGCCCATGATAATTTTGTGCTGTAATTGTAAAAAGTAGCACTACATAAAAAGTATTTTCTTTTTCCTAACATTTGTGTGAGAAAAAATTATTGTCATGTCTCTACCACTTAAAATCAAAGATGTTGTTAGATTAAACCCACTAAAGATCTCATGTTCACCAAGGCTTTTTTCCAATAATTTTTTTTTTTTTCTTCTCTGTGAAACTGTCAGGAAAAAAGACTAATGGAATCAGCAAACCATTGGAGATTGATTGACTTGGTGCGTACTAGGAAGCCAACTTTCACGTTATTCAGGCTAGGTTCTGAAAGTGGCTATGGTGAGTCTAGAAAAATGAGTCATTTTACAAGTGTTTTAATTGGGATGTTTTGAAAAAACACTGCCTATGGAATGGAGTAAAAGTAGGGAGCTGATCAGGGTAAACACACTGGTGGTTTTCTGTACTAAATACTGTGGGATACTGTTAAATTGATGAAGCGCTTGGTAAACTTTCCTTTTCCTTCGTAAAACAAGCCCGCTTGACATTAGTAAATCAATGAACTGTTAAGATTGTCCACAAAAATCCTGTAAGTACATTCCTCCTGTAGGCATGGTCCTCAGTTTATGCCTCTGTTGAGCCATCTGAGCTGTTGTCACTGTACTATTTCTTGGGATGGAAGATGCCATCGCTGTTGTAACCTCTCATTTTTAGTAAGGATCGCTGTGGGGAAATGAAGGACAGATGCCAATATTGGCCTCTATGCAGTTGAGTACATGGGCATCCTTCTGGATGGATGCTGTCTCAGTGTGAGGATTTGGGAACTCAGAAAAATTGGTCTGAAGAATGGATTTAATCCAACATTGTGATAAATTACTTGTGATCATGTCAGCGTGAGTCATCTGGTCTGTCTCAAACATCTGCTTTGAGGCAGGGTGCCTTGCGCCGTAGGAGCACACTTTGTCTTCACTGTTAAAGGGATCCTAGACAGTGAGCTCAGGGCAGACGCACGCTGGTATCGGATGACTCCCGCCCTACACATCTTTAAGGGAAATGGAGCTGGATGGAAAGCACACGCTTCTCTCGAGAATTTTGGGGGATTTTTGTAACTTGGAAGTGGGGGGGGGGGGGGAAGGAAGCACTTCAGGAATTTTTGCACTCGCTTAAGAGGGGTTTTTTGGGGTTTTTTTTCATCAGTCATTTGAGAATATTTTTTGGTTTGTTTGGTAAACTAGTAACTGAAATAGCATTGGAAAAATATTTGAACTCTCATGTGACAAGGTACAAATATTTATTAGATGCAACATTTTCCTGCTGTTTAAAAAGAAAATTGTATTTATTAGAAGAAACATTATCTTGTAATTTAAAGAGAAAAATATTTAGAAAGTTATTTTTTAATGGGAATATGTTAAGGAACATTAACTGCACCTATTGATAAATCAGTAGTTATTTTGGTCTTCTGGTTATCTTCGGGCAAAGCTCCAAAACTTTTTCTTGAATGGAGGGACTTTCCTGCTCCCCCTGGAATCTCACTCCCTCGGGGATCTTACAGGAAGCTTTCTCATTATATTAATGTTCTTTACATATAAATAATCAACAGCAGAACCAGTTGAAAAAAGTACTACTGTAACCATTTATAGCACTAATAAAATTTGGAACAAGAAATATCAGACAACAATTTAGATGAGAATAATATGAGTTTCCTGAATTAAAAAGAGAAAAAATTATTTTGATTATTTATACTCTGTATGTTTGGGGTGGTTTTTTTTGTTTTGTTTTGGGTTTGGTTTTTTTTAATTCACATATTACTGCCAGGAAACAAGACTCCGTTGATTTTTACAAGAGTTACTTTGTGTAGTTGATGTTATCACATGAATAAATGGCTAAGTATTCATTCTTTATTTAGATTCCACTGTGTTACAAATGAATTCATAGCTCATAATTTGCATTTTCTGCAGTACCTGGTGGCTGAGCATCAAAATGTATCCAGCAAATCCTCCAGGCTAATTGGTAAACAGGAAAAACTAATTGTACTTTATACGAACGTAATTAAGCTAGAAGCAGAACCATGATCTTTGAGTTAGGGGGAAAAAAATTGCCAGTAATCATCACTGTCCTTGTACGTCAGAGTGGCTGGATGTACATTGTCCAGGCTCTACAGCCAAACTGTCTCTGGGCTAAACAGGAATCATGGATCCTGGAGGACCAGGTGATGTCTAAATGAGTGGGGAAAAATATCATCCCTTCAGATGTTCTGCTGGCCTGACCTGCTGCTGAAGCTCCATCCAAGAGTCGTTCAGCAAGAGGAGGGTCAGTAGCTTTAGCGGGGATTTGGTCCTGCAACACTTTGTCAGCCTCTCACTTCATTTTAGCCTTATCAATGGCCAAAACCCATCACGTTTTGCAACAGGGTCAGAATAGAGATCTCTGTTTAAGGAGAGGGAATTGAAAAAATAAGGATTACATTTGAAAATCTTTCAAAGAGAAGTAGATGTTAGCACATGGGTGTTACTGGTAATGTGATAAAGACTGTATAGGTAGTAGGTAATACACGAAAGGAATAATGAAAGAACAAATACAAAGAAAACCGTAAGTGAACAAAGGAAGTTCTTAGTGCTAAATTAGCGCATTTCTGGACTAGTAATAAGGGATTAAATCTTAAAAAAACAGTGTACTTTGTGAGATTAGGAGGACATACGTATAAATTGTAGGAGTGGGATTTAGTATGACTTGTACTTTCAAACCGAAATTGGAATATCCTAGCAAGACACCAGGGACTGAAGTTGTAAATGACAGAACAGTTCAAATACCTTGGTATTTGTGTAGATCTCATCTCAGCTAATAGCTATACCCCATTTAGGGAATTGCTAAATTCAAACAAAAGTCATCCTGATTAACTGACATTCTGTTGTAGTGGAGACGAGATAAAGAGTAGAGAAAAATGAAGAGTGTATCAGCTTTAAAAAAGACATAGCTGACATAGACTGAAAGATGTTTCTTTCAGGGAGAAATTAAATTCATTCGACTTCTTCCAGGGGGAATGGGAGAACAGGCAGGATGGCATACAGCGGGAAGCAAAGGAGGACTTGCTGAAGGTTAGCATTAGAATCCTACAAATAAAAAGAGTAGAGAATAAAATGTTTTAGCTTTATCCATGTGCCAAGTCAGTGTTGGAGACAGGATTAATATTCTGGATTTACAACAACACTCTGCTAGCACAGTTCAGGTCCAAACACCTAACTGTTAATAAGGCAATTCTTTTCCCCATCTCACCCCATGATACACTGCATTTGTTAATATTCTGGCAAGCATTAAGCCCATTAGTTTTTTATGAGCAGTAGGTAAAAGATAAACTATCTTCCTTCTCCCCTGTTACAGTGGCATGGTTTTGGTTACCTATATCTTAAAGACCTGTGTAGGCCTAAATATATGTCTACAGGAATACACGTTCATAATTTTGTGTGACTGCATTTCTTTTCCAATTACTACCTGCGGTATTATCTGGCTCTATTTTACAGTCCTCTCTCTTAGATTTTCTGTAATGTATGATGATAAGCATGTGCAATAAATATTAGTAAAAGTTTATTTTAGAGTTAGGGAAGATTGTTATTTACAGTGTTTTGTAGTGGTCTTTCCTCCTTGAAATATTTTGTGTCATGAAGTGATGTTTGCCTGATGTAGAGTTATAGAAGAAAAGTACTTTTTGTGTTAACGTATTTACTAAAAAAGCAATTTCAAATTGAGGAAGCACTGCAAATGCTTTTAGAAGTCTCTTTCTTATTTTAAACTTATTGGATAATTTAAGTAATACTGTCACTGGTTATCCAGAGTATTAATTGTGTATTCTTTGGGCAGGGCTTTGTTTTTTTCTTTTTGCATGAAAAATAGCAGGCTGCTGGTATTGCAATCTAGGAGAAAGGAGAACTGTAAATAATGTCTAGTAATGTGCTTTCCTATATCAAGCTCTTCTCAGGTAATAAGGCTAGAAAAGATCAAACTGTTGTTTTTCTAAATATTTTAAGGAATTCAAAAAGATAATTTGATTGAATATATCTCACTAAAATGTAATTGACTTCAAGTGCTTGTCTTTGTAAAAATGAGACTTTCTCTGATTTCTTTCTTTCTGTGGAAATCAAGATTTTTTGTTTAAAGTACAGGTGGCATTTAAGGATATGTGTTAATGGAATTATTTTAAGCAATTACTGAGTTTCCCCTAGACCTGTTGTCAGCTAGGTGAATGTTTGAGGTAAACCTGTAAGACATCTTTGCAGTGTTTCTTGAGAAAGAACAAATCACACACATTATGTATGATATAATGTTACATTTCTCAATGTATATTTAGACCCAACCAGGGGAGCAAGGGGAAATGAAGCTTAACAGCCAATTTTTATTAATCTGAAGTTTAACAATATATTTTGATTAATCTAAAGTCAGTGAATGACGTTTGAAGGCATAGCTGTAAATTCTAAACTTTTCCTGGGCCGAACAAAGTTTGGCTGTGACGTAATACCGAGCTCCTCGCCAAAAGCCTAAAAACCAACCACCTCGGAAATATCTGCGGCATTGCATCATCTTCTAGATTACTCTTTTTTAAAGTACTATTTCATTATGAAAGCTTGACTTGAGAAACTATGTGAATTGTTGTTCATCCATAAATGTGGTTTATTAATACTTATTTTAAGATGTTTTTTACTTGATTTCATCAGTTTGTTGCTGTCCAAATCAAAAAGCTAATTGGGTGTAGCCCACTGCTGTTTCCAAGATAAAAGCTACAAATAAAATTTATTAGCACAAATTGACTAGTTTTACTAAGCAAATAAGGTTAATATCTTCACGTTTATTAGTAAAAAAAAAAATTAAAACACTTAAGATACATTTAGTTGCAAAGTGTGCAGCATCATTCAGCAAGTTTTTAAAATTCCAGAGATAAACTGTGTGTCTGAAGGTACTAGAAAGTGGAAAAAGCCTATTTCCACATTATGTGATCATATAGAGATAATTTACTTTACTACTACATTTCCCCACTATAATTCTATTACACTTAAGAGCTCATTTAATAACACTTATCTGTCTGATGTTAAACTGGGTATGACATAGCTAGTCTTGCAAAATTGCAATGCTGGAGTGCAGTTTACCATCAGTGTTTGGAAAACTTGAAGCAGTACGAACCAGTCCTCCTTTCTTTGAATTCATCGGGCATTAGAAATACCTTATCTAAAAATAACATGGGAAAAAAAAAAAACCAAACGGGGGGGGAAGGACTATCTAACATTTGTTGTGTGAATAAGCAAAATAATGGATCTGTAGAAGTAGGTTTTATTCATTGCTTATAGATCATGAAGCAGCTCGAATATGAGGAGAGAAAAACTGCAAAACCCATGCAGTATCTATAAAAAGATATAAGAATCCTTATGTCCTAGAAAACAGTTTACAGCTTGTTTACAGCTAATGGGGTGAATGCGTTAATGTAGTTTTCTGTCAGTGTTGTGAATTGTGAAGAGCACATTGTCTCCATTTTATAGATGGAAAACTATAAAAGAGAAAACTTATTATTTAATAAAAATTAAATCACTTTTCCAGCCTAGGAAACAGCTGAGTAAGGAACCATTCTTGAGTTCCTAAATTCCACTTTGAAAAGGTGCTTTGATGTTTCGTTTTGGCATAAGAGACGCCAACACTACAAATGTCTAAGGCAAATTCTTGGTACCGAGGTAACGTAATTGAATTTTGAGACAGCATTAATTAATATTGCTTCACTGGTGACACTAGATATGTAGATGTAAGGCAACCTCCACTTCATAAGAGCTGTAAAGTGTTGTGTTTTTTCAGTGTACTACCAGAACTTGCAATATTAAAGCTCTGTAGAAATACGCATACACACTCCACTGTGCAGATTCCTGCTAAAACTAACGGGTATATTTCCGATTAAGAAATATATATCCACATAAAATAAGACAGAGAAGTTGCACACACACGTGTTTTGAGGCTGATGTGCTCTGGATGTGTTGGACTTGCACTGTAGAGTATCTCTATGCTATGTAAACAGTGTAGCCAACTTGAATACGCTGAAGAAAATCAGATATGTGGTCGCAGAACTAAAGTCCATCCAATTAGAATCACAGCTTTATTTCAAAAAAACTGGGGACCAGGGTATAATTTTTGTGAAACGGTATTTTTACAAAGACATTTCGGCCATAATCCTGTGGTAGGCTGCAAGTTGGTGAAGCTTGGGTTGGTTTGGCACACAGGCTTTCTCATCTTCCGCTTGCTTAATGATTTCAGAGGTTTTTATAATAATGCAAAATAAATATATGTTTAGTGTTTTAAAACCTAATAACTATTGGCATTTGTCTTAATATTTTTTCTAAATATTTAATGTTTGTTACCTTTTTGTTTGTGCATATATCACCTTGCTAATTATGGTGGTACTAGACTGATTAAATTTAATGAATTATTGAAGAACACCTGCAGTATTTTACATACTTAGCCTCAAGAGGTGAACATTCTTAGAGTCTTACTGATAACTGTTGAGGCTAGGATATACAGTCACCTAAAGAGAGGCAAAGGGAGTTTTCAGAAGTTCTGAGCGTGTGAAGAGTTGAGTATGCCCAAGCGTACACAGAATCCCTTATCCCCACTGCGGATTTTCTTACCCCAGCTTTTCACCCAAGTGTGTCTGTGGAAATATGAAAGTTACCCATTATTCAGATATTTTTGTTGCAATGTTGTTTTGGAGTATTATTGACTTGGGGTGCAGTTTCTCCTCTGAGGCACCTATACCTTATGTGAAATCTCCGCAGTGTTACGACCTAGTCCGCGTTTGCATGTAACGCTTGGACCCCTGCAGTTCCCATGAATTCCCAGTCTAGAGTGTTCCCTCACTGTTTCATTCATCCAGCATGATGTGGAGTTCCCTATCTCCCCACTCCTTCATTCACAGAGGTTTCCTCCTCCCTCTTTGAAAAGCACCCTCACTTGAACAAGGGTGATGAGGCAGCCTGCTTTTCCTTGCTTTTTGTGAGCTGCCTTCCCGGTGAGTCTCCTTAAGCACAGTCATAGGTAGAGCTTTAGGGCTAAAAGTAAAAGGAAGAATTTCTAATTCCAGCAGGTGAGAGAGTCCCTGGGGAAGCTCCTTCCCTTCTCTCCATCCTTTCTTTGCCAGTCCTGTAGAAAAGCAGATCTGAATGCCTGGGGGCAAAACGATCCCTCAGCACCTGCCCTTGGTAGCTCCTGGGAAAAAGTCTTGTCGGAGCCAGCGTCCCTACTTGTCCGGTGGGGAGGTGTTGAGAGAGAGGGATAGGAGTAGACGCTGCCAGGCAAGGACCAATTTTAACCATTTAAATCACTGCGTTTAATAAAGTTTCTGCAACTTCATGAAAAATTGGGAGCAATGGAGGCCTTTTACCGTTCTGTAAATAGTGTCATTTTACTGAGGAGTGGGACTTAACTGATTCTACTGTTATTTTCTTATGACTGAATATTGACTATATAGGGAAATACCAAGATAAATCCGTTACGGTTTCTTTGTTTTCCTCCTTTTTTTCTCACTAAGGAGAAGAGTTGTAGAGAAGGGAAAAGAGTTTCCTTAGTTGATTGATAACTTTCTGGCTGATAGTCACACCAAAGTCTCTGGTGTAAAATGTTAAGAGAAAAGAATCCCGAGTAAAAAGTAAAACAAAATAAATAAAAAAATAGAAAAATAGTAGAAACTAGCTATATTTTGCTAGGTAACTTATCACTATGATTTAGGCTCTAGAGTTTGCTTCTCCAGTAAATCTGAAACAAGTACCTATGTTGCATCTTGAGCAACAACTGAAAGAAAAAAGAAGTACCACAAGATCGATTCTGCCAGAGTTTTCCTGGGCAAACAGAAAGGAAAATAAACCTGAACATTTTGGATAAATGCAGGACCAAATCTTCAGATCATACTGCTTCAAGTAATCACTTTAAGCTCCAAGCCACTATAGTGGGGTGAATATTTTGCCTGTTCACTCTGAGCTGTTGATTTTTTTTATTAGTTCTGCTTTTTCCCTGAAACATCATTAGTTTAGAATTCACCCAGTAAACCAGGAAATGTCCTTCTGTGTGAGTTGGGAGGATTTCCCAATTCATACTTAATAAAGTCAGTATGGCAAATGGTGCAAGAAAAAAAAAGAATTGGACACAGCAATGTTTCCGCACTGTGTGATTGCAGAAATGCTTTTATCATCACTGATCAAAATCCCACTTCTGTGATAATATTAAGTTTTTTCCCTCGCTATTCACAGCTGACTTTAACATGTTAATATGACTTTAGAAGATGGGGGTTAAAGACGACGTAATGCTGATTGTGCTTGTATGACTAGTTTTATATTGAGGTATAAAATTACCTGACTCCACAGTCTTGAAACTGGCACCTTAAACTTAATAATTGGGGGTTGAATTTTCTTTCTTTGGCTGAAATGTCACCTCCAGACCCTCACATATAGGTTTATTTCTACCTTTAAAATTCTAGAGTCACGTATTACTCTTGCTTTTCTATCACCTTCACTTTAAATTCACACATGTGCATTAAAGTGTTAGAAATTCAGTGCAAATTCCTTCTCCTGGGATTATACTGAATGGTGATATTCAGTTATTGTACCTTGATGTTAGCCTGACTTTGGGGGAATCTGCTCTGTCTGCGTGCACAGAATACCCAACTCATCTATTACCATGAGGATCTGAGGAGGAAATTTTGCCTCCAATGTCCGGGTGCCACTGGGATTTCTCATGCTATGTATAATGCATGATGCAAGTTTGCTGCAGTTTTTTCACCTCATTTTAGTCAATAGCTCTAATCCTTTTGGCCAGACTTCTTCAGCACAAATACCTATGAAAAGAGGGTGTACCGACACTTAGTAATCGCTAATGAGTGGGTGGTTTTAAATTTTTGTGGTGGAGGTGCTAGGAAGGCTTGATGAAAACACAGTTTGCATTTGTGTAAATAAAAGGCCAGTTAAAATGTGGTTTTGACCACTGGTCAGACATGGTCCCAGAGATTCTACCTTCTGTGCACGGCTAATTAGAGTCCAGGAGCCATGTTCTTAAGTATTTATTGGGAATCCTTTGAGCAAATCATAGCACTTTAACAACAGCTTAAGCTTATAAAGGACACTGAGTAGTTTTATTCATTTAACAGTAGACTCCAGATTCTGCCTTGGAAAAGATAGCTCGAATTTTTGTGAGTATGTGTCATAATTTGTATGCTCTAAGACAGCAAAACTAAATAGCTTTCAAAAAAGATTCATTACCTCCTTTGTGTAGACACAGACCTGATGGATGTCATGCATCAGGCATAAGATTGCCAGAAGTGGGCTTGCTCACAGCTGGTCCTGCCGCCGTCCTGCTCCCCCGAGCCACGTGCGGGATGGAGCTGGTGGACACGACCCCGCTATGGCCGCTGGCCGGGGCGGAGGCGAGTTAGCATCCTGCTCCTCCTCTGCCGCTGACTGAACGGGCTGGAGCCCGACGGATTTATTGGAGTAATCATTCATGAAGCTCAGAATGAGGCTTCGGGAAATAATATCCCTGTTTTCTACGCTGCCTCTGTCCGGAATGTCCGAGGAAGGCATCGTTGGGGTTCCTTGGCCCTGGGTTAGAGAGGTGACAGGAAAAAGAGGGTTATTAACTTCCTTGCATCCTGACTTGGAGCAGAAAGTGGCAGTCATTTGAACAAAAACTAATTAGCATCCCAAAATGACAAAATTGAGTCGGCTTTTTGTAAAATTCAAAGTCTGAACATATTTCAAGATAAAACTCTACTGAAGGAAGAATTGCCTGGAAAATAAGATCAAGGTTTTCAGTTTACATATGTGATGCCTGAAGAGAATAACCTCATTCCTGTCTGGAAAGAGGAAAAAAAACCCTGAAGGATATGTACATCTTACTCATTAAAGTAAATAAAACTACTTAACATCCAACTGCAGCACAGCCTGATATTCTGGCCTAGTTTTATATACTGGAATCAATCCCATTTAAGATAATGGGACTACTCATAATGCATATTCAAGCACACAGTGAAGCATCTGCAAAAGCAGGCCATGGATGAGGGAACAGCTCTGCATGCTTAAACGCTTAAAAGTCTCTCCCAAACTTGACAAAGCTTTATTTTACTAAAACACATGATTCACTAGCAAAAGTTAATTTTTTCTGAATTTCAGAATGGATTTTCACTCCATAGGTAAATAAAACTGTGCAACGCTTTAAATATTAGCAATTCCTGGCACAGCTTGAAGAAAGTAGGCCTGGAAATTCACCTTTAGTTCTTTTGAAAATTGATGCTGAAATGCACATAATTTAGTCCAAGATATTTTTGTTGTTGTTGTTGATAATGGTGCCTTGGGGGTAGTGGTGTTTTGGTTAGGTTTTTACTGTGAACACCAAATAAAGCTGTGCAGTTTCTGGGGTTTTTAACTCAACCAACTGTTAGCAATTATAATAGGATGATCTGCCAAATCTGTAAGGCAGCCTAATTAATGAAAGGACATTCCCCACCTATTGCTTCAGCCAAGTCTGACTGGTATCTGCAAACTGGGATTTCCCCTGATGAGTCTGTTTTCAAAGAATTGCTCAGTATAAAAGGAGGTGTGGAAGTAGCAGGCAGGAGTTTGGTAAACTGAAATATATGGTAGGGGGATTTTTTTTCTCACTACAGAAGCAAATATGCTGAACAACTAACAAGCTGTAAATCATGAGGTGGGTAAAATAGCAGTGGGCATACGCCAGTGCTGTAATGATATCAGGACTTCTAAATCCTGCTAAACGTTGAGCAGTATTCTTATAATTAAGAACTTAAACAGGAAATGTCTAAGGTAAAAGGAAGCAAAGGGTGTGCTGAACCTCTTGGGGGAAAAAGCCGAAGGAAGAGTGTGAGCTGGGAACTGGCTCGAAGCTTTTTGTAGGACTGAGTAGATTTGAGTAACTGTTTGTCAGAATATTTATTTTTAAATTATATGTAAATATTTGGTTTGAGTGCCGAGAACTACTAATTTTTACACTTTGACTTTCACAACAAAAATGCTCAAAATGAGGAACCGTTTTTAAAAGCATTGACCAATGTTTTCCTTATATAAAATCTCAAGAGCTAAATATTGTCATTGTCTACAAGGTGCTAACTTCAGGACCAGGGCTTGTAAAATAATCAAGACATTAAATACCGAGAGGGAGGAAGAAAGGCTTCTTTGGGAAATGCCAAATCGCGTTGCTTCACGTTCTGGCAAAATAAATATGGTTCTTGTCAAAATTGAGTATGAGACGCAGTAGGTGCCACGCAGAGGAGGTACTGCTCTTGCAGAGGTCTATCTGAGCTGACATGGTGTTCCTTAGCTGCTCCAGCTGTGCGTGGCTCTTAGGACCTGTAAATGTGGTTAACAACGATATATGCCGGGTTGTTGGAAATAATTTCAAATATAGTTCACCTCGAGTATTTAGTTTCCCAGCCCTGGTCTGGGATGGTGAATTATTATTATTTCATCTCGGAGTTCAGATAGCACGTGCCTGTAAGTATTCCCCTGGCATGGTTCACATAAAATATGAGTTCTTCAGTTTCTGGCTGCCTCCTTAGGAGCTCAGGTAATTGAAAATTGTTTTTTAAGCTCTTCAGGTATCTTGTTCAATCCTTAGAGCCAGTTAGCTTCACCTGCAGGAGGAATTCTTGGACTTATTTTGGGCTGAGATTCTGGTAGGGAAAATAACAGGAATTTAGACTCTGTGGTGGTTTAGCCCCAGCCGGCAGCGAAGCACCACGCAGCCGCTCGCTCTCTCCCCACTCCCCCGTGGGACAGGGGAGGGAATTGGGAATACGTCTCTTCCACATTCTTCTCATGCCCGCTCAAGAGAAAGAGAGGAGAGGCTGCTCAAATTCAAAGCAAATGTGGTGCATGTCTCTGGAATCTTCAAACTTGGCTACGATGCGCGAGCACGGGTGCTCGTCTGTTGTCAGAGAGGCAGCGAAGAGCCGCTCTTGTTCTTTCACACCTACATCTTCTGTCTCTGCCAAGACGTTCCCTTCAGTTGTGCCCTTATTTAGCATGCTGTCCACCTACTGTCTGCGTTTTCATTATGTATTTTAAATGAGCAATAAAATAACCATTTACATAATGAATACATTTATATTGATGTTATGTTATATAAATTAGAGATGGTACTTAATTATAACTTGTTTATAATTAGGTCTCTTGCTCTGCCAGCTAACTCTTACGTTATTTATAAAACTTCAGGAATAGTAGGAAAACATGACTATTTGAATGTGAAAATAATCTTTGGTATTGCCTTTTGTAACACTTTTGTGCCCATTTCCATTTATTTCGGGGTGTTCCTCTTTTAGTGAGGTGTATATTCACAGTAAATACTTAAAGTATTTGCTGGAGAGGATATACTGCAGAGAAACTGCTGCTGTTCTCAATTTTACTTTGGACTTAATTTTCTAGTTGTTTCAGATAGGGAAGTTTTTGAGGCTTCTTTGTTTGAGTTGGTATGACTAAATGAGGTAATGCAGTAATTCCAGGACTTTACCTCTTTTAAAAGCTTAGGACTGAAAAGTACACATGCTCCTAAGAGATTTGGGCATCTAAGTATCTTCTAAGTTTCTTTGATAATCCAGCTTTTATTTTTATGATACCACTGATTGTCACCTTATAAAATCTTCCTTGTGATCTATTAAAATAGAGACTAAACTATAATGGATGAATAAGGACAGTCTTCAAATGAAGATTTCAGCTTTAGAGATAACCGATCATTTTGGATATCTCACTGTTTTAAGGAATCAAACTTGAGACCTTCAAAGGAATTGTGCATTGGCTCACCACCTTTCAAAATTGAGTCTTAAAATGCCAAAAAAGTGCTTTCCAAATTAGTAAAAACTGTTGGAATGTTCAGTCTATGCTTTTTTTTTAATGCTACTTTCTAACCAGGGTTATCACTGAGGGCGAACAGCACTCTTCTTTAGAGGGGAAAATAATTTGAGGTTTCACACATTAGCTATTCCCAGTTTGTTGATCTTTTGTTGAAGCAGTGACCTACCGTGTCTGTCTTACCAAGGGTGGTTTCCATAGAAACTACCTGACTTGTACCGTGTTTATGTTCTGGCCGCCACCTAAAATGGTCTTTAACCGCGAATTGTGCTAGGAAGAGCGACAGATCTGCTAAACGTCAGGAAAGCTGTCGACGGCCCAGAGCTGAGGTTCAGCATACCAGAGCCTGAGAAGTTCCGCACATCCCTGCCCCGGGAAGATCGACCACGTAAGACGTGCACGGTTGAGTTTGCGCATACATGGTGAAGTTATTTTAGTGAAGGTTATAGCCGTAATCAACAATGAGACATAAAGCACACCAGTAGCTGCAACCTTCAGGAGTTAATACCAATGAAAAATTACTTTTTTTTTTTTTTTTAAAAACTGCCAGTTTTTGCTGAAAAAGTGAGTTCTGCTTGTTTTGTCACATAAGGTTCTCTCCCTTGGGAAAAATGCCAATTCAGAAAAGGTATTTTGAAATTAATTGTGAGCTCTCTCTGTAATCGTTTTAAAATTAAATAAAGCAGGCTGGTCCCTGCAGGTTCCCTTGGGAAAACTAAAACACTCCTATTCAGTTTGTATCCCACCTCTTGTGCTTCTGCTAGAAAAAGATACATAGCGTAATGTCTACGACTTCTCTTACAAAACGCCCTTTCTACAGAGATAAACTGGAGATGTGGACATAGCTTGGAAAGCAATCACCCATCTGGAGAGCATGTTTCAGAAAGGAAACAAAAAGATTTGGAAAAACCTGCTCTCCGAAGCAATTTTAGGCTTAAAGATTACTGTTGGAAAGTCATGGAAGAATTTTAGATAATCTCACAGTATGGTCAATGGGCTTCCATGTTTTAAGAATATAGAAAAATAACAGTTATATATTAACAAATCAGTTCAGGACAAAACCACTGAAGCAGGTTGCTCTAATTCCTAAGAATTCTCCTTTAATTTTAACTCCAATTAATTAATTGGCTCTCAGGTTATCACACTTCATTTTCTGCTCCAATGCAGAGCTGTATTTCTGACGAGGTTGTGTTGTATTCTTTGTATAGCAGACTGTCCTTACTTTTGCTTCCATTATGTAATGTTTAGCTTATTTATTGTTGTATCTTAAATGCCTTTCTAGTTTTGAGCTTTTTTTGTTTGGTTTTGATTGGAACAGGTTTCATACGATTTTTAAAAAATTATTTATTTTCTACCAGGATGAGTCTTTTTACTGTCCATTATTTATCATTTAATTCTTTCCACAAATGTTCCTTCTGAAAAAGATAAGCTTTTTTTTCTTTTCTATTTTTTAACCATATTGATGAACTAGAATGAAGGTAGTAGAAATATTTTTTTGTTTTGTCTTACTTTGAAACACATACAGAAGCGTTGGTTGTAAGAGACTTCTGGAGGCCTCTGATCCAACCTTCTACTTAAGGGACTACCAGCTCAGCCATGGTTTTGCCTACCAAAGTCTGGATAAGCTGCAAGGGTGGAAGACATATGTAGTAGACGTTTTAAGGCTATGTACCTGTCTTATTTGGTATAGTTAGAAGTTCAGTTCCTTTTGAAGTATATAGTTCATAATTGTTGATGCTATGCTTTTTCCACATGCATCTTGTTCAGAGTCATTCACAGGAAAAGATTGAAAGACCGATTGCATATAAGCTCTTGGAGGAGTTTAGATTTCTGAACATTGCAGCAGAAAGGCATTTTTATTCTTCTCTTGAAATGGTAAGAAATTACTTCAGCGTTAACTGAAGATCTCTATTTTGTTTCTAAAGCTTAAATTTGAATACAAATTC
Organism: Phaethon aethereus; assembly: GCF_964289735.1. Lineage (NCBI taxonomy): Eukaryota > Metazoa > Chordata > Aves > Phaethontiformes > Phaethontidae > Phaethon > Phaethon aethereus. The sequence continues at coordinate 8,445,584 of NC_138594.1, forward strand.
GATAGAAATCAACCTCTTTCTCTCCCTAAAAGTTCTCTAGAGAATTATGGCCAAAATCCACAGCTAAGATATGCCTAACTTGGCAGGTTATTTATTGCTTTATTGATTAACATTCAGGCAACAGCAGCACTAGTGAAACACTGAGTTCAGTTTTCTGTCTCTTTACTCTTCTTTTTCTCTCTGTGGATTACCGTGGGTATAATCAGTAGAAAGTGTGAATTGTTCCTGAATCTTGTGTCTCAAAGAACAGAATCAAGATTGTAGGCTACTTAGCTGTACTTGCAACATATCATTTCTATAATAAACAAAAATTACTGGAAAAACTTTCTTAGTTGGTTTATTTGAAAGATTTTTATTATTATCATTCACACAAAATATCAGGTGTATGGTAGTCCAAAGAATAAAAGCACAAAACCAAATTTCCTGTTAAAATTGCTGGTTTGAACTGATCGTACAGTTTTGGTTTGGTACAGTAGCATTAGAGGTATTGGGCTGCCAGAGTCAGCACGTGCAAGAATTTGCATAAGACATACTCTCCGTAGGAATAATTTGCAAGAACAGAAGAGAGGGAAGTTGGTTGAAGTTAATCACTCTCTCTCCCTTCTGTCTAGAAGTCTGGAAAAAATTTCATAGATAAATGAAAGAGAGAAAGACAAATGTGCTCTCTTGAGACGTTTGTATGAAAAGTACGAACAGGACAGGTTAGACGTGTGAGGTGGAACTGCATACTGCCCTGAATCGTGGTCTCATCTTGGTAACGCCACGACGGAACACAGACAATTCTGAGGATTCTATCTGGATATAATATATATAGTATAATATATTAAAAGTTGAGATTCAAATGTGCCACATAATTGAGCTTCTGCCACCTTTACGAATACATCAGCCCTGCATGGAGACATCCTAACCCGTATACATTATGTGCAATAAGTCAGGGGATTCTGCAGCAGCCTCTTTTTCTCCCTCTCTTTAAGAAAGATGTAGATGCTAAGATCACCATCTCATACACAAAACTGAAGGATAATATTCTCTTTAGTATAATTCTCAAAACTGCAAGCTCCATTTTTTAGCCTTTGTACAACACGTGCAAGATCTAAATCTGGGCAAGTTCAATGAGAAGTCACTAAGCTGCAGCTTAAAGCAGTCACTACCAGAACCTGGGCAGAAGGTTCAGGCTGACCCCAGGACTTAGTTTCTACTCTTGATGCCAATATATTGAGTAATACTGGAAACACGCAGTTCTTCCTCTGACCATCTGCCATGTTGCATGCCAAGTCCTACAGAGCGATTCCTGGGCTTTCAGGAGGCTGTGCTAAACGGTGGGTTTCTGCTTCTCATGCTCCTGAAGCCGGCGGTTATTCTATTCGTTTCAGTACGAAAGGGTCCGCAAAGCTGGTTGCTTTTAGTTAGATTACCACACTCCAGCTTTCGGATCAGTGGGAGTACATCCAGGACGAAGTGTGAGCAACTAATGGTAGCACTGAAAAAAGACCAGAGCATAACAATAAATGCATGATTACATGAATAAATGCTGCAAGTCCTTGTTAGCAGGTATGTCAGAGGGACACGGGACTGAACTCATTTGAACAACGCAGGCATGTCACTCGAATAGGATCCGCGATGTAGTCGGAGTAGTTGCTATTTGGAACAAATTATACACCGTACTTGAAAAGGTGAGGTGCTCTGTTATGCCCCAGATAATGAGGGCAATATATAACCAGGCTATCGTTTAACATGTACCAGAAGTATTTAAACAGGAAGACCAGAGGAAGCTTTCCCCATCAACCAAAAAGTATGGTGTAGAAGAAAAGAGATCAAAGTATCTCACTGGCTCACTTTAAAGACTGTGAATTAGCTCTGAGCAAGGTGTTAATTAAAAAACAATCTGGAAGAAAGTTTCAGGATTTGCATTTTGCAACAAAACTTGACTCCAGTCAATTGAGAAGTTTATCTCTGGTTAAAAGAATTTTCCTGTAAGCCTGGCTTGGTGTGTGTTTCAAATAAATGATGCAAAACAACTATCAGCAAGGATCAATGTGTTTGTCACATCAAAACTGCACTATGCGATTTACATTACCTGGGACTGACAGTAGTCTGATTTATCAGAGTAGCCCAGACATAAAAGCCTCATCCTGGAGTTCTGTCTACAATTTTTCTAAACCATCTGTGGAGAATATTTTGTACCTTTTCTCCCTGTCACACTGTCTTTTAAATATACAAAGCAAAAGACTAAGTAGAATTGCAGGGGAGCTTTTAAGATCCAGTTGGTCTTAAATCGCTTGCCTGGGTGCTGTCTCTGCTTTTTGCTGTGCTTGAGATTGGTCTATTGAGTAACTTGCAGTCCTCAGCTATGTTGGTATGAAGACAGACGTGCTTCCAGAAAACCGGTGAGCTGCTTCATCTTTGCTTGAAACCCAAGGCCATTTATTTAAAAAGATCTTACCTCTGAGCCAGTTAGAAAAAACACGGGTAGTGAGTTGGGATGACAGGAGGGACATCTGGTTTGCATTGTGTTCCTCACAAATTTCCTGTAAGGCGCTGCAGAATTTGTTCGGTTCCTCTGGGCTGAGGCTCCATGTAAGGACAAGAACGCTCTTTTCTCTTCTTTCTGTGTCTTATTTCTGAAGCCACTAGGAATTAGGTGAAAAGAGAAACAGGGAGACACTGGGTGCTGGGTTTTTGAGAAATGAATAATAAAGCACTGAAATGTTCAGAGTGTGGTACAGTAAATTTATTGGAAAAGACAAGCTAGTAAGTATTGCACATAATTAATGCACTTGTGCTTTTCTACCATCGTTTCTACTGTGTATCCATGTTGGATCTCACAGGAGACACTTCTTTTCTATTAGCTGAATTTTAACTAGCGTAGCTTCCCGACACTGTGTGAGACTTATGATCCCATCTCTTTTCCAGTGTCTCTATAATTAAGCAAACCTAGGGGTAAGATTTAGTCAAATGATGCTGAAATTAAACTCATTCCACATCTTCTGAAAGACTCCAAACTTTATTGAAGCCAGGATATCGAATGTAAACGTGCTGCATTTTAGCCTGCTTTATTTTTCCTTTAAGGGTGATGGAAGGAAATAATTTTTAGTGCTTCTGAAAAGTAACAGATCCACAGCAGTAGAAAACAGCTCCCCTCTATACGAAGCCTCCTATGTATTATTTAGGATCCAGAGATGCCATTACATCTTTCCATCTATTGCTACGCTTATTGGAGCATGGTATTAATGCATTCTGCTATAATAAAAGACTATGATGTAAAGCACTAGATGAACTTCAGAGCTTGTAATTGTTCACGTGCTTTATTGCCTCGGTTTGAAGTGGCTCCAGAGCTGCTTCTCTGCACGATGAGCCTGTTGATTTTGCAGTATCTTTAGAGTGCAAGTTGGAGTCCTTTTTCCTGCTGCTTCAACATGTAAAAAGGTTGCTGTTATTGCCTGTTTTATTACCATCTTTATTATTGTTAGGATAACAACACTACCTGATGAAAGAGAGTACATCATACCATTGTGATGGGCTAAAAACTGTTGTATTTTAGCAAATGAGTAAATGGGATTGTTCATTCTTCCTCTTTTGCGAAGCAAGTGGAGAAAATATCCTTTGTAAAATGCTTTGAGATCTGCAAATACAATGTGAAATGTACATGCAAATTGCTGTTTGTAAATATAAAAAATGCAGGTAATTCAGAGTTAAGTACAGAATCACTGTAGATATTAGAATAAAGAAGCCCATATTTCATTAAGTCGGAAAATAAAAGTTCTGGAGGAGGCTAATAAGTCCAGCAATGCCTTCAGTGAGATGTGAGTCACCGTGCGTTGGAGAAGGATGTTTTAAAGTGCTGATGGGTGGCATCATTTTGAGGCATCAACTGGAGAGTGTTAACAGCAAAATTATGGCTGAACTTCTCAGAGTGGCCACTGTGGAGTTGACATTCCTGCTGCAATTATGAGATCATAGAATCTTGAGATGCAATGTAATTTCTCTGGCTGGCTTTGGAAATCTTAATATTTTCCTTTCTTGAGCATCACTTTATCTGTGCTGCTTTTATTTTTCCGTTTTCTCCATTCTTCCCTTGCACTTATGCTGAGTGGCTATGAAATACCATTCAAGCTTAGCAATTTTAGGGAAATCCAGTTTAGGCATGATGCTGAGTCCAGAACATTACCAGTAACTCACTAGCAGAAACCTGAAGTCTTTTGGCAATCTTTGTTATGGCAGAAAATACTTAAAATAAGCACTGTAATAAACTGTTGATTATCGCAGTTATCCCAATACTGATGTACTGCTTTTCTGAGGCTGGCTTTTACTGTAACAGCTGACAGCAAGGGTTTATTCTCTTATGAAAAAGCTGCAATGACATTGGGTCTAAAACCAGCTGGAGATCTTAATTTGATTTTGATTGGCTTAAGGAAGTTTCTGTAGTTATAAACCAGGAATTTCAGACGACAGAACCCAAAAATATCACAAACTTGGGGTAAATAATGCCTGGAAATACTAGACAGATATGACTCTGTGCAAGATCTGACAGCCTTGAATAAATGCTGGGTTCGGAGCTCCTCGTAGTAAGCAGGTGTCTTTCCATTTAATTTGATAGAGGTGCCAAAGGGAGAGCAGAGCAGTCCCCACCACCTGCGAAGCTCAGTGGCAGTGGATGAAGAGTGCCCAAAGTTAACTAGTCAAGTCAGCTTTAGATTTAAGTTCCATGGGGACCTGGTTCTGTGTGTTTCCACACAAAAGACAATAGTTGCCTGCAATAAAAGCAGCATCTGTGAGCTATTTCAGCCTATTTCAAGGGAAAATAGAAAGTGTGAAAAACCAGCGTGTTTCAGTTACTGGTGGTACTGCGTGCAATACACTGATGTTTCTACCTCAGATAGGAGTTAGCAGCTAAAGTATAAAAGCAGTAAATTAAAAAAAAAAAGGCAAACAGTAAAAGTCATGGATATAATGTAAAATATTGTCATCTATATATCAAAATTGTGAAAGAGGTAATATGAACCTGAAAACTTTCAGCTGCCCAGTTTGTTGGAATGTGGAGCCAGCCACTAAAGGAAGGAGTGACATCAAAGAATTCTAGTACTGGGATGTGTCTGTGCCTGAAAAATGTAGCATGCTCAGATTTATCTAGCATCAGGTTGGGCTAACCATAATGGCATTACTTCCAGAGTTGAGAAGACTATTGCATCAAGTGGTGGTTTTCTTCTTATTCTTCAGGACTCCCCGATACTACAGCACAGGGGTTGAGGGACGCACTATGGAAGTTTAATGTAGACTTTTATGCTGAGTTTATGAAAGCAAAATCTGCAGTGAGGAGTTGCAGCTTGCTCCAGTTGGGCATCCTACCTTCATATATCCCCAGGATCCTCTCAGGCAGAGTGGTTGACTTTGGAATCGTAATGCTAGCCAGTAATCCTAGGGGTGTCAGGTGGTGCAGCAAGTTTTTTCTGCCTTCCCAACACACCCTTCCTACGTGTCAAGGAGCCTGGGAGCTCGCAGAGCTGCACGTGAGGGAGCGGAGGGAAGCAGCAGTGTCCTGTGCAGCACTGTCCTCTCCCTCGTCCCGCCATGGCTTCTCATACCTCCTCAGAATGGTTTCCAAGCTCTCTGCTTGGAGGGGAGGGAGATGACTGTGTTAGTTTTGAAGTGACTATTGCTGTGAACACCATCGTTGGAAAACCAGCTGCCAGTTAACAGATGCAGACACTCGCAGTACTGAACTGAATGGAAATTAATGTAAACAAAAAACGATGTTGCCTGCTAAACTGACTTTTTAACTTGCTGCACAAATTTTCAGTTCGTTATTGCCCAAGCAACTGCATTATTCTGTAGTACTGTATCAGGAACTATCTTTCCTAAGGTGATGCTTCCTCAAAGCGATGGGCTGGAGGTAGCTGCCGCGGGGTTCAGCTCGGAAGTGGCAGTGTGTCAATCAGCAGAAGGGCAACAACTGTATTTCAGGTAAAACTACTCCAGCTATCTGCCCTTGTGAGGGTACGGGTAGAAAATTGCCTGTATTTTGACCTGCTGCTGCTGTCTGAAAGGCATGACAAACTGAAATGGACACCCTGATCATATAGGTAAGGAAAGCCATTTTTCATGCAAGGGAAACACCATAAATGATTCATAGTACCCATATTTCTCACGGTTATTTCCTGTGGGTGTAGAAAAGCAGGGATTAGAAATGAATGACAATGCTTACTGCTCATAAGGGGTTTGCCTGGAGGTGACTTTACTTCTTTAAGCTTTAAAATTAACTCTATAGATGCCAGTCCCAAGAGCTAAAATCTGAAAATTCTCCATGAGCTTCAGATATACAAGACAGGAAAGAAGTGCAACAGGAGGGAATTAAACATCATGTGAAAGTATTTTGTACCACACAGAGTGTTTTAAAAAGTGCAAGTGTTGTAGGACTAGCCTGCGCTGCGCTGCTGCGAGTGCTGAAGAAAGAAGCAGTTAAGACATGGGAGAGGACTATAAAAATTGGGTAGCGGTTGTTGATATTCAGCAGAGCTTCTCCAGACGATATCTGCCTTCTGGAGGTTGAGTCCATCAAGGTCCTTCAGTCTCGGGGACTGCTGGCGGATGAAAGCTGGTGGTGGGGAACAGGCTGTGAGAAGTCAAGGGCTGGCAACCAGGGTCCTGGTTGAGTGACCCTATGTGGAGCCTGTGGGGCTCTTTGGGTTTTGTTTTGTTTCTGAAATAAATTTCTATCTCAATCCACTTTTCAAATTGACTCAATCTCAGTAACCTGGAAACAGCAACACAGTACCAGTCTGTGAACCAGCTACCCCACTTTCCCCACTTCGTGATGGAGGGATAGGAGCTGACCTGCTAACTCTGATGTGGATGAAATTACTCACTGAACTTTCTCTTCACTGTGCCTATCTGTAGGATCGGGGCCAGTAAGCAAATGGTCTTTTGCTATTCGTGTGGGAACAGAAATTTTAAATTATTTTTTCCCCAATGTTATATACAGTCTGAGAGACAAACAACGCTTAAGCCCAAGTCTCCTGAGACCCACTCAAGTACTTCAGCCACAGGATGAATCCTATTTCTCTGTAGTGCAAGTACAGTTTAAATGCAAAACAATACGCATGGGGATGGGTGGAAAAACTGTCCTTAATTTTAATGGAGATTTATGTCGGATAATATAGCTGATATTGGACTATCTCCTGAGGGAGAGGAAATATTGCCAAGAATAAAAATGTGCAGGAAAAAGATCATAGAGTCTATCAGTGAGCAATTAGGAGCTTTGCAGACTCTATATGTCTTGCTTATACCTCTGAATGAGAAGTATATGATATATTAGCTATATCTGCCTAGACTCCATAATCTCTGGGGAGTTGGGTACTGCAACCCACTGTTCGTTTAAAAATCTTTTGATTGTAACTTTCACTGTTTAAAAAAAAAAAAAAGTACACCTCTCAAGTAATGAGAAACTACTGGAAAGTGTTGGAAAATGGGCTTGTTTTTATAATTTGATGTGTCAAGGAGTTTGGCATTTGTAATCAAAACCTTTTTCAGAGCATCCCTTATCCCCTTCCTCCCCATCGTTCTGTGTGTCAGCACCAGAAACCCGCTAGTTTTCAGTCTTACATTTCAGAAGACCTCTCCTCAGAGAGCTTTCATCATTATGTGCAGGATGCATATTCAGCAATCAAGAGCTGTCCTTTGCTCCGTAGAATAGCTTTGGTAATGTCTTAAATCTGTCCAACTAGTTGACATTAAGTATTTTTTATTGTGCAAAAAAAATTTAATTGGTGTAATTCTCAGTAAAACCCCTAATAGCCATGAGGGTTAGGTTATGATGCAGCTTGATGCATATGCACTCATACCCCATGAAGTTCCAAGGAAGATGTCACACAAAAGCCACCGCCTTTTCCGCAGAAATTTTAGACCTAACTTCCTTCATGCCTGCGTTTTCAAAAAGGATTTTGCTGGCACTGGAGAACTCTATACCATTCAGGAATAGCTCAAGTTCAAGCAGGCCTGAGATGTCCATATGTTTAAAGTTCTGTTAATCGTGAAGCAGATTAAGTTGCCTTTAATGTCTAATTTAAATTTCCTATGCTGAGCAGCTGCTGAGCTGCTCCACAATGGTTGCACATCACTAAATATCAATGTACTGCAAAATGAAAGATTATATATGTTTACACGCTGTCCTAGTTATAGCTGCTGCACAGTCACTATAGTATTGGAAAACTCATCTCAAAGCAAAGCTTTAAGCTGAAATCCTTCACTGTAGAAAAGAAAGTAAACAATTCCTTTTGGTATCTCCTTATATTGTTAATTCTTGACAGAACAGCCTTTTTTCAGCAAATTGATTTCTAATGGGATGAACTATATCGCTTTTCTTGTATTTTTAGGAAGTGTGTGCCTTAAGTGTGACTTAAAAATAAAACAAAATTTCAGAGGACTTATCCATGTGAAATTCTAGTATATGCTTTTTAAATTCTGCTATGCCACGGTGTTTTCCCCTAGGGAATAAGGACGAGAAATAAGATTAGTCCCAATATTTGGCTTTATTACCAAATGTTTAGTGGTTGTTAAGATGTTGGTATTTAATGGTTCCCACGATATGGTGGTTTCCAAGATTCGGAGAGTACTGCCTAAATAATTAAAGAAATGCTGCAGTATCTGCTGTAAGTTTTTATGATCTCCTCATTTGTCTTTTCCAGAACTTGAAGACAGCTCTGGATGACACCATTTTGTGTTGGTCCTTTAGGGAAATAAATATAAGCTTGCTCTAGACAGATATATTTTGATAATTCATTTTTACATTTATGTTTAATGAAGAATTTCTGGGTGCCATTCTGGGGTATCTTTTTGGACTTTAATGCATCTCCTTTAGGAAAGATGTCTTTTTTTTAAGGATGAGTAAATCATTGCTTTATGTCAAACTTAATATGAGTGTAATACAACAGCTAATGAGCTATTTGTTGTGTTCTAAATTACGATAGCTATAAATTATTGTTTCACATGTTATTTAGGCTGCTGGATTTAAACAGATAATAGCTTATTTGCAAGGGTTTTGCACCAGCACGGAAGAGTCCTTGTGTAGAGTCAGTCATATCATATTTTTAAATGATCTTTTAATATAGCAGTACTAGAACAGGCTCTAGGCAAAGAAAGTAGACATAGCCAGAGAATGAGAGATAGAAACTTAAAGCAAATTTATCTCAACTAATCCATGCTGTTACGTTTTTCCCTGTTCTCTTATCGATGCCTCTATTTTTCATGTGCCACGTGTTCAATGTCCAATATTTAGAGACATCTAGAGTGAAAAATCCCACCAGAGTTGGGGCAAAAAAATCTTGATCACCTTCAGTAAATTAAAAATGATTTTGGTTTGTTTGCTGTTTTCTGATTTTTTTTTTTTTCTGTATATGTTCTCCAGAATATCTTCATTATATTAAAAAAAAAATTGTTACATTTAGTAAATATTTTATCTGAGTGATTTGATCTGGTGCAGAATTTCTGAACGAAACGATGTGTTCCCCGGAGTCTGTTTTCATCTTTGTAGGCCTTGATCTTAAAAAGGCTTAACTTCACACGCTGCGCTGGTACTTGAGTATAAATCCTGTTGATTTACTGTGCGTATGTATGCACTTAGAGTTTGGAAAATTAGGGCATTAACGGTCACATATTCTTAAGATGGCATTTAATCAAAGAGCTGCATCTACGTACCAGAAGATAATTTTGCCAAAATCACAACACGTGCAGGCAGAGGAGAATGTGTACTTTTTTTCTTTGTAGCTCTTGACAAACAGCAATATAATTTTCAAAACTTTAATTTGTTTAGTGCCGTACTTTTCCTTCCTTCCGGATTGTTGGGCTTTTTTAAAAACTATTATTATTTTAATGGCTTTGCCTTACAGTTGAGAAAGAGAAAGGCTGGTTCAGCGTATTGCGCCAAGAAGCGCAATAGTGGTGAGACATGCACAAACACAGGCAGTGACAAAGCTCAAGGTTATTTATTGTATGCAAATATACGAAACTGCTGTGGCCTTCCTTCAATTGCTGTGTATTTCTGTCTTCTAATCCAGGTTATCTGTGGCCATTCAGAAACCACATGAGAAATTTTTGAATAGGCAGACTGACAATAGAAATGACTACAAAGAAGTCCAGATGTTCACAAATTGCATCTTTCTGGCACAGCTACTTATAGATCTAATAGAAATGTCAGTCATGGTAGCTGGCAGGATAGGTTTTATTTAGGGAAATCAGGATTTCTGAAGTCTGTTGCTTTTTCTATCCCTGCCATACTCAAGCTTCACCAAACAAAACATGTATTAAAAAAACATTACACAGTGTGAAGTCACTGCTCTTTTTGGACAATGGGTCGTGACTGCCCAGGTGTAGAGTAGATATTCCAAATGATGCTCCTGCCCCAGAATTAGAGATCTCCCTTTTCTCTTTCCGATTTCACATCTATCTGTCAGAGCATAATTTCTCTTCGCAAGAGACTGGCACATTTTTGATGGTTTATTTTTCCTGGTTTGGGGGTCTGGCTCATATTCAGACAGGAAAGAGAGCTTGCTTTGTGATTTTGTTTTGCCTTTTTGATTTAGACCCAGGAGAGCAGAGCTTTTCAGATCAAATGAGATTTGCCCTTAGTTAAACTAAAATGCCACTTGCTTGAATTGTGAGATGTATATAGCTTCTAAAATAAAAGTAATGTACGGCTTCTCTGTTTCAAACCTGTCTAAACCCTTGTTGAATTACTCTGGGTCTGATTCTGGATTCCAGTACTGCATTTACAGTCTTTGCCTAATTACACTTTAAGGTCATAAACAATACAAGGGGAAATACACGGTTAAAGGAGAAGATTTCTATCCGATATGCTCCTCAGTAATGAAATTCAATGGAGTATTGCTGGCAATGACTTTTATTCTTATATGCATTTACCATGTTTAACCACATTTATTTAGCTTTTCAATACCTTATCCTAGCCAGTGTTTTACTCTTTTTTACTTCTTTTTTTTTTCCAGTTTTGTTGTTATTCTGTGTAAACAGAATAGAAGTCTGAAAGACTTTGGAAGTTGTATTTGTGTTTACAGGAAAAATCACAACTTGTCCATTCTTCAGTTGAATAATCCATTGAAATTGCAAATTCTTTTCGAATGATCCAGCTGAATCTCCAGATGTTCCTCTAACTGCAACCAGAAAAGCTGTATTCAGTCACACATAACTCTCAAAGCTCATTTGAGAAGCTTAGATAATTTATTAATTCACCTGAATTGTTTCTTCCACCTCTGAATTTAATCTGATGAAAATTCAGCTCTCTTAAATGTGCCTTATTTTTGTCCTCTAGGAAAACAAATATTTGTTTGCATACAAAAGCTGCACTTAGCTGTGGTAAATGGTTTCTTTGAATCATGGACAGAAGCTTTATGTGGCTTCTTGTGATTCCACAGGAGTCTTATTTTCATTTACTGCCCTACTAATCATAAAAAGTTGGCAGTCACTGGAAAGCAAAGTGACTAATGTCATCTCACTGTTCTTCACACCACAGCAAGAAGCATATTCCTTTGATCCAAATTGCCATTAGAATTGCTGTTCAGATAACAACAGTGGGAAATTTAGCTCAGATAGTTGGAAGAAACTCTATCTCTAAGGGTGCACGAGGACTTGCACAAATAATGCAGAGAGCTTGTTATATCTCTTGTACTGGAGTTTTTAAAGAGAGGTTAGAAATATCTCAGAAAAGGGTATAGTTGACCTTGTTTTGTGGTACCAACGATTGCCAGGATGACTTCCAGGAGCCCTGTGCAGCTCTGTATTTACACAGTCACGTGCTGGGTATGACATGGATTGAACTCCAGGAAATAATTATATGGCACTCGTAGCACCATGGTATTCAAAACTTACCTGCTTTACATCATGGACTGTTCGGGGTCATTTCTTCTGTAGGTACCAAAGCACCTACGGCTTTCTCAGATGCCGGTACTGCAGTAGGACTGCATTTATCTATACCAGCACTGCTTTGCAGTACGCACCGAGAGTCTGTAATCACTCCAAGAGGAGGAAATGACAACTCAAAACTCAAATATCCCTTCTGCTGTGACCGTGCGTGATACAAGGTGTTTTTAGAGTGGTAGAGACTACGCTTCTTGGTCATGGGAACTTGGATTTAATGCATCCAGAAACAACTGAAACTATTCACATGCTTGTTCCATGGTTTTAGAACAGAACTGGTTTTGCCTTGCCTGTTTTACGTCGGCTACATGTACCACGCCAGCGCGCTCAAGCTTCAGTTTAATTCACTTGTCCTCAGGAGGAGCATAAAAGCTTGGGTATTGAGAGGCCGAATTTTGAAGTGCACTCCAATCTGAAAATACTTTCTCTTTTATGCATAAGTGTAACGCTGATATGCATTCAGCAAAAACATTGCCATTTCAGTTGCATCTAAGGAGAATAAAACATTGGAAGCAGCCACAGACGTGACAATTACTTTCTCCTACTTTCTGACTTAGCGTAATTATCGACTATTGATAATTAAAGCTGTTGGTAGTGGTACATTCAGTGAAAATAACTTCCAGGTTAGGTAATGCATTATGTGAAGATTTATTTAGCTTGATAAAAAACACCACCACAAAGCATTATTTTGAGAGGCAAAAAGAAAATTAAGGCTATTAGTTTCCAATCTGAAATGACCACCTCTGCATTTTGATGCAGAGGAAACTAATTATGGACCTGTGTTCAAAAAAGGAGCACTTCAGCCCATGTAAACACCAAACAGTCAGACAAGGTTTTTGAACGGGGTTCTAGGAGCTGATGAAAGCATACGGGTGTGTAATTAAGGCTAGAGAGGCTCAGAGCAGCTTTGGAAAGGGAATGCTGCTGAGCTCCCAATAAAAAAATGTAAATCTGTGTGTCAAAAATAACCTCTCCCGTTTATGTCAGCCAAGCAAGGCGTACGGATTGGAGTCTGGGTGTTCCTGAGATAGCTGCCTCTGTAAGTAAGGGAAAGGCATTAAGTTTTCCTAGGACATTGGAAGAAGTGAGGACATACATATTTAATGAAGTGTTTTTGTGTCATGATGATGATTTTTTACTTCTTCCTTACTTCTGAAACAGCCTTATCACGAGATACTACAGCTGAATGGGTGATGGTGTGTGTCAAATCTATTTTTGCTGCACACAGTGTATATACTTCAGTTGTAATTTACAACAATGGAGGTAGGATTTTAAGCTACTTTCAATAAAATATATTCTTGGGCATCCTGCTGCTGGCCCATTTGTCTCATTGTATTAGGTCTGTTTAAAAAAAAAAAAAGTCTAAACTAAATAATGAAATACCAGCTAAAAGAACTGCATTTAAATCAGCCTGTATTTAGCACTCTTAAGTTTCAGAATGGCATCAGAGAAGCAAGGACAGTTACCTGCTGACCTTGGGTTTGATAGAGGAATGGGAAAAAAAAAAAATTGTCTGTGCTGCTAGGAGCTAATACCAGAATCACTGGGGGCTTGTGGATGTCTACAGGAAGGATAAGAGAAAACAAACTGCTCGGTATGATTTTGGGTCCAGAACCTGGACATGATAGGGAGAATGGAGGCTAACAGAAGTGGTGTCACAAGAAGTTGCTTTTCAGTCATGTGTGGCGTCACCTTTGCGGAGTTACTAGGATGAAACAAGCAACAACGCTACACAATCCCACAGGAGGGGGAGATGGGGAAGGGAATCGGCTTTTTGGCATGAGCGTGGAGAGGCAACAGCAGGCAGCCCCGGCTGCGGTGGTGAAGCTGCTGGACCCAAGGGCTCTGCGTTGCCCAGTCGCAGGGGTGCCGATGGCCATGGAGAGGCTCTGAGATCCTTGTGAACGGACAGAATACCGTTGGCACCTTGCTCGTATTTGAAAATTCATATTACGTTGATGCAGATGGATTTATCTTGGTGTTATCAGCCTGGGAGAAATTATGAGGGAAACCCTAAAGAGAAATTAGCTACTAGTAACAGGCGGTACTGGTTGTGCTGTGAAGGGGTTTAGGTTAAACGATGCTCATGGCTGGGACTTGTGCTTTGAACTCAGGTTGTAGGCAGACTAGGGCCCTGTCTCACAGCTGGGACTATCTGCCTGCTCTGCTCGTCTGGACAATAACCTGCCGCCTCTGGCAGTAGCCTGCGAAGCTGAGTGATGTGTTAACGGATCCCTGCATGCAGGCAGATTGGCTTTTCTAAATCATGGATAATTACTCCTGTAGGTGCGTAGAGTGGTTTATATTGCATGTAAAGTATTCCACAACGAGAGGATTCTCCCCACCAGCCTCCTGTGCTCGGCTCGTGCTGGAGGTCAGTGAAGTAGGACCAGAACTGGGTGTAGCTATAGGCCCTGCCTTGGTGCTTCCCCTAATTTGGCAGATCTGCCTCTTAAAACTGCGGTGTAGATGTTCCTGTGCAAAGCAATTACGCTGTGCCTTACCCCTCTTTTGGCATTCTCACAAAGTAGTATCGTCGCTGCAAGAATGCTCCCATTTTTGGTTCAGTTAGCAGATCTTTGGCTCTTAGCCTGAAGACTTTCATCATAGTTTTAATAAGTATAATCTTAGGAGTTTAGAACATATGAACTAACATGGGAAATAAAGGGTAATTCATCTTGCAGTCATAAATGAGCTAAATGTCCCCTCACAGTCAGTTTGATCTTTCTTTCTGGCTAATATACAAGGTTTCATTGCTCCCCGAACGCAAGGCGAGACAGATGGCAGGTGGAAACAAACGCCAACACGGAACATCCCAGCACCGCGATCCCTGCGGTGTTTTGCTCAGCCACATCCCTGGATGTTTGCATTTGAACACAGGGGCATCTACACGTGCACATTCTGTATTCTGGCTATACGGGGAGAGGACAGCTCTGCTACGTCTCTTCGTTTTTACTGAAGAAATTGGTGATTTTATTTTCCATAACAGCAACCATTTCAAAGAGTTCATTTTGTCCGTAGTCCTCATGAGATTATTTTTCTGTCTTTTCCAAGTTGTAATCGTGTTACATTTCAATGAACGTAATCTGTACTATATGTTACAATCACTATGTGTTCAGAAATACATTCTCATAATCCGTACATTCTCATAATCCATATTATATTGTCAGTTGTGGAATAGATATGTTTCAAAAGACAATACGTGTTATTGTACTGCTACTAATTTGAAATCAAAAACTTGGATAGACTTTAAATTTCAGACCAACAACATGTTAACAGTTTTTCCCCATACTCATCATTACTTGGCAAGATTCAAGGTCTGGATTCTATAATGTATTTCAGTATTACTTGGCATTGCCAGAAAATTACTAAGAAATTAGAACGTGGCTTCAATAGGGAATAGATTAACAGATTATTTATATCATAAGAGTTTACATCTATCAACAAGTGAAGTGTTTCAGAGCAAAACAACCTAGTGTTTAAATAAGGTGAACAAACATGTTGTTCACAGGTTAACCAAAGAATAAACAGAGGACTAAATGTATTTTAGTGTGTTTCTCACGAGTATGATATGACATATCCTCGTATGTCTTACTCCACTGAAAAAGGAGCTGTTCAACGTCTTAAGAATCAACTTTGTGTAGAAAAGCTTTATTTGACAATTGCCCTGAAATGTTGTTCTCTCTCTCTCTCTCTCTCTCTCTCGTTTTCTCTTTGTCCTAGCATATTTTTCACTGGTAATAGAAATGTTAGAGGAATAAGAAGAGTCAGGAAAAAAGGTGCTTTTCAAGAATATTTTTGTTATTCATGTTATTTCTTGTTATTCAAAATCATTTGTTTCCAAACCCTATATGAAACATTACAGTAAAAAGAGATGATGATCCTCATTTAGAAGTATTAAGTGGGGCTAAGGTACCTGTGCACTGCTCATTTGCACTGGAGTGCATTTTACGTATTTTGAATAACACATTTTTTTGTTGGCAGCATAGGATGTTTAAAACCTATCCTACAGCCTTTCAAAGATACAGCAAATTCACCCTCCAGCCTGGGTCTGGCAGTAGATACCCCATACAATGCTTGCCCTGAATTTGAGGATTTATATTTTATTTCCTTAAACAGCTTGCACAGTGCAGCCACTGCAGATGTGTACTGTGCAAAAGAAAGAAGTTGGACAAATTCTTTGATGTCTCCCTACACTGTTATAATTCTTGCCAGAATAACTGTTTATCAGCAAATGAATTCCTAAAGGAGAAGCAGCATATTGGATTTCTCTGCATTTTATCTTTCATGGAATATAGCAGAATCATCAGTATACACATCACTGGAGAGCGGGGAGGGACTTGGTGAACTGAGAGTTAGCTTGCTGCAGAAGCCCGTGTTCTTATAGTTAAAAGGCTAACAAGTTTTCAAAAGTCACAGTACTTATTTTTCCTAAAGAAGTTGACGCACGGATATATCCCGTTGCGAGGGGAAGATGCCTATCTAAAGGAGTAGGCCTTTCTGAAGTTGCTGGTAGTAAAGAAATGTGCCAAAATAAAGTTGGCACAGTTTTCCATGTGTGTTAATATTGAGGATTTAAGGACACCCGTTACTTCAAAAAATCTTCTTTTTTTTTTTTTCATGGGCAGAGCCATTCAGTTGCACACGAGCTTGGTGCCGTGTCTCTTGGGGTGCCTGGGGGTGTCCAGTCGTGTGACTCAAATCCACGGCTGCCTTTAGCTACCGAAATTAATGAAAGGTCTGAAATCTGCCAGAGCAGGTTGCTTTGCTAGTTGTTCCTGTATAGGACAGAAGGGATGAATTAGATAACTCTCAGACACACTTCCAGCTCTATTTTTCTCGCCTGTTTTGAGATAAAAAACAATCACTTACCATGATACTCATTGCCTGGTTTTGTTTTAAAAAAAAAAAAAAAAAAATTTTTAAATCTTCTGAACTTGCATGACCTGAGACCCAGAAAGAGTTGTCTGTGGCTGTCTCAGTACACAGAAAATTATTAAAATGTGGAGAATTCTACATCATGTTAATTAAGATGAGAATTTTAGACATTTTTTTGCTGTAGGAGATGAGAGATTGCATTCTAGTCACTCACCTTTGAAGGCTTCTTTGGTCTTGCGGTCTTGATTTTTTTTTTTCTCTCTCTTGTAAAAGACAGTTATGAAGCAGAGGAAGAGAGGTGGGAGAAGAATATATTGCAATCTCTGAATAGTATTTTTATCTAAACGCAACAAGTATCTTGCCAACCTCAGTAAAAGCTGAACTATGTTTCCTTGTTTTGATCTTTTGACCTTTTGATGCAAATTCATCACAAATTTCTTCTGAAAACCTCCTTGTGGCTTGGTTCTGTAGTATTAAATAAGACCAAAATCCCCATCACATTTACATGCAGTGAGCTAAATAGAAAAGATAAATTCACCTAACTTTTTGAAGTAGCAAAATGTCACGGCATCACAATGCCAGTAAAAGTTCATCATGTGTCTCAGCTGTTAAAGACAGGTATTTTAATTTGACTTTGTGTAGTTTGCTTATTTGTTTCCTCAGTTTAGCTATTGTTTTAGAAATTTCTAATTTATGGTATTTTTTAGTGTTTTTTACTGGATGTTCTTACAGAATAATGGCATGGCCAGCAACATGTCTGCATGCCACAGAGGAGCCCAAATACTCCAAGCAATTTTTGACCAATTATTTTCTGCTGAAGGGGCCGTGTTGTTCGGGGCAAGCGAAGGAGTAGTCTTTGCCTGCTGCCTTTTCTGTAATTGGTGTTTTTAGCCTTCTGTGGTGTGGCCAAATTGCTGCCTGAGGTGTCAGAAAATCAAACGTCTCTGTGTTGTCTGTCTGCAGCGCACAGCTAGAAAGCCCTCTCTGATGTTTTCCACCTCTCTGCTGTTGATTCCGAAGATGATAGCATTCTTCAAACACAGAACAAAATAAAATGAGCCCAATGTTTGCGTATGTCGTCATTGCTCTCCGTCAGCAAACGACTCGGTTCAAGTTCATTTAGGGGCCTGAAAGTTGCGTTTCCAGATATCTACCTAAGTAAATATCGCAGAGCAAATAGAGGCGAGCATGCCAAAAGCTTTGGAATCCTCTGCCAATCTGATTTGTCTTTTGGAGGGCTAACCCCTTTGTGTTCCGTGGTGGACTTCGGCAACGACTGCTGACAAGAAGCTGTCAGATACGGCGGTCGTGAGGCTGAATGAGATGCCGGATGTCATCAGCTGAAATACGACTAAGGCAAAAAACATTTTCAAGACACTTGAAAATGATGACAGTTCATACATTTTTCTGGGCAGGAAGGCTACCGGGGATTTAGGATAGAGAAGATTTGGAGTTTGAAAATTCATTTGCACATCTTGTACTGTTGACCCGCAGAAAAAAGAAAAATCATAGCGCGTGCGTTTGGCTAGCTGTGATACCACGCGTGTTTATAAGCTGAAGAGATAGCCATCGAAGTTCGAATGCTCCACGGAAACACCGTTCCAATAGGCTGTCAAGGGAAACTGAAGGACAAGGGAACTTTGTGACATTTTATGATACTGGCAAATTTAAAGTAGCTGGAAGCTTTAGAATTAGATTCTCACATAGTATAAATCATTACTTTCAGTGGTGCTCAGACGCTTTACGTCAGCAGAAATCTGACCAGTGACCGTTAGACTGCAGGTTATTTTGCTTTCTTAACTTTTGATTACAACCACCAACAATATTATCGAGAGCTCACGTCTAAAAACAATCACCTCAGCCCTCAAAACCCAAAGAAACCGAGGGTCCGTAGGAGGCAAGTGGAGGCTAAACAGAACCAAGAAAAGAAAGACAAATGGAAGAATGGGGTTCGTGCTGAGTCAGAACAAGACA
Organism: Phaethon aethereus; assembly: GCF_964289735.1. Taxonomy (NCBI): domain Eukaryota; kingdom Metazoa; phylum Chordata; class Aves; order Phaethontiformes; family Phaethontidae; genus Phaethon; species Phaethon aethereus. The sequence goes on from NC_138594.1 coordinate 8,464,358, forward strand.
GTAAAGGAGGAGAAGGCTGCTGGGGAGAAAAGTCCATTACTTCTTTTGCTATCTGTCAGGAAGATAAATCTTTCTCTTTGGGGTAGCATTTCGGCTCTGTGCATCCCTCTCTATTCTCATTAGACCTCCACTCAGCACCAGAGGTTCAGTACATCTCTCCTCCTCATCCTCACGGGCAGCTGGCTCCAGGTCAGTGCCGGAACAGCACTTGGACGTGAAGAGGCGAGTCTGGAAGCACCGGCACGGGTTCCGAGCGCGGTTGCCGTCCTAAGCCGGAGCCCGGCCCCGGCTGGGGCGCGCGGCAGCGTGGGCTGCCTGCGGGGTTTGCGTCGCGTCTCTGCGCGCGGAGCCCGGCTCCCTGCCTGCGGTTCCTTCTCGTGGTCCTCACCGACTTATATCAGCCTGCTATTGGCATACATTTAATTAATTTTTCATGTGTACTGTATAAAAGAAAAGGCTTTCGGTTTTCCAGAATAGAAATAGTTGTGCTGGCAATAAGAGTGGGGAATCGGCATCAAAGCTCCTTTTACTGAGACAGGCTGATTTTTTTTTTTTCTCTGCAAAGCTGCAAATGTGGATTTCGGGCATATTTGTTGAATAGCTTTTCTAATGTTCTCTGCAGCTGCACGACATATTTGCAGCACCCCTTGCACATACCGGTACATACCTACATCTATGATGTAAATGAATAAATATATCTGTGGTCCGTGCAATTAAAAATGAATGGCCATGTAAAAAATATAGTTTCCATATTGATGGTGATATCCATAAAAATAGATCATTGCACAGTAAATGATCTGTTTAGAGATGTAGTTTTCTTTTTACTTTAAAATGCCAGTTGGCTGAAGCACATTCCCACCTCTACCACCTGCTTAAATTATTATTATGGGCTTTTTTCCTAATACTGAACTAACACTGAAATAAAAATTCTCTGAAGTTCTGGCACTGATAGGCGGTGGTTGTGGTGTCTGTGTGGGTGTCTGGAGGTGGATGTTGCTGTGCAGCTGCTCAATTCATTCATTAAAATAGTAAGAGGGAAGTCCTGGCTTCACCGAAGAGAAGGCAAAATTTCCATTGCCTCAGAATTCATCCCGCTGACAGTGGGATGAACCGTCGAGGCAGCTTTGACGCATCTCACTATTTATTTGTTTTGTAAAAATTAATCCTAATTATCTGCCTTAATAAGGCACTGGTAATTCTTTGATAGGGAGTTAATGTTATTTTTTTTTCGGAGGAGCGAGATACAACCGCAGCTGGCTGTGGCTAGTTAGGGAAGCTGGGAGCCTTGTCCGAGTATGCTAGGATTTTTGTCCAAGGACTGAATCAACCATGAAAGCTGGTTGAAATCTGGAAAGGAAATATTCCTTTAGAAATAGATTCATAAAGCGTTGAGTGTGCTGGGACTGTCTAATATTTATAGGAACTTTTCAGGATGCCAGGAAGATCCAGTTACTATTTTAACAAGATTTTTTACAAAATGACAAAACAAATTGGTATTTAATTTCAGTATAACTTATCGTCTGCTCACAGGGAGCTTTTAGTTGAATAAGCACCACAAAGAGGTTTTGGAAGAAAGGACCATTTGGTGGAGAATATATATTCCCAGAACTGGTTTCATTCAGTGATGATAGTTTAGTATTTTATAACAAACTGAACAGCAGCGTTAGCTAGGAAAAAACATCTGTCTTGAAAAATACGTATACATTCATGCTTAGCTGGTCGACAGCACTGACTGTTAACAGTCCTCGTATGGCGGAATGTTTGTGGTCCTTGGGAATATTTTCATACCAGAGGCTAGACTTCTCGTGCTGGTCCTCTGCGTGTGTGAGCGGGGGGAACTCTGCACCCCGGTATGCGGCGGGGGGTATGTGGGAAGCAGCGTTTTGAGCATTTGAGCGGTTCAGTTTCTCTCACAGCACGTGCTGGTTTTGTGTGTACGTGCTCGTGTGTATAAATACTCAGCGAATATCTTAGGAAAAAAATTGTTTTTCACGTCTGTGCTCTGATGCTCGCTCTCTTATTTTCCTGTGGTTTGCCAATGCCAGTGTTTGTTTTGTCAAATTTAGTGGCTCAAAGGACAGAACTGCTGATGGAAAGCGCCACAATAGGTTTCTGTTTTATTGTTCGATGCTCCTCAATTGCTAATGTAATTTCCAGCAGAAAAATCTTTTGAGCTATGTGAAATAGCAAATCGTTTAATTGTATCAGTATATATAAGCAGCTTCACCTGATAGAAAATGTCACACGCATTTGATAGAGATAGCTCTTTAAGAATGTCAGTATTTTTTTAAGCAAAATGTAAGAAAAGCTGCTAGGTCTTGTCTAGTTCATGCCTACAGAATATTACATTAGTAAATCTATTCTTTAAAATTTAAATGGCAGCTTCAGGAATTGAAAACTTTTCAATTTACTGATTTTCAGCTTCGTATGCTGGTTATCCTGTATGCCTACGTGGATCCTTTAGAGGCTTCCTCATGTGCGCGAGCGTGTAAAGCATGGCAGAGGTGGTAAGCCGGCGCGGGCAGCCTGGCTGCCAGGCGTTTCTGCGGCTGGCGCGTCCTCGCTCCCGCTGCGTTGTCGGCAAGTGGACGTTTGCAAGCTGCCTCCAGTGGATCCGCGCTAGCAAATACGGACGTGGTTACGCGAAGCACCGCCTTCGGTTTACATCTTTTTGGTCTTCTCCTAGCTTTGCTCTGGGATGGCCGCCTTCCCGTCAGTGCCATACGCAGAGATAGCGTAACCCGTTAGTATCGTTGCAAGCGTCAAAGACGTCGTGTCCACGAGCAAAGGTGTCTGGGCACAGCACCGGGTTTTGAGTTGTTTGATTGGAAACGCAACCCCCATATTGCTGGAGCCATGCGTGCCTTTAAAAAGTAGCGTTAGTGAGATGCCGTGGCACAGTTATGAATGTTACCAAATAGAAAGTTCAGCGTTGCAAGTGAGACGAGGCTGTCAGAGTAACGGGCTTATCACCGGGGAGATAAATAACGTCAGAAATTCCGACAGGTCTGTCTCCTTCCTGTGAACAGAAATCTATCCGGTGATCAGCATAGATTTACAATAACATAAAATGAGAATATTTTATGTTTACATTCTTTTTGCATAGGCATTGACTTCTTATTTTCACTCAACTCTTGTACAGGAGTTGTCAAGATTCTCCTTTACTTAAGTGCGTGAGTGTGTATTTACATGTTTACTTAATTATTCACAATTTTTACTACACCTTGCCAGTAGGTGCTGAATTCACCGTGGGCATAATTCCAGCAACGTTGGTGAGTTCCTGCTAGAAGACAAGCTGGGTGGATGATGTCCAGATCTATTTGTGCTTTTTTACAGTTCGTGTGCGAGTAAGGCTATTTTTTCTGCCTTTGTGTATAGGCTCGTGTGATTTCCTTTCCGACCAGCGCGGACTTCAGGAGGACTCTAGCTTTCTTTTTAGATTCCGTAGCAGCATAAATTTGCCAACACGCTCCTCACTGTGCATCACAGCAGAGCTGGAGCGGAAGCTAAACGCCTTTACTGAGGGCAAAGAATGATGATGATGATCCTTACCCAGGGAGGTGGTGGAGTCGCCATCTCTGGAAGTGTTCAAAAAACGTGTGGATGTGGGGCTTCAGGACATGGTTTAGGGGACACGGTGGCGCTGGATTAATGGTTGGACTTGATGATCTTGAAGGTCCTTTCCACCCTAGTGATTCTGTGATTTGAATAAGAGTCCTTTGGATTTTTTCCTGCAAAGATCTCAAAATTAGCTCTTATTTAACCTGATTAGAATATTCTTATTAGAAAAAATCATATTATCACCAGGTTCTGTTTAATCCATTTTTGGAGGTGTGTTAACTTTTCCTCCTGCTGTCATTTTCACTGTCCTTTGCTCTTTATCTGCTCTAGCAAATCAAAGGTCTGCTTTTGACAATAAGTTTATATTTTCTTCCTTTTATTTTTTCTCCCTGAGGCCTTTAACAAGCCAATTAGAAGTAATCTTCTCTCGTTGTTTACGTCAATAATACTTTTCTTTTCTGTAGCCGGGAAGTCAATCACTGCGGGGTGCTTCCCGGTTCGTGAGCACGTGCGACACCTCAGCTCGCCTGGTATTCAGCTGTTTCAGCTACGAGACAGAAATCCCGGTGAACGCCCGGCCCTGTGTGCTGTACTTCTGACTTCTCTTGGTCTATTTGAACGTACACCAGCTTCTGACTTGACAGCTTTTAGAAGAGGCTTTCAGGAGGTTTGCGAGCAGCAATGCACGCGCCGGAAAGAGTTGGAGAACAGCAGAGAAGAAACGTGGCCCCGTGTCAGCTTCGTTAGCTCATCTGGTAACAAAAGGAAGCATCGTTTAGTCACAGAATCGGTGATTGGAAAGTACTTCTGGAGGGCTGTGGTACACTCTCCTGCTTGAAGCGGGGTTATTGCCCGCGCTGCATCAGGTCAGTCTTACTCTTTTCCGAGTCTTCAAAACCTCTGAAGGTGTCATTTCTGTAGCCGCCCCCCTTGACCTTTTCAGAGGCTCTGCTACCCTCGTGGTGAAAATCCTCTCCAGCTCATTTCCCCTCTACAGAGGGACGAGAAGCCCTAAAAGCTGAGCTTCGAGCGTGGAAGATCTCTCTCAATTCAGGCAGAAGTCTCTCCTCTCACAGCCCTTTCCTGCAGCCACCTCCTGCAGAAAGGGCTTTCCAAATCCTCTTTGGTTTTTGACCGGTGTTTAAGCAGGTACCTCGGGCAGGCAAGCTTAAGGTGAGCGTGAGGCTAACGCAGGGGCCTCTGCTGAAAATGCAGTTTAGGGTCATTGCTTCTCAAAAGCTGATACGTTTTGTAGTGCTCCTTATGAAAGCTCGCTGCAGAAAGTCGAAGATTTTTGTAGACCATTACAGCAATGCTATAGCAGTATATTATTTAGAAAACAGACTTCCATGCACAGTTTGTTTCATATTATCATCACATTAGCTCAGTTTTGAAGGGTTCTTTTTTCTTTTTCTTTGTTTAATTTCCTATTTAAGCCTGGGTATCCAATAGCGATGTCTTCATCTATTTGTAAACACATTTGCAACCACAGGTAGAAGGGTGACTCGTTTCTACAGAAGCCACAGCACACATCTTTGCCAGAATTTCAACCTCCAACAGGTAGCATTGACTTCCTGCTGTGGCAGGTAGAGATACGCAGAAGATAAGCCCTACCTGGCTCAGGAATTCAAAAGCTCTCTGACACAGATGAGACTGGCTTGACTCTTCCAGTTTTCAGACAGTGTGTTTGAAATGTCTGCAGCAAATACAGTAAGGCATGACTTCGGTGTTGCAGGAACTGTTTATTCGCTGTGGTTGGGAACACTAGCGAGGTCAAAACAGGAATACGTGTGGGCCGGTAGATGTTTGCTACAGAATGTGCAGAGGCTGGGTTGCTGCAGTAAGACCTCGAGATGGGCAAAGTGTGAAGGCTGGTTGTTGCCGAGAGTCCTGCTGTGCCAGTTCTAACAGAAGCTGTTCCTCTGGATGCGGCACTTCTGGGTTGCGCTTCCAACAGTATGTACTGAATGAACATGTTATTGAAATTGCTTAGCAGATATAGTGAGGACCTGACTTGTAGATACAGATATATTTTTAAAAAATCTGTCTAGAAGAGGCTCTTAGGCTTACTTGCAACTAATTTTCAAAGGAAGCAGTGATTAAACCGTATCAGCTTTTTGTAGGGTGTCTAAATCTCCTTAAGCCGGCGAAGTCAAAGAAAAAAACATTTCTCTACAGAGACATGATATGTTTGCAGACACAGTGCCAGAGCTGCTGAACATGACTGGCACCATCGTACCTGGTTTGCCTGACCAGGACAGTGTCAGTACTTTTCCTGAGGAAGAAAACTGGCTTGCATCGCCTCAGAAAACAAGCCTGTCAGAAATTATGGACAAAGTCAAGTATTTGGACACACACACACACACACACAAAATCATTTGAAAGTAAATATTAAATCATTGCTTGTCTGTAAAAGAATCCTTTCATGCATTTGTTTGATCCTTAGCATGTGTACGTGACTGCTTTGCGAGGAGTAATTGCGACCTGCTTCTCGTCTTTGGCAGTATCCTTTCTGCAGCGTTTTATTCGGAAGTAGTCTCTGTAGCAAAGGTGGCAGGCAGCGTCTGCTGACAAGTATTACAGTAGTTGTTACCTGTAATGTCAAAACCACTTAGTAGGAGGACTTGTTGGGTGAAGAACTTTCTACTCTGCTCTTCATGGCAGCAAGATAATCATGATTGTGTTTCAGAGCATGACAGGATTTTCTCCTGGTATCATATATCCGTGCAGAAATCTTCTCTTGGGTGCTACTTGCATGAACTTTGTACTTCAATTGTGTTACCAGCGTGCTTAGTTAGGGGAAATAAGTGAAACGGGGCAGCATATTGCTCTGCTTTGTTCAATTTTAATTTTGACGTGAGTATTCTGTTTGGCACTGCAAACAATCTGTGGTCACAGACAGACTAAAAGGAAGTATAGTGTGATTAAGTTAACAGTCGTAACTTACTTGATGGTCTCAAAGCATCATTAGCTTGACAGACCTGACAATTCTGGGATTTTGAATTCTCTAGATATATTCTGGAAGGAGATGAAAATGAAAATCACAAGGATTCATTTCTGAAGAGAAATCACAAGGGGAACTTGCATGTTCTTGTTAGAACTAGGAAATGCAGATTGAGGCTTGGAGATGAGAAACAAAATCAGGCTGACGTTTCAGATTACATTCTCCTTTGCTCTGAATACCCTACTCTGGGAAATTTTCTTGAAAGGATAATGTTTCTTGAAATAGAGATTAATTTTTTATCTTTATCTGGATTTAGGAATTTTCACCCTAGATCTTAAAGGAGAGCTTTTGTGAAGAAAATTATAAAAAGGACAGGAAAACCTATTTCTAATGTTGACTTTAGTGCAGGCTGTCTGGTAACCATTTTCTCTGTACCTCTGACTTGCTGGAGTTTAGGTCCAGCAAGTGCTGTGTTGTCAAAGTAACAAATCACATTGGTTTCAAAATGCCTATCGTGTCTTTTATATTATCTAAATAATAATGATTGTGAGCAAAGTCTGTCATCTTGCTGTCAATTTGATTCTTCTAGAAATTTTAAAATAAGCACAGAGCACCAGCTCTAGCTCTCTCATGAATGACAGTTCACTGTTGTGTTCGGTTTAATTCTATTGCATTTGATTTACTACTTAAGCATTTAAAGCATAAACTTTAAGTCTATTTGTCATCTGTTTTTCATGTCCTCCCCACACCCCCTCCCCAGAGAATTGTTGAATTGTATTTCAACCAAACAAGGTTATTTTAATGGGAGTTTTTTTTATTCCAAACTGTTTTTATTTTTTAAAAGTTCCCATAAAAGTTCTAAAACACATTAAGAAGGTATGTTTATAGAGGTATATTGTAGGTGTATTTTCTAGCTGGGAGAAATATTTTCTTTGTAGTGCCAGTGAAATGGGAAATATTGGTATTACTGAACATCTCTTTTTTTCTCGTGTTTAAGTATCTCATTATCAACCCCAGGACTTTCAGTCATTCTGTGGTCTAGATGCGCAAGTGAATGAATTTCCAAGGTCTCAGAAGACATGAGACGTATTATCTCTTGGGACTTGTGATAATATCAATCAGTTGTCTTTTGATATAGGAAAATAAAAGGCAGGCTTTCATAATACTCCTATGAGGGTCAGTTGGCATGTGATTTATGCTATGATCTTGCCATTACACTCACCTCTTCCTTTCAATTGTCAAAGTATTTTAGCCCTGCACCTTTGTATTCGCACAATGTTCATATACAGATGTGCATATATAAATATGCACAACTCCCCCTTATATATTTATAAAAAAATGTATAAGATAGGTACATGGTTAAAATGCTGCCTAGTTATAAGGAAGAGATGAGTCAAATGACGAGATTATACATCTAAATATGGACAGAGGATCAGACAGAAAAGAGTTTGTCTTAACTGGAGGCCTTAAGATGTTTTTGCTGCTGGATATCACCACGTTCCGGGGGTCATGTCACTGAACTAAGCAGCCGTCATGTGCCAAAGTGAATTTTCCAAACTTATAGTAAACAGTTTCTGGCTAACATTTTGTTTTGGGCTTTAAATAAAAACTATGCTGATAGGTTGGTATCTTTTCTTTTTTCCCTTTGAGGGGAAAATATCTGCCTGTAGAAGTGCTATAATCTCTTGTGGCATTCTCTACAAATGTTTTTTAATCTATTTGAGCACGTATTACCGTTTGCCAGTGATTGCAGCTTCAGTCAAAGGTCTGAGTGTTGTCTCTTCACCCTGCGCTCCATGAAGTAATTACCTTCACATTAATACGCGCTTGTAATTTTTCTTTCTATTTTCTTTCTCCAAACATGAAAGCAAACGCTTTGGGGAGGGAAGAAATATTCCTTTGTCAGGAACTCTGGTAATTAACACAAATAAGCAAAGCCAGTCTCTTCTTGTTTGATAATGACAGTTCCACAGGTGGAGTGTTTGCTCCCTTAAATAGGAAAAACTGGAAGGCTCAATATGGGGTTCCGGTGGTGGCAGAGTGATTGCTTTAACTAGTAGATTAGCTGGCTTTTCCTCTGAGTTTAATGCGGACTGCCTACAGAGTGGGGAGGGCTGCACAACTCGCCTCCAGCGGAAACGAGATCAAAAGGGGAGAAAAATACAGCTGGGCAGAGGAAAAAGGAGTAGTTTTGTCTTTGTTGTGCTGGTCAGAAATTACCAGTGAACGGGCGTGTCATGCCCTTCTGCTATTTATCATTTTTTTAGGAATCTAAAGTTTCACGTTGTATTTTGTAACTTCCAGGTGTATATGAGCTGTTCCCCCGCCTCCTGCCCATTTTTTCATGTCATGTTAACAATCTGTGACTTTCTAGCGGGTTATGCGCTGTGTGACTGAAGTGTGTGACTTTCCTCCCAGGTTGTGCTTTTTTGTAAGGCGGAACAAAAAAATGCAGGCTGGTTGACTGTGGCCGGTCCCATTTTACCCTTTACCCTTGTGTGAACGTGAAAAAGCTGCTTCTTGTGAGGATTTGCTGCCAGTTCAACTGATGAATTAAAAAAAAGTATTAATCATATGACTGAAGGGAGGGAAAAATCCAGATGCTTCCTGAACTACCAGTAGCAAATGAACTAACGTGAAGAAGAGGAGAGCTGACCCAGGCTGAATTTTGGAATAGGAGGAGACTTAATGAAGGAGGCCAGACAGTTTCATTAGTATGTTCTAAAAAAAAGCAAAACCCACCACAATCCTATCTCCTGTATTGTTGCATTATTGAATGTCACTCCTGCCCTGAAAGATTTAGAGGGTTTTCTGAAGCTTAGGTGCCATTCTGCAGCAGGATGCCTTGGTTTCGAGCCTGGTCTCCTGTAGGAGCAGGTGGTTTCTCTATGCAGGAGCAAACTTCTGCCTCACTGCTTTCATGAGCACACTTCCAAAGTGCTCAGGAGCTCCTGAAAAACTCTCCTGCAAAGTCAGCTTTGTCTGCATCTCAGCAGGATGTGCTTTGGGACTTTTACACTGCTTTTCTCTTTTGGTCATTATTTTTGCAGTTCTACCATCTGCATATTTTATAACTTTTGTACTAATAAACTCATCTACTTTAACAACTACTAATCTGAGCATTTTGAAATCACTGTGGATATTGCCCATTTGCTCTTGAACGTTTTAGGAATCATAAATGTGACATGATGTAAATCTATAAATGAAATATTACCTCTCGCATAAAATCTGCATAGATGTTTTTTGCCTTGGTTATTTTATAGTCTGCTCTCTGTGGTCATTTTTGTATCATCAATGTCTTTCTCCTTGCCTCTTGAATGTAAAAATTCTACTAATTATTGAACAGTCTCCCTAAGTTAAGATAAATAAGGACTTAATGACTTCTCATATTCAAGACTTCATCCGTCAAATATTTCATACACATATTTTAAGTGCCGTTCATCTAGTTGAAATATCCTGAGAATGTCCATAAATTGATGTTATTTTTCTCTTTCCATCTGTAATCTGGAAACAGAGAAAATGAATTACCCTGTATGTTGTTTTTTCTGTTTCATTTGAGCACTCCAGACAGATATGTTTTTCTCCTCTGATGTATCGGCATGCTTCAGCACTAGAGGCCTCTTTAAGTTGTGATAACCTTAATTTACCTCCGATTGTTATGCTGAGTAAACTCCAAGAAATTTAAAACTTTGGATAAGCACAGATTGCTGCAGGTGTCTAATCTATTTGAGCCTGAGGAAGGTCTCTAGGATTTTTTTCTCAGCCAGAAGTTTCATAAGAGGAATTTTTAGTGTGGGATAATTCATTTTATAAATTAGATCAATTGAAACATTTAGAAACTTTTAGTAGTGCTGAGAGGGGAATAAGAAAAACCAACACAACAAACGACTTCTGCATTCTTTTTTTCTTGTTTTTATCTGCTTTTAAAGTTCTTGGAGGAGGGACAAGATGGCACAGATCACCGAAATACGTGGTGATGTCTAGGACAGAGGCCATGATTCGGTTTCCTATTGTGTCTCAATGATGATTGACAGGCTGAGCACAGCTATGTTTCATCACTATAAATCTGAAACTGCAAATAACTTCAGCTTTGCAGAGACTTTGCTAGGCTTTAGACTTTGAGCTGATAGAATCCTGAGACTGCTACAGTGACTGGACCTATGAGGAACTTGCACCAGTGCAGTTGAGAACAGTGTTTGACTGAATATTTCTTGAAGACAATAACAATGATTTTCTGTTTGTGTTTTCTACAAGTGTCCAGGTCTTTTTCGTATAGTATCCGATTATTAAAAGATTTGCTTTGTGAACATGTCATATGATTATTTGATTATATGATAGCAATGTTTCTGATCAAAGTAAATGGTAGTATCCCTCACAGTGTCTTTTAAATGAGGTCAGGAAAGTCATCTTCAATGTACTAAATATTCTCTGAATTGTTTTGCTTTGATTGGATAGCAAGAAACGAACGGACTGTTAGTTTCTAGGTGAACTTAATGCCTCATATATTACCTGCACATAATGCATTACGTTAATGTAAATACCAACAGACTTGTGGGGCCTTGGACTGTGCTCATTCCAACAGCTGCTGGAATGCACAGGGGATGTTGTGATTGATGTGGTATCCACAGCACTAGCGACTAACCTGCCCAGCCTATTCTGCTGCCATCCTAGGGAATAACTTTGCAGTTAGGACTCGGTAGATGTTGAGGAACATACTTCTCTCCAAACATTTTTCAAACCTGAAACCAGCTTGCCTCCTCAGCACAAAACAGAGGAAAACAGGTAGCTGTAGTAGGCTGGAAACAGCATCCATCTGGGATTACAAAAATAATAAGGTGAAAAGTAAAAGAGCTAGTCAGTAATCCAATCAGGTGTGTAAGGATCATATAATGCTTCAAACCAGAAAAAGAGGAGTTGGCATTTCTGATCATTTTTATTGTAACTTACTAATAGAAGTTCTTATTTTAAATCCTGCTAGTCAGATTATTTTGACAAGCCATTATAACAATATTTTATAATATTCTTAAGATTTGAGACTATTCAATAGAATTGCTATCAAAAATAAAGAGTTAATTAAGATGACTATGGGTCTAGCATAGGGAGACTTGTTGTGGGAAACAATCATCTGTTCAAATTGCTTTTGTGAGGTTTTATAATCTTCACTAACAATAACTAAAACCAGCCTCACCCTCAGTACTTTTTCCATTTTAAGAGTAGAAAAGTCTGTTCTATTACAGAATGTGTGATTTATCTTTTTTTATTAACCCTCCCCGTTTTGCAGACCTGAGATTACATCCAAACTCCTTTGCAAGTATCCAGACAAAAAGGTTTTCCTTCCATCCCTTCCAGCGGGACTTCAGGTAAGAAACGGACTGCACATTCTGCTGGTCCAGCTGGTGAAAGGTTGCAATGTTCACCCGAGCAATTCATTGCGCAGAAATGATGGGTACATAGGCAAGGTCAGCTTCTGCAGAGATTTCATCTAAGCAAATTCAGACTCTTTATGTGCTGTTGTCAAAACAATTTTTGCATTTCTCTTGGGTAGCAGTGTCCTTAATATTAGGGATTTGGTCACCCAGGGTTAGACCTGTTTTTAAATGTTGATACTGAAAATATTCTGCCAGTTAAAAAGGTAAAAAGTAGCTGAGGTCTGTTGGAAAACCTCGCTCTAGTGTGAGCTGAACAAACTTGACGTGTATAGAAGCCCTACCTCATTACTTTCAGGTGCTTTGAAGGGTGCTGTTGCTCACCACGTACTTCATGACCAAAGCTGTGCTCCATGAGTGCACCTAAGCTGCACTGCTGTGTAGGGAAACAGAAGGGCATACTTAAGAGTAGTCTCTGAAATAGGGTGATTTTGTGGTAAAGATAGACATATATTTAACATAGCAATTTTTTAGAAGAATGTTTCTGTCTAAGCTTCTTTAGAATAAGTTTCTTCTAATGCCACTTAAAATGCAAATAAATATACATTGGCATGACTGGAGCTGGACATTTGTAGCTCTCTGCCTTCCTAGAGTGTCAAAGGCATGAGAAGAAAATGTTTGGCTCAGAGGAAGCCCGGACAGGGAAGAAAGGATGCAAACAGACATCAGACTAAGTACAACTTTCTGAAATTAAGTCCCGCAGGTCAAATTAGAAACATATCTGTCAAGGTATTCTTATCACATATAGAACAGCTAATTTAAATACCATTATGAAAAGTTAATTAAGCATAATCTGCGAAAACCTGAAGCATAGAACTAAAGGACTAAAATTAATAGTGCAAGAATGAGATTCATTCAGTTTTAAACTAATGGTTTTTACATGATATCTTCCACTAAACCGTAGACTCATTTGGGGACTGCAGGATAGTAAATTTTTATCAGGATTTAATTTTGTTTAATTTAGAGCAGAGTTCTATAATAACATTTACCATGGAATACTCAAATTAGGTTAATTATGTGTGTCAATTTTTGCTCATAAATCATATTTAAAAATAGACTTGGGACACAAGGTGGGTAATACACTACATTAGTGATAATGTATTTTAGAGTGGAGTTTTTATTTGGATGCAGCAGAAAATGATGGTGCTGTTCATTAAGTATTTGTAGAGACTATAAAGTCATAAATGGGACCAACATAAGATTTGATGAGATGTCCCAGGGTTAAACAGGGCCGGTTCTTCTGAATGACCATGAGTCAAATACAAAATACGGAAATTAACCTATCCCTGGGAAATGACGTGCGGAACATGACCTGACTAGTTTCCTCACAGTGATTGCAAGTCGGTTTTATAGGAAAGAAAACATCAGTTGTTTTGTGTCACCTTTGAAAACCTTTTCCAAGAGCGCGGGCGTTCCACGTAGCGTTCGTCGGCAAGTGGATAACGAAAGGGAAACCTCCTGAGCTGCAGGTGTCTTCTTGTCAACGGGGCTGTCTAACTAGTGGTTCATAGAGCGCCTTTGGAAAATGAATTGATCCACTGAAACACCCGTTTGTTAAAAGATGTTTCTTTTTACTGCTGACACAGAGTGTGTTGTTCTTTCTACGATGAAGGTATGTGCAGACATCATCCTCTTTTTCCAAATGCAGATAACTTTATTTTAAAAATCAGTTCCGTTGCCAAGTGATTGCAGGGTACCTATCTGCCACGATGTTTACGAATCTCAAGAACTTAACAGCTAGAAAATGATTAGTTAAGGGACATCATAAATCTTAACGCAGCCCACACAGTAAGCACATTGGCCTGAATCCAATCCTTGCAGCTGGCCAAAACGCGTTTTTTGCGTGACCCAGAAAAGGAGAATTTAAATGGCTTTACGTTCTGTCGATGTGGAAAAGTCACCAGTTCTCCCTGTAGAGTAGCCATGGGCAGGCTCAAAGCCCCCTAAGTTGCAGCTTGCAGCCTCGAGGGCTACCCTAGAAAATAAGGAATGCTATAATACTCCGGTCAAACAGCAGCTTTCATGAGCCAGATGCTGGGGTTTGGGAGGAGGGCTACTGCAGGACTAAGGGGGCAATGTTTCACCAGAGAATAAGCTCATCATGATAAACAAGTCAGGAAGTTTGATAGAAAGGGGTAATAAAGCCAATTTAATGACCTGTAGTAGGAGGAAGAAATCTGATTTATTTCTCTGATCAAACATAAAGGAATATTTATTTCCTCACAGCACCTTAACTCTGGCCTATACTTATGAAAGCGAGGTGTGGTGTTTGCCAGCATGCTTTCTATTTTGGAGTATAATTTTTCAAATGGTAGCTATTAAAGTAGGTGCTTCTGGGTTGGAGATCCAACAACGCTAGCAAGTACAGCGTAATTTTGTCTGATGTGGTAGCTTCTGAGAAATCTCCGAGGTAAATTCAAATTCTAGTAGAAGTTGCTCAGTGGATCCCCAGAAAGTAGATTTGGTATCTGATTTAGTCATCTATTCATTTATCTGTCTAGTTTATCTAATCAGCTTTATCACCTGAATCTTTTAAAATCTAATTTTACTTAATCCACCTATGTTTTTTCTAACAATCCTAATCCTGTGTTATTTTAGTGGAGAAGCTGGAATCAATAAATGAAAGGGAGGAAAAGGAAAAAAATTGATTTTATTTTTTATTTTATTTTTAATTTCACATTGATTTCCTTTTACTCTTTCGCTTCTACTTTTCTTTCTTCTTAGAGAGTTTTTTGGGTTTTTTTTTTTTTCTTCTGCATAAATCTGGAGTTACTAAATGCTTGTACTTAGTGAGATGATTGCCAACACCCAGCGGAGGCCTGATGTGGCTGTGCTTTGCGGGTAACTCCATTAACTGCCGTGAGATTGCAACACCCGTTTAGGCGTTCTGGTTGTGGACACGCTTTCGGGGGTGACCGGAGAAGGCGGGTTTGCCTGGGACCGGGAGCGTGCGGCATGCATGAACACACGCGCCTGCGCACACAGGCGGGTCAGTGGTTTCGGTGGAGGACACGGGCACGGTACAAGGAAGGGAGAAAAGGCAGGATGCCGCTGTCTTTGCCAAGGACCTGGGTGTCTCCTGGGGGGTGAACCCCTGTGAGTACTGGGACCCCACCGTTTCGCAGCAGCCGTGCTGGGAACTCAAAACGGTGGGTGTACAGGAACGCTGCCTCTCGTTCCCACCACATGGATGGTGCAGGGAGACGGGCTGGCTCCTGGTACGCCGCAACGTGGACTCTTTCGGGCAGTCACGGCGGTCCGAGGTTGAGGAGGGAAGCACCCCTTGCTGATGGAGCCTTTGTACACAGAATCAGGAGTTGCTCCGTATACGGCTGTATTTCAAACCAAACTATTCCCTCCCTGAAGACACTGTCCAGGGCTTTTTCCTTCCATGACTCCCAGGTGGTACATCTCTGCATCACGCAAATGGGTGCGGGTCATGCTGTAACGCAAATGTGGCTACTGTTGATTGATTACAAACAGGGTGATGGGCTGTGTTTCTTCGGTTCTCAAATAACCCAAAAGCTGGTGAAATGTGGGTGGCTAGCTCTCTTGGGATAAGACTGCACGGAAGTTTGGAGATGTGATTGTGTCATTAGGGACAGTGCCCACATACACTTCATCTGGCTGAGAGGAAGAGCGAAAGCGTTCAGTGTGGCGGCCGGCGCGTGCCGGCGCCCTCAGCTCCTGGAGAGCTTGCCCAGCTCCTGCCCAGCCCCTTGTCACGCTTGCTGTCGTTTCCCGAGCTGGTTCGTTCAAGCCTGTGCGGATGTGCCTACGCATACGGCGCTGACGGCCGCACACGTACCCCCGGGCTCCTAGGAAAAGCTGGTTAATGATGTTTATTCCGCTCAAAGACTCTTTTAATTTAGCCAGTGACGGGATGACATGATCCAGTGTCTGAAAATGAGAGTTAAAAGCATTCATGTTGGAAATAAAAGACCAGCTTTTTAACAGTGAGGGTAATTAATCATTGACATAGTTAATCCAAATAGTATTTTCTTTTTTCATGCAGCTATTTAAGAAGGGTGTGTAATTCTTACTTAAAATATAGGAATGCCTCATTGGTAAAACTCCTCCGTAGCAAAGGAGCTATTACAATTACATAAGGGATGTCAGGCTCCTATTCCACTTCAACAGCTTTAGAGCGTTGTGCAGGGGTGCACACATAGCTGTAAGTGGTTTGCGTCAGGCCAGAAGATGGGCCAGATTCTGCTCTTAGGTCCTTTTGGTCTTTGACAAACAAGGTCTTTGCAGGTGCAGTTTAATTTTCATCCTTCAAAACCTCAGTCTCAAGACTTTTGTGCAGAATCCCTACAGCACTGTTATTTGTTAAAATTTTTATTGTGGGAGACAGGGAGGTGTGTGCTCCTCTCGGCTTCTGCCATCAGAGATTTATGCTTGTGTTTATTTAAAAACTCTTCACTAATATAAAGTGAAAGAAATAGTATAAAAAAAAAAAAAATCTAGTCCCAAAAGTTTTCTACCTTCCTAATGCTACTTTAGAACTAATATATTAATGTATTCACTTAAGAAACAAGTCACTATTTATATTGTTTCTCACCTTTTCTTACCCAACCCTTTCTATTTTCCATTTATTACCTCTCCTTGTAGCACAATGCTAGCTGTTTGTCAGATACAAGGCTTCACTGCTGAAATAATATGCTATTCATTACTAGAAGCCTGATAATGGGTAAAAGATCAGCCTATTGAAAGTGGCTTCGGCCTTGAAGAGTTGTGATCTTCTGTAATGAATGCTTTTTATGTTACATAATGTGACTTGTCATATTTGAGAAAGGGAAAAAAATTAATTTGAAGAAAAATATTCCTTGGATACTGCATTTGTGTTTTCTTGAGGACACAAAGCTTTGGAACAATACTGACATCCAAAGCAGACTTTCTAAAGGTTATATGCAGCTGCCGTTCCCTTCCAGCCCACCGCCCTTTCTTGTCCTTCACATTGAAACTCCTTATTTAGACCTCTGGCCTCTGCTCATGTTTTACACGTCCTTTTTGCTCTTACCTTTCCAGTGACGTACTTGCCATTCTCTTCTTTTTGATTTTTGAGCTGGTTTCCAAATTATTCCTTACTTTTGGAGAGTACACATAATCACACTTAAGTTTGGTTGCTTTTTCCCCTCACTGTACTTGCTCAACACATTTGTGTTTCATACCTACTAAGCTAAATTAGATTTTATCTTCTTATGATCAGGTTTTGTTCTGGTTCATATGTGTTTGCTGCATGCAAAATTCTGCTGTTAGGTAGAAAGTTGTGAATAATATTAATTGGCTTACTCTTTTTTGCATGTAATGCGTCTCATTTCACTACCAAATGTCAGAAGACCTAGCTCCACTGAAGCCAAAATCCTGCTGGCCTCAGGAGAGAGAGAATTAAATACCAGTGTATCTTAATAAGTCTTGAATAAGAGGTAAGATCCAGGCTGGCACTCTGCACAGGCATGTCATCAGCCTCCTATATTTTTGACTCATGTTGAAATGTTCTTTTTGAACACAGCTACATGTGTGCACAAGTGTCAGTCCAGTAGACTCAGGAAAGAGTTTCCATTTAGAAGTAGATCCAAGTAATGCAAGAGTAATGAGATCAGTTTGTTCTGGTCTTTCACTGACTTTCTGATTACTTTTAGCTCTGGCTAGAATCCAGCATGGATAATTACATTCTTCCTACCTAATTCCCCCTGTAGTTTCAGTTGCATATGGCATTCTTTGGCTCCTGTTGTTTTTTTGTTTGCTGGGAACTATTAAACTGTTCTACATTTCACCCTAGAATTGGCTGCATTTCAATAGCTCATGAAGTGTTTCGTATTTTCTGTTGTTTATAAAGCACCTTGGTACTAATTTGGATTAAGGGTCCCATCTGAACTGAAGACTCTATTTCCATCCCTGCTATCCTTCCTAACTCGGATTCTAGAATTTTACTAAATATTTCTCCATAGAATTGCTGGAGTTGGAAGGGAGCTCTGGAGATCGAATAGTCCAACCCGTTGCTTGGAGCAGGGTCAGCTACAGCAAGTTACTTAGGACCATGTCCAGTTGGGTTTTGCGTATTTCCAAGAATGGAGACGCCCTCCCTTGACATCCTGTTGCAGCGCTTGACCACTCTTACTGTACAAAAGTTATTTGTTATGTGTAAACAGAGTTTCCTGTATAATGATTTGTGCCCTTTGTCTCCTATTCGTTGATGGGCTATCACTGTGAAGAGTCTGGGTCCATCTTGTTTACTGTCTCCCCTCAGGTGTTTATACACATTCATAAGATCCCACCGAGCCTCCTTTCTTCCAGGTTAAACTTCTCTCAGCCTCTCCTTGCACATCGAACACTTCATGCCCTTCAAAGCCCTGCGTGGGTTTTTGCTGGACTCACGCTAGTCTGTCCATGTCTGTCGTGTCCTGGGGAGTCCAGCTCTGGGCACAGCACTCCAAACGTGCTCTCCCCAGTGCGGAGTAGAGGGGAATAATCGGCTCCCTCGACCTGCTGGTGATGCTATTCCTTATTCAGTTGAGGATGCTGTTGGTCATCTTTGCCACAAGGGCACATTGCTGGCTTGTATTCTCAGTCTGTGTTTTCAGAATTTTTAAAAGGATCCTCCTCCTTTTACTCCATCTTCACTTTCCTTTTGCCCTTTGAACTGTCACAAAAATGCAAGCTTTACTTTACAGCATCTTCATTTTTAAATCTACGTGCTATAATCTCTGTAATAAAGTAGATTATATTGTAGCTGATAAAGTAGGTCCCAAACCAGAAGTTTCAAGAAAGCATGTGAGCCTGAAAAACTTTATTTCTCCCAATACTTCTCATAATATTTGATAGTTTGCATAAAATTGTGAATTAATGAAGTAAGGTTGCAACTGGAAAAATTAAGGTATTGCAAGCACAGAGAATCAAGCTTTCTGATGACTGAGGTTGTCCTCTTCTGTAGTTTTAAGCCTCAAAAGACAGGGTTTCAATGGTGCAACTGATTAAAAAATAGTAGCATACCCTATAACACAGACAAAAAGGATAACCTAATTAGAGCCGTGTAAAGGCGTACGGCAATCTGGCATTCATTTCTAGCTCAGCTGCAGACTTTCTGAATAACTTGCAGACGTTCTTTATCTTTTCGTGTCTTTATATTTTTATCAGTAAAATAAGGAGGAAACACAATCCTGGATGCTCATTGTCACCCTAAAACAGGGGAGGAGGGGTCATCTTTATTTTGCAGAGGTGATCCAGAGGGAAAAAAATCTGCTATATTATCACACCTTCAAATGTTACCATTATAAAAGCAGTAGGGGGGGTGTGTGTATATATATATTTTTTTTTTTTAATCTAGATCCACAGTTAAAATTTGCTCAATGTGTGCTTTTAATTTTGTTTCTTTTTCTGGTGAAGCTACAGTTGTCCTTCATTTTAAATAGCCTATGTCCAGTTCCATCATACTGTATTACCTACTTGTAATGAGAGCTTAATTTGCAGCTCAAATTCAGGGAATAATTGGGGAATCATATCTGAATTTTAAAAAATGAGGGAGTAAAGGTTTTCTTGGAATCCTTGTAAAGACCATTAAATGGCAGTTCTAAAACCAGCATAATAAAATGAAATTGTGGTACATTTCTCATTGACATGCATGACAATTTCTGCAGTTATGTTGAAGTTGAAAATTCACTTCTAAGGTGCATTAATCTCTAATTCACCTTATGGACTCTTGCTCCTGCATTTTGAATTGTCAAAAATGTAAAAATACCTGTTTGTGGCTTTGTCTCTTTTAATATACTCTTCTTTATAAGTAGCTGTAGAAAGTAAGTGTCTTTATCTGTTGTTGGGTTGGGGTTTTTGTTTGTATTTTATCAACATAGAGTTTATAATTAGTCTGGAAAACAAACATGTCCACAAGTGTTTTTAATGCTTACCTGTCAGGATTCCTTGTTGGTATTAAGCTTATAGGCAGCCATGCAAGGATATTCATCCTTTGTTTCCAGTTAAACTCATGGGAAACTTTAGACATGATATCCTGCAGAGCTAATTCCCCATCCAGATCTGATCATTGATTTTTCTTCTTTTTTTTTGGCTACATTCAGTATGGCTGAATGTTGCTGACATAGCACCTGCTCCCTACTTTGGAGATCTTGGTGAGCGTTCTGATTCTAAAGTGTTAACGTCCTATCTTTTCGAAAATGTAGGACTTGATTAATTTTAATGGCATTAAAATAATTTTACAAATGTGGAAGTCCACTCAGGACTCCCAGGCTGCAAAGCTGTAGATAAGGTCTCAAAGTAGAGAACTGAATCTGAATCCTCTTGAGAAGTGAGATCAATTTTTAATTCTAGCTACCCAACAAAGGTCTCTTTCTATTAGCTTGTCTTGATCTGAAGGGTAGTGCTATGATTCTTGCAATGAGTCTACAGTTATTTGAAAGATGAATTAGTTTTCTTCCCTTCCAAAACAGAAAAAAGTGACTATGAAGATATGAAAACTCTAAATTTGATCTTAAAGTAACTTTAAAAGCTGATTGTTCTACTTTGTAATTTTAGATTGTCAAAATAAAATCTGTCCATAGCAAGTTAACCTAATCCTTTATAATAAGTCATGTAGTGTTTGTGCTACTGCTTTTTATAAGATCCATTTCATTTCCCTGAGACGGGAACGTTACGGTCTTTAAAGCTGACGTTCCCAAAGTATCTTGCTATAGGTTTTGTCACAGATGGTGACAGGAATGGTATTACATCTGGGAGTACCGGAAGGGTTGTTAGTACACAGACAGTTAACGTTTTGAATGCTGCCTTCTACATGCAACATTCATTTTGCGTCTTACCATATCCTCTGTTGGAGCTGCAGCAGTTACTGTTGACGTCATTCCCAGGTTCTGTTATTCACAGTATTCCCTTCTCCAGAAGAGTTGTTTTTGTACTCCAGTGGTGATCGTTAAAACAGTGGTATAATTTTTGTCTTGATGGTGATAATCTTAGTAATTTAGTTTGGTTCACAAGGGCATTGCCTCTAGAGGAATTTCCAATGGGCTCAAAAGGCAGGTCTTGTGCTCATATCCTGTAATTTCTTGGGAAAGACCCAATCAGCAGAACCTGTCTGATCTAGACTTGGAAACTTCACCTGATATCACTTCATTAAATGAATCAAGTGTGTGTGACTCGGAACCATATGTATGTTTGTTTTAAGACTCAGCTAAGACCGTAACCCCACTTTGGCCCATTACGAAGGTGCAGCAGGGGTCTATGTGGCGAATAGTGGATGATGCATGTTCTCCAAAAGTACACAATGGAAAGTGAATTGTGAACCTCTTTCAGACATTACACAGAACTGCAAGATTAATCACCATTTAACTGAATTCACAAACTATGAAACTCAAGAATTTTTTGAATTTTTAGCCCGATACCATGTGTTTGATAATTTATTGAAAGAGTTGAGAAGCTTGTTAATATTCCACAACAGAAGAAAGCCAAAATCTAGCACTGAAGTTAAATACTTCAATACTGGGTACTTTGACTCTTCTAGAGGCTTACAGACATTATATCCATATAAAAGTTGTGAGACCTTATAAGAAGTAAATTCTTTCTGTCTTTTTAAAATGTCAGATATTCTCAGAATTGGGGGAAAAAAACTCTTTTAATTTAGCGGTGTTTTGAGTGGTGAGTTTAAACTGTTTCCTGAATGAGATCTCAGTGTGATATGTGAATTTTCTCCTTCCTGTTTAGTGTCCTTCAAAGCCCAGGGTGTGCTACACTGTTTGCTCTCCAGAAGAAAGTTCCTTGCTGTTTGGCTAAGGCATGTGCTAACTAAACCACTTCACCTTCCTTGCCAAGTTAATTGCACCTTGTGTCTGGTGACCTCGTCCTTTTGAGTCGTGAGCGGTAATGGCTAGAGAAAGTAGTTACTGCCTTATGAGAGAAGCCATTTAATAGGGAATATCACCCATTGTGACCCTGCTCTTTATCTTCTGACTGAAGCTCGGAGATTTAGGCTTGTTTCTTAATAGCTTTGCTGTAATCCACACTTGTCATTGTGATGTGTATCTAGAAGGCAGGTATTAAGTATTAATAAACCTGCTATTTAGCTTGGTTTTGCAAGGTAGAGAAAATTGAGATCCTTATTTGTCAAGGCATTTAAAAGCATGTTAAAAGTCCCATTAAAATCAGTGCAACTACTCACATGCTTAAAGATAAGGCTTTATCAAGATTGACAGGACTGCTCAGTACTTGACAGAATATAGCCCTAAATATATTGTCTCTGTATTTCCAGACACTCTAGATTTGCACATTAAATAAATCTCACAAGATTACAGATCATAATAAAGCATTTAGTATCTAAAAGTCTTCACTTTTTCATCTTACACAAGCATCATGAAATCTTAATGTTATTAGAGGTTAAATAATTTATGTTGCTTGCATAAGAGAAAATGGCATAGATTGCCCAGGGTCTGTGGGCTTGAATTTCTAGATGTCTCTTACTGACAAAATACAACGTGTATTTGGATCAGGAAAATGTTTTTTCACCTCCAAAAGAAAAACAGACCAGAAGAAAATAACAAAATAAATCAAGACGACAATTCAAAGAACAAATAGATATCGCTGCAGAAGTGCTCAGTTATTTTCTAAAGTGACATTGTTTTTTCCATGCAATAGTAGATTCATCAGTCATTAAGAATTACACAAGTACCTGTTCGTTCTTTCCTTTAAAAAAAAGTATTGCATGCCAACGGAAATATATGTGAACCAAGATTTAATGGTACTCTCTACCATCAGCTTGTTTGAAAGATTTACAAGAGAAGTTCTCTCGCTTATTCAGGTAGAGATCTTACTGATTCTGTTTCAAGGTTGCAGTCATTACCAAGGCAGGCATTTAGACACAAGGCAAATGTAGCTTATAGATCTGCAGTTGGACTGCGAAATTCAGAAAGTCAAATGTCTAAGAATAGCTGTCTAAGCAGATAGCTTAAATCCCATAAATTGTGCAGCAGAGAAAAGAAGAAAGGAGATAAGCCATTGCTGATGAGTTTATAACTTGCTGATTCACTTTCTTACTGGTTTGGTTTTGGGTCTCGTCTTCTATTTATTTTATTTACTTACTTATTTTGAATGCAACCCTCCAGAAAATTATATTATGAAGTAGTAATGCAAGGATTCAAGTTAAATTCCAAACAGGCCTATGATTTGGGTTTGGAACAAAATCTTCTCAAGATCATGAACTTAGGGTTCCAGGTCAGGGAGATCAATAATTTAAGCATCAGGTTTGTCTCTGAACACTGAAGTTGAAATTAATATTTTCTGCAAAGTACCACAAAAAGTCTTAAGCCCACAAAATAAGGTAAATTAAGAGAAGATAAAACTGCAAAAAAGAAAACTTTCCTCTTAAAGCAGAAAAACCTCTTTGCTTTATTCAGGGCTGGTGTTTGTAATTTCATTTTCTCAGCTTCCAAACAAACTGTATTATCTGAGTTTTGAGTCTAATACGCTTGGTTGTTTCTGATAAAGATAACACTTCCTGACTGTACAATTGACTGCTACCAAATAGCTCAAGCTAAGAAATTTGAGTAAGGAGAAAATTAATGATGTTATTTACTACTTCTCATTAAGGGTATTAAAACAGATGTGCATCAAGGACAAAAAAGATTAATTAATAGAGGCCAATAAGTACAACGTTTAAAATTAAAGCAATTTTAAAATATTTACTTGTGAATAGCTTATAATTGAATACTTGATTTTAAAAAAGTATCCAATTAAATATTCATGGCAAAAAATGAAATTAAATTACAATAAACCTGCTGACTTCCAGCAATTAAAAGTCTCAACTGTAGGTCCCATCTGCTTAATAAATATTCCATCAGAACGGTGTGGTGCAAGAATTTGAATGACATGATTTTAAGAATTTAGCCATCAGCTTCCCCACCTCTTCTTCACTGCTGTTTGAATAGAAGGTATGATCCAGGAGCAAAGTAACATGCAGAGAGTTGGTGAGAACTGCACATTTAGAGGCCTGAAAATTCATGAGAAATTACTTGATTGTGGTGACAGCCAATAGGTGCTGGAAAATTGGCCTGCTGTGCTGGACAACGATTGAGTTAAGTAAAAGTGCTGCAAGACAATGCAGCAGGATACAGCCTTTCCCTGAGGTTGTAGCACAGTGTTTGGAATGTGTGTTGTCTGAGGGTGTTGCATTTTGAGGTATGTACCAAGAGGTTTTTGCTAATCACACCTCTTGGATACAAACACATTCCACAGATGAAGGCACCAAACTTAAATGGTTTGTTCAAAGCTGTAAGGGTGGTCTTCAGCAGCAGAGCTGGGGAAAAAGTAAGTTCTATTGGCTCCTGATGGTTCTTTCAGCTTCAAATCAGCTTTCCTTTTCTTTTTTTGTCCACACCCTGTTTTTAAAAAAATAATAAAATAAACCAACATACTATATATTTATTCCAGTTGAATGGCTTTGTATTAAACAAGAAGGGTTTCAGCTCTACTGTATATGCTGTCATGGTCTTAGAAAGATATTAACCCACATCTTTTTATTATTAAGAACAACTTCCGGGAGGGAAGTAGAAGGAAGTTATATCGTGGAATAGGTGAGTCTTCAGTGACCTTTTGGTAGGTTGCAGCTAATGATAACATTGGATGAACAAGTGGCTTTTTGATAGTTTGCCGGCAGTTGATGGAATAGACTTGGGCTGTGGGGGTTGTAGCCTATACTCTTCTAGTAAAAGGACTAACAGCTCTTCTACAAGGCCTGCATTAGTTGTAGAAGTCCATTTCCTCCTGAGGGTAAGTCTGTGATGTAAGCAGAAAGTTTCAGGCTATTACACACAAAGTTTTCCATTTATGTTTTTTCCTTCCTCTCTGACAGGAGGTTGGAGCCAATAAGGTCCATTTCTCCTTGCTGCTGCAAATACATCAGTGTTGAGGAAATTCCCTTGGAGTTTTTTAAACTTTTTGGTTGCATTTTTAAATTTTTCATTCTGTGCACGTTTTCCAGTTTGATGTCTCAGAATTACAGTATTAACATTTCCCTAATGAAGCATTTGTTGATGTAGCAGTTGTAAGAACTTCATTACTGCAGGATTACACTTTAGTGACTAGCACTGGAAAATACACTCTTCTCCAGGTAAAGTGTGTCCCTACTTTTCTGTATTTTTCTCTGTCTCTAACAATTAAATGTTATCTAACTCTGCTTTAACAGAAGGATTCCTGTCATGTTGCACCTGCTGCTTGTGAGCCCCATCAATGTCAATGAAAAGCTTATCACTGCAGTGAGTTTAAACAAAGCCCAGGCTCTTGAAAGCATCCCTGTCCCATACAGGCAGTAAGAATGGGCTTGAATTTAAGCACAGGAAAATAATTTCATTTGAAGTTAGGGGAAGTTTAGATTGGGTATGAGGAAAGATTTCTTCACAGAAAGGGTCATCAAGCATTGGAACAGGCTGCCCAGGGAACTGGTTGAGTTAACCATCCCTGGAGGTACGTAAAAGATGCGTAGATGTGGTGTTTAGGGACACGGTTTAGTGGTGGGCCTGGCAGTGTTAGGTTAACAGTTGGACTCCATGATCTTAAAGGTCTTTTCCAACCTTCTATGATTCTATGAAATGTCTGAGACTCACAAATGATTAGGTATTTGACTGAATGTATTTCTAGCAAACGAGAGTGCTACCAAAGGTTTCAGTGGCACACAGCTAGGTACAACCTGATTGAGATGGCAGGCAGAAGGGTAACATGCTGGTTGAGACTGTAAGATCACCTCGCTGCCTCCGAATTCCCACTGGCATCAAAAGCACCACGTCTTTCCATTGTGTTGATGCAGTTTCAGCTGGAATGAAACAAGTCTCCAAGGCTTTGGCTATATATGCATCATTTCTTCTTGTTGGAGTGGGAATAAACCCTTTGAGTAGTTTGACAGGTAAGGTAACACCACTGAATGATAGTATAAGGGGGAGGATGGCTGGAGTTTCTTTTCATTTTCTTCCTTGAAAAGAATGGGGATGGAGGTTACATCTAATATGTGATTCAGTAGACAGCTGCAAATACTTACAAAACATATATATAATTCAAAGTAAACAAATCCAACATGACTCGCGGTGTTCAGTAACTGTGGTGCAAGGTCAATTAGCCGCAGTACAAACTGCAAATACTTTCAGACATGTAGCAGAACCCCTAAAAATCCAGCTCATGAGCAAATCAAGCAATGTAACTCACATGTACGTGCTAACCAGCACAATTTCTGACTTGATTCCAAAACTTCCTGAAAAGTTTTGCACCTGGAAGCAGCAATGGCAGAAAAATAAGTCAATTATTTTGAGAGAGCAGTACCTTCCATTGCTTTTCACCCTCCAGTGCCTTGCTACTGTTTAAACCAATGGAGATGCGACAAACTGTGTTTCAGCTTTTGTCAAACCTTGGGAGCAAGCTAACGGGTGACTTTTTCACCCTCTCTTCATGCATTTTCTTCACTTGCACTCCAATTCCCAAATGTGGTTTTACCATTTCCGTTCTGATGAAACGAAGCCATAGTTTGCTATGTGGGATACAATGGCAATTACAGTAATTATTACGGTTCTGTTCCTGTGCTGAAATCTTGGGAATCTGAGAGCAAGGGCAGAAAACGTATGCCTTTTGATGGTTTTTTGGCTTATTGTCTGTGACTAGCCAACACTGCTTGAAAGAATGGGAGATTACTCTTTCAGTCTTAATTTTGGTCAGAAACCAATCATCGCCGAGAAGCTTTTATGAATGGATGAGCAGTATCACGCATCAATCTTTGTTAACACTTTATCAGTGGTAAAACGAAACCCCTACTCATAGATTTTAGCTGAAATAATATTAAGATGGAAGCCTGCCACAGTGTAAAAAGAAATTACTATTAACATTTAGAGGGAATGAAGAACATGCACGTAGGCAAGGCATAGATCTGTCAAACATTGCAGTAAGCCTTAATTTAGCTTTCTGCAACACTCGGATAACTCAGATACAAGCCAGTGTGGAAAATAACATGCACATTGCTTTAACCCTGCCTGCTAAAATGTAATAGCAATTCTTTCCACTAACTTAATCAACTGGTATCAGGTTATTAATTGCAGACTGCCAGGATGGTGCAACTAGCAGGTCTGTTGCACAAACTGTTCAGTTTAAAAAATAAACACATTTCATGTCAACATCTCATTGGAAATATCTACAATGTTTTTTGAGCTATCGTTTTTCTGTATGTTTATGAATAAGTTTGTGGTTTCTTGTTCTGTTTCAGGCAGGAGGGGCTGGACTTTCGAATATCCATATTTCCGTGAAAACAGTATTTCAGTCCTTATCTAGGGAACAGAACGAATCTGCTATTTTATCCAGTAAGAGCAAAGCTAGAGGGTTTGCTTATAGCATAGAGGAAATGAGAATGTGTGCAGTGCTTTGATTTAGCATGAGAGGAGGGGCTGGGGGTCTGAGGGCATATATTTATTTTGCAGAATTATTTCAGGGTACAGAGGAGAGAAGCTCTTCCAAACTGTGAATCTAATTCTGTAGCACTAACTTCTACTCCAAATTTACTGCACAGTTTAACTGAATGTTTCACTGTGAAGATACCAATGTGCTGGATCTTCATCTTCTTGAAGGCAGCAGAAGCACATGTCCACAAAGGCCAATGCCCAAGGGAGATGATTTATTTGGTGAGAGAAGGAGGGGAGCAGGTGGAAGAGAGAGGAAAAGGAAAGCATGAATAATGTTGCCAGATTCTGCCCTCTAGGTCAAGTAATTACATGAAAGCCTTGACTTTCTATTTTTCTAGCTCTATCTCTAATTATTTTTCTTCCGTTTAAGTATGTTTGTGTCCATAACCATAAAAGCCGTAATCTAGACTATAAGATCATAAATTCATGGTACTGCTCAGAAATTAAAATACTGCATTTCAGTGTTACAAAAATATTTTAGATAGTAACCTGAATGACAACATTTTGAATAATCACTTTGGCAACAGCTTACTAAGATTAGGATGACACCCTTTGGGGAGGTTGAATCTAGAGCTGTGCCCCAGTTAACCCATGAGTGTTCCCATTTCACCAGTGCCTGGTGAAATCGCGTCTGCAGACTTACTTGTGAGAGATGTCCAGAATCTTTTGCTAGTTCAGTATCAAAAGAAGGTATGCAAAGAAATGCGAAGCACCTCCCCAAATCAGTCTTTGAGACTGACTTCAAAAGACATCACTTAAGGGTCCCTCTGAAAAGCACTCAAGATTCAAAGGGTCAGGACTAAGGGGAGGGAGTAAGGCAGAGCAGAAGGAGTGTGTGCAGTGCAAACAGAAACAGGAGCAGAAATACAGCTATGAGGAGAAATTTTCAAAGTGAGAAGAAATAAAAGCTTTATCTTGCTATGTCAAAGAAAAGAGGAGTCAATGAGGAGATCTGAGTGTTTTTATACACTTTCTAATCTTCAAAGACTTAAAAAAATATTAAGGTTTTTTTTTTACTCATTTATAACAGTATATGGGACACAGCAGATGTAAAAAGCATTTAGGCATGTATAAAACAAAAACATTAAAAAAAAAATCAAAACAGCACCCAAGGCCCTTCTGAAAAGCAGCCCACCTCCCTCAGATAAGAAGACAGGCTGTTTTATCATCTTACAAGATGAATAAAATTTCAAAATTCAAGCCCAGCTCAGTGGCAATTTAGAGCAGAAGGGCAGTTGTTTCCAGTGTAAATTATGAGATTGGTAACTATCAAGTGATGCTGATGAGCACAGCCCCTTGGAGAAAGGTTGAACATAGAACCGGAATACAACAGAATATCCCCTTGGCACACTAAACAAAGCTGAAACTCTCATTAGCATGCCTATGCTTCCCTTTTGCCATTGATATTTCTGATCCCAAGGGAGTTATAATGAAACAATACACTGCAAACTGCCCCAATTTTGTTACTGTTTTTATTGCTAATGCTATTTGGAAGGAAATTGTGTTTGACCTTTAACTGGGTAAGTTTACAGTCAGGTCTCAAGGAGCTGACAATTAGCAACTAATCAATAAAGAGTATCATTGGCTCAGTAGTTCCTTTCCCTGCTAGGGTTAGACTTTTGCTGATCTATAAGTGTCTGTAGTTTGTTGCATCAAGGCCTTGGAGGTGGACATCAGTGTAGAGGCAGAAAGCAATGTTGATACTGCTCAGCTGCCCAGCTTGACCATTCAGATGCAGGTGATAAATGTTACTTTCAGTTCTCTTGACTTATTTTCAGATGCCTTAGAGGAAAACAGGGTTTCCAGATGGTATTGATACACTTGTCTTCTGAAATCCAGGCTTGTGTTAGGGAGACTGAATGTGAACACTGAACCCGTATTACATCTCAGATTTTAATTTTTAAATCTTACTGTGGTAAATTATAAAAACTACGTCTGCACCATGCAAGCTGTTATCACAATGTCATTGTGTTCAAATAAAAGCGTAATGAACAGCACTGTGGAAATGTGAATAAAAATCTAGAGCCTTAGCTCTTGTGAACTTAATGAAAGTCTAGGGTATTTGGTGTTTTGCAGGCCCAAAATTCTCAATGGCTATGGTCTGGATTTCTCTAGGTTGATATTTTGATGGTAATCATACCTGGAAAAAACCTTCTACCTCAGAAGGTTTCTCTAACGAGTGTAGAGCTTGCAAAAGGGACCCTACACTGTTCTTTCCCAACTGTGTTATTAAGTAACGCGCTAGAAGCACATCGGTGTAAGGAAGAGTTAGAAAAGTCTGTGGCAGACTCCCAGAAAGCTTAAACTGAAGATGTAAAGATGCCGTGACATCTTTACCCATCAGCTGTTCTTACGCTAGTCTGTCACTGACATTCAGAATTCTAGCGTCGAGAGTTCAGTTTATTTGGTGGCAATGAGCTTGCCCAGCTTCGGGGTGACAGTGCGCATCAAAGGAGGGTGCTACCGAAGGAACAATCAAGATGTATTCAGCAAGCTAAGAGTGCTACGTGTGGGCTTGTGAGAATAAGTAGCATTGTTTTTAAATGACTTGGTTTGTGCCACTACCAAAAACCTTTCTGTGCTATGAAAATGTCCTTTCTCTCCCTTGAGGTCTCATATGTGAAGTACAGGTTCGACAGACTGTTGTTTACTAGTTTTAATCTAAACCGTTAAACATGGTGTATTGAAGTTTTAGATGAGAGGTCAATCTAATTGTCAAGTAATTGTCTGAAAATTACATGAACGATAAAACATAAAGTTGTACACTTTGTAACATACAGTGTCAGCCTGGTTTAAAATGTTTTTGCATTTAATTGATATTTAACAAAATAATTACAAGTCCTTCAAGATAATTAGAATACAAACTGTATTTGCAAAGTGCTTATAAATACTAGTTGACCTTTAGTAAGTGTGTTAATCAATAACAAACACATAACTTGCTATTATGCCAATTAAATGCCTATGTATTTCATTCAGATATTTAAAGGTGAAGGTTAAATCATGTTAAATCATTACCCTGTCAGGATGGGCATTTTGCCCTGATGTGTTGCTTCCAGAGAAAGCATGCAAAATATCTTGTGAAAAGCCCTGGGGATCTTGCTGATCCATTTTAAAATTTACAGCAGGGATTTTAAAATCCTGTACTCCTCTGAGTTGCACTCAGTAGGACTCATTCCCAAGATGCATAGTTCTGAAGAGATGATCCCTCTTGCCCCCTCTCTTTTGTCTTCCTAAAAAAATTTAATTAATTTATGCTGAAGTGTGTGTGTCTATGCTGAATGATGATTCTCCAGCACTGTCTCCCCTAATCTTCCAACATCCAGAGAAATATAATGAGGTGACTGCAAAATTACCTTGGATATAAGGCCTCTTTTACCAAACAGATTAGTATCTTCTCCTGAGATAGGAATGTCGTGACGTTTTATATGTACTGACAAGTTAATACAATAATGGCTAGCGTGGAATTAAAAAATATTTGTGTTGCATTATGCTTTTCTATAACACTTTTAAAGGTAAGAAGTGAAAATGGTTGGCATGTGCAAACAAAAGTGGTAGGTTCTCTGCCAAATTCAGTGAAGTGGCTAAAAGCAAGAAAAGGAGAGGAAGCATTCTTTTTCTTTCTGTTTTTCTAGGAATTTTTCCAAGATGTTATCTTTGCGGGGAAAAAAACCAACCCAAATCTATTTGCAACACAAGTGCTATAAGAACAGAACTTTTACTCATGTGTTGTAAATCAGCATTACTCCAGTAAGCTGTTCTAATACGTTGAAGATCTGATCAAATGTATTTTAGAGAAAGGTGCAGTAAAGCAGTATGGCCATTCTCTCTCCTTTTCAAGAGTAATATGTTTCTGGCTTTGCATAAAAGTCAGTGAAGAGTTAAATTGAGGGTGCTTAAATACAGAGTGTGAAGGAAATTTTTTCAAGAGCAAGAATCAGTGAGAATCACACAGATATTGAGTGAGGATGCAATAAAAATAAGGTAATCATTGAATGAGAAGAACACCTTCTGATATGCAGAGTCCAAAGCTGTAAGCATTTGAAGAAGTAGTGACACAGGTACTGGGGAAAAAAATCAAACAAAACTCTCTCCTTGCCATGTAATTGAGGCTTCTATCTAATCGTATGAAATGTATTTTGTAATTTTCAGTATTGGCACTGTACCTGGAACTGATACACTTAGAACAGAAACTTAAAAATAAAGGCATCGAGTAAAGTAATTCAGAACTACCTTTTTAGTCATATAATCCCCCGGCCCAGTGCTTCCAGGAAAATCATTTTTCATAAAAATATGTTTAGATAAAGGCTTCTATTCCTGGTCCTGCCTTTACATTGCTATCACAATGCAACTAGGCAGGATGCTGATCTTGAATTTGCGAAGGACGTGCTAATCAGGGTATTTTTCAAGTAGTATGTAAACTGTAAGCATTATAAAGCAATTTTTAGTCAATCTTTGTTTGGACTAAATTTACTAAGTAAATAAGGAGGTCCATGATGTCTTAAGATTCCATGGAATTCTCAGTTAACACTGAAGCCATTCTGGTCTGAAGGTTCCCATGTTGCTCCACTGTGAGGTTAGAACTCAATACAGTTACTCATGTTCACTTGTAATATCTGTCCATTGCATTTTAAAGCACGACACAAAAAAGAAAGCAAACCACCTATGTCTACATTACCCATGTGAAATAAAGTCTTATTTTGCAGATATTGTCTTCTGAATAAAACATTGCTCCCAAGTTGTAATCTAATTCTTGAAGAGGTAAACAGGGATTTCTGCAATGAAGTTGATGAAACTGAAGTCAGACTCACATCAATAAAAACTGTCCCTAAATATTCCCTAACACATTCTTAAACTTGAGTAGTATACCTTGGGTTTAGTATACAGAGAAATTGAGACTTATAGTCAGTGAGAAGTTAATGATGAAAAAGTTGAGAGGTTTTACAAGTCCTGAGGCAGCAAAACACCAAGGTATCAGTCAGGCCATCTGAAATAAAAGCCCAGAAATCACTCTCAAAGAGGATTGTTGATTTTCCGTGTTAATAATTGATAAAATAATGTACGGACAGCTGTAGATGTAACTGCCAAAAGCTGTGAAGCTACGTTAAAATATACTGCGTTGCTTTCCTTTAGAAGTTCAGTTTTCAGAATGCTGATTCCAGCATTGCTGATTTCCATCACATAGGTTTGGGGAATTTTTCTCACAAATTGAATTCCTTCAGGTTGATGTGAAGTTTTCAAGTGTGAGCCCTCCTTAAATTTTTTATGCAGAAATAAGCTATTAATGATCCATTCATGAAGTGGTCCCTGTCTGATTTGATTTTTACGGAGCAGTGGTGCGTGCGATGAAACACAGTGCTCCGGATGATATTTCTCTGATGCTCTGTAGAGTGGCTTTACAGTTTTTCTATCTGCTTCTGAAATGGACCATATTACATTTGCCTTTTCTGAGCTTATGGGAGTCCCATCACTCCTACTTTCTTAATACAGCTTTGATACTTCTAGAAGAATGGGTAGAGTGGAGAGAGAGAGGAGAAATGCTGTTTTCCGCTAGTTGCAAAACTTGCCTAAGGAGCTTGGAATTTTTTTCCGTAGCCTATGAATTTCCTGCATGTGCTTTTTGGCAAATTATAGGTGTTAAGGACCATGCGACTGCCATAGACCAAAGTGTTCTGAAGCTGCAGGCGAAAAATATTGTTGAATAAGAAGTCAACTTGGGAGTAAATTAACCATAATGGGAATTCAGCATCTGATTCCCTTGCACTGCAGATGCAGTGACTTAAGAGGAACAATTTCTTCAACGCCAGACTAAATGGTAGTCAGGAAAAGCTGAAGGAATATAATATGCCAGAAATAGGTCAATGACTGCTTTAATATGGTTTCATGTCAGACTTCTGATTAGTTTCTACCTAGAAGCTAAACTAGGAAAGACAAAGCTTCCTTTACAATTCCTTGGTACCAAAGGTCTGTGCAGTGAAAAGATGGAGCAGTTCCATCAAATTGAGGAAAAGTATTGAATGAGGATTTGTCCCAAACTTTAAATGCCCATCACTATGAAACTATGTAATTTGTTACAAGAGCTAAAGGAACCTTTACGGGCATTTTGTTCATCATATTCAGGATGGTTCTTTTTGTCCATCTAAAATGTTATACTAAAGCTTCTAGGAAGAGTTATAGTCTCAATTATTCCTTCTGCATTGCTCCCATATTTGTACTGAATCCTGAGGGAAGGATTACCACTAATAATTAATCTTTCCCTAGTTTCTCCAAGCAAAAGTACCAAACCTGTAGAGGGGACAGTTTTCTTTTTTAAATGTTTCTGCTACTGTGTAGAATTTGTATTACTTTAGTTACAAAAATTAAGTCCAAACTGTTACTCTGGATTTGAGCAGTCTGTTTTTTGATATAGGCAGAGTTCCTGCATTGGTTTTGTCCATTATTCACTGAGATCTATCATGTGGTAACATAGAGTTCAGATTAATGTGTACTGATACCTTCTGCAGTAATTATTGATACTAGAATTAGGAATATTCTACTTACCGCTTGATTGTTATCGCTAGTGATTATTTCATGTCCTTTATTTGCATTGTCATAGTTTCTCCTAGCTTATATTTGTATATTCACAGGGCGAGGTGAACATTAAAAGATTTGGATAGTAGGTCCAAAATGTAAATATCGGGTGAACTGACTTATATTGTTCATATTTCCTTAACCTCCCATGTGGAGGGCCATTGCGTAGCCTATATGCTGCGCAGTTGCTAATAGATAGTACCAGCGTGAAACCGTAATTGGTTGATTTTTATGCTTCTGTCTTGTGAGTGATTTGTATCTTGTAGAGTGGATATGTTTCTTCTAAAAACAGTCTGAGATTTGTTTTCTTCCCCGCTTTCATTCTACCACTTCAACAGTTGCTCAGAAACATCGACCAGTTCTTCCTTTCTTGGAAAGATGGTAATTATCTAATTTGAATCTGCTTTCTCATTTAGACTTTGAGGCATATGAGGCAGCGAACAGAGCTCACATTCATTTCAGCTGCAATTATAGATCAGAACCACTGTCGGGAAATGCTGAGCATTACCTGTACCCTTGAAGGCTCAGATCTGGTGATCCCATGTCACACAAGTATCACTGTCCGAGAGAGTATCTCTACTGTTTTCAAGAGTTTTACACCTGTGGGCTGTAGAAAGATACCCAGCACTTTTACAATAGCTTTTAGAACAGCAGGCAGCACATCCCCTTGTAGCCTGAGTTACCGTTTTTCACCTTGTGATACGGCTGACACTAGAGTTTTCAGCTTTGTCAAGGTCTTGCTGAGGGCAGAGCAATGAAGGCTGCTGGGTGACAGGATCGCGAGAGCTGGATAACAGCATGTAACTGCAACCTTTCTTTTACATATAAGCATTTTGCTTTTCATAAACTCAGCAGTATGGCCACCAGTCTGGAAATAGAACACTGGAAGTGCTGTCAAAGCTTATGAATTTACACAAAAGTTAGTTTAGATAAATAAATCGCGTCCCACTTTGATTCTATCTACTCTCTTCGTGGTAGCACAGGTTGTGGTTTGACATTTGAGACAATTTTTTCTTATAGTCTGGCAGAGTTTGGGGTCTCGGCAAGTTTTGGAGACTTCAAATTGCTGTGGTGAAACACTGACAAGATTCAAATACACATGCATTTATTTTCAGAGATCTACTTAATGCCCAAAACCATTCAATAGAATATGGCTGGTGTATATGCAAACACGGCACTTTGCTGAGTTTTTAAGTGAATTTACTACAATAAACAAATTCACTTTTTAAGTTGCAACGTAGGCTCTTTAAGGCTGTGACTTCTTCAGGTGTGAGCTTTAACAAAATCCCTCTTACTCCTTACTGTAAATAAATATTTGTTAACTCACATCATTATTTGCAACTTGAAAGATATTTCTTGTAGAAAAGTTAAGAGCTTTTGAGGTTTCTGAGTGCTTGCTTGAAGTGGTCTAACCATTGCGTGATCACATTACCCTGGGTCAGCTCCAAAGTAACTTGAAATCCACTGGAAAGATTTTCCTGAACTCAGGTGGGCTTTGGGACAAATTTTGTCTGCAGCTATTTCAATCCAGCTTGAGGCTTGCAGGTTTCATAGTTTTATATGTAGATATCTGGGAGGATGGGGCCAATCTGACCTCTGGTGGACTCCAGCAAAGGTAACTGCGCTAAGTTGAGAGACCTCTGATTCACGATCCAGCACCACCAAAAGAAAACAGAAATTGTATATCTGTCCTGACCCGAGCCTCTGGCGCATCCACTGCGCGCTGAAAGCCTGTCGTAGAAATGTACCACGTGTCTCACAATAGTATTAAGCAATCAACAAAATTAATCTAGGTTTGCTTCCACTGGAAAAAATATTACCTGATCAGTATGCTGAATTTCAGAGCTGCAAATGTGCCTGCCAGCTGTGACAGCCACCAATTCCTAACATCTCAATTGGGTCACACGAGGCAGCTGAGTAGATGTTTCAATACAGAGTGAAATGAAATAAGCTGTTGCTGAGTCCAAATTACCCTTGCTTTTGGTATTTACACTGGCCCAAGCTCCAGGACAAATTTATTGTGCAATATAAAAAAGAGTCAACGCTTCAAATGTAAAGTTTGTTCCCTGCTTTGCATATTAAACTCTTAGTTTAAATTCTACTTTTTCTGCAAGGCTTATATTAAAATAAACGAAAATACAGTAGGTCTGATTCTCTTTTCAGTGAGACAGATTTCACAATTGTGTGATTCCAATGCTTTCAATAATGGCTTTGCTGGCTCAAATTGTGTAGAAGAAAAGAAAAATCAAACCACGAAATATAATGTTTAAAACTGCACAAGAAACAGGCTAATGGCTCACAAGGATGACTGAACCAATGTAACAGCCCATAAAGCGTTCTTTGGTGTGACTTTTTATTTATTTATTTAATCAAAGCAGAAATTTTGGTAGACCTTACAAGTTTTTGGCCTATTCAGGAATGTACAGAAATGGTCTTTTCAGATCTTCCGTAAGGAAAACGTTTATTACAATTTTTTTGGTGACATTCTGTGAAACTGTAAGTTACACCGTAGTTATGTGTCAAAGACAGTCTCAAATAAAATTACAGGAAATAAGATGTAAAATGAAAAGCTAAGGATCTTCCAGCTGTAAATATATGGACTACTGTGAGAGTTTCCTTTATGTCCAGCAGATGTCAATGTGGTGATAACCTGAAGCACACTGGGAATCCAAAACAAGGCTGTGCGCATTCATGTTAAAGGTAGAGCAACTACTCACAGCCCAACTGCCATACACAGCCATGCTGTCTCAGTAGAGTGGAGCATTCATTTAATTTCTTTGGACCCTTGTCCAAAAAATGATTTTGTTTGTCCACACACAGTCAACATTGTTTTAACTGCAGTTAAAAATGCTTTGTAACCTCTATGATGTAAGACATCACCTGGCTTTTTGCTTTCCATTTCTTCTCAACCTCAGCTTCTGCAAATATGATTTCCATTTCTTCTCAACCTCAGCTTCTGCAAATATGATGGTCTTTCTTTTTTCCCATGTGCAGAATAATTACTGTAGGCTCTTGTATCAATGTTCTTCTCCAGTGCTTGGCAGATTTTTTTTCTCCGGACTTACCCAAGGAATTCCCTGTTGTGCCATTTGTTGTGTTACATGTTATTTCAAATTATTTATATTGGAGCGAATATTTCACTGATGTTCATCATGTAGGAAATCAGAACAATGGATGATGGTTAACACTCTGTAAGTGGATAGCTTGTCCTCTAAGTAGTTCTTCTATTTAGTGTTTTACTGTCACGTTTGAACCCTCCAGTGAGTTTCTTTAGGTTCATCATATTGTTTAACTTGTTTTTTAGCCTATTGTTCACGATGTTTGAGTATTGCTGTATTGATTTCCCAATGAGACATTTTAGTTTCAAAATATTAATGACTCAAACTATAGGTACTGGCACATACGTGTTTTGTTTCATAAAATTGTTAAAAAATGGCCAAGGAACAGAAAACCTTTCTGCGCATCTTGCCTTTTGATTGGAAACATTGGATTACAGTAGACTCCTTCCAATGAAGAAGAGAGAAGTTGTCACAGAATCACTTAGGAAGTCATTACCTGTACAAGATGTCTTAAGTTGAGGGTACGGGCAGCTGTCAGCTCTGTGAGGATTCACTATGTGAAATGCTGTGGTGAGGCCGTACTGCATATGAAAGCTCAGAGCTAGTCTACCACAGACACCCAGCGGGTGCTAATAATGTCACCTACGGAGGCTCAGGTGGATTTGGTAGCTGTGGCGACGACTCTGATGCACTTTCCCTTGGCTGAAAGGCTTTGTACCATGGTTTCCAGTATTAGTGGAAAGTCTGTATTTGGCTCTAAGTTTTTAAAACAAAAAAGGAAGTGATATTTTGTTTTTATCACGCTACATCTGCAGCTCTTTTCTTAGCAGTACTACTTGACTGAGGCAATTTGTCATCTCCCAGAATTTGAGAGCCACAGTAGACTTTCTCCAGCATTACTCTCCCATGTCTGTTTGCCCTGTGCTTGGATTCTGTGGGGAATAACAGCTAATAAATAATGATAAAAGAAGTAGCAGACCTCCCTCCCATTTCTGTTACTGCTTGCTTACTTACTGCTGACCTCTGCTTTCTTAGATAAGAAAGTGGTGATATGCACATAAAAGAACTGCTCTCCACTGTTGAATATTTCATATGAGTTTCTTGTTGAAAGATTGATTTTTGCCACAGCTTTCTGACTTTATTTGTTGTCAAGATGAACATGCACACTACGTTTTGAAAATGTAAATATGAATATTTGCTCTTTTGTCTGCATTGGAGAGCTCTAACTATTGCATGTCATGAACTCCCTTTTCTACAAGAATCTGAAACTTGCAAACAAAGAAATTTTCATGTTGAAATTGCTATTCAATTCAATCCTCTTGAGAACTTCTCACATCTCTGTAAGATTTGCATAAATTTTTATAGTCTTAGACCAATGTTTGGCAAATCACACACACAAAAGCAGTAAGACACCACAAGTTGACACAGTGCATTATAGGAGATATTCATACTAAAGTTAAGAGTTTTGTACTGGCTTATGTACACCAGTATTTGTGTATCTTGAGGGGTTTTTTTAAACCCGTACAGTATAGTTGTGGTTTAGCATAATATCATACTTTCATTACGATATAGTGGTTTTCCATAATAGTTTGTCTGACAACACTTATCACAAGGGACAAAAACAGGAGAAATTCTATTACTTCATATTATAAACACTAGACTTGATTTTTATTATAGTCTAATAAACGCATTAGACCCTCGGCCTTCTGTATTCAGTTTCGTTCTAAAGTAATCCTTAAATCATATTGCATTTTAGTTATTGATTTTGCGATGACCTCAGCTTTTGTGCACTGTTTTGGCTATTGACTGCAGAAACCTGAAAACATTAGTAAGAGGAGCTACTCTCAACATTAGTCTCTTTATTTCCTCCTTCAGCCGGTCTGATGAAATTTTTGCCTGCTTCCTCTCTGGTGGGTTTGGGAAATGTATTTGATTTGATTCACACCTAGTGGATCAGTTGTATTTAATTATTCAAAGCATCAGTCATGGGGCTGTGTTTGTATGCATTAGTAGCACAAGTACTGCCCCATAAAATTCAGTCTTGGAAGATTCCCTCAGCGAAGAGCGTTGCCACGAGGAAAATCTCTGAAACATTTTGTGCTGAGGGTGAGACAATTCAGAAACATCATTTTTGAACTAGGATTGCCCATCGTTCTGTTCGTGTCCTTCTGTCACCATCCAGTGATCCAGAAGTGTTTGTCCTAACTCTTTCAATGTCTTGCTGAAGGCTTTTATAAACTACCCTTCCTAGGCTTGTGCTGGCGGTTTGGCGTGAGCGGGAGCCGTCTGCTCTGCTGCCGAGACACGAGCGAAGCCAGGAGAGAAGCACAGTGCGAGTCGGGCTACGCGCAGGTACAAAGCAAGTTGTACCAAGGTGCTTGAAGCGCTGCTCCTACCGAAAGAGAGGATCTATAAGCATCCCCAATTTACAGAGTGCTACTTAAGCATACAGTCATTGGGGCTCGCTAATTTTCCAATTATGTTTTCAAGAGCATAATGTGCGCTTTAGAAGATTGTCTTCAGCTGACACTCACCTCCATTGTGCCCAGCACAAACTCCTAAGAGGGGGAAGAACTGGAGGGGCAGGGCAGGGTGTTGCACAGACCGTGCAGGATCCCAGGCAAAGCAGCCACAGAGGTCAGTACGGGAAATTTGCTGTAATCTTGCAGACGAGTTTGTAACTTGCAGCGCTACTGATTCGGGGCGGGGGGTGTTTTTTAAAACCGGTTGCGTGATTGCAAATACCATAAATCGTTTTTCTTTCCTAAGGAAAAAAATGCTGTTTGTTTTTCTCTGTTTTGGCATTGCGGAGTGCACCTCGTGGGTGTTGCCAGTCCAGCAAAGCTCTTTCCGTACGTGCCACGGGATGCGGCGTCTGCTGACACGTCAGCTAAGTCTGTGCAGCAACGCTGCCTTCAACAAGATGCGTACAGCAAAGCAGTGCACCATGTCACCCCGCTTTGGAGAAGAGTTATTTACTTGTTTGTCCTCTGTTAGTCCTCAGCTGTTAACCAGAGATTATTTTTTCCTAATAGCTATATGGAACCTGGGGGGCAATCCCAGTGGGATCTGTTTGCTGACTTAGATCAGATTTTAGTTCCAAATATATTTACTGTCGCTTCTTTTATATGGGACTTGTAAATCTTTTCATGGAGAAACAGAGTGGAACTAAAGGTCTAAACTTTCCCTTTGACGGTAGTAAGAACTTCCCTGCTTAGTTGGATTGGACTATGATATTATACATTCACTGGAAAAAAACCTTGATAATGGGTTGTTGGAAACTTCATAGGAATTTTTAAATTAAACTTTAAGTGAGCATATTGATAAGCTGGTATAATAAGCTCTGCTGTAGGCTTGGGCAAACACACATAAATATATATAAATGGTGAAATCAAAAGTATAAGTCATCTAGATATTCCCATTTGCATGCAACAGGTTTTGTGAATCGGCTATATATGTGATTTAAATCTTAAATGAACTAAGGATGCCATATGGTTTCACTATGTATCCAAAACACTGGAACCCTTGCTGAGGAAATAGCATTAAGGACGCTTTATTCTTGGCTTATCGCAATATTTCTCGTGAGTGGGGAATACATTCTGAGCTGCCCTTGAACATAGGCATGTTGTGCTTTCTGGAGTAGAAGCAGATATGTTGATCTCTTCCTCATGGTGGGAAAAAGCCTAAACCAAAATAACCCACCCTTTCGGGGGCGGTAACTATTCTGTACTAGTGCCTCCCTCCTGCCTCTCATAGAGTTGGGATTTTAAAGATAATCACTGAGAAGTGTACAGGGAGAATATTTGTTCTTTTCCGATAAGCACAGGTTACAAACACCTCACCTGGTCAGATCCTTTTGCCCTGACACTTCTAAAGCAATTTCCAGA
Source organism: Phaethon aethereus (assembly GCF_964289735.1). Taxonomy (NCBI): domain Eukaryota; kingdom Metazoa; phylum Chordata; class Aves; order Phaethontiformes; family Phaethontidae; genus Phaethon; species Phaethon aethereus. Next base: position 8,505,230 of record NC_138594.1, read on the forward strand.
ATCTTTCCGTATTTCAAGATATGTAAATTTTTATATAATGCCCTAATACTTTCACATATATATGACTTGTTTTTATATATTTATCTTCATGATTTTGTGCATGTAATGAAATTAGTCCTTCTTTTCCTTCTTTACTATAATTGCCGGGTAGTATCAAGAATGCTATCTGGTGTAAATAGGCTAATTCCAGAGATACAACTGTCTTGTGTGATGCCACATGAGTTAATTTAATTCCTAAACTAAAGTAGGCTCGTTGCAAAAAATATATTAACTGAAGATTTTCCAAAATACTGATTTCACACTGATACGGATTAACGCTTAAATGAGGGAAATTATAATTTTGTGCATTAGGGATCTGATATTTACACTGCATCATATGCTGTATGTTTAATGCTATCTCTAACAATTCCAGCCATTTTCTGTTCTACACTTTTTTCTGCATTCCCAAACAGCTGAATATGCTCTTTCTTATTGAAAGTCAGTATTTCAGCTGTCGGCTTTCCATAGGCAACAGCAAAGGGGAGGAGAGAAAAATAAGAACAATAATAACTTCCACTGGTATAACATCTTTCATCTCAGTCCCCAAAGCCAAACATCATTAGTGAGATAGGACTATTGGTTTTATTTCTGACCTGCATCTAGGCTACCTTTTCTTATGATCCTACTCAATGAGCAAAAAGAGAATAGGTGGGCAGCCAGGAAGAAGCTAACTCCGAAGCACTGCCGAGTACTTAGCTTCTCCAATTTCCCCTCTCTTGTGAGGAAACCGTGTCCTTTCCTGGAAACGTCCTTCTGAATGGGACATAAAATCAAGAGTCTATGACATGTTTAATCATTAAATATCTTACAGATTATTTTCTGAGCGCTAGATCCCATCCCGTTTACTTCCATTTTAGCTTTTGATGTTCCTCCACAATTTACATGAATACGATAATCTCCATTCCAGGCCCTAATTAATATGTCGTCGTTTTGTTCTGTTGTGAGGTATTGAAAAGCCCCTGATCTTGTCTCAAGAATCAGCTGTGATTCCTGCAGCTGTGATGCATCAAAGCTTATTCAGGTAGCAGAATATTTCGAAATCTTTTGCTCAATAGTATGATACTTTCCAGCCCTGAGTCTGCTCTTGTACCAAAATAAATCGGATTCTGTTCTGTCACAGCAGTTACGTTTTCCCCTCGTGACAGCTTCAGATCAGTGTATCTGACCCTGTGCTTTCCAAGTGGTGATGTTCATTTTTCCACAGATAAACCAAAGCACAGCAGCTTAACTGAACCGATGCTTGCAGATGTTCCAAGGTAATGATGGTGTTTGAGTACAGCACCGGCATCTTCACTTCTCCCCTCTGTCTTCAGAGGTGATAGGAAGAAACCCCATGCGTGCTGATCAAACCTTTCCTCTGATGGGATTCTAGCTAATGATATTGTCATTATCAAGACGGTCTCTATTGATCCAATTAGATTTCTACCTCGCTCTGATTTTCCCAGTGAAACGAGGCAAGGAGGATGTCCCTGTGCAAAACTGAATGAGTTTATCTGCCAGACTCCGTGTGCCTCACTGATGGCTTGTGCTGGTTCTTCCGGCACAGTCCGTGTTCTCCAGCCTGTAAATCAGATACTTTCTTTGTTTCCTGTTACGTAAGCCTGCACAGTCAAAATGATGTTCTCCTCAGCTGGTGGCTTTTTGTATTCACCAAGGACCAGAGCTTTGGTTTCTCGTTTGTACTACTGATCATGCAGTTGTTGTGATGACAGAAGTAGCAGTGTTTGAAGTTCACGTTACTTACCTCTTTGTAAAAGAAAACAAGACAAAATTAATAGGCATGTAATTTTTCAGCCCTTTCCAGCCTGATTATATTTTTTTTTTTCTTCTGTCTGCAGTCAAACAGCCTCAGGCTCTGCTGCAGCCTCTTACCCAGGGCTGAGGAGATACAGTTGATATATCAGGTGTATTAGGAGACCTGAGTAATTTCTAATCACAGAACTTCAGACAAGTGTTTAAGAATAGCGTTGTTCATGTAAAGAGTGTCGCTAGAGCTTATTATAAGTTTGTGTACCTTCTTCAGCGATGCTGGTCTTATCTTACAGCTACCACGGTGCTGAACCTTACCTTGCTTGTGGGTTTAATTCTCTTCTCCCTGCACCTCTTATGCTACGTATGTAAACTCCATGTGGTGAGAATAATTTTTGTATGACTTATGTGTACAACTCCTGCCAACCAGGAGATCTGCTAGCTGGGGGCTGTTGACTTTACTGTGATGTAGGTACAAAACACAGGTTTTTCTTCACATCAGTTTGAGTAAAATCTGGTACACAAAAAAAACACAACCCAAAAAACCCACCACCAAAACAAAACAAAAAACAACCACCAACAACAAAATAGTCTTTGCATGTGAGAAGAAATTTAGTGATGGAGTTCCTGAGGACCTCTTACTAAATTTCTGGTCCTATTTTATTTGAAGAGAATAAATATACCTCAGGTTTTTTCCAGTCTATGATATCATTAAAATTATCACTAAATACAATGAGCTGTCAACACCAGAGTTGTAGGTATACCTTGGTGTGGTTCACGCTGTAGGTAGAATACAAATACAGAGACTCCAAAAGAGAAATCAGGCTACTCCGCAATTTTGGAACATGAACACCTGTTCCTGCTGTTACATGGGAAAATAAAATAAAGCAATACCATGTGAACTGGAAGGAAAATGTGACAGTCGCTCTTGGGTTAAAGAAAAGGGAAAAATGTGTGAAATCATTTTGCTATCCCAAAAATGACAGGGAGGAACATTATGAGCAGGGTCTCATATTTCCCCAGTAACTAAATATTGCTTTGGCTTTATTGCTCAGTTGACTTACAGAGAATGGATTTGTGGTTAGAGGAAAGAGCTTTACAATTGCAACTAGATTACTTTTGGGGGGGACGAAAGAATTTTTGATTAAAAAATGGCTTGAAGCTTAATTCCATTTTTTAGAGGAGTCCTTTCTTCAGTCATAATTTTACAGACATTTTTCAACAAAAAGTAGAAATTAAAATAATTTATACATTGGCATTAGTTTTGCTCCTCTTTAGCCCCATATTTTTATATAGAGCTTGAAGGCAAATCTAATTAATGAGAAGACGCATATATAAAATGAGTTCAGAAGTACAGAAATCCTGGTGTTGCCTCAAGCAGAGACCTGAACACAATAAGCTAAATATAGATTGTTTTCCTGAAAAAAAAATTAGGTCTTAAATTCAGACCTTCCCCTTCACCCTCCTTTCTTTCAAGTCACCTTGTTTAAGATAAATCGATTGACCAAGTAGGAGTTTTCCTGAGTGATTTGTGGTTTGAAATAGCCAAGTACTTTCAGACTCTCTCTTTTCATTTCCTTAAAGAAGTCTGAGCTTTAAAGGGAGTCCTTCTGTCTCAGAACAGAGGAAGAATAAACCTTTCTGATTTGAGAGCCGGGGAGATGGTCTGAATAAATCGCCAGTAGCTGTTGAAGACGTTGGTGTGCCTCTACTATTACAGGGACCTAGTCCTGATTGGCCAAAACAAAAATAAAAGGCGGGGGGGAAGAGATGTAGAGAAATCACTATGCAAATTTTGGGATGCAAACCTGAGATGTCATAAAGATTGAAAACAGCTGCACTTACCCCTTCCTTAAATTTTTATGATCTCTGGGTGATAGATGTTCTTTTAGAGAACGTTTGGAGTTCATTTGCACACTGTTTGCAAACTCCTGAACAATTCTGAGAAAAATGGAAACTTTGAAAGAAACTTTGAAAATGGGGCTCTTTCACTGAAGTCTTCACTGCATATTTCATCTCATCGGGCAGACAGTGTGAAGCGTGATTTTTTGCAAGCTGTACCATGTCACTTGAGCTTGGAATAATGGGAATTGAAAGCAACCAGGAGCATTTCTCTGGGCTATGAATACATTGCCTCTTGAAACTGTGAATATAAATCCACATTTTTATCTCAGATCCTTGTTCCTATGCCAGCAAAACATTTGATATCACCATAGAAAAGAGTATTTTATTTAATTTAGAGCATGGTTGGAATAATTTTTTTCTGTCACAACCAGTATACCCATAACTTAAACTGACAGTGCTAAATACTGTGGTAAATCTGAAAACAATTCCTTTGTTTCCTGATAAATTGAACTGACGTAAAATAAGAATCACATTCCAAAAATGCATCCAAACTATTAATATAAATTTGTCCAGAATCTGAAAATGCTTAAGCAACAGGCAAATACTGTTTTCTTCCACCTCTAACTTGGGTGACACATTTTTCCAGTAGCTTTCACTGGCATAATGAAGAAATTGAGATAATAATTTTTTTTTTCATACATGTCTGACCGAATACTGGTTGTATTGGTTGTGCTTTACGTAGCTGCTGGTGGCCGTGTGCCTGTAGAGTGCAAAACTCTATTGCAGAGGCAGCCCTCTTGGCTGCGTCTGAAGAGTGACTGAAGCCACCAAGCGTGTCTAGGCTGTGCTGGTGGCACCTGTTGGACGTTCCTTCAAATCGGGGTAAAATCTTCCACCGCAATGTGAAACATGATTTACCAGCTAGCCTTGCGTTATCCAGGCTCAGCCAAGTTCTCCCCTATACTAACTCCCTAAAGCGTTGATTTAAAAGGAGGTTGCAGCGGAGAGGGATGCTGAAGTCCCGCCGGGGCGCGAGTGCCCCTTGCATGGCTTTGCTTTCCGTTGGCCCAGACTGGCTCTGCCTGGCGCTGAGCTGCCTCCTCCATCGGGCTGGGATGTCCCGAGCCGGTCGGATAGACGGGCGAGTGTCCCTGGTGTAACGCAAAGGGGAAGGGGGAAAAGGAGAGGGGCGGAGCAGCGTGCTGCCCACCCCGCTGCTCTGTGGATCGGGGCTTGCTCGGAAAAGCCAGGACAGGCCGTGACGAGCACAAGGCCACCTTTGAGCAGCGAGAACTCCAGGTGATGTACTTGAGCGATGAGCCCAGAGTCCCCAGTCACAGACTAATGTGAGCTGTTCCTGCAGGGGAAGAATCAAATAGGAAACGAACATTGTTTAACGTATGCTTTTGTCATCCAGAAACACTTAAGCTGCATGAATGGAATTGCATTCGGTGTGCCAAGGGCGTGAATAACTCCACATACTGAACAGCAAGTGCCGTAAGCTCGGATGATTACCGGTGTCGAGACAGCAGGGTCCCCTAACTATTTACAGTGGGGTTTTACAGAACAAGAGAGGAAGAAATGTGTCTATAACAGGAAAGTGGGTCAGATGCACAGTGAAAAAGAACAAAAAGAACAAGAATAAGAGAACCCACAAGCTCCAGCCCAACAGCTTCGAATCTGGGGACAGAATCTGTGTAAGCACAAATGTCACTTTTCTTGGCCTCAACAAATACTGACAGACCTCCCATGTTGCGTTAAAGGACGCTTGGTTTGTCCAGCAGCTTTAAGTACAGTGCCATAAATGCTGCAGATGATGCTTCAGATGCCTAAAGCTTGATTTTTGTCAGTAGAAAAGTGCTTTCTCCTGTTAAGCAGGGCAGGTCTCTGACCTGGGAAAATCCTTAATACTGATGGTAACAGTTCCTTTCAACTGCCTGGGTCAGGCTTAAAATAGTATTTATGTGAAGAAGAGAGTTTTGACGGATGAAAACAAGGCTGCTCCTCACTTCATTGTGCCTGGTGAGCTTTCACTTGATTTTGTTTAAAACACAGAAACAGCCTCCTAGCCTAGAGCTACCTATCTCTCCTATACGGAGCAGTGTAAAGACTTGGCATATTGCTGTAAAAATAAATAGGGTGTGTGTATTTTGTGCTTCAGGTCACACGTTATTTTGTATGCAGACCTACAGCACTCGAGATTCAGGGTTATTCCATAGCCCGGGGAGGGAGAGCGCTGGGTAAGACAAAGCAAAAACAGTGAATGGCCCCGTAGAAAGAACAGGTGAAGAAGTGTCCATCCATATGCCACAACATGGACACCCTGGATGGGCAAAATTTAAAGTATTTTCTCTGCTTACTTCCCGCTGTGCGTGTACTAGCAGACCTCCTCCTGCGGGCCGTGGCGTGAGCCCGCTGTCGGCACCGGCTGAGCTTTCCAGCTCAGGTCTAGCTGAAGGCAGTTGGGTCATCGCCTCCTCTACCGTAAGGATGCTTCAACGCGCCGGGGCTTCTGTCTCAACCTATAGATCTTCATCTTACCATGACAATTATGCAGAGACTTTAAGTGATAGCCCAGTGTTTCCCATGTTCCCACATTTTCGTTTTGTAATTGAGGAAAACTTATGATCCTATTAGCAAGTTGTTCGTTTGTTTGTGTTTTTTGTCTAGAAGTTATGGCCTTTTGATGGATGCGTTATGTATAAGCTGACTGATTAAATATGACAGTAAATGAAAATACATGCAATAATACAGGCTTGGGATGCCAGTCAAAGTATTCATGAATAAACCCAAAGAAT